>NW_027202493.1:30119369-30736869 GCF_024711535.1 Dipodomys merriami | reverse complement strand
CATACACACACACACAAAAGCACACATACATACAAGAAGCTTTATAAGTATTTGACAACTAGTAAGACAATTGCTAAAAGAACAAAACAACCATTGTATTAATCTTGTAGAACTTAAATTAATAAACGTTATATATTAATATTATATATTGGTATATAATATATGTTATATGTTGGTACTAGCCTCAAAAATTGATTGAAAATTGATTGTTAAGAAATCTGCGATTAGAAAATGTCACAAGAGAATTTATATGGAACTAGGACCTCTTTGTCAATCTCTCTCTGCCTCTTCCTCTCTATGCCTCTTTCATTTGCTGCTTGAAAAAATAAAGATGAGATAAGCACTTTTTATTCATTAGGAAATTAACAACAGACAAAAGAAAGATCTTCAGTAAACAAAGAGAATATACAAAAAAAATGATTGGTGGATAATTATGCCTATAAAGAAGAAAAATGCTAACAAATATCAACAACAATTCAAAAATAAAAACATATAGAGCTTTTAACAAAAAAAAGAATTTTAAAATTAGTCCATAGATTCAAGTTTCCATTGTTGAATTAGGTTTAACACCATTGAATTTATTCTTCTAGATATCTAAGAGAACAGTGTCTACATGCACCTACCCTTCTGATTTCATCTAAAATATAGAACTATTTACATCTTTTTCTATTATGCTGTATTTATATTTTCCTGCAAACAAAGTATGGTATTTAAGATGCCCACACACACACCCCTCATGAGCATTCCAATGAGCTATGCATACAAGAAGTCAAGATATAGGGAACATCTCCATCATCCATGTATTTATCCTGTTTCCTTGTAACAAATGCAGATTCAGACACAGACAGGAGCAGGAAAACAGCCATTGATAATCCATATCCTGTTAATTTGGACACTATTGAAGTCATTTTTCCATTCATATTTCAGAAATTAGTAACAAAGGTAATGGCTAAATGAGAAAGAAAAACACAATGCCACATTTCTGTGTAAGTTTCTCTACTACTGTAAAATGATCTACTTATCTACTTTTACTTAGCTCTGTCTTACAGTCTACAGCCTAGTTTAGCTGCCTACTCAGGAGTAACCATGGCAGAGTCTGGTTTATTTATCCATCTAGTTTTCTGGAGAAACTTTACAACAGAACATTTCCTTTAATATCAGTTTACTGCTATTTCTTTTACCATCTTCTGACAACTTGAATAAACACCTTTCTTTATGGTTGCCATTGCTGAGGCTAAAGAACAATATTTAGGGAAGATTCTCATGTTACCTGCTGAGCATTTTTTTAATCAAAGATTTATACTGGACCCCCCTTTGCAAAGTTCATTCTGTATTTGTTTTGACCTCGATGACATTTTCTATTATCTTGAAACTATTAGAGTCTTAGCACATGCTTTTATGTAAAAACTTCTCAGGAATACAATCCTCTTTTTATTGATCAAATACCATCACAAAGTGACAAGTTCAGCTATGATACACTGAATCATACTTAATATAGCTAATCAATATATACCACAAATAAGTGAAAACTTCCTATCCTAACAAACATTGCTCATTCAGCTCTGTTAACTACATAAGGTAATCAGAACAAATAACCAGTTTACTTAGGTTGTTAGAATGTCTATGTTTTCTCTGGTGAAAGTACTACATGCTAGAAAGCATAGTGTCATTCTGACTTCCAAATACCTGTACCATGTCTTATAGTTACTACATTCTATTCTTTCTCAATGATTTTATTTTCTATTTCTACTTTTGCAAGGACCCCTTTCACTTGATTTCAAGCTACTTCAAAAAAAATAGTACTCACTGTGCCGTTATGATTATGAAAGGTGGTAGGAGGTAGAATGTATGGCCGCACCCCTTTTGCTGGCCTTGGTCCATGCCTATCAGAAAATGAAGTGCTCTGAATAGGACCAAATCCAGAACCTGTGGAGACAGTGTGAGGTCCTTGCTTATGCAAAGCATTTCCACTTCTGAAGTGTCTTACAGTTACTGCATATGTCTCTGAGCATATTATATATGCTAGGATAGGATACTCTTATTCATAAAAGTCCTTTAAATGGGAAAAAGATAAAGAGGATTATGATGGATTATGCTGGAACATTTAAGATTTTAAGATCTTATTTTAAGAATTTAAGATTTTATGAATGAGAACACTCACAAATAGAAGGCTGAAACTACCTCTTAGTCAAGAAAGGCCATGTAGAATCCTCACCTTAACATTCTCTAATATTCATTTATATAGATTATCTAATTTCTCTAACATGCTTCTTTCTTACTAAAGGTAAATAGTAATAACTGCCTATCAGTCTTGTGGAGAAGGCTAAATGTACACTGAGCATAATACCTATTATATTCTAGGATTCAAAAATGGGTTCTAATAAAACTGGTAGGTTTTTTATTTTTATTTAAAGCTTACTGAGGAACCTGGTAAACTTTGCTGTAGATGTTGAAGGAAAGTTCAAAGTAACTACCAACATAACAACAAGAAGGAAATATTGTTACATAAGAATTGAAAGTAATTGTCAGTTTGGGTTTCTTTGGTTAGAATTTCCCTACCATGTGGGTACACAGGTAAGGGGTGGGATGTGAGACCATACCTAGAGCAACCTGTAGAACATTCTGTGTTAACAGTCTTTCAGTCACAAAAGTTTGGCCCTACCAGTCAATCTCCACTTCAAGTCACTTCCTGAACAGAAGTTGAGAAGGCTGAGAAAGAAAGGTTTATACTGATGATCTTATAGCAGCACAATTTGAATATGCTCCTTCTCCTGAATCACCCTGAAGAATTTCTGAATGAATACTTCAGTATGTCTGCCAAGCAAACACAGAACTATTGCCATCATGAAAAATAATGTTGGATGACTTAAATTATATTCTGAACCAGTCAGACATGAAAAAGTTTTCGAAATAGGTTTTGAAAGAATAAACTAAGCGGTCAGAAAATTCAGTGACAGGGACACAAAAACCATAATGTATAAAATTCTTTATTCATTGGTTTGTTCCACCCAAGTTTTTCTTCCACATCCAAGATAACAACCCATCTTGCACTAATTTATTCATATCTTTAGAAAATTGGTCTGCATTACATGTATAATACATGAATGTTTTCTAGGAGAGAGCCACAGAGACTCCTTTCTCCTTTGTTACGGCTCGGTTTGTGATAGCTCATGCCTTTTCCACTGTGTACCATCTCACTTATTGTTTTTTGGTCTATTGACTTTATGTTCTCATGGCAGCATTTCCTAGTGGCTGTTTGCATGGGCCTCTAAGGACTCTTCCTGAGAGGGTACATTTTGTTTCCTGTATGCCCCAAGAAGCCTGTCTCTCTCTGCATTTTATGTAGTACTTTGCCCACAACATCCCATGGGAAATACAAACACTTGATGGATTGCCTGTTCATCTTCAGCTTTTAAATCCTTACAGATCACCAAAAACACAGGAGAGTTAAAAAGTCCCTATCAACATATAGAGACTACTCCCCCAGTTTTCCAAAAGTAAGAAGAATAACCACCACCACGGATATGTGAGCCTAGTTTATTAGAGATAATATATGCTTTCTTTCAGTCCAGAGCAAATAAAATAGTAGACTAGAGATAATGACAGTGAGAAGACCAACTTGCAATTCTATGGAGCTTTATGCTTTTCAAAGTGCCCTTGCATATAATATCACTTTGAACTGTATTTCTATTTCAAGAAGTAACTGATACTGAAACTGAGATAATACTAGTATAGGAAACTTCTGTACTTTATTAAAAATTATATGTGGTAAAAGTGACTATCAGATGTCATAGAATGGCTTAGACTCTCTTTTTCTCTTGCTCACTAACTCTCATTGTCTCATAGAGGATTCTACCTCATGTCCTTACAATAACTGTTCTCCCCTTGTATATTGGTTATTCTCAAAGTACATGTGTTTTAACCTAAGGAAGGTTGGATTCTGTTCCTCCTATTTCACTATAACCAGCCATGGTTATAATAACAGCCATAGTTAGAATAACAGGAGCAGGCCATCACACCTACCCTCTCTTTTGTTAATTATTTTTTTTAATTTTGGCTTCAAACTGCCATCCTCTGATTTCTATCTCCTACATTGTTAGGGTTATAAGTTTGTGCTATCATGCCCAGCATATATTGTTTTTTGTAAAGAAAAAAAAAAACATTTCTCACGAAATCTACAGATGGTTTCAAATGCCTGTTCATTTATAAAAGTAAATATTTTATGATGCTCCTAAATCATTAACTTGTTAACTAATTGAGTCTTTTCAGCAAACTTTATTGCAAATTTTCCAAGTTGAGTTCAACATTAGATTATCTCTTAAACATTATGAAAAAAAAATCAAAACAAAATAAGACAAAACGTATCTTTCAATGACTTTTTAGCGCCAGCCAAGCAGACAAACATGTGAGATGTTATGTCCAATTAACCATCAAAAAGAGTAGGAGCTGAAGAACTCTCAAGTGGTAGAGCACCAACTTTTGGTAAAAAGCTGAAAGAGAACACAAGGTCCTAAGTTCAACTTCCAGTACCAGTACAAAACCAAACCAAACTTGTACTCTTCAGTACTGGATACTTGTTTTCAGAATCATCTTATGATATAGTATGAGTGCAACAAATGTTCTGAACTAGAAGCTCAACTCAAAATTCTAACCTGTTTTATTTGACCCAAAGAAAGCAAATAAAGTATTAAGTATTATAAGGGAGGAAAAGAAATAATCAACCTATGTTGGGAAAAGGAAAAGTAAGCATTTCAGCAGGTCTTTAGAGCAACTAACATGAGCTTCAGGTTAAATTAGTGGCAGAATTGGGACAGGAGCTTAGAGTTATATATAATTAATATTATATATAATATATATATAATTAAGTAGTCTTGGTCAAAGTATACTCTGTTGATCATTACTATAGTTTTGGCTCTGCAAGGTGGTTTGAAGTCTTTATGCTTGAGGGGACAATCCAGGTCCAATGACAGGCTAAACTCTGCTCCTGGGTGCAGTTACTCTATCACAGGTAATTGCCTTAATTTGGGGGTGATCTATTGTGTAAGACTTGCTATTGCTTGAAGGAAATTTTGGTTCCTTGTCATAAAGATGTTCATCAATCATTCCTGTCTTCTGAGAATCGAAGTGGACTGGATTTAGGGCAATGGCTAATGGCCATTTTGGGGGTCTGGAACAGAATATCATGAATGTTGTTAACTAAAAAATTCCTCAGCGCCTCTCTCTCTCTCTCTCTCTCTCTCTCTCTTTCTCTCTCTCTCTCTCTCTCTCTCTCTCTCTCTCTCTCTCTCTCTCTCTCTCTCTCTCTCTCTCTCTCTCACACACACACACACACACACACACAAACGTATGTATGTATGTATGTATATATGTATGTATGTATGACATCATCTTTGATGCAGATGCACCAGGATAGATATTAGAAGTTTTTAAACCAACAGCTTGAGTAATTTGAGTAAACTTTTATTGTTTTTATTGTGAAAATACTGTATAGAAGGGTTACAGTTACATGAGCAAGGTAATGAGTACATTTTTTTTTTTTTTTGGTCATAGGGCTTTGAACTCTGGGCCTGGGCGCTGTCCCTGCGCTCTTCAGCTCAAGGCAATCGCTCTACAGCTTGAGCCACAGCACTACTTCTGGTTTTTTAGGTTTATTGGAGATAAGAGTCTAACAGACTTTCCTGCCCTGGCTGGCTTTGAACCATGATCCTCAGATCTCAGCCTCCTGAGTAACTAGAATTACAGGCGTGAGCCACTGGCACCCAGCTATGAGTACATTTCTTATCAAGCATTGTTGCCTCCTCCTTTGTTTTTCCCCTACCATCCCTTCCATCCCACCTCCACAATTACCCTCCCCCACCCCCTTACGCCCCCCCTCCTGCCTAATAAATAGTAAAGTTCATTTGTCACATAATGTCTTGTACATTTCATTGTTACAATGGGTCAACCTGTATCCCCTTAAGTAAATTTTTTAAGGCAGAGCAGACATATACAAAATACAAGAAAGAATACCAGGACTTGATACTACTTTTACTTAACTTTTAAGTACAAGTAAAAAGTTAATCCTTCACTTTAAAAAACACTTTTTATTGTAAAGGTGATGTACAGATGCGTTGCAGTTACATAAGTCAGGTAATGAGTACATTTCTCTTTGAACAGTGTTGCCCCTTCTAAAACAGTTTCTAAGTTGAGTGTTGCATTAGAAAAGTCAATACAAGTTTAGATGCCAGTAAGTTTATTTGCTTTGCTTTTTGTTAACTAGATAAACATATTCCCAAAGAGGAGGAATGTCTTCAGAAATTTTATCAGATCCTGAAATGCATCCACTCAACACTTTTACAATAGCAATGCCATTGAAGTGGTGCTTATATAAATATATTTCTATGTGACATTCATTTATTCTGAATAACTCATATTTACAGACCAATATCATGATCTTTTCTTTCCCTTTCAGATACTCCTTGGCATCATAAAATCCCTCAAGAGTCAAATTTTTAGTTAAGAGTGTTAAATTACATTATAAGCCTGCCTGGTTTTATATCCTTACTAAGGTATTGTATAGTCTTTAAGCTTCTCCTTATAGCAGGGCTATTGCATTGATCTCTAAGAGTCTGTTTCTATAGTCAAGGAAAATGAAGAATGAGCTTCAAAAACAATGTAACTAACATTAACGCCTTGATTAAGAGAATCTTAACTCAGATCCACAGGGAGATTGCATAGGGAGACCACTAATGAGTTAATTTACTTTCAAACTTTAGAGAATCAGCTGACTTTAGTGGTGATTTGATTTGTAAAAACTAACAATGCATATCCTCCCAGAGAAATGATCAGAAAATGGAACTTTTTCTTTGCAGTTCAGAACAGTTTAACATTACATATACACTATGTACTGCAAATAAAGGCTATGTTTGTTGTCGATGTAAAGTAACAATACTGTTTTAAAGGAAATGAGAAAATAGTTTATTCTAAGTTGGAAATGAGTGGTCATAGCTTAGGAATAGAGAAATTCAAGCTAAGCTTGAATGGTGTGTTCACTTGCCATGGAAGACTGTTTTTTGTTTTTGGATTTTTTGTGTTTTTTCTGTTTTTGTTGTTGTTGTATTGTTTTATTTTGTTTTGCCAGTCCTAGGGCTTGAACTCAGAGCTTAGGCACTGTCCCTGAGCTTCTTTTGCTCAAGGCTAGTACTCTACCAATTGAGCCACAATGCCACCTCTGGCTTAATCTATTTCTGAGGTACTAAAAAATCAAACCTAGGGCTTCATGCATGCTAGGCAAGCACTCTGCCACTAAGCTACATTCCCAGCCTCCATGGAAGATGTTGTATGAACTTTTATAGTCATATAAAAACAAAGTCATAAAACAATAAATTTCCTACTTACATTGGTAGGACATCCAGTGAACAGTGGACAGGCAGAAGTATAAAGAAATGACTTTAAGTTTTCAGTTGTTATATCATTCTTAGCTTCTGGTTGCAGCAGTGGTACATTCCAACATTCCCTAATAATCACATGACTGCTAAATCAGATTTAAAAAGTAAGTAGCTACTAAGGAAAGGTCTGAAACAGCCCAAATCACATGAGATTTCCACAATCATGACATTCCAGTCAGCTAGACCTGTAAAGTCTTCAGTAGAGATTCAGCTTCCATAGAAAACCTCAATCCTTGTTGTCTATCACATCAAGGTGTCTTGCTGTTATTTTTCTCTTTGGGGAAAACTAACAGATTTCAGATATTTACTTTTCTCTAATAATTCATATCTCCGTCTCAGCATATATTTAGAATTGTTTCAGCTTAAGAAATATTATTTGGCTAAGTACTGATAGCTTACAACTGTAATCATAGGAGGCTTAGACCTGAGGATCAAAGTTCAAAGCCAGCCCTGGAAGGAAAGTTCATGAGACATTTATCTCCAGTTAACCACCAGAAAACCAGAAGTGGCACTGTAGTTCAAAGTGGTAGACCTCTAGCCTAGAGCAAAAGAGCTCAGGGATAGTGCCCAGTTCAAGCCCTATGACCAACAAAAAGAAAGAAAGAAAAAAGAAATATTACTTGATTCTGGTGATATGGCAAAATAAACATTTTGAAAAATCTCTATTTGACACACATATTAAGTAAAATATTTCTAAGCAAGGGAGAATTCCAAAGGTATAATTCCTTTGAACAACTAACTTACAGTTCAATATAATGATTACCAGAAAGTTGGAACATGTGTTGTCTGAGAAGGAGAAAAAAGGGAGGAGGGACAGACAAATGGGAAAAGGATAGGTGAATGCAGTCAATTAAGTTTCAAATAGCCCAGGATTATGGCACATTCCAGAGGATAGCAGTAGTAATCATAATTATATATTAAATGACTATTATGTGAACAATATTCAAAGGTATAGCATGTATATTTTTAAGGAACTTATTCTCACAATATAAAATTCCTCAATGTGCTCAGAAAGTAAGACTCCACGTATAACCAAGCATAAACCAGACTCATAAAGATACAGTTATTAGATTCAACACATAAAATAAAAACACAATATATTTAAAGAAATATAATTGGAAAACCAAGCACTCATTGCTCTAGCTTGTGTAAACCTAAGGGCTCAGAAGGCTAAAATCTTGAGGGGAATCTCAGTCCAATGCCAACTGAAGCAGAAAATCAGCCAGCAGAAAGCCTGGCTGGATGATAGGGCCCCAGTCAAACATGCAAGTAAACAAACCAAAAGAGCAAGCATGAAGTCTTGAGTTCAAAATTCTACAAAAATAAATACCAGAAGAAAAATACACAACTGGGAATTGAGAATCTAAAACATAATTTTAAAACTTCAAAATTGACCATATATATTATATAAAATAGAAAAACTTTTTTTATAAAAATCAAAAGTGGATTTCAAAACCAAATTAATAAGGAAATAGTCAATTGAACATAGCTCAGCAGAGCTGGAGAAGTTACCCCAAAATACAAATGAGAATGTCAAGCACACGGTAAAAAAGATACTCTTTTGTTTCCTGTTACCAACATCAAGTGTTTACCTGGATTTTAGAACTATGATCATGTCACATGAGAATTTCTAGAAATCTTCATGAAAGTACATTTTCTGTTCCTTATATCTTTCAAAGATGACTGGAGTCACTAGATTGTTGATTTTGTAGGGTTTCATGCCTTATCACAGGAAAGTAACAGAAAAGCCACATTATTTAGTTATAGAGCACTTTTATTTACAAATTCATTTCAAAGGAAAGACTTGGAAAGGTCCATAAAGACAGATAAAAATAGTAAGTTACTACCTATTGACTTTTGTTGAAAAACAGAAAAAAGACAAGGATATAAAAAAGCTGAAGATCAAATTACACGCTATGTCTGGTCTTGGTTTATTTCTGCAATCCCAGCTAGTCAAGAAGTAGAGTTCGAAAGATCACAGTCCAAGACTAGACCAAGCAAAAGCAGGAAAAAAATAATCTGAAATACAAATTCAAAGGGAAACTACATGAATTGTGTTTAAGAACTTGCCTCAATCCATAGTAATGCCCTTCTTCCCCAAAAATAATTATCATAAAGTAAACAGAGCACACATATGCAAGATCGTTGTTTCCATCTTTCCCTTTTCTCTTCTGACTTTTCCTTTTTTCCTTTTCTTTTTCTTACTTTCCCCTCAAGAGCTTTCTCTGTTCATTCTGCCTTGACACGTGTCCTCTTACGCTCTGGGTCCCAAGTGCCTTAACTTATAAATGCTCCTCTTCATTCACTCTCCACAAAGTCCTCTGAGTCACGATTTTCTCCCAAGTTTGTCTTTGACATCATTTCCCTGATCCTCTCCAGGGTAAATAGCCCATAACACCTCAGAAGCTTTCTCTACCCAGCACATCTCTTCTCCTCTTCCACATTCCCTCCATATCCCTGATCTATCCTTTCCCTCTGTCCTAACACACCTTGCTCAGATCGCTGTCTGTTCTAAGAACCAATCACTTAACACTCAAATCTTTCAAGCTCTTTGAATTCATCCTCCAGCAATTTTCTCTACTCAGAGATGTATCTTGCCTGTGTCACGCATTTCTTCTCTTTCAGCCTCTTCCTTCCACTTCCTCTGTGAGCTACTCTTGACATGTCCCAGGGATTTTCCAACTGATGGATAGGATGTCTGCCTCTTACCTCCAGCTCACAAAGTCCTGCTCAGCTCGGTCCTGAGTTTGAGAAGTAGAATGCTGTCAGCATCATTTTCCCTAGAACTAGCAGTCTCAGCAAGCAAGGACACTAGTTCTTTTAGAGTGATAATTTGACCTAGAAAACTCTTCGATTCTTTGAAGTCCAGTTGCTGACTGTGTAATTAAGGTTATGATTGAAAGATCTCTTTTACTTTAATTCTGAAGATGGCACTAAGCAATGCAAACATTTACTTCCTTCATATTTTCCTCTTTTTAAAAAAGAAATCTTTTCACCCTAATAATTAGGCTTTCACAAGTCTTGAGACTGAATTCAGAGCAGCACCAATATTTAATGGTGGATAAGACAGAAGTTGTTAGAAAATGCCTGAGCAGCACTGAATTTAAAAAGAGAGCACTTATGCAGAATGCGATGACATAAAAATACAGTGTTTACAGTACTGTCAAGAAGTCAGCAAGATAAGTACTTAAAAGCATCCATTCAATTGACTGATGTGGAAATAATTCATGAGCTAAACCAAAAAATAAAGTTAAAAAAATACTTCCTAAGTGGAGCAGGGTGTTGCAGGCTGGACGATTGAGGGCGTTGAAGCCCAGCATGGGCTCCTAAAAAGACCTTGTCTCAAAAACAAACAAACAAACAGCAAAAATGTGGCTCCTTTGAAGTCTAGTGTTGAAAAGGTAAGTTAAGGATAGGTTTTGTTCATAATGACCTGTATTGTTTTCTTTAGGAGAATTAAGATATTGTCTCTCTCTCCAAGTAGACTTTTTAAATTTTTCATTTTATTGTAAAGATGCTGTACAGAGGGGTTACGGTTACATGAGCTAGGCAATGAGGACATTTCTTGTTGAGCCTTGTTCTCTCACTATTCCTTCCCTCCCCCATTTCCCTCACTTCCCCCCCACACATAGTTGTAAAGTTCATTTCCAATATACTGTCTTGTGAGTATCATTGTTGCAATGGGTCATCCTATGTCCTTATTTCCCCTTCACCTCCTCAAATTGTCATATTAGACAAATGTATATACAAGATGCAGGGTACCAAAATCAAGTACAATGACAACAGGGGTTATACCATCGTGGGGGAAGAACATACAAAGGAAACAAAAAAATCATGTATTACATTAAAAACAACAACAACAAAGAAAGACCTCTTGTGCCAATAAATTGGGGTTCATATGTACATAACTTTTAAGCTTTTCTGCTCATCTGATAAAATTATCCTAGACATATACTAATTATTGCAAATGAGGGAAACCATGGGACTTATATTTCTTTGGGTCTGGCTTACTTCACTTGATACAATTTTTTCTAAGTCTTTCCATTTCCTAACAAATGAGGTGATGTCATTCTTTTTGATGGAGGCATAGAATTCCATTGTGTGTGTGTGTGTGTGTGTGTGTGTGTGTGTGTGTGTGTGTGTGTGTGTGTGTGTGTGTGTGTCACAGTTTCTTGATCCATTCATCTACTGAGGGACATCTGGGTTGGTTTCATATCTTAGTTATGGTGAATAATGCTGTGATAAATATAGTTGTGCTGGTAGCTTTAGTATGGCCTTATTTGTGATCATTTGGGTAAACGCTCAGGAGTGGGATTGCTGGGTCATAGGGGAGCTCTATGTGGAGTGTTTGAGGAACCTCCATACTGCTTTCCAGAGTGACTGAACAAGTTTACACTCCCACCAACAGTGCAGTAGGGTTCCCTTTTGGCCACATCCCCTCCAGCATCTGTTGTTATTAGAGTTCTTGATTATAGCCATTCTAACTGAGATGAGGTGGAATCTCAATGTTGTTTTGATTTGCGTTTCTTTTATAGCCAGAGAAGTTGAGAATTTCTTCTTATGTCTATTGGCCATTCTTATTTTTTCTTCAGAGAAGTCCCACTTATTAATGGAGCAGTTGTTTCTTTGAGGATTTGTTTTTGGAGGATTTGATGTTTTAAGCTCTAAATATATTTTAGATGTGAGGCCCTTGAATTTAGGTATTAGTTATCTTCCCTCTCTTCCTTTCTCTCCCTACATTGCTCTAATTGTGTTTTCTCCTCACAATTCTCCCTATACCTATTAATTTCTGGTCCCTTTACCCCTTCTTTGATTTTCTTAGTTCATTGGTCCCTAGTTGTCTGTTCTTGAACTAGAGTGTATCTGTACTTGTTTTGAGTACAGCCCTGTAAAACTACAGAGCTCTGGGTTGATGCTTGCCTTAAAATAGTGTTCTAGCTTAGAATTCATTTTGCTTTCATATCCAAGTAGACTTTTAACTCCTTAAGAAAATGAAAGGTATCTTCTTATTCTCCAAATTACTCTTGTTGAATCAACTAATTTAATAAAATACTGTTAATTTCCTTATCTATAGAGGAAAGAGTAACTATATCAACCCACTTTTAAATTGACAAGATATTCTTAGAGTCAATTTTCATGAAACATTTGTAAATTATAAAACCCAGAGAAGTGATGATCATTGCCATTATTTCTAGAGCCTAACTTTAAAACTAAAATAGAAAAGATATCCCAGACTATTTATGATTTATTGCAAATGAATATTTATCATCTATAAATGCCCTAGAAACTCATAAAAATAGGCCATTTCAAAATTAAATCATTAAGGCATATTTTTCAAAATTGTTTAGACATTTAAAGCTGTGAAGGTATGCGACAGAAAAAAAACTTAAGATGTACAAAACTACATTTGCTTGGAAAGAATGATAAATAAACCAGTGAGATTAGTACAATGGAGTCTCCAAGCTTTTAAATCCACTCTAAATTATTAGCAAAGACAAGGAGAATGTATTGTTAAGTTTTAATGATTGTTTTGAGAGTATTTATAGTATTTGCTATTCTGCAGAATGTTTTATGATTTATGATTCTAATAAGAGATAGCATTTGAGTACAAAGCTAATTTGCCCTCTTGTTGAATAAACCTACTTCTACTTTGTAGTGTAGGGCGAATCTTGGCCTAAAAATGTCTCCTGATTCCTCACTTCAAACTCAACCTTCTGTTCAGGTAAATCAACTTCAGAAGATTTTATAAGGAAACTAAAAAAAGTCATTTTACAATGTAAGATGTGGAAGAGGAATATATTGATATAAATAAACTACAAGACTATTGCTTACAAGTGTATGGGTCTCATAATGTACATAGATTTGAGGTGAAGGGAAAGATTGTGAAGAATATATGTGTCCATGCACATGTAGAAATCCCTGAATTCTAAGAAAACTGTGTAAAGAAATTATATAGTGACCTGTTTTTCACAGGAAGAGCACTAACAGGTGTAAAGAAATCCTCAGGCTTTTGGATTTAGTTCTGAGCTGTACAGATACTACACAGGAAAATGAAGGATGAAAGATCCCTGCTTTGACATAGCTACAAAGGACAGCAAAATAGACTAGCTCCCTACTACTGAAAGTCACATTATATCCTGAATCATTAGATGATTTGTCTGTTTCCAGTTTCATTCTCGTCCATCTTTCCTGGGTAATACTGCTAGAGGGATCTTTGTTCAAACATAAATCTGATCATGTCACTCCTTGTCATATCTCATAAAGTCATAGCTCACCTTCCCTTTGAAATAGAATAAAAAAAAACTAGGTTGATCCACATGGCATTTCACAGTATGTCTCCCAGTAACCTTCCTAATCTAATCTATGCTCAACTGTAAAGGTTGCTTGTATTTCTTAAGTAGCCTGAGCTTTACCTTACCACTTTCTATAACAGCTTTTCCCTAGGTCATAATTTCTTTGCTCTATTTTAAAATGATCTTTTCATTATCTTTAAGTAGTTGTACAAAAGGGTTGCCATTTATCTTGCCAGTTTATGAGTACAATGCATCTTGATCAGTATTACTTTTTGTCATTCTCCCCATCTACAATCCCACCTATCTCCTCAATTTTCCTAGTTTCATAGGATACACATTGAAAGTTATGACAGAATTTTCCCCCTTGGTCTCTTG
Organism: Dipodomys merriami; assembly: GCF_024711535.1. Classification (NCBI taxonomy): domain Eukaryota; kingdom Metazoa; phylum Chordata; class Mammalia; order Rodentia; family Heteromyidae; genus Dipodomys; species Dipodomys merriami. Next base: position 30,722,774 of record NW_027202493.1, on the reverse strand, counting down.
ATTTGTCTCCTGACTTCCCTTGAATTCCCCACAACACCTCTCCATTACCAGCTTCCTGGTATTCATTTTGTTAGACTGTGAGTTAGTTGCTCTACACTACCTGGGTAGTGTATTTTCCAGATTTAGTAAGTCCAAGTCCAAATTCTTTCTGTAAATTTTAGGTGCATTCTAGTTCTTATGAAAACTTCAAATATAAAGCACTCTCATTTATTTTAGTTTTGAAATAAAACATATGCCAAAATAACAAATTTCACAATCACAGCCAGTTATAGGTTCCTCAGAATGGTCTCATGATAGAATCAATAAAAACCACAAATGCCTTGGTAATGGATATCATTGTAAAAAGTATCAGATATACTTTTATAGTAAATGAATCTATTGTCAAAATAGTAAGTGAGTTGTACAGCATAAATTAAAATGATACAATGATACAAAAGAGTATATGTCAAAGAGATAGCCTAAAATATCATTGAAAGTTGGATTGAGAAAGCATTACTTCTGAGCAAATAAAGTATTCCATGTGCATATTTTTAAATATATGCTATTTAAAATGGATAACATTTAAATATTATATCTAGATATTTGGCTATTTTATCTAATTGGTTAACATCTATTCTAAAACGTCAATATTTAGAAAAATCTTTATGGAACGTTTATGTGGAAAATAGGGAATTACATTGAATATAGACATGTAATTTATAATAAAAAGTTCTACTAACTTCAGAAAATGAGTCACCTATTTCTAATTGGTAAAGGTAGACAAGTTAACAGTACTTGAATTCTTAAACTTAGAAAGCATGTAACTTTAGAAACATATTTTCACTTGTGTAGGTTCAAGTGTATTGTACTAATATATAAAAACTGAAGAACTCAGGACTGCTACCTTTTCTTATTTATTTATTTTCATTGTCAAGGTGATAGACAGAGGGGTTATGGTTACATAAGTAAGGTAATAAGTACATTTTTGTCGAAGTTATTACCCCCTCCCTCATTTTTCTCCCACTTTCCCTGCTTCCATCGTCCCTCCAATTGTACAGATGATTTCCAACATAGTGTCTTGTGAGTCTTGCGGTTGCATTGGTTCCCCCTTGTCTTTTGTCTCACCATTTGGTTGTTCCCCTTCCCTTTCCTAGATCAGATAAATGTATATACAATACCCAGGCACCAAAATCAAATACAGTGGCAACAAGGGGTAAACCATAGGGGGAAGAACACACAAAAGAAGCAAGTACATTGAAAACAACATAGTAGGGCACTTGCCTTGAGCTGAAGAGCTGAGGGACAGCAGTCAGACCCAGAGATCAAGCCCCACAACCGACCAAAAAAAAAAAAAAGCAGAGTAAAACCTCTGTGTCCATGTCTTAGAGTTCATTTTGCTTAGCCTTGTTTTATACGGCCATATGTACATAGCTATTGAGCAATTCTGCTCATCTTCTAAGATTATCATAGATGTATACTAATTACTGTCTTGGACTGCTACTTAAAAACACCTTTTTGAATTTAAAAATGTGTCATGAATGTATGAACACTTCTTAGCAAGTACACAGAAGGCATCAGTTGATTCCCTGGAAACTAATTCATCACAACTTCAAAACTCTCAGAATGCAGAAATGAAGATCAGGGCTCTGAGGTTTGGAAAAGTCAAATGATTGAGCCATCACAGGTAGATCTAATGCCATACTTGCACAATACCTTCCAGAAAGAATAGTACCAAAAATATCACTGGACATGTGGATGTTTATTCTTGAGTCTAAACTCTGAAGGATTAGAGATAAAATGTATGTTATCCTTGATTCTGGGTTGTTTGTAACAAAATGTTTTCCTACAACTCTCTGCTAACTTTTAAAAATAATTTTCAATCACCTTCAATGAGTGTCCTGGTGTATCATTATGTTTCTGGTTATGTTATTAACCATAAATGATTTTATATGCATTAGCTCATGCACATTATCTTTGTCTTCTTTTTTCCCCTCTCTATAATTACACTGTCTTTTTTTTTTTTTTTGAAAAATGTACTACTTCAGAGAATGAACATAATTGGCAGGTATTTTTTGTGGTGTAACTGGAAGAACTGTCTACAGGCTAATAGAGCAATTAAATCTGTCCTGCTAAGCCCCATAGCAGTGGAGACAGGGGACTCCAGGGCCCATGACACCTGTCTTCCCTGATACTTGTTAATGCAGTTTTGCACAAAACAGATATTTTATTCAAAACCTGCCTCAACTCCTGCTGCTTGTTCTCCTCCACTTCAAATGACTTGCTTCTGTTTTGTGTCATAACAGTTGGTTTATGGAGAAAATATTAGGATCCCGTTATCCATGAGCTGCCTTCTAATACTGTGATAAAAACATTTCCCATCAAAAGCTTTTAAACAAATGTTTGGTGAACTGGCAGCAGGGTAGCACATTACCAAGGGGAATGTAGATGAAGATCTGGGGTACCCTTACAAAAGTGAATTGTGATTTGAATTTACCCCATCTGCACTTGTGAATGGTATGCTCATGCACTATGTAAAAAAGCAGAGTCTTAGTTTTGCCCAAATCATACTTTGTGAAACCAGTTGCTATCTCCCCTTCATAGTTTAAGGTCACTATCCAACTTGGTAGCCGTTCCTTTTGTAATACTTGTCCATAAATAAACCTCCCCTTCAATTTAACAAAGACAAAGCTCTAGATGAACTCTGCTCAAACTGAACATAGTATAATTTACTTTTCAATTTCACACCCAAAGATTCTGTAATGGAGGAATGTGGGCGGTTAAGTTTTCAGTCATACCAAATGGGTTTTTAATATTTAAAATCCATCTGTTTACTTACAAAGAGTAAATGCCTGCAAATGAGGCCTCTAAAATGCAAATGAAGAGCTACAAGACTTATTTCTGCTTGGGAAAACTCAACACTTTTCTGACAAAAGGGAGTAATAATAGCTCCTGTAGTATTCAATAATGTTATAAATGATGTTTGATCCAGTAGTGCATGATATGTGTCTGTGTATGGGGAGATCGACGCTCTTCTTGTTTGTTACGACTGCATCATGAAATGCCTCATGAATTAGAGGAAAGGGAGGAGATTCAAATTAGTGCAGAACTTGCAAACAGTCAGCTCTCCCAATTTTAAGAACAGCTAATAGACTCAGGAAAGAGGAGCTTTCATTAGCACTCATAGAATACCAAGGTGGAAGTCGGTCTCTGCTTGGTTATCTTTCTTACCAGAATTTAGCCTTGTGCTTCCTTTCTTTGTTTTTGATTTTGAGAAATTAAAGCTTATCCTACCTTAGCAGTTATTTTTCTTGCAGTTTGTGATTTCATAAAATATCATTTAAATGACAGAACAATTATGAGCAGGTGAAAATGCAAATACTGTCAATAAAATACTAGTAATGGATTTTTAATGCAATCTAGTACAGCTTTCTTTAAAAATACTTAGCATTAAAACTCTGCCAGATATGTTCCCACTGGTAGCTTTTCTCAGAACCCCTCCAGTGTTATTATTTAACAAATTTGGCAGTAAATTATTTTCTACCTATTGATTAGAATAAAATCATAAAAGCCCTATGTTCAAATAATTTCCATTTAGTTGTTGAAAATGGAATATGCTATTTAAGGTAACAACATTTACTATTCCTTTCAAAATACCAAAATATGTAATGGCCAATCAGGCAGAGTCTATTTCTCATTCATGGAATCTTTACAGTGGGTAGAAAACTCGCTGTCGTATGATCAGGGTCTAGCTTGGTGGACCATATGCTCTTTTGTCTTGTGACATCATCATCTTCAGCATCTACCTTTTTTTTTTAACTGTTTAGCTGAAAACTGATACAAGAACATTTCACTCTAACTTCCTTTTTCAGGTGTTATATGGCACTTGTTTAGGTTTGGGTGCAAAGGAGCTGGGAAAGGAATTGTAATTTCTGGATATCAAGATATCAACTTTTTTTTTTTTTTACATTTACATGAACAAGGTAATGAGTACATTTCTTATCAAGCATTGTTGCCTCCTCCTTTGTTTCTCCATACCATCCCTGCCCTCCCATCACGCCAACCCTACTTCCTCCCGCCCCCGTAAAAGTTGTAAAGTTAGTTTTTCAGCGTAACATCTTGTATATCTCATTGTTGCAATGGGTCCACCTGTATCCCTATTTAAACAAGTTGTTTTTTCCGTTCCCCTCCACAAATTATACTAACATCAAATACAGTGAAAGCAGGGGTTATATCGTGGGGGAGGGACATACAAACAACAAAGAAATCATCTTATAAATATGTTAGAAACAATAGCACGAAAGAAAAAAACATTTGATTCCTTAACTTGGGGTTCATTTTGCCTAATATCAACTTATTTGATCATTTCTGCTTGTCTCAGACATATACTAGTTACTGCAAATAAGGGAAACCATGGGACCTATGTTTCTTTGGGCCTGGCTTACTTCACTTAATACAATTTTTTCCAAGCCTTTCCATTCCTAACAAATGGGGCAATGTCATTCTTTCTGATGGAGGCATAGAATTCCATTGTGTATATATACCACATTTTCTTGATCCATTCATCTACTGAGGGTCATCTAGGTTGGTTCCATATCTTAGCTATGGTAAATAATGCTGCAATAAACATAGTTGTTCTGGTAGCTTTAGTATGATCTTGTTTGTGATCATTTGGGTAAATGCCTAATACTGGGATTGCTGGGTCATAGGGGAGCTCTATGTGGAGTCTTTTGAGGAACCTCCATACTACTTTCCAAAGTGGTTGAACAAGTTTACACTCCCACCAACAATACAGTCAAAGAAAGGTTGGACAAATGGGATTGCATGAAATTGCAGGGCTTCTGCATGGCAAAGGACCTAGCTAGCAAGATCAATAGAAAGCCCACAGATTTGGAGATCTTCACTAGCCATTCAACGGACAAGGGTCTCATATGGAAAGTATACCTGGAACTCAAAAAATCAAATCTCCCAACAACAAATCATCAAAGAAGCAACTGCCCAATAAATAAGTGGGCTAAAGACTTACAGAGAATCCTCTTTTTTTTAAAAGCACATTCTGCATTAGTTGAAACATAACTCTTGGGGAACCAATGAGGCTTCTGTGGTACACAGAAAAGCTAAAGTCCTTGATTCTTAAAGGAAAAAAAAATCTGCATGAAAAGCAGCTGAAAGCAGGAGGCTAGTGGCTCATGCCGATAATTGTAGCTATTCAGGAGGGTGAAATCTGAGGATGGCCATTCAAAGCCAGCCAGTCAAGAAAGTTCAGAATATGCTTATGTCCAATTAACCCCTAGAAAGCCAGAAGTGGAGCTGTGGCTCAAAGTGGTAGAGCACTAGCCTTTAGAAAAAGAGCTAAGGGACAGTACCCAGGCCCTGAGTTCAAGCCCCACAACCCACAAAAAAAAGCTGAAGAACTTATCTACCTTCATGTTCATGGGTCCTATACCTGTTCTACTAACTGACTTTTAGGAGAAAGTACCAAAATTATTGATTTTTAACGCGTTAGTTTATCCTTCCCTTTCTCCTTCCCTTTCCCCCTCCCTCTCTCCCTCTCTCGTCCCTAAAATCCCCTCACAGCAATCTTGACCTCTAAATTGATAAAACTTGACAAGTATCTCAGGAGCTTTCCTTGGTGATTTTGAAATTTTGGTGTTTCTTCGTGCTTAATCCAACATGAGCATGTATGGCTACCTCAATCAAGCTGCTGTTATTATAGCAAAATACCTGAGGATGGGTAACATCCTAAGTAAAGAAGTTTTAATTTAGATAACAATTCTAGAGATGCAGGGGCAAGACAGGAGCATTGACTCAGCTCTGGTGAGGACTTCAGGATGTACAGCTACACAATGGCAGGATCCTAATAAAAGGAAAAGAGCACATCTTAAAATATAATCCCACATCCAGGCCCTGGTGGCTCACGCCTGTCATCCTACTACTCAGGAGGCTGAGATCTGAGAATCAGGTTCAAAGCCAGCCAAGGCAGGAAAGTCCATGAGACTCTTATTTCCAATAAACCTCTGGAAAACCAGAAGTGGAGCTGAAGCTCAAGTGGTAGAGCACTCACCTTGAGCTGAAGAGCTGAGGGACAGCGCCCAAGCCCAGAGTTCAAGCCCCATGACAGACAAATAATAATAATAATAATACAGTGCCACAGTAATGTCCAGCGTTTTGCCCACAGTGGACCTAAGGATTCCCTACTAGGCCACAATTTATAGATTTATCACTTTTCATATTGGCACACTGAGGACCAACCCTTCAGAACATGAACTCTTTGGGACGACACTCAAACCACATCCAAACTATAACAATGGCTTATGTCCTGTGCATTTCTTCCCACAAAATAGACTTTAGACTTCTTGAGAACTACATTTGATTTTTTTAATTTATTTATTTTTTTATTGTGAAAATACTATACAGAGGAGTTACAATTGCATGGGCAAGATAATGAGTACATTTCTTAACAAGCATTGTAGCCTCCTCCTTTGTTTCCCCTTCCCATCCCTTCCCAGCCTCCCCCAAAACCCCCACCCAATCCTTCCCCCCCCCCACGAAAGTTGTGAAGTTTGTTTTCGACATAACGACTTGTACTTCTCATTGTTGCAAAGGGTCCACCTGTATCCCTATTTAAACGATTTGTTTTTCCCCTTCCCCTCCACAAATTATACCGACATGAAATACAGTGAAAGCAGGGGTTATACTGTGGGGGAGGACATACATAACAACAAAGAAATAATCTTATAAATGTGTTAGAAACACTCACATGAAAGAAAAAAAATTTTGAATACATATCTTAGGGTTCATTTCCCTAACATCACCTTATCTTTTATATAGCCAAAATTTTATCAAGGGAATTAAAATGTGAGTGTCTTGAGTCTAATGCAATTCTAATTAAAATAATACTCATTAAATGTCTTCCCTTGGGTGCATGATCAGTGATATTAAATTTGAAAAATCAGATCATCTTAACCTAGCCCATTAGTTTTGTATTCTAAAAAGTGAAATGGTAGAAAATATTTTTCTTATGCCTTTCTTTGACCTTTACAGTGGTCTGATAGTTATCTCTAGTACTTTCACTCTGATCTCTGATTGATATCTCAAAGCTCATATGTAATAGTGACTTTAATCATTTAGTCATTCCCAATCTGTTTTTCATCTCCATGTGTCAGTTTCCAATTTTTCTACTCACTCATGAATTCAACTTGCTTTCAATCCTTAAATGTTTAATTTCCTTTCAGTAAACAGTATGTATATCATCCGACTCTCAGGCCTATAGTTTTGTTTATTCTTTAAACTTATCAATTGACCTCATATATGGAATATGTAATGAAAATATTAGAATCTCAATGATACCATCTAAATTCTACCCAGGATTTAAATACCAAACAGTAAATCATGTCTTCAAATTATCATCATTAATATATAAAAGATCTGAATGATAAAATGTTGTGAAACGCTTGGTAAACATTAACATATTTTTAATCAAAAGGCAGACACACTATTTACTCACTAAACATTTTTTTTTGCTATGTCTGCAATTGTCAATTCCAGAGAAGATAAGGAAATATTCCAGGTCAAGCAAATATTATCTTCATTAAGAAATCAAATTGAATTTTGTAGAGCATCTGATTTTCCTGCTTAAAAAAAAGCTTTAAAGATTTACTGTTAAACATAAGCCTTTCTACCTTCTACCAATAACCAAGTTCATATCTATCTATCTGCTGATATATGTGAATTCTTCTATATTTCTATGATATATTTATATATTATTATGTCAGTTTTTCTTTTTATTTATTTGTGTGTGTGTGTATGTGTGTGTGTGTGTGTGTGTGTGTGTGTGTGTGTGTGTGTGTGTGTGTGTGTGTGTATGGGGGGCATGGGGGTTGGCATTAAGGGCAGTTGCTCTATTGCTGAGCCAGGTCTCAAGCCTTTTTCTGTGCTCATTATTTTAAAATAGGTTTGTTTCCTTGCCTGAGTGCATGTCTGAACTTCCACTAACTGAGTTGAGGCTTCCTATCATAGCTGCAATGAAAGGTATGTTCAATCACACACGTTTCATTTCATTGCTACATGGTCTTATAAACTTTTCCGTTAAGCTGGTCCCAAACCTCAATCCTCCCTTTCTCAGCCTCCTAAGGAGCTAGATGATAGATATGAGATACAAGCATGCAGCTATTTATGCATTTTTACACTAGTACTTCCATAAAGTATAGACAAATCAGCATCACAATTATTTTCCTTTTGGCTCAAGACCAAAGGCTTTCAAGTGTAAAATATTGTATTAAATCATAGATATTTATTATTTTTTAAGTTGACTCTCGAGATACATTGCACAAAGTTATGTATTTCAACTTGATCTCTTTTTTTTATAATTTTCCTCAAGGTAACATAACTTCTTAAATCCAAAAGATTAATTTTTGTTTGAAAATTATCCATTATGTTCCTGTAGCCCATCTTTACAATAGCAATAAAATAAAAAGGAAAGACAAATTATCAAACACATAATTGCTTTCAAAACAGTCTCTTAGGTTTCAATATTGTCCAACTTTCTTTTTGCCAGACATAGGACTTGAACTCAGGGCCCTGGGAGCTTCTTTTGCTTAAGGCTAGTACACTTATCACTTGAGCCACAGCACCACTTCCAAGAGTCTTGTGGCCTTTCCTGCCTGAGCTGGCTTTGAACCACAATCCTCAGCTCTCTACCTCCTGAGTAGCTAGGATTACAGGCATGAGCCACTAGGGTCTAGCTTGATGTTGTCCAACTTTTAAGAATTAGTTTTAGGGGTGGGGGGGAGGCTGGGAAGGGATGTGAAGGGTAAACACAGGAGGAGGCAGCAATGCTTGGTAAGAAATGTACGCATTATCCTGCCCATGTAATTGTAACTCCTCTGTACAGTATGTTCACAAATTAAATAAAATTAAATTTAAAAAAAAGAATTAGTTTTAAATCTGTTTTATAGTGAAAAATCTAAGCATGTCTATATAATTCATGCATCTAAGGAAATATGCTTATCCGTGTCTTAGTTCTGCCTGTTCTACCAGAATGACATGGGTTGATATAAATAACAGAAGTTTGTTTCTCACATATCTGGAAATTATAAGTTAGGAATTAGGGTTGTCCTCCGTTTGGGTTCTGGTAAGAGCCTTTTTTGGAGTTCACAGACCATCATCTCCTTGCACCTTCCCTGGAAGTAGACAACATTCTAGGTCCTCTTTCATAAGGTCCCTAATCTCATTCACAAGGCTCTCCCCTTCATGATGTAACTACTCCCTAAGGCCCTATTTACTAATGCCCTCACCTGAAGGGGTAGAGTTGCAACATGTCAATTTGGAGGAGACAGAAACATTCACGGTGGGTTCACAATGGGTTGCAAGGAAGAATCTGTATCTTACAAACACAATCTATTCCAAGAAGAGTGCTTTTGTAATATCATCAAGTACTGTGAAAATTTTCTGCTTCATAACTGTTGGGTATTTTGACAGGAGTCATTATAAACTCACCTGACTTACTTTTTCTCATCACCATATGCCCTAGCATCACAATAATGATCCATATTCAGACATATGACTAAGAGTCACTGAACAAATATTGCAGTAAGTGACATCATACTTAAAAAAGGTTTACCTGCACACTTCCTACCTGGATGTTCCTCTAGCTAGACCATGAGAAAACAATCATTCAAACATTGCTACTGAGTCATCTCTTACAAACTGATAGATGTTTAAACATGGGGTCAGGATAACTAGTAGAAAAAGTGAGTTTCAAAAGGCAAAAATCACAAAGTCTTGGGGATGAATTATATCAATGTCTTTTTCCCCCAAAATCCATTAGAATACCACCTAGTACAAATGGTTATTCTGCCATTCACATAAAAAAAGATCCAGAGATAGAAAGCCTCTTAAAGTTGCAAATGCTATAACCTGGGTTCGAAAATGAACACTGGATGATAAATTTGGTGTACAAAAAGCCATGACACATAAGTGAGCTTATTTTGCACAAAATGGTGAATTCGGGCAACTAAGAAAGTGTGTGGTTAACAAACAGATGGACAGACAGCCTCAGTATGGCAAGCAAAGTGAAATCCTTTTGCTGTGTGCTGCCTTAGCCTTATTTTCAAGAAAACATTGAGAGGGAAGCTATTAGAGGAGGAGGTGAAGACACACATCTCAAAACAGCAGAAGTGGCCACTTTCTAATGAACAAGCAGAACCATCAAAGGGATACTCTGTAAATAGAGGAGAGCCAAGTTTCATCTTTGGTAATGGCAGAGAAGAATTTTCCTCACTGTAAGACATTAGCTTAACCTTAAAAAAATTAGCTGGCTTATTAGCAGAGTGAGTTTGGAGACTTAGCATTACCTAGTATCACTTAGATTGACCCAATTTCAGCAGGTGTGTTAATAAATGACCACAGAGGTTTTGAGCCCTGTAGCTGAAAAACATTTAGACAGGGAGAGGAAAAGACTTCTGAGGTCTTCTCAGTGAGAACACACTGTGGCCCTGATTAGAACATGCCTAACGAATGAACTCCTCATTTGCAGTTTGGAAAGCATATATTCTCTGTTGCATACACATGTTTATTTTGTTCTATTTCACGAGTGACCTCACCTGTTTATTTTATTTTATTTTTGTTTAACCAAACCCATTAATCAAACATATCCCAGAGGTGGTTAATGATGGTTCAGACTTGTTCTAGAAGCAGAAAGTCAAGGACAGTACAAATTGATTCACATCACCCACCTTATTAGGTTTATAGTGCTGGCAGCACACCCTTTATCTTTTAAGAATAACAGCCTATCTGGTTAGCAGAGGCTTGTTTCCATTACAGTAAGAAGAAGAATTTCATAGGCCTGGCTGCAGGTTCACAATAAAAATGGCTCTGCATTTCACACGAAAGCCTAGGATGCAAATATTTCATGAATAAGTTACCATTACACTTTCCTTGCTGATAGTTGAAGATGCTTACACAAATCAAATTGTTTATATATCATTCTGAAAAAAAAACACATTTTTATCCTCTACATGAATTCAAGTTAAAAAAATTCATGACCGGTTTCTGTATTGAAGTTTTCTATTACAATTACTAGCCAAAATACAGGAGAAAAAGAACAAAGGTATGAATGATTAGAATTGGTGGCTGAGATGTGAACTTATCTCATGAAGTATTACTCTGAGATCACTTCCTAATCTTCTGTATGGAGCCTAAGAAGCTAGCTCTTCAATAGATCCAAACAAAATGAATGTATTGAAATAGGGACAGACAATATTTTATATAGATCACTTTACTGACAGCATCTGTGTGCACACATCACTACCTTATATCACTGCCTTATATAGCTAAATAGGAATGAGGAGAGAGAGAGCACTAGGAATACTTCATTAGTGGGGACTCTCGTTGGCTTTGAAAGCAATAGGCTCCCTAGCATCTAGGTTTCTTCACAGTAAGGGACATTCATTTTTAGCTCTGACTTAATGAACAAGTAATTCTTGGGAGAAATATATTCTTTGCAACTAGAACAAAATTCCTTAGAGAGAGTCCAGCTTCGTTGATAATAAATTCTGATAAACTTGCAGCAAGAAGAAATGGGTTTCAGGTATAATTCTAGTCTTCTAGTAACAGAAATTAAAATTATTGTGTGAAGGAGAATTAGAGAGAGAAAGAGAGGGAGAGAGAGTTAGAGAGAGAGAGAGGAATGATAGGGGCAGGAAGAAGTTATTTCTGTCTGTGTCTATTTGATGTCATTTTTCAGTATAATGTTTAAGTATTCTGAAAATAGGATGCTCCCAACTTTAAGGATACTATAATAATTTAAAAAAGTCTAAAAAAGCATGTTTTCTCAAAATACTAATCATAGGCTTTTTCTTTTTCTACACTTCTGTGATCTTATTTAAATGTAAATTAGATCATATCTTATGCATCCCTTCGAAATTACCTTCTATATGCCTACAAGAAATCTAAATCTGAGGCTTTGCTGAACCCAGCTCAGGCCTGCCTTTCCAACACATCTGATCACCCAAAGTACTGCTCTCCTGCCCTGTTCTTCATACACCTAGAACCTTCTCATTCTCCAGGTCTTCTCTTCTTTCCTTTACAGAGATTGTCCAAACTGGGAACCATTTCATTTATATTTCATTTCATTTTGCTTATTTGTCTTATTCGCCCCACACGGTATCTTCTGCCTCTTATCCTGGTAAATAATCTCTGAATGGTCAAAAACCTTATCTGCCTGGCACATGTATGCATTCAGCAGGGACTATGTTCTACGTAGCCTTTGGGGTAGGGCCGAGCATATTCTGTGAATGCTGGATCATGGGAATGAAGTCCGGAAAGTAGATCAGTGGTCCGGGGACCCTGGCTTTCAACCAGAAAACCTTTTTTCTTTCTTATTTTATACCTTGAGTTGTCTTATAATTGTTTAAGGATAATGTTAACTAAGGGAAAAACTTTTTAAAAAATGCTAGGATAACTTCTGCATCATACACCTCTTCTGAGGTCGGGAAATTCCTTCCAGCTGGCTGAGTGCTAGGCCCTGTAAGTCATTCCTCACAATGAAAGGGTGAACTCATCCTTTTCCCCAGGATCCTTTGTTGGCAGGGGTGGGCACCTGACCTAGTTTTGGTTAATGTGACTCAAGAGTAGGTTTCCTAGGGGACTTTCCGAGACAGCTCCCACTTATTGGGAGGTCTTCGGGTTCTTGGAGGTTTTCCCTGGAAAGACACAGTGGGACCCTGGATTCGTCTTTTTCCTCTTTCACTCTGTGATCACAAGGTGAGGCACTCTGCCCCACCACGAGCTTTCCGCCCTGCCATGTGGTCTGCTAGCAGCAGGATTAACTATGCAGGGATTGGAGCCTTCAAGTTTTGAGCCAGGATAGCTCTTTCTCAGATACTTGTTATTTCCCTTCTCCTCGCCAAATTAGAAAAATGTATATATAGGATGCAGGACACTGGAATCAAATACAGTGACCATAGAGGTTATTGGGGGGGGACATACAAAGAAACAAAAAAATCACATAGTACATTATAAGTACAAGAACAACAAGAAAGATAAAACCTCTTGTGTCCCTGTCTTGGGGCACATGTCAGTTAGCATCAGTTTTAGCCAATTTTCTGAAATTCACCCTTGGTACCTTGAATTTTTTTTTAACTTCGAAAATGCCAATACCTGTGCTTTTATAGTCCCAAAGTGTCTGATGTGCTTGTTCACTGTCATTAAGTATCCTGAGAATTATTTGCAAACAAGGAGATGAAAGTGCTGCGGTTCTGTGGTCAGACCAGGACCCTTCAGAAAAAGCTGATCACTAGTGAAGATTAATGTACAAAGTCTGCAGTGTACATGCTGTGTCAACTTTAAAACAGCTCAACAACTACATGACCATTGAAGCTTTGAAGGACTCAGAAATCTTGAAGACTTGGCGAAGATACTAAGTTGTTAAACTCAGTGCAAAAAAGAGAAGGAAAATATTAACCAGAAAATGCTTAAGCACTGGTTGTTTGGAACATTGTTTTTATTGTTGAGGGTCATGTAGCTGTTATTCATTTGTTTTCATTTTACGTTTTCTTAATTGGAGATCTAAACATTGATATGTCCTAAAAGAATTTCAAGTTTCAAAGATGCTTGAAAATGGCATCGTATATGCACAAACATTTTTTCATGCATGTTTGGAAAATGTCTATGATATTTACCATTTAAACTTTTCTGGCAGTACGGAGATTGTTTTAATAATCTTTCCAAGTCTATATATTGTTTGAGTAGCTTTAGATTTTTTTTAAGTAGCAAGACTAAACGTTCCTTTTAAATAGCAAGATTCAACATATATGAGCATGTATGAGCATATACATATATAACATATGTAAGCAATTTACTATGCTCATATTGCCATCACCATTAGAAACGTAAAATAAATTTATCTTTTCTCCCATCAGTCCTTTCTTCTCTAATTTACACAGCTTTCATCTCAAAGCAGCATGAAGAATGATTAAAAATCCTATTATGGAAATCTTTCTTGTCATAGCATGACATTACTAATTTGCCACTCAGCAAGGCAAGAGTTTTGCTTTTATTTATAGCACTAATGAAGCACTTATCTGGACCATCTACAATGTCTACTTATTCCTTCAAAGAATGACACATACTTATGAGATTTGCAGTGAAGCTAAGCATCCTAGCCTCTGTCAGTGGAACAGAGAGAAACAGGAGTTCGTATAAAATATCTTGCCTGAATCTTACCTTCATTTACTTTCCTAGTTTCTTCCATAGGAAATCTAAGTCACCATAGTATGTGCTAATTAGAAAGAAATGAATAATGAGGGCTGCCACTCAGATTAACCTGCCTGTTGTGGGAATCAACATTGATATATAGAAATCAGATAATGTTAAACATTGGTCTTTCATGGTAAAATGACAAAGAAGGTAAGACCCAATAGAACTTGTATTCAAGAAGAGAAAAATCTTTAAATACCACCCAGTTTTGTTTTGTTTCTCTTTAGTACTATGGTTTAATGAAGACCATTTTCTTGCTGAAATGAAATTTCTCCTTTGGTATTTAACAATTTGACTCTGCTATTGCTTATTAAGTTCTGTCAATTAACCACCAGAAAACTGGAAGTGGAGCAGTGGTTTAAAGTGTTCAAGCACTAGTCTTGGGTACAAAAACTCAAGGACAGTTTCCAGGCCCTGAATTCAAGCCCCACAACTGACAAAAAAATATATAATTCCACAAAATATGTGGCATTAATTAACAGGTATAAATGTTTTGTTTTTGTTTTTGTTTTTGTTGTTGTTTGTTTGTTGTTTTGCAAGGTAGTCTGGAGAGGGGTAGCCTTAAATCTTATCAACTGGTTTTGTTAATGGGCCTCATATTCAGTATGTTAGGCTTGGAAAAGTTAATAACTTTTTCTTACCCTTATTAACAAGTGAGAACTTAGTTCCAGTCTCCCTGATGCCAATCACTACCAATACCAATTCCTACAAGATTCTCAAAACCTTACCAAAAAAATGGTGTAAAACTTGTACATTGGTTACCTACACCTGCAATCTCCAGATGAATTGTAATATCTATGATAATGTAAATGCTGTACAAATAAGATAGTTGTTCTCTTGTTTGGGAAATAAGGACAAGGAAAAAGAAAGGTCTGTACCTGTTCAGTACAGATAGGCTTAACTACACTGTACCTGGACAGGGTCAGGTGAGGGAGTCCAGAGTGAGGGTTGGAGATGCAAGTGAAGACCCAGGAGGTAACACGTTGCTATTCCAGGGCCCACTGACATAGCTTTGCTTTGGGGGAACATTCTAGAATTATTTTTATGGTTAGTTGAATTTACTTACATGGAATTTATAGATTCAGGAGTTACCTTTTTTTTGTCTTTTTCTTGGCATGACACATTCTGAACTTTATTATACATGCACATTTATTTTCCAAGTTAGACCAACTAAATCCTTTTTTCTAACTTTTTTTTGTATATGTGAGCCACCATTAAATAACTCTTGTGATCATAGTTTTACATTTTGTCACAGTTAAATATGCAACCAAACAGATTCCAATTCTGGATTGGTTGCATAAAATCTAAAAATATGTATAGAGCAGAACATATTGTCTTGGTCTGATAGAATTCCCTATTCATGAAAAGTACTTATTACCTATTATAATTTTTTTTCTTTTGTGATACTACAGAATAGTACAATCCAGGGCCACAAACGTGCATTCTATGTCTGTGAGCCATGGCCCTAGCTTGATTACTTGTTCTTGAAATAGGGTCTTACTAACTTTGCCTTGTCTGCCTTGAACTCAAGATCCTGCCTCCTCTCCTTCCTAAGTAGCTGAGATTACAGAGATAGGCAACCGCACCCAACCCTAATATAAAACCTTACAATTCCACCTTTCCAATCCCCTGCTTCCCTTTATTTAGAATAAAGATAGTACACTTGACAAAGTATGTTGCATTAATTGCCAGATATAAATTTTTTGCAAGCCTTAAGACAAATAAGAGGATTTTAACCATGAAATATTATAAAGACAATGGAATCAAAGTATAAATTTGAGGAGAAGCAAAATTAAACATAATATTTCTACGAGATTCAAGAAGAATTTTCTCAGGTGTTTGTTTTAAAATGGTTGCTATTTTTCAAACTATACTATTTAAAACTACAGCCAAGTTGGGTGCTGGTGACTCTGGCCTGTAATCCTAACTACTCCGGAGGCTGAGATCTGAGGATTGCAATTTGAAACCAGGTTAATTGTCTAGCAGACAATTAACCACCAAAAAGCCAGAAATGGAGCTGTGACACAAATGACAGAGAGTCAGCTTTGAGCAGAAAAGCTCAGGGACAGGCCCAGATGCTGAGTTCAAGCCCCAGTATTGTCCCACATACAAGAAGTAAAGACAAAAACAAAAAAGAAAGCCAAAACTGTCATAAAAGTACAGAAAATAAATATAAAAGTATAAAAATCTAAAAAAGTATAAAAGATAAAAAATGGAATGTTTGGAAATGGGCTGCTGAGAGGTATGGGTGTTTATTTCTGTGTGGCTTACAATTGGAAATGCCAGATTGGCATGGGGCTCTACAGCCAGTCTCTGGATATTTATGGACATAATCAAGAGGCTGGCCTGCACTGATATAATTCATGGCCTATTTCTAATGGCAATTTTCTCTCAGGTCCTCATTATACTTTGTGGTTGTACATGTACCACTTGGCATTTAAGAAGCAGAAAATAATAAGAGATACGGGAAGTCATTTGTCTCAAACTTCAGAGAAATACACAAAAAAAGATGTTTCTTGTAGTTGATTTTCCAAGACAAACATTACAGTCAATATGTCTGGATCATATATTTTAAACTTTGCTATGTTTTCACATAGAACCACATAGCAAAGGCAGATGGCCTGCACATATACAGAATCTTGTTGTTATTCTTTAAATGTGTTGTTCAGCCAGGGTTCTGTTTTTTTCATTCAATTAGGCCAGGGAATTTTCTTCATGCTTGTGAATATCAAAGACGGTGGTTTCTGATGACAGAAAATAATGGGAAAAAATTCACTATGTGAAGAGAAACAGCAAAATCTTTTGCAACATGCATTCTTGAAATCTGACCCCAATACCTTACCTTAAAAAATAAAAGAAAAAAAAGGTAGAAGCAAAGAAACTAGGATTCTCTCTGCCACTAGGATTCTGCCTGCCTCCGGCTTATAAAAGTTTTGTAGGAGAAGGGAACAGAGAATAGTAAATTCGTTTCGAGCTACTTTTTCTGTGATTTTTACATACCTGAAGGCACAGAATCATGGATTTTGCCAATGTGTTCTAAATGCAAGCTGGAAGTCTTCAGAGAATGCTCTAGGTATTAACAACAAATTAAACATGGCCAAATGCCACATTTACCCATTGTGAGGTGTCTGAAGAAGCCAAGTAACTGTTGTAGTTGGACTATCACATCTTCTCTGAGAATTTCACTTCAAATTATAGAGGTTTTACTGTATTGGTTACATAGCTATCCTCCAAACAAAATAATGCAGACTCTTTGCCACATCTGACAAAGCTTACTATTATTCAATAGTGCACAAGATGCTGAGCCTGAAGTGTTGCTTTCTATAGTGCACTTTTCCAGTGGTTAAAGTTAGCAACAAGAAGAATCACTCTCCATATTAACCCAAGTTCAGAACTAACAAGGATTTTAATTAGTGAGAGTATCATATTGCAGGCTTTGCTATAGTAATTTAATACAGTGTAATTTGTAGAACCAAAGGAAAAGCAATCATATTATATTAAAGACAACAGAACTGGGGTCTGTGAAGAACTTAGCTAGTGTCACACCTCACTGATGTCCCTGGTTTTTTAGTCCATTTGTTTTGTGACTACAGCTCATGAAAATGCATGTTAATGGGGAAGTATTCGAAGACATTGATTAACATCTACAAATATTTTATAGGTAATATTCTCACATTTATCTCTAAATAATAAAATGTACTTAACAAATTTGATTTTGGATTCTTCATTCAAGGCTAAAAGAAGATAATCCTACATGTTGCAAATTTACCCTAAATTGTTGTACTTCACCTTAAAAAATTTTCAGTGTTACTATCCTTAATTTTAAAAGCCCTGATTCACTGCTAAGTGTGACTGTCTCCTTGATTAGAACTGTTCAAATAAATAAAAAATCCTAAGTTTGAATGATAAAATCTATGCAAAAGTTAAATTGCTTTACTCTTTTTGGGAGAAACATATAAATGATGTGTCTTCCTAAAAACACATTTGTATATGTATGAAGTGTGCAAATAAGAAAATCAAATAATACTGACTTTAAATTGAACTATTCTACTTTTAAAATTGAAGCGTTTTTAAAGGATGCAATTTGGCACAATTTAAAAGAAATCTGATACAGTATTTTCTTTTACTACAAAGGATCACAAATTATCAGATATATAAAAGTTTTGCAGATTTGTTTCTGCCTTAAAATTGTTTGAATCTATATGTCTATTGACTGTTCATGAATTTTACAAGTAAACCATTCCTAGGATGGGGAATTAACCACTACTTCTAAATATTTTCATGTACTTATTGATTTTTTTATTTATACCTTTCTTAAGCTTAAAAATTCAAGAAAATATTTAGGAGTGGATAGGTACACACAAAAATTCATATTTTCTAAGTAAAATAATGGTTCTATTAAAACCTGAATAGTTTTAAATGAATTGATTTTTCCAGTATTATTTGTAAGTTGTTGACCTGTATCTGTATGAATAAGATACAATTCAACTGTATCTGGAAGGAAGTCACATCTATCCAGGAAGTTAGACACTTAAATATAGTTTCCTTCCTCCACGCCCCTTCCATTCACCTTGTGCAAATTAAGCTCACTTGATAAACTAAAAATGTTCTATTAAGTTCTCCTTAACGTGAAAGTAACGAGCCTTCTTCTGTTTATCACATTGTTCTTTATAATTAGTTTTATGATGTGTGGCACAAATATACATATTATAAATCAAATCTATCACACATGTCGAGGGATAGTTATATGAATCTGTTGAGTAGTCTTGAAAAGGCAGTATGTAAGAACTCTGTCTGATTTGTGATCTCTATTGCAAAGCTATCAACTCCTTCCACTCAAATTCAATTTGCAGGCCTTTTAATCAGATGTAAGGACCTAAAATAACCTAAGTTTCTCAGTGGAACAAAATTGCTCAAGTTGCATCACTTTCTGATGTTGTAATACCCATGCCACAGACTGACACCTGAGACACTTGCCTTTGGCTTTATAAATGCATAAACAAGGTTTTTACAAAATAGGTAATTATGAGAACAAAAATTCATGCATCCAAAATAGCTTAAAAATATAAAGTTCCTGAATTGTGGACTGAATATAGGTCAGATTTTAAATGTAAAATTGCTCTCTACTTCCATCCTCTGTCTACTCCTGGTAATGTCTATTTCTGTTCTTTTCTAAAGATTTGAAAATTTGCACATGAGATACAACTCAATAGATCTTCTTACCAAATGTTTAAAATTGTAAAAATGGGGCTGGGAAGGTGGCTCAGTGGTAGAGTGCTTGCCTTACATGCGTGAGGCCCTGGGTTTGATTCCTCAGGCATGAGGCCCTGGGTTCGATTCCTCAGCACCACATAAGCAGAAAAAGCCAGAAGTGGCGCTGTGGCTCAAGTGGTAGAGCGTTAACCTTGAGCTAAAGAGCTGAGGGACAGCACCCAGGCCCAGAGTTCAGGCCTCACGACCGACAAAAAAAAAAATTAAAATTGCAAAAATGAAAGATCTGCTTTGCCTCACAGGCAATTAGAGAAGACTTTTTTTATTTAATCCAACACCTAATCTACTTCATTATAAACCAATAGAAGTTGTTTTATTTTATCATTTATCATATCTTCCATTTCTCCTTTTCCTTGTTCCTGATCATCTTCCTCACAAAGTTGCTAGCATTCTAGATTAACTCTGAGTCACATAGTAAAAGTGTGTTTTACCTCTTTTTCCTGTTACATCAGTAGGAAAAAAAGTTAAATTTCTTTGTGTAAAAAGTAAGTCAAATTAAATGAGGCTCCATAATCAGGTACCTTTTCCCATTATTGGAAGAATTAATTTTTATTGTGAAAATACCAGATAGAGGGGTTACAATTACACGAGCAAGATATGAGTACATTTCTTATCAAGCATTGTTGCCTCCTCCTTTGTTTCTCCTTCCCATCCCTTCCCATCTACCACCTCCCACTCCTCTACACCCCCCACACCAAAGTTGTAAAGTTTGTTTTTTGACATAACGACTTGTACATTTCATTGTTGCAATGGGTCCACCTGTATCCCTATTTAAATGATTTGTTTTTTCCCTTCTCCTCCATGAATTATACCAACCTCAAATACAGTGAATGCAGGGGTTATACTGTGAGGGAGGGATATACAAAGCAACATAGAAATCATCTTATGAATATGTTAGAAACAATCCCATGAAAGAAAAAACATTTGAATACTTACCTTGGGGTTCATTTCAACTAATATCAACTTATCTGACATTTTCTGCTTGTCTCAGACATATACTAGTTATTACCCAAATGATCACAAACAAGACCTTACTAAAGCTACCATCACAACTATGTTTATTGTAGCATTATTTACCATAGCTAAGATATGAAACCAACCCAGATGCCCCTCAGTAGATGAATGGATCAAAAAATGTGGTATATATACACAATGGAATTCTATTGAAAGAATTATACTGAACAATTTAGAGAACTATAACACCAAGAGAGACTAGAAAAGAAGGCTTGGTGTTTAGCACGATATATTTTGCATTATTTCTTGACTTGATCAAAATCCAAAGGTTCTACTTGAGGATGGATGACTCCAGTGTTATGACATGTAAGAATTTCATGCCAAACATGATCACCAAAGAAGAGTCCTGGTACATCTAAGAGATTCTACTAGTCTAATCTATGGGAAATCAGGCATTATACCTTATAATGGCAAGGATTCTTTCAAGTTTTATTCCTCAAAGTTGGGGCTCTACTCTTCATGAACATATCCACTTTTCCATCAAGAACAGCCTTATTTTCCTTCTAGGAGTCTAAAATTTTAGTGGAGAGATGTCTCATATTTATTCCCAGATGAAGAGTAATCCAGTCTTATGAGCCTGAAAGTTTCTGACTTTATAACAGAAAAAAAGTAAAGTAAATGTTTATTTGTTGTTTGTGGAAAGCCTATATTCAAAAGGGGTTCGAAATGTTTCTGGATTGAGTTTAAATCGATAGACAGATAGTCAGACAGATGATAGGTAGACAGAGAGACAAACAGACAGATAGATAGGTAGATATTGTGTAGGTTAAATTATATTACATTTTGAGTATCAATTGTATGTATGTATGAATTCTGTCCATAAGGAAAAGACAGAAAACAAGGGCACTTGTTTTTAAAGTGACAAGGTCTTTGCAATAAATTTCTTGAGAATGAAAGCAACTCACTCTTGAGCCACAGGAGACAGAGCCTTAAAGTTAAGATGGCTGCCATATGCACCCTTGGTTTCCCATAGACCTTGCCTTAGTATACAAGTTCACAGAACACAGAACATGGTCAAAAGAGGGAAAACATTGTCTTAACCTCAATGAAAAAGCCCCTCAAATAATAGCTAACTTTAGGAGATCAGCTGAACATCCAAGCATCTTTTACTAATAAACAGGAAGATACAACGTACCAGAAGAAATGGATGATTTTCCTCTTTCCATAACTATCCCTTACTGCTAGTACAATGTTGCAATCTACATTTTTAATCCATTTTTTTCTGTAAGTACTTGTAGGATAAATGATTAATTCCTCTATCTTGAAAACTTGTGAGTCTTTTTCTCCAAAAATCTCCAACTATGGCCTATTGCAAAGAAAATAAGGCAAATATGGATTCTTAATTATTACAAGGTTTTATACCAAATCTCTGCGCATACTTGTGGAAAAGACATCAAAATTGCTAATATAAGGATATATAGACCCATGTTGTCTTGGAAGCCTATGGATTGGGTTTTGACCAGATGGAAGACAGCGCTGGGCACATAGAGTATATGTAACCATTTCTCCCTCACCCCCTATTAATTAAAGGTCAATGCCTGAAAACTGTTATTTTCTCTTGTAATTATAGATAAAGTATTGGTAAGGCCCTATGTCTGATGGAAAGGAAAATAAGCCAAGAAATCCAGGCCTACTCTGCTTCCACAAAAACATTTTCATACTCTTTAGCTAATGTTTTATTCTCTAGTAATACAACCCAGTGAAGGCCCTGAGCCCACCCAACACAATCCTTGTTCTTTTTTTTTTTTCATTTTCTTTTTTGTGCATGTTCTGGGGCTTGAACTCAGACCTAGTCGCTTTCCCTGTTCTGTTCATGTCCAGAGCTCTACCACCTGAGCTACAGTTCTACTTTTTGCTTTCTTGGTTGTTAACTTAGGATCAGAGTCTCAAGGACTTTCCTGTCCTAGTTGTCAACAAATTGTGACTCTCAGATCTCATTCTCCTGAGTAGCTAGGATCACAGGCATGAGCCACCAGCACCCAGCCCACCATCACTCAGCAGTATGAAACACCAAGTTCTTAGAATTATGTATGGTTTGTATCTTTTTAGTCTATTGCTTTCTCCATAGTCTCCATCTAGAGAATCTCCATCTTCATCTGTTAGTAATATCAAGATCAGCAGTTGGTTCATTTTGGAATGGATCAGTAAATCTCCTTTTCTCTCTCTCCATATCATAACCTTGAGAATATCAAGGTTAGATAAAACTCATATTAAGGATATTAGAAATCTTAAAAGAACTTGTAAATAGATGACATCCACTGAGTATAATCCTAACTGTAGCTTTCTCATTTGATAATCTAACCTGAAAGAAAAGATTCCCACATATCTACAGTTCTCTATACTTGAAGCCTGGTTGGTGAGCCACTGTCCACCCTTTCTCATCTCTTATGAATCATAAATGAAAATATGTGTAAGTGCAGACACATTACTGTACCAGAAAACCTCCACTCATCTGACCATTTGTTTACATAACTAAACGTTTTTATTCCAGTGTATCAATCCATTCATTGTTTATGAAACACCAAAATAACAAGTTTCCCTAATCACTTGAGTCTTGAGTACTGATTTCCTCTCTGTTAGTCACCGTTTCCAGTAGATTGATTTTTACCTTTTAAAATATACAGCTTTGACAAAACTTGTTGGTTTGGAACTTTGTCATATGCTTTCAAAATGTGTAAGCCTCAAGTCTAAGCACAATGAAGCACAATAATATCTCAAAAAAAAAAACACTTAACCTAGTTATTGAGGCATGACCTTCTCAAGGTTGCTTTGAGTATTTTCTGTCAGCTTTGTTTTTTTTAAGAGTCTAGCTGTTTGATCTCTGAAGTGAAGTCTTGAAATTTAATGACTGTCACATAACATAGCAACCTTCTGGAAACTTCTCGCTCCTTCGCTCTCCCTCTCCCTCCACCCTGCCCCCACTCTATTTCTCTCTCTCCCCCATACACATACATACACACTTGGGATAAATCTAGTCCTATGAGCTTTGTCTTTCTTTCTGTTCGTATAAACCATGAAATACAAATGTCAAAATGTATCAAAGTTCCCTGCTATGGAAAGAGCAAAGTCAACTTTCTCCTATGTAACAGCAATTATTACTCCTCTCCAAAAGGCATATTTGAGCAATCCCTGAAGACATTTCACGAGTTCCTTCACACTTACTTTTTCCTTTCATAATGTTACATATTATTTTGAGTCTATTTGTTTCTAAAATATACTCTGATACTCTTACATTTTTTCTTTTTACTTTTAACAATACTGGAGTTTGAGCTCAGAGCTTTGTACTTGCTGAGTGAGTGCTCTATCACTTAAGCCACACCTCAACCATGTGCTCTTATTATTTTGGGGATTGGGTCTCCCATTTGGTCCACAGCAGCATTGATTTTAATCTTCCAGTTCATACTTCCTGCAGTAGCTGAGATGACAAGCATATGCCAACACACCCAGTATTCTCCTTCTAGATGGAATCTTTTTTATTATTATTATTTTAGTATCAGTCCTGGGGCTGGAACTCAGAGCCTGGGCACTGGCCCTGAGCTCTTTTGCTCAAGGCTAGAGATCTACCACCTGAGCTATAGTTCCATTTCTGGGTTGTTTTTTGTTTTTATACTTACTTATAGATGTTCCTGTCCAGGCTGGCTCTGAACCTTGTTCCTTAGATCTCAGCTTCCTAAATTGATAGGATTACAGGTATGAGCCATAGGTGCCAAGCTCAAGATGGAATCTTTAAACCATTTCATCTGGACTGGCTTCAAATAACAGTCTTCCTTATCTCAATCTCCCATGCAGCTAAGATGACAAAATGAGCCACCTTACCCAGTTCATGTTTTCTTTACAAAAGAAAGCTACCAGGACTGTTTGTGGTTCATATAAATGTTGCTAAAAATTAATGACATGATATGATAATGGCATGTAGAACATGCACAGAGAATTAAAGAAGGAAAAAGGAGAGAAATTATCTCAGTCTAAGAGGATTTTGTTTTATTATTTTTATCATGCAGAGCAATTTGTTAATATGAAATCACTTGTTTATAGTTAATCTATATAAAATTTTATTTAAACATGAATCACTTGATTCTGTTCAATATACAAAGAGAAGAAATTTGTATAAACAGGGCATATGTGGAGGTGGTGCATTTTTAAAAGGATAAAGATTGTTATAAATAAATCACCCTGCTCAGCATTCTCAGAAAGAAAATATTAATGTTTCTGTTATTTCATTCTTTTTGCTTTGCTCCTGAAAGCCTAGATTGCAAATTGTATGGCTATGCTGCTGTATTTAGTAATAAACCTGGAAATGTTGGTTTTACTTACAAATCACATGCACCCATACCATACCACAAGCACTGAAGACAGAATTATAATTATATGAATGACTACCCTTCATCAAATTTTAATATTACTTTAAAGATTGTTACCGAAGCTGAAAACCTTCCTCTGTTTCTAACTTTTCTTCATTATCTACAGAATGGGATCAAGGAAGGACTTAGAATGATGAAAAGAGGGTTTCTCCAGTTTCTAGTCCTTTATGTGAGGATTCTGTACCTGTCCCCTTCTGATGTTTTGCTTATGGATGCCTGCTACAAATGTCAACGCCGACTCCAGATTTTGCTCACAGTCTTTATTCTGTGTGTCTGTAGCCCTGACCGTCTACTTTAGGTAGAATCAACTCTGGCCTTTTTAGTAGTTTCATAGGACTTTAGATGCTCCTCACCTACATGTCTGATATTGAGAGAGACATATTTCAAGTGGAAATCTCCTTCTCTTGATCTAGCCTTGTTAAGATACCCTCTGTCAAGGGTCGCTTATGCATAAGCTCAGGGGCGTGGCTTTCTTTTTGCTGAATCAAACCCTTGAAGAGGAAATTGGTGTTATGGATGCACAGCTCAAGAAGAAAGAAAATGAACATTTCATTTTTAATTATTTCCAAACACCAATTTTAAAATTGCTTTAACTGTTTTGTTTTTCGGGGAAGCATTCTGACAAAAGGCAATTTCTGGCAAATGACAAGTAATCTGTCAATGTCTGTTGACTACTTTGTTTGTCTTATTTTTAATTTTTTTAGCTATGTATCAGTGGCTCACGCATACTCAGAAGGCTAAACTCTGGGTTGTTGTGATTTGAAGGCAGCCCAGGCAGAAAAGTTCGCAAGACTCTGTCTCTAAAATAACTATCAGAATTGAATTGGAGAAAGTGACTAGATCCTAGCTCCCCTTCCACCTTCAAGACAAGAAAGTTCTGGGACCTAGATAGGCAGGAGGAAAGGGAGTGCTTCATGTCAGAAGGGTACAGAGGAAACAAAGATTCTAGAAGTCCAGATTCTGCATGTGAATACCATAGTATGAGAGATCAGGGAAGAAGTGGGTGTTAGATAGCTTGAGGAAAACCCTAGCTCTATGAATATTGAGTTTGATTTTTTATAATAGGTATGTATACAAAAAATGACGGTATGAATGAAAGAATAAATGGAAAATATTTTAAGCTTGTGTCATGAAAAAATTAGTTACAAATAAAAGGGAATTATTAGCAGAGCATTAGATGTCTCCATTACAGAAGTGTAGACTAATGTGAACAGATGCATACCAAACCTAATGCAAATGTACAAACACTTGATTTTTTATCAACCCAGAATAAAAACCATCTGTCAGACTAAATGGTAGTTAACCTAGAACACTCATAATATTGGAAATAATATTATATATAACATATATAAAACATATTATATATATTATATATATACCTCATCTAAAGAAAATACCTTAGATATATATTATGAACTAAGAAATGAGTCAGCTGGACCTGGGATTGAACAATGTAATCCCAGCACTCAATAGGATAAAGCAGCAGGATCTTGAGCTTGACATCAGTCTGTATCAATAGTGACAAAAAAGAAAGTGATCAGGAATGTAAGTGTCAGAATAAAAGAGAGTGGAACGCTAATGAACAATGAATCTAGGCTAAGGTCATTGGTTGCGTTGTAGAAATGAGTTCAAACCCACAGACCACAGGGAGGGGAAAAACGACCTAGCAGAAATTACATAAACAGCTTAATTTGTATGTTCTTTCTTCTTGAAAAAGTTTAAATGCCCCTGCCATCAAATAAAATATAAAGACAGTTTTAACTGTCCTAAATGAAAAACGAGGACTTGGGAGGGAAAGGGTAATTGAAAGGTGTATGAAGATTCCTCTCTTCAGGGGGATGATAAAGTAAGTGGAGTCATACTGTTGAGTAAGCATTTTTTGTTTCTGCTTTAATTTTTGTATTTTTGCTGGGGTGGGAAAGGCTGGGCATTGAACTCAGGGTCTTAGATTTGCTACACTGTTATTCTACCACATCTACTTTAGTCATACCTCTAGTCTCTTTGTTCTGTTCAATTATTTCTTCAGATAAGGTTTATGCTTTTGCCTGGGCTAGCTTCTAACCATTGTCCTCTTACCTCTGCCTTTTGCATACCTAAGGTTATAGGGAAGGACAGGACAACACCAGTTTGTTTGTTGATATGGGAGTATTCACTTAACACATTTTCCAGCAGAGATGGTGTTTGAACCATGAACTTTACAGTTTCTCCTCTTGTGTAGCTAGGATTAGAAGTGTCAGCAACCACATCAAGCAACTATTTTCTTCAAGGGATAAGTAGTAATGAACTTCAGAGTAAACAGAGTTTGATCTGTTTAATTGAATGGGAAAATAAAAAATAGCCAGGAAATACTGGAATTAAAAAAAGTGTTAATACTCTGAAAATACAACAAATACTAACCTATTCAAACCAATAAAGAGAGAAGACAAAAAGAAAGTATGATGAAAGAAAATTAAGTACACAGAGTATAAAAAATATCCAACCACTCAACCAAATGCAAATTACCCGAATTCTCTCATTAAGAGAAAGGGACTATGATATTATGTTCAAACACAAAGCCCAGATATGTTGTTTACTACAAACAACTTAAAATATTTTCAAAGGAAAATATGTAGTCTGTAGTAATTGCTCTTCCAAAATTCTTGCAAAAACTCCCTCAAAAGCAATTTTTAGCCCAAAGGCCTCAAGGTCATATCGAAGAAGAAGGAAAAAAATAAACAATGTAAACTAATGCAAATTGGTTATCGATAGGAGTGTTAGTAGATCCCTGAAAGCAAATCCTAAATGACAATTGGGAAAGTCAGGAACCAACCTGCAGAATTCTCAAAAAGCTTCGTTAATCCATGCTACAGTTATCTCTGGAAATCGTGGCAAAGTGTTTGTCCTTGCTCCTGCCCTGCTGCCCTCAAGTTTTCTGATAACAGAAGGTGTCTGGATTGGTGGGTGCCAGGGGAATAGAAACTCTGAACAAATGTCTACCTAGTGGAAAAGAACCTCAGCTTCTTGTCTATAAGGCTTCCAGAATGTAAGCAGGCTGGGCACTATCCTCCAGAGAACAGTGGGTGAATTGTGTCTGGAAAAATCTAAGATACCCCAAAAGAAACTTAAAAACACAGATATCAGGAATCTGATCTTAGAAAAATAAGCCAGCTAATTTCTCTGCAGAGAGGCTCCTAGAAAATTTCCCACCCCTGCCAGATGGATTCCGCCATTCAGCTTTTGCTCAGTGCCCTTTGAACCTGAGCACACAGTGGGAAACCCACTTCCAAGGAATGTATCCAACGTGAAAGTCAGAGACAAAAACAAAGGGGAAAATACAGTTATTCTCAGACTCCGGTGTGGCTAGGTTTACAAGCATGAGCCATTGGCATTCCGCTAAGATGAAATGCTTTTAATATCTCTTGTCTATCTCAACTCGGTTCTGTTTGTTTACTCTATATCTGAAGTCAACCCAAATTCCAACACCCCAGAGGATGCTTGGAAGTGAGGTAATACTGACCCTACCTAGGTATATATATATATGTAATATATAATATATTTTATATATAACATATATAATTTATATTATATATCTACCTAGTGTATACACAGACACACACATACACATACACAGACACACACACACACACACACACACACACACACACACACACACACATAAACATGTCTATGGTGAAGTTAAAAATTAGGCTATGGTGTGAACATCCTGGATGCCCGGAAGATTTACATCCTAGAGAAGACAAAACAGAATGGCATGAATTTTACATGAATCTTTTCAGCCTGTTTTTGCAGGCGATTAGACTATGTATGGATATACCTGAGTGATTTAGAGTATTTGTGGGACTTCTGGAAATGTCTATAAATGATGCCGCACTAAATGGGAATTCTGAAGTTTTCTGTTTTTTGATTCAACATTATATTTTGAACAGCATGCAAAAAAAGAAAAGAAAGTTATTGTTACATTGAAGGACTTCTCAAGACAACAGTTGTTACAATTAAAAATTAGTTCTAGTATCAATGGAAAAGCTCTACAAGATATTTCGTAAGTAAATAGGATGTCTTAAAAATGCAATGTCTAGAAACCGATCTCCTAAAAATGGAAAGACATAGTGCTTAGATGGGAAAACTCATTGAGTGATTGTAAAAAAAAAACAAAAACAAAAACAAAAACAAAAACAAAAAAAACTAAATTTTTTTCCAGGAAATTAGTACAAGAATTTTTAAGAAGAAAAGAAAAACAGGACAAGTTTTAGTTTTCTAAAGATTAACATTATAAGCTAGGAGACTTTTCTAGAGACAGGGCTGGGAGTGTTGGTTTGAGTAGGTTATTATTTATCATTGAATGGGAAGAAATAGGAGGTGGGTCTCAGTTCAAGGACAGCCCTAGAAAAAAAAATTAAACACGAGGGGATAGAAATGTGGCTCAAGTGATAGAGCACCTGCCTAGCAAGCAGGAATCCATGAGTTCAAGCCCTATAGTGTCACCCCCCCCCCACATAAACACACACCCACCCTCTATTCAAAATTTCCTGCCAGCTCTCCAGGTAATGACATTTCCAGACCTGCAAATGTTTAGCAATTTCACCTTCCTCAAATACTTTTTCAGCAAGCTACTGAATAAAATGCTACTCTGAAAGTACAAAGTTAAATAAGAAGAAAGAAATGCATGGAATAACAAACAAGAACAAGTGCTGAGCAAACTTTCCAAAGAAATCCTCAGGTTGACACTGCAAAGATGTATCTCCAGGGCAGCATGTGCTCAGAATGAAAGAAACCCCACCCAGGCTGATGATCTAGGTCTGAAGATTCAGAAGCAGTTTCTTCAAGATGAATCCAATGATGAGTAGAGGTAGACAACTAGCAGCCCTAAGACTGAACAGTAATATGAACTTAGGAAGCTAAATGCATACCAATAAAAAAAAACCTTGAAAGAAGAAAAAACAGTCCTACTTTACTATTACAAGACTCTATTTACAGCATAACAACAATAGTGTTAACTTATGTAATTAAAACCATTCTGTGAGATAAGATAACTAAAAGGATAATAGGTGAAACATATTAGGATATGGAGGACAAGAAAAAAGGATAACAGCTAAACCCTCATCATTCTTGGTTAGAATCCAATGAATACGACTGAAAAGTCAAGAAATCAACATCCAAACAATTTAGAACTCAGAGCCCTGTGCTCAGCTGGTATTCTATTATTTGAACCATGTCTCCCATCCAGTGTTTCTATGAGTTAAGAGTCTCATGGACTTTTGTGGCCAGGCTGGCTCCAAAATGGCTTCTTAAATATATTCTAATAAATTATAATATGTAGACAGGCTGATCTCTAATTAAACACTTCCTGACACATTGCTTCATTTTTCTTCTACCTCTTCCCAGTTCATAATTTTTCTCATTATAAAATATACATAATACATCTGAAGCACCATTTTGCAACCAAAAAACACTCATTGAATACTTAGTATGTGTGAAAAAAACATTTTGAAAGCAAGAGGTAGAGCAGAAACAAAGTCCTTTTCCTGGAATTTGCAGTCCAGCAGTAAAGAGCAGTCACAAAAAAAAGAAAGAAATTAAATCACAGGGATAAGCTTGATGCTTCAAATTCAATAGTGTTCTCTGGAGTGACTGGCTATCATTTCTGAATAATATAAGGTCTGAAAGACAGGAATGGATCAACTGATAGCAAAAGGAATAGGACCTCATGTAGAAGACAAAGCTGAGCAAAGGCCCTTTGGTGGGAGAGAACATGTATGTTGCTACAATCTAAGCAAAGCCTGGCTGCTATGGTATATTTGGGAGGCCCAGAGATGAGGTGGGAAAATCAGGCAGAAGTCAGCCCCTGATAAACCCAAGGGGAAGAGCTACATTGTGTTCTAATGAAGGGATGAAGGGTAAGCCATTGTGGGAGGGGGAGGGGGGAGTGGAACTTAAACAGTGAAATAGCAAGGTTGAACACACATTCTGAAAAATATTCATACAAAGAGTAAACATGTGTGAGCAATGATACAGACTGAATGAGATTGGTAGAGGAGATTTGCTTCTTGTCATTGTGCACAGGTGTGTACGTTTTCTAATCTGAATACAAACTTTGTGAAAGATAGCTGGATGTCTAATAGATGACTATCAAATTTCCTTGGCATGTATGCTGATTTGTTATATAAGTCAGCAGTTTCTAAGATAAAAAATGCAAAGTTCTTGATTTCCACATGAATTTTAATGTTGCCAGAAGCTGTATATATGTATTCATTCTGAAATGACCAAGACACTCCAATAACTATACTGCAAAAACAGCATGGTGAACAAAGCCTAACATCCATCTTCAGTGAACTGACCATTCAATTAAAATATTTTAACATTCAAACATTCTTAGGGAAATCATTTAGAACCATTAAACACAAGTGATTCTTCTAAGAATATGCAAACTATTCTATTGGAGAAGTCATTACACAAAACTGGACTTCTTATTTTGCTCCTTTCTTGACCTAAACTGTTTCTTTGGAAGAAAATTTATATGCTCCAATCAAAAACATTGGATACCTCTGAATATCTGTGTTCAATATCTCTCTGTAAACACCTCTACTCAAGGACTCATGATTACTATATTCTTTGTTGAAGACAGTGGCTTTACATTAATAATAGTACTTAATAGTTTATTTTATTTTATTTTTTATTTATTGTGAAAATACCGTACAGAGGGGTTACAATTACATGAGCAAGGTAATGAGTACATTTCTTATCAAGCATTGTTGCTTCCTCCTTTGTTTTTCCTTACCATCCCCTCCCATTTCCCTCCCCTCCCCCCCTCCCGTTCTCCCACCCTGCCCCATGCCAAAGTTGTAAAGTTAATTTTTCAACATAATGTCTTGTACATCTCATAGTCGCAATGGGTCCACCTGTATCCCTAATAAACAATTTGTTTTTTTCCTTCCTCTCCACAAATTATACCAACATCAAATGCAACAAAAATAGGGGTTATACCATGGGGGAGGGACATACAAAGCAACAAAGAAATATCTTATAAATATGTTAGAAACAATAATGATAAAGAAAAACCATTTGAGTCCTTATTTTGGGGTTCATTTCACCTAAGATCAACGTACCTGACCGTTTCTTCTTGTCTCAGACATATACTAGTTATTGCAAATAAAGGAAACCATGGGACCTGTGTTTCTTTGGGTCTGGCTTACTTCACTTAATATAATTTTTTCCACAAATCAAAGAAAGTTTGGACAAATGGGATTACATGAAATTGCAGAGCTTCTGCATGGCAAAGCACATAGCTAGCAAGATCAATAGAAAGCCCACAGACTGGGAGAAGATCTTCACTAACCAACGGACAAGGGTCTCATATCTAAAGTATACCTGGAACTCAAAAAATTAAATCCCTCAACAACAAATCCTCAAAGAAACAACTGCCCTATAAATAAGTGGGCTAAAGACTTAAAGAGAAACTTCTCTGAAGAGAAGAGAAACTTCTCTGAAGAGTAAAGAAGGATGGCCAATAGACACATGAAGAAATGCTCAACCTTCCTAGCCATAGAAGAAATACAAATCAGAACAACATTGAGATTCTACCTCACCCCAGTTAGAATGGCAAAAATCAAGAACTCTAACAACAACAGATGCTGGAGGGGTCATGGACAAAAGGGAATCCTACTGCATTGTTGGTAGGAGTGTAAACTTGTTCAACCACTTTGGAAAGTAGTATGGAGGTTCCTCAAAAGACTCCAGATAGAGCTCCCCTATGACCCAGCAATCACACTTTTGGGCATTTACCTTAATGATCACAAACTAATGCTACCAGCACGACTATGTTTATTGCAGCATACCATACCTAAGATATGGAACCAACCCAGATGCCCCTCAGTAGACGAATGGATCAAGAAAATGTGGTATATATACACAATGGAATTCTATGCCTCCATCAGAAAGAATGACATTGCCCCATTTGTTAGGAAATGGAAAGACTTGGAAAAAATTATATTAAGTGAAGTAAACCAGGCCCAAAGAAACATAGGTCCCATGGTTTCCCTTATTTGCAATAACTAGTATATGTCTGAGACAAGCAGAAAAGGTCAGATATGTTGATGTTAGGTGAAATGAACCACAAGATAAATATTCAAATGTTTTTCACTTTCATGCGATTGTTTCTAACATCTTTATAAGATGATTTCTTTGTTGCTTTGTATGTCCCTCCCCCATGGTATAACCCCTGCTTTTACTGTATTTGATGTTGGTATAATTTGTGGAGGGGAAGGGCAAAAACAAATCATTTAAATAGGGATACAGTAGACCCATTGCAACAATGAGATGGTACAAGTCGTTATGTTGAAAAACCAACTTTACAACTTGGCCGGGGGCAGGGGGGAGGTGGGTGGGGGGGTTATGAGTGGGATATGGGAAGGGATAGGAAAGGGGAAACAAAGGAGGAAGCAACAATGCTTGATAAGAAATGTACTCATTATCTTGCCCATGTAATTGTAACTCCTCTGTACAGTATTTTCATAATAAAAAAATGTTTTTAAAGAAAAGAGTCTCATGACTTTTAAAAGCAGACTTTTTAATGTACACAATTGATTTGAAGTTAGAAGTGAGAGTCTAAATTATTTATACACTTTTAAATGCAAAATGTCATTAAAGCTCATGTTGACACTCAGCCCACCCGGTCACCACCAATTCTGATTAGCTTTTTATTTAATTAAAACTCTCAATACATGCTTTTGTCTGTGACAAACAGTACAATGTTTAAAATCCGACTGTGGTCAGTATTAAACTAGTGACACGGTAACATGAAAGACAGCTGCTTCTAGACCATCAATTGTGTGATGGATTATCACATCCATTAAAAGATTGTTAGGTTCCCCACAGATACAATTATAAGAGAAGCCTGAGCAGTGGGGATTTTGCTGCCAATGTAAAACAATTCATATTAAATAAATCCTGTACACTTGGGAAATCAAATTTTAGCTCAGCCTCTGTTTATTATGATACCCTAGGACTTATATTTTATGGATTCAAGATGAGAAAAATCATTAAAAATGCACTTGTCACATTAGGAGTTCATTTAAAGTTACTTCCTCGAGGATTATGATTAGCAGTATGTTGAAAGATTCACTACTTCTCTGACCATGCATAGCATATGATTTTCTGAAGTTAATGTCAAAGAATTTAGTGAGAAAGAATACTAATATTGGAACATCTTCCTGAGTCATAATTTTCTTTCATGGAAAATTTCTCCTACATAGGAAATTATTTTTAATCAATGTACAGTTTTCCTTAATCCAACCTATTTAAGTGCAGTTTTCTAAAACTTTGCTGCACATGTAAGAAGAAAAAGAATAATCATTACATAACTTTAAAAAAAAACCTCAACAAATCAAAATTAAAATAACGAAAAGGTAGGACTTAACCCAAAGAATCAAATCCAAATAAAACTGTATTTTGTTAGTGTAAATACCTAAAAGAAATTTAAAATCTAAGACGCAGGTCATAGGGTATAAGGACATAAGTCCTTAGCTTTCCATAACAGATCAACTCTAGAGCACTTTTCTTACTACAAATCCTAATTATCCTCATCAGTCTCTCTGGGGCATTATTATCAAGCTGATAATATACCTACAGCTCTGCCAATCATACTGCCTTAGAAATGAGACAAGCAAAATTACACTTCTCAGCAATTCTTTCTCTGAGCCTGTGAAACAGCCATTATCTCCATAGCAATCTGTGTTTAAGACAGCCATCCTATCTTCATCATATTTTTAGTTTATTTTTATGCTATCATACAACTCCATTTTGAAGAGTATTTCCTATAATCACTTGTTCTTCATTCTTCCCATTCAGTAAGACAGGGCTTTGTCTAACTATATGAAAAACAAGATCTATATGTGGACATGAGCATGTTTGTATCTACACACAGAAACATCTACATAGAAAATATAACTGATACTGAATAATTATGTAAAAATGTCATTGGCCAGCAGAAAAAAAAATCCTTGAGAACTTGCAAGTGCTGATCACAATAATATAGAGACATACACTATATACATATGCATGAAACTTGCAATTGACCATTGTAGAGGACCATTATGTAAATGAAACACCAAACAATAGAAGATATAAAACTCCATCTAGATAACCAGTACTGATTGCAGTAAAACACACTTTTGCTTTTAAAAATCTGCAGGCATTTTTGATGTTCTAAAGATATGGAATGAAAACAAATTTTCTGCAACACTAATTGCAGTCTTTATGATTTTCCCCCTAAGAAACCGTATCATTTTTAAATACTTTTTTTTCTGAAGGTTATTGTTTTCCTGAGAACAAATCGTATCTGTGTGATTATCTCAATTATCCACGTAAAAGTTCTTTTGTTTTTCTTTGGTCAGTCATGGGGCTTGAACTCTGGGCCTGGGTGCTGTCCCTCAGCTCTTCAGCTCAAGGCTAGCCCTTTACCACTTGAGCCACAGCCCCACATCCCCATGCAAAAGTTCCAGAACAAAACTCAAACACAGAAATGACCATTGTACTCTGATTGTGACATCATTACAAGAAGGTCCTCCTGAAAGCTGTGTGCACGTATTACATTCAGCAAGAATAGCCTACCAGCATCCCCAGGACCCTTCCTCGGCTATGGCTTCATTAATTTGCTATAAATGTGCATGTTGTGAGTTGTAAAGCTGACTTAGGTATCCATTTACAAGCATATGAAGAGTTAGCATTTTTTTTCTTCTTTCCTATGGTCCTCATTCTCATCCTGATCAAGATAAGCATCTCCACTACCCCTCTGTTCCTCAGGCAAGCTGCTATTGGTGTTGACAGCATGGCTAACATGAATCCCCTTAACATGACTGTCACCTGCCCTGCACATTCACCTCTAATTGCTTCCAATGTGTCACTTCTACCTCCTCCCCCAAAGTATCTTTTCACCAGACTTAGAACATCATCATCATCATCATCATCATCATCATCATCATCATCATCATCATCATCACCACCACCACCACCACCATCACTGTCACCATCAACTATACCCCTAATTTTGTTCCATTATATCCCTTTCATATGGTTCCCCAAAAGTATTTTTCTTTCTATACTTTGGCCATCATTGTTTAGCTTCAAGCACTATATACATCTTTTCTGGAATATTTCTCTCACCAGCTGACTGGTAAAGGATTCAAGAGCCCAAGGAGAGGTGACTAACAGTTTGCCTGTGAGTGAAGTATGATATAAATACATATTTTTATGGGTGCCACAGTGGTCATATTCAAAAATTGGGGATTTAAAAAAAATAAACATCTGGATTTTCATCTTTACATGAAAAACTTGGCATCTGCTTACACTCTTCCCTGTAGCAACAGGCCCTTTTTGATGAAGTGTAGAATGTACTCTTTGGTCTAGCCCAGTTTTCATTTCTCCTTGTTATTTATTAGACTGTGTTGCTACAGGCATTTTAACTTTTGGTCTCTGACATAAGGAAACAGAATTCTAATAAAACAAAAGAGTGGAACACCCATCCAGGAAAAAATTTCTCTACTTCCTCTATCATGAGACTTATCAAACCACATAAAGTTAACCATAAGTTTGTGGAAGTAAATTTAATTATCATTTTCACCTTAACTTTATATTGGAGGAATCCTGTATTGTACCAAGACTTAGATGGTGGTATTAAAAGAAGAGAAAGGAACATTTTTGCTTTCTTGTGGGTCTTAATGCAGCCATTGTAACAGAAATATAAACGGGTTATTGTAACATATGCAATAACAGAGATACATATCAAACAGCACTAACAGAAAATGTCTGAAGCCAGGCGCCAACAGCTCACACCCCTAATCCTAACTGCTCAAAAGATTGAGACCTGAGCATCAAGGTTTGAAGCAAGCCTGGACAGAAAAGTCACCATGAGACTCTTATCTTCAATAAACTACTCAGGAAAAAAACCCAAAAGTATCAAGCTCCAAGCACAAAGAGGCTCAGGGACAGCGCCCAGGCCCTGAGTTCAGACCCCAGGACTGGCATAGGAAAAAAAAAAGAGAAAGAAAATGGTGAGCATTAGTTGTATTTCATTTAAAGAGCTAACTGCTCCATGGACACAGTTAATAAATGTCTACAATATGATGCCTGACACTAACATAACTTTACAAGAATATTATAAACACCTGTGTCATCATTTAGGCCAGCAACCTCCTGGAAGTCATAATGGAAATTTTTCATAATTGTAAATTTCCTTTTGCAGTAAATGTGAAGCACTAAAAAGCTCCCATTATATTTTGGAATATACCTACTAGCTTGATGTCTAACATGCTGTTTTTTCTGCTGAACTCCAAGAAATATTTTGGCTCTTTGAATTAAGTGTTCTACTTGATATATATGATCTAAATCCATTGTTGGAGCTACTGACGTTTTGAAATATTTCCAAATATCATATGAACTGTTTGTTTCAGAAATACTTCTAATGAGAGTTATTTTGAACTGCCTTGGGTTCAATGCCTGGAACCTAAAGGTAATTTTAAAAATTGGTACAATTCAAATTTATATCAAGCTAAAAATAATTCTGAGCTTCAGGTTAAGAGTTCTGTAACCCACATCCCCAAATGATCCATTACTCCCAGAGTTCAACTCAGTAATGTGTCTTTTCATGTAAGCAATACATTTTAAATTCTAATACTTGAAAAATGTCTATCATATCTACCTCACAAACTCACTCAATTTAGAAACATGAAAATATCTATAGTCAGTCTCATGACTCGATCACATTTCTCTACAGCCTTCCTCCTCAATATTCCTCCATGCTGTAAGTGTCCTTTATAAATCATATCATTCAGTTGACACAAGATGCAGTATTCCAGATTTGACTATTCAGGTCCAGCTTTAGCGGAATTATTTTTCTTGACACAGACAATATTCTATTTGAGCAAACCTAGTGGTATTCAATAACTATTTTTGGCAGTACATCATACCTTAGATGTGCATTAAACATCAATTTTCCATCTGTCTTTTCTCACTAAGGTGTTTGTTGTGAACTACTAGACCATATGATCAGACAGACAGCTTTTACATATGCTATGCCTGCAATGCTAACAGCAAGCATTCGCTTGCATGGAAAAATACTCAGCATTTATATGTCTTGCAACGGTTTTTCAACCCATTTTTCAATCACTGTCTATATTAACTACAGAAATTACTGGCACGCAGCTGTCATCATGTGGAGTCCCTTAAGAGAAAGGAATGCCAGAATCAATTCTATCGATTATTTGTCTACTGGGAAACTTCATGATATTACATTAAGGAAAAACCAACTTCACCATTGTTAGAAATGACCCTATTGTTGGAAGTGACAAGGATAAACATCCCAAGTCTGGTATCCGAGGGGAAAACAGAAATGCTTACATGTCAACATTTATCTTGTTGATAACTGCACACCATCTTATCCAGTTAAATAACTGGAAATAACAATCTGTTAACATTTTGTTTCAAACGTGGTTTTAAACATGGTTCTCCCAAACAGGTCCTTGTCTGGATCCCATGAAAATGAAACTTTACATGGCAAAGGGGGCTTTGCAGTGTGGTTAAGGAGATTACGTATCATACAGCAGGTAGAAGGGTCAATGCTCTCGCAAGAGTTCTTGTAAGAGGAGGCCATGGCATGAGAGAAGGCTGGAAATGGAGGACAGGGTGATTTAGAGCAGCTAGTCAAAAAATGGACACAACTCAGAAGCTGAGGACAAAGGTATGAATTCTTACCTACAACCTTCATTTAAAAAAATACAGCCTGCTCACCCATTCTGGCTTCTACTTCTCAAGAGTTACAACAAAACAATGAAACAAAATGAAAACCACATTTGTGTTGCTTAAAGCCATTAAGTGTAGCAATTTCTTATGGTAATAATCAAAAAACTCTAATATTCTTCTTAACCAACTGCTCCCAGTTAAAACAAAAAGTAAGCTCATCTAATAGACTTCTCAGAGGATAGTATAAAACACAACTTCCATTTATTCTGATAGATATTTATTAAAGAACATAAGATTATTTCCTCCTCCTCCTCCTCCTCCTCCTCCTCCTCCTCCTCCTCCTCCTCCTCCTCCTCCTCCTCCTCATTTTCTTCTTCTTCTTCTTCTTCTTCTTCTTCTTCTTCTTCTTCTTCTTCTTCTTCTTCTTCTTCTTCTTCTTCTTCTTCTTCTTCTTCTTCTTCTTCTTCTTCTTCTTCTTCTTCTTCTTCTTCCTATTCCATGTTATATGTTCTTTATGAGAAGTTTTGTTGATAAGTGAGCTTTTCTTCAGATTTATCAGGGCACTAGAATTGAACACTACAAAGTATATTTCCAAACAAACTGACAGGTATTTAAAAGGTTCATTTCCTTGTTCTTTGCTAATTCATTAATTACTTACCAATTCTTAGATTATTATTATTACCTGTTACTAAATGATAACTTTAAGACAAAGTTAAATTTTAGTCATGAGAAAGAACTAAAACTTTGCCTAGAATCATAGTAGGATGGCAGATAAGGATTACACAATTCAGATGTTTGGGAAAAGTACAAATGATGATGAATAAAATATATTCATGACATTATCTATAGAGCTAATACATTTCTAAATGATCACAGGATGCTTTAGACAGAAATAGAAAAGCAATAAGCTGGAGGTTT
This sequence comes from Dipodomys merriami, assembly GCF_024711535.1. Taxonomy (NCBI): domain Eukaryota; kingdom Metazoa; phylum Chordata; class Mammalia; order Rodentia; family Heteromyidae; genus Dipodomys; species Dipodomys merriami. Next base: position 30,683,244 of record NW_027202493.1, on the reverse strand, counting down.
CAACCATTCATTTCCTGGAGTGTTTTAAGATTCATGAAATGAAATTGAGTTTTGAAATCAGATAGAATTGCTGTATTTACCTTTCATTAACATGAATGTGACTGCACCACTCGTCCAAAATACTAATCACATTGATTATCCTTAAGCAATTTCTAGTTTATTATTGTAAACCTAAGTATTCATTTTCCCAAGTATTCTATAAAAACTGCCTGTCAAAAACAAAATAATAACTTCCACAAAGTGTGGTGCAACAATGAGATCATTTAGCATAATTTAATATTTCTGTAGACTACATACACATTAATCACAAGGATAAACCAAGAAGCACCATGATTTCCTGAGCAGTTTGATGACTAAAGTTCTACATCTGCCTCTATCACTAATAGTATTCTTTCAATCCACCAGAAATAATCTAATTCTGTCATTATTCTTGTTTATATCAATCATCAAGTGGACTCTCAAGTCATCATAATTTTCTATACTCTAATTTCCCATGGGACCCTATATACTTAATTTTGTTCTTCCTATTACTTACCCTCCGTTGCTAAAGTCCTTCATTGTGTCCCTTGGAATCTATCCAAAGCAAAAGATCTTGGAGCCTGAAGTTATTCTCTGAATAAACCACTCAATTTCTGACTTTAACATAACACAGCTCTCTTTCATTTGTCTCATAATGGACCTTTTGACTCTTAACATCTTTTTTTTAGTGATAACTAAACATAAAGTGACCAAAGCAACATGCACAATGTGTGTGTAAACCACACAGCCATCACGCACACACGTACACATACAAAATAACTTAAAAAATGCAGTGTATCTTCAAGTTTACTTAGATCTCTAAAACATTGGCACTCAAGCCATTACCATCCAACCAAAGGACAATTATGTGGCAGCAGAAGGAGTATGGGTTGGTGGACAGTTTCTTAATTCACTCTGATCAAAACAGCTTATTTCACAAAGGGCTAAGTCTTGATGAGAAGACTTGATGAGAAGTCTCTCATGAGAAAAGCTCCTGGAAGTTAAAAGACCTGAAACCCAGTGTTCTTTTCCCATCCCGAGGACTCCATTCCTGTCTCCATCCTATACTGACCACTGCATTCCCTCTGGCTTTTTCCCTAATGCCACCTTTTTAGGAGCCAAGTTCTCTTTATTTCGAAATAACTTCATCCTTACAAAAAGGCATAAAAATCCCAAAAGCAGTCCCCATGTACACTTCACCTAGCTTCCTTAAATATTAACATCATACACAGTGAATTAAGGAAATAGTGGCTGATTTAAAACTAAACAATTTCTATAGACTATAGAAATGCTGACAATTGTCTTATCCTTATCCGATTTTCTGTTGTGGGTTTGAAATTCAAAGACTTCCTAATGCATTTATTCAGTTGTCATGCAGCCTCGTGCATCTACTCAGTTGTCATGGTACCTGTCCTCATTTGTCCTCTGACCATTATGAACTTAAACACTTTTGAAGAGTTCTAGCCATTATTTTTTTCTCAAATGTCCTTAAATTGTGGCTTGTCAGTATTTCCTCATAACTAAAACCAGGTGTTCTGGGTGCATCCTATCAGATGCTAGCAACATGATGCAGACTGGTCCCATTTCTACTGCTTATTTAAATCTCTACATTTTGGACTCCCAGGTTTTCACCAGTTCCCTCAGTAATCTTATTCAACCTCATTCCTTTAAACACCATTTACATGGTGCAATAGTTTTCCAGGGCTGCCATAACAAACTATAATTGATTGAGTAGCTTTAAATATAGCAATTTCTTTCACACAGTTTTAGACTCTAAGGGTTTCTGGTACTGGGGTCTTCCTCTTGAGACCTCTCCCTTTAGTTGGAATATGGTCACCTTTTAGCTGTGTTCTCATCTGATCTTTTCTAGAATGTTTTTTTATCTGCCTCTTTCCTCTTTTTTTTTTGAAGGCACATGTAAAGCACTCTACAACTTGAGCAATGCCCTCTTCTCCTCCGCTCAATCCTTTTGGCCTAGTATAGCCTCAGCCCATGATTGTACCACCTGCACCTCCAACATAGCTAGGATTACAGGCATGAACCACCACCCTACTACTTAGTGAGATAGTTGTCTTACTAATTTTTTGCCCAAGCTCTCTTTGAATCATGATCCTCTCAATATTTGCCTCCCTGTTAACTGGGATTACAGTTAGGATCTCCTGTGTTTGTCACTCACGTTTCCTTGTTTTATACCCATCTCCTGTATATGTCTTTTTAGAGACACCAGTGAGATGACACTAGAATCCATGCACGTGTCTCTTTTTAAACTAACATCATTTTCAAGGACTCCATCTCTAAATGTAATCATATGCTGAAGCAATAAGAATATCTCCACTTCAACATGTGAATTTAGGCATATCATAATGAATGCAATGATACATACGAATTTTGAATTTAATTAATTGTAGGAGCACATCTGTTGCATTGAGATCTCCTTTCCAAAATCCTGCATTTGCAACAACAAAGATGAAACTAAATGAAATTTCATTAAATAAGCCAGACACAGAGAGACAAATGCCAGTATGATGTCACTTGTATGTGAAATCTTAAAAGTCAAACTTAAAGAAACAGAGTTGTTTTCCAGAGGCTGGTATATGAATATATGATGGCTGGGGAAGGGGGGCCTGATGAAATGGCCATCAAAAGAGTAAAAATCAGCTTGACATAATAAGTTCTAGAGATCTATCACAAGGTATGGAGGTGGATGTAGTTAGTAACAATGAATAATGTCCTTGCAAATGGCTAAGAGAGTACATTTTGTGGACTTACCTACATCAAAAGCAATAAACATCAGGTTCATTTAGCCATTCCACAATGTAGACAAATTTTATAACACTTTATTACAGGCCATAAACTTACTCCATTTGATTTGTCAATAGATAACTGATATTTGAATTAAGAGAGAATCACTGAATAACAAACTTCCTTCATTTTCTTAACTTCCAAACTTCAGATCATTTATTCTTTATAATTCCAAAGTCAAATTGTGTAATTTCCACTACAGAGTCTAGCCACTACACTTTTATTTTAGCATTCTATAGATCTTACTTAGAAACAATAACAAGTAATAAGAACACAAAAATAATGCTCCTTAAATGATAAATTTGTATATTTTAAACATTTTTTTAAATATAGTGCTGATGCATCATGTACTCCTTGAGGATTTTGTAAGACAAGAATGGGGAGGGATAGTCATTCAAACTAAAGTGTTGGAGGGCTCTGCCAATTGAAGGTTAATGGCAAATGAAGATAAAATGCCTGCAAAATGATCACATAAATCAATAAGCAAATGTCTTTGATTGCAACTATGATTTAATTAATTAGAGAGGCACATCTGTTGCATTAATTAAGTTAAAATCGGTAATGGAATTTAAATAGAATTTGATTCCCAGGAGACTTTTTAAATATTTTTTATTAAAGAATAAATACATACAGAAAGCTGTAGAAATCATGTATTTACCACTTGGAATATTTTCCAGAATAACTATTATCCATGAAACTGTCACTCAGAACAAGAACTGAAATATTACCACCACACTTAACCACACTCACCTCAGAGTCTAACCAGTTGCTGGTCTCCCAACTCCCAACAATAATCTGTGCTTCCTTCTAGCCTCCTGGATTAGTTAGGTCTGTATGGTTCATTGGATGGGAGGGATGGTTTGTCTTGTCTTGTTTTGTTGAGACAGGATCTTGCTCAGAGCCTGGCTATCAAACTGATCTTGAACTTGCTATATAACCCACAATAGCCTTGAAATCTTGATCCTACTGCATTTGCCTCCCAAGGGTTGGGATTACAAGTATGTGCCACAACATTTGCTTTAGTTTGGCTTGTGTTTTGAATTTTCCACAAGCTTTTTCTTAAGCCCGCCAGCATCAGAACAGCCATTGAGGTGGTTATTCAGTGATATTAATTTCCATTTGCATTTATTTTTTCTCATTTTTAATATTTTTAAATTTTATTATAAAGGTGATGTGCCAAGGGGTTGCAGTCACATAAGTCAGGTAATGAATACATTTCCTTTTGAACAGTGTCACCCCTTCCCTCGTTCTCTCCCAGATTTTTCCCTCCCAACCTCCCCTTCCCCACTCCAAGTTGTATAGTTGATTTACAGCATAGTGTCTAGTGAGTATCACTGCTGAATTGGTTCACCCTTTGTCCTACCATTCCCTTTCCCCTCCCCAAATCAGATAATCTTATATACAAGATAAAGGGGGCAGAAATTAAAACAAAATGGCAACAAAACAGAATGAATCAAAGAGAAAAGAAACTCTTGTGTTCATTTCTTGGAGTTCATTTCAATCAGCATCATTTCATATGATCATATCCACATAGCTATTGAGCCCTTGTGATCCTCTCCTAAGAATATCCTCCTTTGTTCCCAGTTGGTAAGAACAAAATGATCTATTCATAGTCTGTTTTAAAGTGTTTAACTCTTTGAGCATTTTTAAGTATCAAGTTTCATCTTGACGAATAATAATGCAGTGGCACTATATAAAGTTTCTGTGTATGATATAAACTAGAAACATTTTAATTAATCGTCAATCTTTATAGTTTTTACATAAACAATGACACAATTATGATATATGAACAAGTTTCATATGTAGTATACAGCAAAAATCAAGATGTGTTTCTTTCTGTAAAGAGATCTAATTTATACAAAAGCATTTATTGAAACGGCTATCCATTCGCCTCTTACACTATGTCTGTGGGAGGACTTTTGGAACATAATCTGTTGCATTGATATCTATTATAATGTTTTCCTTGAGGTGAATGTGATTATAGACATATATTGAAACCTCATGTATATTTACTATATACTACTAAAATACTAGTGATAATTTTGCACAGGGGAAAAGAAAAACTCTTGCCTTCTCCCCATGAGTGCATGGTAGAAGTTCTTATAACAAGAAACATAAACATTCTTATTATAAGTTTTGCACAAAATGGATTTCTTTGTAAGGAGAAGAAAGTCTCGGGAGACAAGTAGATGTTTATGCTTAGGTTTGATGGAAAGTGAATAGATATGATGATGTATGATTAAACACAGGACAAGTGGTCCAATGGGGAGTTAACTAGCAAGGCCTGTCTCTTCATTGCCTTCTGCATGTCCTTTTATCTTCTGAAATAATACTATGCATCTCTGAGCATAGTGAAGGACCTCACATACAAGAGAAGAGCGACAGGAAATGAGCCTTACCTTCCTGCTTCTGCTGTTGCTCCAAAACAACAGCCAAGGTGCAGTGTTTTGTGACAGTGTGGCCTGAATCACTTCTACTCCACTTTCCTTTACTTACTACAGCTTTTTAGAAAATATTTCCATTTTAGTACAGCCTAGGTTCTCCAATATTATGTTTTCATAACAATTCTAGGCACTCTACAATACTAAATAAGTTTTAGAGTCAACTTTTCAATCATTAAAAACAAAACATTTGGGGCTGGGAAGTTGGCTCAGTGGTAGAGTGCTTGCCTTTCATAAATGAGGCCCTGGGTTTCATTCCTCAGCAGCACATAAGCAGAAAAAGCCAGAAGTGGCACTGTGACTCAAGTGGTAGAGTGCTATCCTTGAACTGAAGAGCTGAGCAACAGCGGCCAGGCCCAGAGTTCAAGCCCAGGACTTGCAAAAAATAATAATAATAATACAAAACACTGCCTGAGATTTTGATTACCTTTGTATTAAATCCATAAATATAGATTTGAAGATAATCGACATTTAACAAAGCTGAACATGCCAGTCTATGAACATAATATGTATCTACTTGTTTATGTGTCTACTTCTATGAGTATTATTTTCTACTTATGAAAGTATAAAATTTCCTAAATTTTTCAGATTTATTTCGGGTATTAAGTTTTCATAATGTGATCTAATGATGCTGATTTTGTTTTCTATTTTTTATTGCTAGTATATTCAAATGCAATTGAATTTTATGCATAACTCTTGTATCCAGCCTTTGTTTTTATAATAGTAACTATATTTTCTGTTCAATTGTATTGAATACAGTATTTCATACCACTACACTACATACTAGACTCTGGTAATAATGACATTTTGTTTTGCCAATTTTCTTTATCCAGACTTTCAACTATCAGAACAAACTACTTGTTAGAATAAAAAGAAATTCTTCAAACAAAAACGTGAAATACTGTGTTGACAGCACATATCAATCATATTGTTTAACAACATGCCATTAATATTTAGGAATTCAAATTCCTGTTTTAAATTTCTGAAACTGAATTTTTTAAGTCAATAGAGATCTTGACATTATAAAGAAGAATGATTTTTATAAGCATTTATTCAAATCAGTTCCAGTTAATCTGTCCCTTTGGGAGAAAGGATAACAATGAAAATCAGTATTTTGTGTGAGCTCTTAATTATACAATTATATGTAAAGATGAAGTAGGAAATCTAAATCTACCTGCCAACAACAAGTAAAATAAAGAAGACTTAAATGAACACTTCTTGCGTAATAATAACATAAGCTATCTTTGGAGAAGATCCTGATCATTCAGGTTTAGTCAAGTATTGTTAATTATGCCCATCTTTATACCCTTCCATCCCGATAGAAAATGGCAGATGGGCCCTAGAAGAATGGGGACCAGTAAGGGACTTTGCAAGGAAGACCAAAAATCAGATATTATTTCTTGTTTTTTAATATAGTCTCTAAAAATGTCACAGAGAAAACATTTGAGTGGAATCAAGTTCTGATTACAAAGTGACTCATGAATCTTTTTTAAATAAGATTTTTATTGTGAAAATACTGTACAGAGGGGTTACAATCACATGAGCAAGGTAATGAGTACATTTCTTATTAAGCATTGTTGCCTCCTCTTTTGTTTTTCCCCTACCATCCCTTCCCTCCCATCTCCACAACTACATTCTCCCCCTACCCCCGCCTAAATTGTAAAGTTCATTTTTTGACATAGCGTCTTGTAGATCTCATTGTTGCAATGGGTCAACCTATATCCCTATTTATACAATTTGTTTTTTGCCTTATGCTCCCCAAATTATACCAACATGAAATACAGTGAAAACAGGGCTTATACCGCGGGGGAGGGACATACCAAGCAACAAAAATAATCACATGGTACCTTATAAATACATTAGAAACAATAACAAGAAAGAAAAAAACACATGTGTCCTTATCTTGGGGTTCATTTTTCTTAACATCATCTTATCTGACCTTTTCTGCTTGTCTCAACTATGTACTAGTTATTGCAAATAATACAACCTAGAGTAAAAGTGCAAAGCAAAGGTTATTTAAAATCGTAGTATTACTCTTCATTTCATTGCCGAAAGGTTGGGGTAGATAAGAACCAAACAGAATTGGAGATATTTAATACTCTCTGTCCCACAAGAAAAGTGGTATGGTCTTTGATTCCAAGATGTAGGTGCTGGCTCATTCTCTTAATATCTTCAATATTAAGCAAGTTGCCCAGATTAATTTTCAAGAACAAAATCCAGCCCTGCATAGTTATCCTAGCTATGCTACGTGTATGTATTTGCTGACAATCAATAATGCTGAGCACATTTCTCCTGCCATGCTTCTGGATTACATTGTATAGTTTCCCCTACTAGATTAAAAATGTAAATTACTGCTCCCTCATCTTTTTCTTGGTTACTGATGGAAGGAGGGCAATCTCAATAAACCCTGCAATATTAATGTCACTGTTCAAGAGTAATAGCAGTAGAAGCAGCACCAACAATATTATTCAATTTGTTGAATGTTTCCTATATGTCAGACACTTATCAAAGAAATTCCCACCATTCAATATTTGAAACAAACAGAAAATGCCAAGTTTATTGCTTGTTTATAGGGAAGAAACATGTTTACAAAAATTTCTGGGCGAAAGTGTGGAAGGATTGGTAGATTTTTGCAAGTGGGCATATCTGGGGATTGATTGACCTTTAGCTCTGTGGCATGATTACTGGAGCTAAACTGACTGAATAGAAGGTACAGGAGCTGGGTTACTAAAATGAGTTTGTTGCTAACGGCCTGACATTTTGGAGCCCAAGGCTTCTCTGACTGGATGGGTTTCAGAAGTAAAGAGCTAAAGCAAGTTGTCATTTATCATTGATAATAACTTTTTAAACTAGATAGATGTTAACTTGTTAGTATAGACAAACTTTAGTGTTTTCCTAGGAATTTAGCAACCTTTAGTTTTTTTGCAGTGGTAAATGTACCCTAGAATGATAATATGATATTCTCATAAGTTTTGTTGCTGTCATTTTTGTTTTCTCATAATACTAAAGATCAAATCCAAAGCCTTTAGCATGCCAGGCAAGTGTTCCCCTGCTGAGCTCCACCCCAACCCCAAGATCTGTGATATTCTCTTGTTAGGCTGGGCAGCAGTGAACGACTCCCAGTGATCACAGGGCAGACATACTCCCCCACAAAGTGTTTGCAAAACTATGTTGGTCTGTAGATGATGCATAATAAATGTGTGTGTGTGTGTGTGTGTGTGTGTGTGTGTGTGTGTGTGTGTGTGTGTGTTGGTACTAAGGCTTGAACTCAAGTTCTGGACATTGTTGCTTGGCTTTTTTTCTCAAGGCTGGAATTCTGTCTCTCAATCTCTGAGTAAGTTTGGGATGTCCAGCTGGTTGTTCAAACTAAGAATAGTTCAAAGAATGGCTTCTCTTCTAACCTACTCTGAGAGCCAGACCCCAGAAAAGGGTCATACTTTTCCTTGGATAGGGGCATATTTTTATTTTCTGTAAGATACTATGCTTTTCCCAGAAAGAGGTCATGTTTTCAAAGCATCGCAGACATCAAGATACTCCACAGTGTGTTTGAGTCTTCAATAAGAAGAAATATTCATTAAGTCCAACTTATATATGAATAAGTAGCAAAATGCATAACACTAATTCTTTTTAAAAAATGTTTAAAAGAAAATAGGATATAGAGAGAGAGAAAGAAATTCTACTCTTCAAATACTTTCTTAATGATACAGAAAAAAGTAGAGATTTGCTAGTTATCTTTAATGAGATAAAAGATAACATTATAATTACCAAACAAGAAAAGGTCAAAGTAAACAGAAAAAAAACTCAACCCTCCAGAGAACACATAAAAAAATGTCTTAAAGCAGGAGATCGGATGATGTAAGATCATGGATTCAATCCCAAGCACCAAAATAAATAAATGCATAGAATAAATAAGTAGTTATAAGCAACAAAAAGCTGATCCAGTTCTTTCAGGATACTATAGAAAAATTAGACTACATAACTATTATATAAGAAACATGGATTCTGGGTTGGTTCCATATCTTAACTATGGTAAATAATGCTGCAATAAACATAGTTGTGCTGGTAGCTTTAGTATGGTCTTGTTTGTGATCATTTGGGTAAATGCCCAAAAGTGGGATTGCTGGGTTATAGGGGAGCTCTATGTGGAGTCTTTTGAGGAACCTCCATACTTTCCAAAGTGGTTGAACAAGTTTACACTCCCACCAACAATGAATGCAATAGGGTTCCCTTCTGGCCAGATCCCTTCCAGCATCTGTTGTTATTAGAGTTCTTGATTCTAGCCATTCTGACTGGGGTGAGGTGGAATCTCAATGTTGTTTGATGATCATAAACAAGACCATATTAAAGCTACCAGCACAACTATGTTTATTGCAGCATTATTTACCATAGCTAAGATATGGAATGGACCCAGATGCCCCTCAGTAGATGAATGGATCAAGAAAATGTGATATATATATATATATATATATATATATATATATATATATATATATATATATATATTAGAATTCTATGCCCCCATCAGAAAGAATGACATTGCCCCCTTTGTTAGGAAATGGAAAGGCTTGGAAAAAATTATATTAAGTAAAGTAAGGCAGGCCCAAAGAAACATAGGTCCCATGGTTTCCCTTATTTACAATAATTAGTATATGTCTGAGTCAAGCAGAAAAGGTCAGATAAGTTGATGTTAGGGGAATGAACCCCAAGATAAGTATTCAACTGTTTTTTTCTTTCATGCAATTGTTTCTAACATACTTATAAGATGATTTCTATGTTGCTTTGTATGTCCCTCCCCCACAGTATAACCCCTGCTTTCACTGTATTTGATGTTGGTATAACTTGTGAGGGGAAGGGAAAAAACAAATCGTTTAAATAGGGATACAGGTGGACCCATTGCAACAATGAGATATACAAGATGTTATGTAGAAAACGAACTTTACAACTTTGGTGGGGGGAGAGATTCGGGTGGGGGGAGGTGGGGGGAGTTATGGGAAGGGATGGGAAGGGGAAACAAAGAGGAGGCAACAATGCTTGATAAGAAATGTACTCGCTATCTTGCCCATGTAATTATAACCCCTCTGTACTGTATTCTCACAACAAAAAAAAATTAAAAATTTTTAAAAAAGGAACATGGGAAGAATACATTGAGAACAATTTTATCACTAAAGAGTAAACAAAGCAAAAGATTGTGAAGTGATCATTGAAATGTAAAATAAAATAAAATGGACTACGTGAAGCAACTCTGTTCTTATAGTATCTAACATATTAGATATACAAGACTGAACAATTTTCTGTAAGACTACAGCTTATAAGAAAATACAGGGGTTATACCGTGGGGGAGGGACATACAAAGCAACAAAGAAATCAACTTATAAATATGTTAGAAACAATGGCATGAAAGAAAAAACATCTGAATACTTATCTTGGGGTTCATTTCACCTAACATCAACTTATCTGACCTTTTCTGCTTGTCTCAGACATATACTAGTTATTGCAAATAAGGGAAACCATGGGACCTATGTTTCTTTGGGCCTGGCTTACTTCACTTCATAGAATTTTTTCCAAGTCTTTCCATTTCCTAACAAATGGGGCAATGTCATTCTTTCTGATGGAGGCATAGAATTCCATTGTGTATATATACCACATTTTCTTGATCCATTCGTCTACTGAGGGGCTTTACAACTTTGGCCGGGGGCAGGGCGGGGGGGGGGATGGAAGGGGGGGAGTGGAGATGGGAAGGGATGGGAAGGGGAATCAAAGGAGAAGGCAACAATGCTTGATAAGGAATGTACTCATTATCTTGCCCATGTAATTGAAACCCTTCTATATGGTATTTTCACAATAAAAAAAGTAATCTTCCAGAAAGCCAGAGATAAAAATGATTATGTATAGGAGAAAGATAATAATAATAAAAGAAAACACAGCATTGTAATTCTTAGTGGGAACTGTGATGTAATTAAGTACGCCTTTCATGAAGAACAGGGAAAAGAGGACTTTAAAATTGACAAACATACTTACTTGGTGATTAGAACTTAGTAAATGTTTAGGTGAATGTACTAGGTACTAGGTACTAGGTACTAGGTACTTACTTCACTCCCCTGTGAATACTTGCTATTATTACCAACTCACTCTCCAAGTACTGGGCCTATTAGGCCTGTGTCTGCACTACAGATGCAAGCAAGGGAGGCAGGACATGAACACATCAGTGGACTGTGAAAGCAGACATCCACCACATTATTGCTATATTAGTTTTGAGTTCTGTAAAAGGGAAGTCGTGTTGCCACAGGAATTAATTAGTTTTTACTGTTAATTAGCAATGTCATGCGATTTTATTTCAGCTAAACAACTTCAAATTTCACACTATTATATGGCTGCTGGAACTGAACTACACAAGGGCAAACATATGTGACTAGTCACATTTACATTTTACAATATTTCATTTCAATTTCTAACTTTGGAGAACCGTTGAATTGAGTCGTAATTCCACCTCTTTTCTTTTAAAATAATGGAGTACTTTACGAGTACCCTTGTACTCCATCTTAGAAGGTAAAAGGACCTAAATTGGTGACTGACTTCAGGGGAAAGTCACTTAGAATGGGACTTACTGCAGAGATGTGGAGAATATCTTTGTGAGTTGGGGAAAGAACAGAAATATTTCTGAGGAAGACAAGATCAAGGGCCAGTGTCTCAGACGGGAAAATCCTGGTGAATGAAAGAGACTTTGTACTTACGACCTAGAGGACTATGGGGTCGGCTTTGCTGCAAGTCTGTAGACACAGGATGTACCCCAATTGGAAGAATTCTTTCCACTTGGTTGAGAAGATGGATTCTACTCACCTACCCCAGTATAGGCTTCAAGGAGGGGAAAGAAATGGCTTATTTCACTTCTATTATTTTCAGAATCCACTCACATCCTGTAGTCTCCCAGTAGACGTTATAGCCTGCTTTCTAAAACTGATATTTAACTACATTTTAGCCTACTTTTCTTTAACTCAAGAACTTCGCTACATCACCAATACTTCTCAATTCCATTAAGCTGATGGCACCCTCTCTTCTTTCAAGTATGAAAGAGTTTTCTATTTCCAAACCATAAACCTTTTTCATTATTCAGCTTTTATTTCTTTAACCATGAATTCTTTCAGTTTCTATGCTTGGGAACATTTGATCTATATTCATTCTTCTAGGCCTTCTCCCTGTTTAAGCCCATCTTAGTTTAAGCAAGCTTCCATCTGAACTTATTCTTGTGAAATGACCTGCTCATAAAGGATCAAAATATACTGCTTTCCCATCATATCTAATGGCTTTTTATCTCACCATCTCCCAGCTGCTTTAATATTTTATATTGTTGACCATCTTCCACTCTAGTTTTCCAACTGACTTTGTTCCTTGTGAAGACATTACCCTTTGCTGTCATATTTCTGTCTCTTTTTCCTCTTTGGCTTTTATCACCTCATTCCTTTTTCCTCCCTTCTCATGGATTTCCTTCACCATTCTACTATTTTATCTCTCCTAAGATAGAGGAAATATGTAAATCACCTTGCTATTTTCACACACACACACACACACACACACACACACACACACACACACACACACACACACACACACACACACACACAGACTTTACCAAAAGAGGTTATTCTTTCCTAACCCTCTTGCATCATGCTCAACCTCACTTCTGGCAGCTAAACAAGATGTTTACATAATTTCTTGATCAAGAATTGTATTAGGATTTATGATTCAAAAAAGGGTTGTACAACATAATTGCTCACTAGTTTGCTTCCCTACCAACCTGCAGGCTTGTGAAGATCAAGACTGCTTATTATTCACAATTGTTTCCATAGCATCTTATTGTTAGCTCTGCAATAAGCATGTAGTAAACATTTTAATATGTACACAGCTATCCTGGTGTTAAATGTGTTAAATACTCATCCTATAACACATGTTTGCTGTGTCAAGGAAACATATACACATTTATACTCTTATACCATACATGTATACACTAATTAGATAGATATTTATATACTTAGTGGTTTTGACTATCTCTAGGTTATTTTCATTGAAAATATTTTTAGATTAACCAAGGAAAATTAATCTCCCCTTGTTGGTGGACTTTGCTCAGGATAAATCGTAAAGGTCAAACAACATGATTTTAGAAATAAACACAGAAAGGCACATTTCTATCATCCTAGCTACTCAGAAGGCTGAGATCTGAGGATTAAGTTTCAGAATTAGCATGGGAAGACAAATTCATCAGACATTTACCTCGACTTTACCAGGTAAAATCCAGAATTGGATGTGTAACTCAAGTGGTAGAGTGCCAGCTATGACCCAAGAAAGCCCAGTAAAGCCCTAAGTTCAAACCTCAGTAGCAGTGAATAATAATGATAATAGTAATAATTACATTTTGAAAGGGAGAGTTCAGATTATGTACTCTTTAATTCTCACTTGCATAGTACTCTGCAGGGGCAGAATACAGTTAGGATTTATTTTCATCCATAATCACTTATTTGCAACAGAGCCATGCTTTTCACAGGAAAACAGAAGAAATCTTCCTAAAGTCTGAAATGTTCTCTAACTTTAGTTTGCCATCTCTGTGATGCGCGACTGCTGTGTCGTTTTCCTTTCCGTGTTACCTTACAGGAGTACTAGCTTCCTCATTCAGGTCAACTTGCACTGAAATTTAAAAATTAACCTTCTGCTCCTATTGGATTTGAAATACATTTCCCTGGCACTGCCTCCTGTGCCATCTCTTTTGGATGTTAGAAATTCCTTGGGCAATCTGGCAATGAGATATTCTAAGCCGCATGCTGAACTCCACTAATGTACTGTCAATGCTGTCTCCCTCTGCTGATCACCAGTCTCTTCAGACATGCTGTCATTTACCTCAAGAAGACTTGTGGTTTCCTTCAGAAACCACAGGACAGAAAGCTCACCACAAAGTTTTCTTTCCATTGGCCTATGATGGCAAAGCAAAACTAACCAACAGTTGTCATAAGAGTAAGAATAGTCACTGTTTTAGACTGTTTTAAAGATTCCATGACACTAACCATAACAACTCTCCACAGTCCATACTCTAATTTTGCCCAAATGAAACAGCTGGTGAGAGGCCGGCTGAATTCATTACTCTGAGTTTAATAGCACATATTTGTAATGATCTGACAACCACATGTCATTAGCTCATGGATATGCTTTAGATAAAGGATTTTTATAACACCTTATTTTATTAAACATGAGAAATTTGAAAATATTTTTTTTCAAAGTGAAGTAAGCCAGGCCCAAAGAAACATAAGTCCCATGGTTTCCCTTATTTGCAATAACTAGTATATGTCTGAGTCAAGCAGAAAAGGTAAGATAAGTTGATGTTAGGGAAATGAACCCTAAAATATGTATTCAAATGTTTTTTTTCTTTCATGCGATTGTTTCTAACACATTTATAAGATTATTTCTTTGTTGCTTTGTATGTCCCTCCCCCACGGTATAACCCCTGCTTTCACTGTATTTGATGTCGGTATAGTTTGTGGAGGGGAAGAGTAAAAACAAATCATTTCAATAGTGATTCAGGTGGACCCATTGCAACAATGAGATGTACAAGTCGTTATGTCGAAAACGAACTTTACAACTTTGGTGGGGGGGAGGGGGAGGATGAGAAGGGAAGGGAAGGGGAAACAAAGGAGGAGGCAACAATGCTTGATAAGAAATGTACTCATTATCTTGCCCATGTAATTGTAACCCCTCTGTACAGTATTTTCACAATAAAAAAATATCTTTTTTCAGTAATGGAGTTTGAACTCAGGACCTTGTTCTTGTTAGGTAATCTCTATCAGTTGGGTCACACTCCTTGCTCTTTTTGCAATAATATATTTTTCAGGTAAGTTCTCATATTTTTGGCACAGGCCTTAAACTGGGCAGCCATCACTATAGACAGTTTATTGGTTGAATGACTCTCCCATTTTGCTCGGATGATCTCAAATCATGATCCAACTATTTCTCCCTTCCATATCTAGCTGAGACTGCAGATGTGACCACCATGTCTGGAAAAAAGAAAAAAAATCTTGGTTTATTTTCATTTAATAGAAACAGAAATAAATACCTTCTCGTTAGCCTCAAAGAAAAACATAGCTAGTGCTCCTATTCTGATAGGTTTAGGGTTGTTATTAATGTTGTTTTGTGTATATTTATGTGTGTGTTTAAGACAAACGCTTTATAGTGACCCTCTAGCCACCCTCTTCAAATTTATTTGTCATCCTCATAGACATAAAATCTGAAAGCTCTTCTGATCTCAAACTATTCTCATCAAATTATTAAGAGTGAATATTTGTGTACCACCAGGCACTGAAATTAGTTCCATCCCTGACTCTAATCTTCATATCTATCTTGAACATTTTTATTGGCCCCATTTTATGGAAGGAGCTTAGAGTAAGTAACTCATCCAGATTTCCACAGTTTATAAGCATAGAAGTGACACCACAAAACTTAGTATCCTTGGCCCCTACAGCACACATATTCTCTTTTCTCTCCACATGAAGAAGTGGCTTCTGGAGTTCTGTTAAGTCTTTTACATTATAATTTTGAATCTTTTACATTATAATTTTGTATAACTTTCTTATAAACATAACTTTGTAATCCATTATGTACATTCTGAACATGTTTACCATATATATATATACATATATATATATGGAATATCATGTAAGTGCTATCTATCCATTTTAAGTAAGGCAGAGAATTTCCTATTTTATTAGTAAGATCATTAAAAGTATGTCTTTAGTTAAGAGGAAAAAGAGAGAAATAGAAAGATTGTATCCACTGCTGAGATTTCTGTCAAAGTATTAACCCAAAGCACACATCACATGTTATCTAATCACATTGTATCATAAGTGTCATCCTTTACTATATAATAACTAAATAAGTAATATCCACACCAGTGGTACCAGTGAAGCAAATAAGCTGCTTAAAACACAAACAAAATTCATGAGCATCTCTTCCCTAAATCTGGCCAGTCAAATCTGCGCCAAACAGTTCTCTCAACACTAATGGAATGGAGTGTCCTCTCAGATAAAGCTTACAATTTTAGTAAGGAGCTGAATTCAGATGAGCCACCAAAGTCACAAATTAACCATTAATTATTTTTAAGTAAGACATCACTGAAGGCCAATCCTGAAGACCTAATTTCTTCTTTAAATTTCCTTAATTCTAACCAAGTGCATGTATATGAGGCAAGCAGACACTTTTGCCTTTTGAAAGTCTGAGCAGGTGCTCCAGACACCGTGTGGGAAGAGAGGGAAAACACGCTTATTCTACATGAAGGGCTTGTAAGAGTAGATATGGACAGAATGTGTTACTGAGTTTTAAAGGAGAATAACAGTATTGTTTTTCTTTCCTGTTCAGTCTTACCATTTTTATTGTTAGTCTGACTTAGTTAAAACCGTATGCTGGCAGGCCACTAATTTCTGCTAGTACTAATAGTCTTTCTCTTTCTTCTTCTCTAAGCTTTCTGATACTTTCTGGAAATACATACACAAATTTCCTTACTCTGCTAGCACCTTTGTGCTAGAGCCATCCATGATTAGAGTCAGTAATTATACCCCGAAACAATCCATCATGGCGAGTTTTGTTTGTGGTTCCTGATAATTAATGATGATTCCACAGAACAGCAGTTACACAGCATAGAAGAAATTCATCTTCTAAAGGTCAGTGAAGGGTTGAAGCATGAAGTAAAATAAGCCTATAGCCGATAGCTATTTTTACCCATCAGTCTTTCTGATTTTTTTCCCTTTAAAAGTCACAATGAAAACATCCATACTTTACAATAAGTAGTGTCCAGAGATTAGCTTTTGTTTTCTTTATAATCACAATAGAATTTTTTGAAATTTCTTTTACAAGAAAACTTCCTTAGAAAAATAGGCCACGGGACCATTGGATGTATGCATACCCAAAGGAGAAGAGGGTGAGCTCATGCTGGACACTAAACTCACACCTCTCTCAAAGATATCCTCACAGGGGAACAGATGTATGGAATAAGAAGAGGAGAAAAGAGGAGGAATAAGAAGAATGGAGAAAGTTAAAATTTTAAGGGGAAAAGTCTGAGAGAAAAGGAGCCAAAACAATTTCTTTAGGGGAGGGAGGGCATTCATTATCAATTTTCATTTTCATTAGCATATATTAATTGTACACAGTGGTTCCATTGTGATATTTCTATACATGAACATGCTTTGATCATATCCATACCGCTGTTACGATCTTATCCCCCTCCCATTTTCTTCAAAAAGTTTTATGGGTTTCCTTGTGCTATCTTTATACATATATACTTACAGGTATGTATATGTTATGTATGTTTATGTATATACATTAACCATAGTCGCTTCCATGATGCTCAGAAAAGTGTGATTACATGTGGAGAGTATAAACTACTCTGTGCTGAATTCTAATGTAAATAGAATGGGTGCATTATTCGATCATTTATTCCTATCTCGTCCATACAAAAATCCTCTGAGGGTGACATTATCCTTCTGTTTCCATTTTTACCAATAAATAAAAGAGTAGGAAGGCATAAATTTCATAGAGGGTGAAGGGTAATGCTGAGGGGAAAGTACTATGATTCCCTGTAATCTGTTGATTTGATAAGAAACAGTATACGTTATTCAAATGCCAGACCAATATGTTGCTAGGAAGGTGCTGGGCGTGAACTGAAGATGTAAAAGTAAGAGTTTCAGTGAGGCAGTAATTCTCAGTCATCACACGGGCTTTTTTCATCCGTTGGCCGGCCATGATGGCAAAGCTGAAATTCTTGGATAGAAGAAATTCTACCTGTAGCCAGCAGTTTCCACAGCTATGACATTCCCTGCCTAGTGGCTTGCCCTACAGATTTCAAGCTTTGCCTAACTGAGCTCCACAATCACAGATTCGGTTTCTTACAACACATCTCTTCCTCCATGTCATCTCCTTTGTTTCTCTGGTTGGCTGAGTTAGACGTGAAGCCGTGGGCTCTATCGCTGAGCCCTAATGCCTTCAGCCACTTGAGCCTGAGCCTTCATTTTTGTCTTCAATATATTCAGGAAGGGACATAAAGATGTGGCTGTTTTATAAGTGAAACAAAACATCAGAACAGAACCTTCTGTTGGTAAAATGAAGCTCTCAGTATAAATTTAAACAAAACAAAGTTTGAATTCTGAACAGTTACAGAAACAACCCTTTTCTCATTATCTATCAACGGCCTTCTGCAATATTGTCACTGTTCTCCTACCCAAACTGCCATAAGACAGAAAGGCCCACTAGAGCCTCTTCGAGGCTTAACCCTGAACAATAGCTTCAATGAGATCATAGAAGTGAAGCATAAAGATGCAAGCATCTGTTTCATTTCCCTGAAGAGGCCACAGGCATCAACTTTACTGCCCTTACACCATCATTAGCATTGCTCTTTGCAGCTGTCACCTGAGGTGTATACCTCAAGGAAGTCCCATTCTAGCCAGAGGAAAAGCACTGTCCTCAAAGAGGAAGTTCGATTGCCCTTGTCCTTCTTTCAAATGCTTTCCTCCAACTGACTAGCCTTTTCAGCTCTGGACGAAGTGACGGAGTTCAAACAGCTGCTTGTCATTCATATATTAAAAGCTGAGCATCTGTAACTTTCAAAGTCATATGAAGGAAACAGACAGAACCCAAAGTTCCTGATCTATTAATGGCCCCACTTAGCCATAAGCCCACACACATCGCTCAAGTTTATCATCAGAACTCCTAATTAAAATGCTATAAATTCTAGCAGAAAATTAAAAGGAGCTATAGAGGAAGGAAGAAATATGTGCATTACTAAAATGAGAAGGTAATTAAGTTATCCTTGTCCTCTGAGCCAGCTCTGGCTGTTTAAACTAAGTCCTAATAACAGTGCTAAATTAACTTGAAGCACAAATGAATATTAAACTGACCTGCTGCAGAGATTTCCTAACTGGTTTATTAAGGTCTTTATTTTTACCTGGGAGATTTGACGCATTCTGAAGAATGTGAAAGTTGAATGTGATGATTAATTTGACATGTCAATTCAGCTGGCTCATTGTGCCTAAATATTTGGTAAAATGTTACCCTGGATATTATGTGAAGATGCTTTTTAGATGAAATTAATATTAAATTAGTAGATTTAAAATGAAGTAAATTCCTGTTTTTTTAAATAATGTAAACAATTAAAGACCCTATGAGGACGAAGAGTCTCTTACACCTCTTTCATCACCACATACACACACCCTAGCAAAAAGAATGCTGCCAGCAAATGTCAAAATGCCTTTTGACTTGAACTGTAACCCTTTTTGGGTTTGTAGGCCATACATCTGCCTTAGTGGACATTGGACTCAACAAAAGTTCTCCAACTGCATAAATCAATCTCTCTCTCTCTCTCTCTCTCTCTCTCTCTCTCTCTCTCTCTCTCTCTCTCTCTCTCTCTCTCTCTCTCTCTCTCTCTCTCCTCTCTCTGTCTTTCTCCTTCTCCCTCTCTCCCTTTTTCGCTTTCTCTTCCTAGCACACATGAACGCTGTTGTCTGTTATTCTGGAGATTCTGGATTCACTCATAGTGTGACATGTTAGCATCCAGTGTTAGAAAAGAAAAAAAATGTATAGAGTGAGTGCTAAGAACTGTCAACATAGAGAGCTAATGGAATACTCATAACTTATTAAACTATCCTTTCCATGGAACACGTACCAATGTTGTCAGAGTCACTAACTGCCAAGTTCCAGAAAAGTTCTAGGACTTCTGGGACATACTCAGAAATATGAGCAGTCTTTAGAAAGCCAGGAAATCCACAACTTGTTGATCCAGTTAATATTTGCAGAGCACCTTCATCAGAGGGAAGTGACAATGATGAGAAACTGTATGAAACGCCCTGAAACCATGGAGCTCAGAACCTGGGGGAGAAGGAGAAGTGTTCGGATAATTATCTAAATCTGCACACTGAGATAAGTGCTGCTAAGAGTAATGCCCAATTATCCAAGAGAACATCACAGAGGCATACAGAGGAGTATGGAATCTGACTACATAGAAAGTGGCCTCCCAGCCAGCCGTGCTAGCATCCGCTGAGAGATAGTTAGAAATGCAGCCTTTCATGTACCACCCCAACTTGTAGTTTAATAAGATCCCCAGATAATTAGGAGTCTTAAATTCACATTATATTTGAGAAGCAACTGGTTAAGATATAGAGAAAATGGCTTTGCTTTGGATAAGACTTTTCAGCTGAGATCTGAAGAGAGAGAGCACTCAAGCAAAGTAGTAATCATTCCTACAAAGCAGTCATTACTGCTAATTACCAAATAGTTCTAGTGGTCTTTCCAGGCACCTTGCCTTACAGGATTGTCCTACCCTGATTGTATGAAGCTGAATCTTCCAAGTGACTTGAAATAAGTTCAGAGTAGACTTGTGTCATTTTTGCACGGGGGGCGGGGGTAGGGGGAAAGTGGAATTTTTAAGAACCATTGTGTTGTTTGCCACTCTTTTCTCTTTCTGTCACGGTAATTGGTTAGTGCACAAGTAGTAATTTCTCAGTCAACAGGGAACCTGGGGCAGAAAATTCAATTTAACTGAAATGAATATGGAGCTTGAAAGAAGCATTGCACTAGGCCCCTGAGATACCGTGGTGATTTCACCCTGCCTCTCTGATATACTGTATCATCAATTGATTCATTCAACTCATATTGATTGAGTGCCTACAAGGTATCTGGAGATGCTATGATAAAATTAGCCTGGCAAGGCTCTCTGTCTAGAGAAAAATGGGAAAATAAGCAACTAAGAAATAATTTCAGTAGTAATAAATACTTAGAAAAGAATGCAACTGAGAGAAGGGACTAGACAGATTATAACTCCTTCAGGTCACTGGTTGGGTCAGGAAAACTTCATCTGTCCAAGAAGCAGATGGATATGTGACCTGGATAAGACCAGACATTTGAACATCTGGAAAAAGAGCCTGTGAAGACAGACAGAAGAGCAACCGCCTGAGGCAGGAACAGCTTGGGAATTGTAAAGCAAGAGAAACTGTAACACCCAGCAGTGAACCTGACAGAGGTAGAGACTAGACTAAGGAAACCTGAAGAAGCAGCCAGAGAACAGACTCCAGAACTTTCAGATCTGTTCAAAGGTTTGTTTTATTCTAAGCGTGGTGGGAGTATGTAATCTGAACTACACTTTTACCGAGTGATCTGAGTTCTGTATTCAGCATAAGCCGATTTCCTGTCATGAACAGAAAAGAAGAGGAGAACTAAAAGGCTGGTACTTCAAAGAATAAAGAAATGCAGTCCTACTACAGACTCACAAGGATAGATCATTGGAAACATTCAGAGAACACTGAATAACTAACACCATTATTCTTCTAGTCACCAAATATTGATTCTCTTCTTCTTTGCCTTTATACTGATTCTCTTCTCCTCTGCCCATATACTCCTATGCCCACATATTCCCACTCCAAGGTCCTCTGAGGAAGAGAACCCAATAGTTTCCAACAAGCCCTATTTTTATTTCTCACACCCAAATCTCAGGTACAGCTCTGAGTTCAACACCTCTTGGTGATGTAGTTCAGTCTTCCTATTGGAGAATAATGTGGTAGTTTCTATGTCAGCCTTTCTTAATTGTAAAATCTATAAACTTGCACGCCCTTCTTAGACCCAAACATACATCAAACCTAAGATGCATATGTAGAACTAAGGACAGAATAAGTCAAGAGTTATTCACATTCTGGAGAGGGAATAGTATCAGATACATGGAAGACACTCATGGTTAACATTTCTGGGATACTTCTAGGCAGTGGTTATGAGTGTTAGTCTGGGAGGGTGGGGACAGAGAATATTCTCTTTCTGGCATGTGATCTTCCTATCATTGAAGTGATCTCTTACCACTGCAAAAATCTTTGACTCCATCCTCTAAGATGGTACTCCTTTGAGACTATCCTTCAGTCTAAAGTACACATCAGAAAATAGTTCCTATGTCTTCCTATCTAAAATTATCTGCCATATAGTCATGGTCCCTTCCACTCACATCCAGCCTACAGTGCCATTTTCTCAACAACCTGCCTGACTTCTTCAACCTATGTATCATTTTTAGACGTTTCTATTTACAACTTTGGTTTCTCAAAGTCAAATGTGAGTTTAGGTGAGAACCATTTTTTTCTAACTGAAAAGATTGGTGCCCCACTTTCACTGAGGCATTGCTCTGAGTCAAGTATTTTGATGATGGGCGTGATCTTTATATCCTTAATTTCATACTTCCTGCTCAATTATCATCCCAAAGACCTTCCCAGCTTTGTCTTCTAAAGGGTGAGATTTAACACTTCAAATCCCTGAAGGTTACTGCGTTGGTGTCATATATGCAAAGTGGACAGCTCTTTTCTGTTCTGAGCTCATTTTTGCTTCATAAACATCCTGACAAATATAGCTGATCGTAAACAAAAACAATTGTCCATGTTGCATTTTGTAAACTGTTTTTTCTCTGTAGGGATTGCCAGCTGTGGCAATCCTGCAAGGCAAATTACAGCAACAGTCTGCTTCTGTTAAACAGGAGGCTAAAAGGCTGTAAAAAAAAAATACTGCAATAAACATAGTTGTGCTGGTAGCTTTAGTATGGTCTTGTTTGTGATCATTTGGCTAAATGCCCAAAAGTGGGATTGCTGGGTCATAGGGGAGCTCTATGTGGAGTCTTTTGAGGAACCTCCATACTTTCCAAAGTGGTTGAACAAGTTTACACTCCCACCAACAATTCAGTAGGGTTCCCTTCTGGCCAGATCCCCTCCAGCATCTGTTGTTATTAGAGTTCTTGATTCTTAGCCATTCTGACTGGGGTGAGGTAGAATCTCAATGTTGTTTTGATGATCACAAGCAAGACCATAAAGCTACCAGCACAACTATGTTTATTGTAGCATTATTTACCATAGCTAAGATATGGAACTGAGCCAGATGCCCCTCAGTAGATGAATGGATCAAGAAAATGTGAGATATATATAGAAAGATATAGATATAGATATAGATATAGATATTAGAGTTCTATGCCTCCATCAGAAAGAATGACATCGCCCATTTGTTAGGAAATAGAAAGACTTGGAAAAAATTACTTGAAGTAAATTAAGTGAAGTAAAGTAAGTAAAGTAAAAATTAAGTAAGTAAGTAAAGTAAGTAAGTAAGTAAGTAAAAATTAAGTGAAGTAAGCCAGGCCCAAAGAAACATAGATCCCATGGTTTCCCTTATTTGCAGTAACTAGTATATTTCTGGAACAAACAGAAAAGGTCAGATAAGATGATGTTAAGCAAAATGAACCCCAAGATAGGAACACAGGAGTTTTGGTTTTTTTCTTGCTTGCTATTGTTTCTAATGTATTTATAAGGTACCACGTGATTTTTTTTTTTGCTTTGTATGTCCCTTCCCCATGGTATAACCCCTGTTTTCACTGTATGTTGGTATAATTTGAGGAGGGGAAGGGAAAAAACAAATTGCTTAAATAGGGATACAGGTTGACCCATTGCAACAATGAGATGTACAAAATGCTATGTTGAAAAACAAACTTTACAATTTAGGCGAGGGATGGGGGTAGTTGAGGAGGTGAGAGGGAAGGGATGGTAGGGGAAAAACAAAGGAGGAGGCAATAATGCTGGATAAGAAATGTATTAATTACCTTGATCATGTAACTGTAACCCCTCTGTACAGTATTTTCACAATAAAAAACTTATTTAAAAAAAGAAAAATAGAGGAAAAAAAGACTGTAAAAAGTAAAGAATATTATGTAGCTTAAAACACCTAAAATATTTACTGTTGAGATCTTAACATAAACAGTTTTCCTAGTCCTATCTGAGGAATATTAAGTTTAGACGATATCATGTGTTTAACTTCCAACCTCTTTCTTCACCATCTACTAATCCAAATGATAGCAGGGTATATATTTTACATTTCTTTCAATGACAACAATTTTGATGTCAGTCAGGGTAGGCTAGGTTGTATTCATATTCCCTCTAGTCAGTCAAACTAGTGAAGATTTTGTGACATTACAAATTTTAATATCATTTTATTAAAATAAGGAGGAACTTAGCAAATTATATACAACCTCTTAGATGCTTTTCTTGAAAATGATACACTTTATTTGCCAAATTAAGATATGTGGCCATGGTTTACTCCAACAGATATTGGTAGCCCCCTACATTTTCCTGGAAAGCTAAAAATAATCGTTTGATGATAGTCCCTAAAGTTATTATATCTGCAATCTCACTCCACAAATGTACTGGTCAACATAGGCTAGATGAGCAATCTTTCTATTTTGTTGATGGGTGCTTACATTTTTCTCAACATAATCATTAACATCATGGCAATTATCTGTACCCATCCCCACACTCTGTTAAGAATTTGAATATAAATTTTTGACTACTGTCCTCTTTCCATTTCCATGTTCCATTTCCATTGTTTATTTTTAACAATCTAGAATTTTAAATTTGTATTTTTACTAACTATTTTGCATTATTATTTTCCCATTTTGAGAAACCATTCTTAACATGAATGTACAAAAACAGCCATTATTAGACTTATCTATAAGTCACATATGATTTTGGGGTTTTTTCCATTTCCTACTATTTTCTTATATGTATTGTATGTGGTTCATTTATTATTTGAAATGCTCAAAAAAAGCTATTAAGAATAAGTACAACATTTAAAAATGTTGAGTTTCTGCAGACTTGTATAACCAAATAGATTTTTCTCTTGCATTCACACAAATGATGTTATGTTTGGCTTTTAAAATGAAATATAGACAACTTTCACTGCCATGTGTTTTTTAGAATAGTCTATATCAATTAGTATAGCTCTGGTAGACACTAGAAAGAATTTCCTTGTCTTCCAGTGAACCCTGCACAAATGGCATGTGTCCTTATGCAAACATCTCACCTCCTTTCCACCATAGTAAGCCTAGGAAAATGATGAATCCAGTTGACATGAACTTGGAATTCAAGCTGTGTTCCCTAAATCCTCCAATAACTCCTTTCTAGCCTCCACCCATCATACCCATATCTTTTCTTCCACTGGCGTTTTGCATGAAGTCATAGAGAAAAATCCTAAAGAAATCTGTATTTTATTAGCTCCATAGCTACCAGCATCAAGCAGCACACCAGCATTCTGCTGACTGTTATCATTTTGGGAGCCCCATGCAGGAAATCCTCCACCATGCTGAGTGTTCAGTCAGTGCCAAGGGAAGCACTATGACACAGCTTGTTCCAGGTTCCATATTTCTTTCTTTTTATTGACTGTAGCCATCACAGATTTAGCAGCTTAAAGCAACACCAATTTATTAGCTCCTGGTTTTGTATGTGAGAGTACAGACACTATTGTTTCTCTGCTCTGGGGGTTTCATAAGGTAGTGAGAGGGTTTTATTCTTGTCTACAGTTTCTGGAGATGAATTGACTTTCAAGATCATTCAGACTATAGGAAGAACTCAATTGCATGTGGTCATGGAACTGAGGTCTCTATGTCCTTCTTGGTCACTCTAAGAAGGAAGTTTGTCCTTAGGTTTCAGAGGTCACTCCATTCATTGTCAGAGGTCTTCTTCTGTCCACCTTAGAAACAAATAGGAGAGTCTTCACACACTGAATCCTCTCTACCTCTTTCTCTTCCACATTACTGTTTTGACTGTTTTTAGCAGCTCATGGGGCCTGCTAAGATCTTCCCCATTTATAGGTCAGCTGACTCATGACACCTGAAAAAGTCCTTCACAGCTGTTTCTCAATTAATGTTGGTTTGAGTCGCTAAGGAGCAGGGATCTTTGAGAGAAGGGGAGTCTTTCCATTCTACTATTCTAAAACTGCCCTGGGTAAATCATTAGCAAGAATCTGCTAGTTCTTATTGGATCTAACATCATGTTTCCCTGCCCCCATTTACATGCCACCCTCCCCCCCACCGCTTGCTGGGTTCTTTTGCTTATTCTTTGGACTAAAACTCATGGGATATACTTTCTCTTACATCTGAGGAAAACTCTCCTATGCCTATGCTGAATTATGTGGTGAGAACCATTCATCAGATTTTCCCCGGCACTAACTCCCAATTGCTACAGTTGTGCAGTTCCTCAAGATCTCACCTTGTCCATTAGTGAAGGCCTTCCTTCTTACCTAGGACATAGTGACAGATTATTATGTCTTAAGGTGTCTTTGTTCAATAAAATATGGGACTGGGAGAATCTGGCAAGGTTACATTATGAGTTCGATTCACTATCTAAAAGCCAAGGGGAAAAATTTAACTATGTATGTGTCATATTTTTCTATATGATACATAAGTGTATGTGCATATACCCATATGTATGATATACATATTACATATACATATAAGCATATGTGGGTATATAACTTATATACACACAGCCCTGGAATATTGTTTTCTATGCATTTCATTGTACTGATATCCTCTTCTAGGAATTTGAATAAAATGGAGTTGAATGAATTCCGTTTTTAAAAATGAATTGAAATTGACAGCTCACAAGTATCCAATAGCTAAATTTAAAACGGTAAAGGTTATACAAATTGTATGTGCTGAGCTGACCCTCTAAGGAGAAGGACTCACAACACTGAAGTCTCAAATCGTTTCTGAGAACATTGAAGAGAGAAGACACATAATTTCAGAGCCATAAATGGGAGTCCTAGAAAGAGGAAGATCAAGAAGCCAACATGGATTTAGGCCATGAAGGGGTTTAATTTAAAAGCTGAGAGCAAAATCACAGTCCTTTCATAATTATTATAAGGAGACCGGGTCCCCTCTCTCTCTGGCACAGCTGTGGTGCATAATGAAAAGAGAGCATTTCTCTCCTGCTTGGCTTACTTTATTTCTAATCAGCTGCAGTACTTCAAATTAGTTTCACAATCTATTGGCCTCTCCCAGCCATAAAGGGTTCCTTTCTCTCTTTTGATATTAGTATAACTCCCATCTATAGTAAGAGACAAAATGCTCTTACTCCAAGTCTATACATCTTTCCTAACGCCTGGCACTGCTTCACCAAACTGATGATGTGATTCGGAGGAGTCTAAGTAAGGTATGGGAAGAGGAGCAGCTGTATTTCTACCATGAGGGGTTCTGCACAGCAGAATGCCATGTTTATTAAGTTCAGGGCAGCTGAGAAGGCTGAAGAGTCAAACTTGAAAATTCTTGAATGCAGAAAGTGGTGGGAACAAAACACAGTTTTGCTATGGAATGCTTAATTCTGCTACACAGACAGTGGAACATTAAAATGATTTGGAATACAATTGCATTTAATCTTTGCTGGTTTGCAAATGTGGCTGAAGGCGAGGAGCGTCCCCTCTACTACTTGATGGAATAATTAAGCACAAAGATCTCAATAATTTTTTGAATGGTTGCTATGGCAAGAGGAGTGGTGAGCAGACCTAAAAAGTGAAATGTTGTTGCCCAAGGATTTCTCAGAAGCACATCATTTCTGTCAACCATCCCCCCAATTCTCAAGTTCTTAATAGTAATTAAAGTGCAAAATGGTTTAACTTCAATAAAGAGCATTTCTAACATATGTGAAGAAAACATTGCCGTACTGTGGTCCTAAGAATTAGAGAAAATATCTCTACTATGCCTACCACTGTGCTTAGCATATTGAATTTAGAAAAATGATGGCTTAATTTTTATTCTAATACTTCACTCCTATTATTTTAATCAGTCTCAAAATATCTATGCAGGGAGTAACTGGATTTATTTTAGAAAGCACAGACATCCTGATGGGTAGTCATGTTTTGTCTGGGTATAATTTTAAATACCAGAAGCACAGTGTCTAATTTCATGTAGACTTTAATTTTAATTTAACAGCTAAAAGTGTGTGTTATATAGACTTACTCATTTCTTAATTATTATTTATCATTTCTTGGCCATTAGTTAAATCAAGCCTGTACAATAATACTTTTACTCATGAAAATAGTATTTGTCCTAGAAACTCAGTATTCATTTGAAGAATTACCAGAGATAAACCAATTTAAAATATTAAATGTATACATCTTTAAAATAAGCAAAAGGCTCACGAGGAACAATCTATGTTCTCCAATGGCTTTGAAGGTAGAGGCTGCCTGAGGAGGGAAAACGGGACAGTCTGAGAAGGAAATCTGCCAGTTGAAGCTTTGGTTCTACCATTCCAGCAGTTACTGCTCTTCATTGTAGCAAAGCTAAGTTGTTACAGAATTATAGAATATCAGAATGCAGAAGAAGTTAATAAATCATGGTATTAAGGCATTATCATCTTATGAATTAAAAAAATAAAAACAAATCCAAAGAGGCTAAGCATTTAGCTCAAAGTCACAGAACTAGTAAATGTCATAGACCTATTTTTCTGCTTTTTCTTTTTTCTCCAGTTTTTCTATTGTTTTCCAGTACTAGGAGTTCAATGGCCTCAGCACTTGCTTAGCACATGAACTATAACCTCACCCCTACTGTTTAATTCAACAGATGTTTATTGAGCTTTCTTTATGTACAAGGTATAATGCTAGATACTGAATAGATGCAAAAAATGAATTTGAAAAAATCACTGTGCCCTCCAGGGACCTTCCTCCAACTCTAGTGTTTCAATATATAGTGCTCTGTATCACTTGTAAATTTTTGAGGCATGTGCATTCAAAATGTAATCACTATATTCAATGTACACTACATAGAAAAAAAACTATAGAACTTGTGGGTAAGGACAAGAGGGGCAAATGGGAAGAATGAAGGGGGAACATTTACCCAGAAGGATTATACTCATAACTTGAGTTATAGAATTGTCATTCTTTTTTACAATTACATAATAGTAATAGTAGTAACTTCAAAAACAGAAAAAAGTAAAGAGACCATTCTTACATTGGATTTCTTAGTAGCAGTTAATATTTAAAACCTGAGTTAGATACTTACCTAGAAGGAAAAGGTAGGTATAGGCAAATTTTAGTTCTTGTCTGAAGTAGTGCATTTAAGTAAGGAAGAATATATAACAGTTTGTGACCCATAAAAAATACGATTTACTTAGACCAAAAGTTCATTTTAAGCTCAAATTATGTCATGGTCTGATGCTTTTAAATTAAACTTTTACTACTTAGCCATGTAAGGTATTTGATTTTTGAAAAGAATTTTTATCAAGCAATTAGCAACATATGCAAGAAGTTTTATAAAATGTAGAGAAAGACTCAAAGACACACAGTTAAACCATAATCTCTTTCCAATTGAAAGAATTTTTTTCAAGTCTTATTTTAAGTTATATACATTTTTCTCCTTGAGAGAACAAAACTGTGACTTCTCTGTGGCTCTAGGGGGAAAAATTCATGAAGCAACACAAAATAATCACAGCAGTAAATACTTGTTACACTAAGGATGTGAAAATAGAAGTATATGTATGCTAACCTACCCTTTGATTGACAGGTCTAATAGGTTTCATACCATGATGGCATCACCATCTCCCAGGTAACTGAATCCCACTCTATTTGGTACTTGAGCAAGTGATTTCCTACCTGGCTTTACTTTCTTGTACAAAATAGCATACATGCTCTGAAAAATATGGGTTAGTTGTCCTAGCAGACATCCTTCTCCATGTGGCGGATAAAACTCCTCAGACTGAAACAGGCAGAATAAGGTGACTGTCCTACTTTATTTCCCACATTCGCACATATTTCTTTTTTATAACTTCATTTACTTTCTGATGTCTCCTGAGTGATTTCATTCTGAGCAAGTATTGAAAGTATAGTCATAAGATCTGCTTGCTGCAGAAAGAGCCCTCAAATGTGACCTTCCTCGAATACAGTACAATGCAATTTGTGGGCTTTCAAATGAACCTGAGTTCAAGACACAGTTGACTAGCGCAAGTACAATGTTCTTGCTTCCTTAATTAGTCTTGTTCTTGTCTTACTTCTGAGTTCACATAAAGACCCAGAATGCTAAATATAATCTGTGCAAGCTTTGGCACGGCTCACAAGATCAACTTCTTGTTTTCTTGGTGTACATCATCTGTTCTACCTAATTAAGTGTTCTATGCTGAAAATACTACAACCACCTATTTTTCTCACAAATAACAAAAAAAAGATTAAGCTTACTTCTCTAGAAAGCTAGTCTGTTCTCTAGAATTTTTTCTACATTTATACTAATGACTAGCTTGGTGAGTCTTAATTACACTTAAGATTTGGACTGAAGATTTGAACTTTAATATGTTCAGGTTTGTGATTATGTTGGTCTCTGAACTCAATTCAACACTACTCCTTTTTTAATAGCTCTCATTACAGTCCCTGTCACTTTTTTTGGAAGACACCTCAATCTTGGAATAAGAGAAAGAATGATAAGGGAGAAATGGCTTTAGCAATTAAAGTTGATAACAGCTCTGTGTGCCTCCACTGCTTCCTAATTCTCAGCTTAATGACATGGAGAGAAAACAACAGATTGTAGATTGGTCTTTATTGTCCAGCTATGGTTTCTATCATCTATCTAAGAAATCACTCTAGGAAGAACACTATAGAGAGCACAGTAAAGGTAAATCAAAACAACTGCAAAAAAAAAAAAAAATAGAACAAGTTGGTGGTAATAATTCTAACTAGCATTTGTTACCCAGAGAGAATTTTCTCAAAAAAGGAAGAAATTATAGGGTTTTATATGTAGGAAAAGAGTTGCTCAAACATAGGACAATAAAAAATATGATTATGGGAAAAGCTAAACCAAATATATTTGTCAAGGGAAGTTCAAAGTCAATTGGGAAACCCCCAATAATTTTTGGCCTTTTATTTTCTTTTCTTGTGATTTATTTTTTTCTTTATTTTCCAGTGCCAGAAATCAAGCCCAAGATCTTGCACATGTTAGATAAGTACACTAACACTGGGATATGTCCACAGCCCTCCAACAATATTATTATTTTCCCAGATTTTGCCTCATATGTAGTCAAATATGATGACATTTTTGTTCTCATTTTCACTCTTATGACCATCTTTGTTGCCAAATTTTATCTTATGTGTTTTTCCATCTGTACATTTACTTTCTGAATGTCATAATATGTGAAGTAAAAGAATCACTTCATTTTATTTGATTAATTCAGCTCTAAAATCAACACTAATAAAAAAGGATTAATACCAATAATAGTGGCAATTTTTGAGGCACTCTCAAAGCCAAGTTTTTATATATGGATTAATATTCTTGTCTTTTAATTTTCAATATCTCTCTGTAGTAGTGTTATTTACATTTTATAACAGCAAATACTATATCATGGAGACACTATGCAACTAAGATTGCACAACTAATAAGTCCTAGGGACAGTATTGGAACTCAAGTCCTCATGCATCTCAATTACTAAGATAATAAGAAATTATGAAGGTATGATAATTTAAAAATACAAGAAAAGAAAGTCTTAGAGAAGAAAGGGAGTGAAATTTAGAAGTTGATGTGAATTTCAAAAATCACTTGAAATTAAGGGTCACCAATTTGACTATTTAAAAAATGTATGTGAGTTGAGGCAAGTCACTTTATCTTCTCTGATCATCCCTGCTTACTTTTGGCCAGCTGTAGACTGTCATTGATCGAGGTGTCTCCCATGATATCATCTAGTTCTATAATTCTATGGCTCCCTATTTACAAAGTCTTCCCTATTTCGTCCTCTCCATGTTAACAGAAAAGCACTTCTGAGATTTTGAACTTTTATCATATAAGCTCTTCTTTGATTAGATAAAATCTGTACAACTTCAGCAAAATCAAAGCCTGTCAAAACAGATATTTTATGTCTAATGTGGACTGAAATACGTGAGTCCCCATGGAATGCAAGGGTTACACAACAGTAATCAGCTGAGACAAGAGTTCTTTGGGATGAGCAAGTGCATCTCACTGCAGAATTATAATCAGCCATGGTGAGCCTCTTAGAGTGAAGACAGAATGAAAGAGCCCCTGAGCATGTTGACACAGAAAAGGATTCTACAATGCTGACAGCATTCTAGCCTCACTTCCTGCATCTCTCTTCTGATTGAAAAGACCCTTGGGTCTCCTTTTTCCATGTTCTGAATGGAAGCTTGCCTTATGTCAATATAACTCAAGAAAGGTAATGGCAAGCAACCAAGCAGAATTAATCAATTGTTAATGTCCAATAAATAATGAAACCTCACTGGGTTTGTTCTTTCTACTAAAAGAATGAACAGTGTGCTTAAAATCTCTGGAATTCTTTGTAGTACATTTACCCTTGCTCCCCTATTTCCCTTTGAAAAATCATATTTAATTGAGTTAATAGATGGAAAAAGAAACTACTGACATATGTTTTATGACATTTTAGTTCAAATGAATTAGCATATTAACAAATATATAAAACAAGTATCCTAACACAAATAATATCTAGTAAATAAGAACAAACACAAACATATATACATATATATATGCATTTGTATGTGAGGTAAGTTAAATGATATAATTTTAACTTAATATAATAAATTAATATTTATGTTGCTCTATTTGTAAAGAATGTTCATGATTATCATTCTATTCCTTCAAATAATTGTTTCTATGATCATTAAATGATAAAATTCCTTGGCAAAATCAAATAATTTTTATAATTCCTTTATTAGGACTGCAAAAGGAAAAAGTTAGAGTATTACTCGTTATTACAAAGACCTGCAAATAAAGATT
The DNA here is from genome assembly GCF_024711535.1 of Dipodomys merriami. Taxonomy (NCBI): domain Eukaryota; kingdom Metazoa; phylum Chordata; class Mammalia; order Rodentia; family Heteromyidae; genus Dipodomys; species Dipodomys merriami. The sequence continues at coordinate 30,650,400 of NW_027202493.1, read as the reverse complement.
TAGATGGTAGTTCCAGGGTTCTTTCCCTCAGGCCAGAGCTGCCTCAGAGGATGAATAATTCTAGAACATGCAGACATTTCAGATTAACTATGCCAAATTTACCTCTGGACCCCAGTGACTCTGAGCCATATGATCTGTCTTTCTCCATCCATCAATACATTTACAGAGAAGAAACTCCCCTCTGTTTATTTCCTGTAGGGAAAGAGTGGAATGAATCATTCAATTTCAGAAAATGAAAACTCTCAGAACAAACATGACGAAGTTGTGTGCAAAAGAGGAGATAAAGGACAAAAGGGGAATACCTAGTGAAAGAATTTGTGGACAGTAACATAGAATCCATAACCACATAGATATCCTAGATGACTGCGAGTAAATATATGAACGGAAATCATGTAGAATACTTAGTGATTGTAACAAAAGGAGGAGACTTATTCTGTTATTATTTAAAATAATGAACACAATAGTAAGTTCTTATTTATAAGTCATTTAATACTGTTGATAAAAATGTAATATGAACATGCCTTAAGAAAATGAGATTGTATTACATGAAGTGTTTTCAATATGACAAATCCTCAATTAGAAATGGCTCTGGTGCACTAAACCAATGAAGATCTTCACATAAAACCAGGATAACACTGTAGGGAGGAGGGAAATCAAAGATAACTTCAAAAATCATAATTGTGTTTACAACAGGGATTTTGAAAAGGAATTTAGGCTAGAGTTTACATAAAATATAGGGCATTTAGTTATAGTTGAATTTCATAGAAACAAGAAATGATGCCTTATATTATGACTCAAATAGTATAACATATTGAGCCAAACTAGGTAGCTTATGCCAGTTATGATAACCTATGTCATGAGGGAGTTGAGCAGAGCCTTCTTTTCACTTGGAAAAGGCTAATGCAATAAGCCATTATTGATGTTTTATGACTGTGACATTTGAAACAATATTTTAACCTTGTTAGTCCCATGAAGTTTTGCAAATAGATATTTTAGTTTGGCACTGCTGTGGCTCACATGTGGTTTATCCCTACCATGGTTTGAATATGAAATGACCCCCACAGGCTCCTGTGTTAACCACTTGTCCTCTACCTAGTGACACTATTTCAGGGAGGTACTGCAAACCTTAGAAGACAAGGCCAGCTACAGAAACTAGCTCACTAAGGACTTGCCATTGAAGGCTATATTTGGTCCCCAGCCCTCGCCCCATCTTTTTCTTCCTGTCCACCATGAGGTAGGTTAGCCTTGGCCACATGCTCCCATTGTCATTTTATGCTTCACCAGGAGCCTAGAATCAACAGAGTCAAAAACTATGCACTGAAACCTCTGCAGCCAGTAACTAAAGTGGAAAATTACTTCATGTAAGTGGACTTTCTCCAGTAATCAATTACAGCAAATGTAAATGTAGGAGGTGTTGTCGCTCAACAGGGAAGCGTGCAGTGGTGAAACTTTTAAGATGTAATGTGAGGTCTCCAGCCTCAGAGAAGCATGCCCTTAGACACAATAAATTCCTGGCCTAAGGCTCTGACTTCCTTGCTTACACTATGTTCTATTGTGTCCATATATATGCTTCCACAATTATTCTACCATGAGATGATATGGCATCCAAAGTTGTGAGCTAAAAGAACTTCTTTTCTTTATAAGTATCTGTTCTCTTTATAAGTATCTACTCTTGGATGAATAAATATCATTGGAAACCTTTATTCCCAATGTTTATTTGACTTGTTGAAATCTACTTGCCAAAAAAAATATATTATTCCTTTTAACATATTGAACTTAAAACACTTTTTTACCCGATCCATGAAAAAGAGTTTGTATTTAGTTTGCTGGAAATCGATGAAAGAGCAATCTTGCAGTCGATCCTAATTACAAAGTTCATCACAACTTTCGGTCAAAGACATGAGGCTGGAATGTACTGAGAGGAGCATCACAGTTTAGTTCTCTTTATTAACAATCTGGTTTACTGCTGAGCCAATGCCATGTGAATCAAACAGAATAAAAGGGTAACTGAGACACTGGTTACAACTAAGCAAATTGGATTATTTTTCACAAAGTAATAGCCAACTCAGGGAACCATGTTTTATTTTAAAAAACAAATAATGAAAAGCTAAGTTAGCCCTCTACTGAAGTTTATGAACTAAAAGGCTGTTTTGTGACCCAAAAAAAGACTATTTGTTCTCAAAAAAACACAGATTCAGTTATCTGACAGAAATAGAAGTTATGGGGCCCAGAGTCCAACCTTAGATTACTCTAAAGGAGATCGATAGGTAGCTGTCCCTTCTTAACCAAAATTGGAAGAAATTAAGTCACATTTTATATTCTCCTGGTGAGTTACATGGGTAGCTTAACACCACAGGAAACAAGATCAAAATGCTCAAAGTTGAGTTAAAAATTTACTGGTGTTTGATCTCAGGGCTTTGTTGTTGCTAAGTAAGTGCTCTGCTACTGAGCCTTGCCTCCAGTGCTTTTTCACTTTCACCCTGGGTATTTTTCTTTTTTTTTTTTTTTTTTTTTTTTTTTTAAATTGTATTTTATTTTATTTGAGAACATACTGTACAGAGGGGTTACAATTACATGGGCAGGATAATGCATACATTTCTTACCAAGCATTGCAGCCTCCTCCTTTGTTTACCCTTCACTTCCCTTCCCCGCCTCCCCCCTCCCCCCACCCAATTTTACCCCCCTCCCCCCACCCAATTATACCCCCCTCCCCCCCTACACCGAAATTGTAAAGCTGGTTTTGACATGACATTTTGTACTTCTCATTGTTGCAACAGGTCCCCCTGAATCCTTAAACGACTTGTTTGTCCCCATCTCCTCCACATGGTATACTGACATCAAATATAGTGAAAGCGTCACCCTGGGTATTTTTCGATAAGATCTTGCTCCTGTCCAGACATGTGCCTACACTGTAGTGCTCCTATTTTTTTCTTCTTTCTGCCACTTAAATGATAGAGGCATTCTATCAGGCCCACTTCTTCTTTGAGGTACATTCTCGTGGGTATTTCCTGTCTTTTTTTTTTTTTTTTTTTTTTTTTGCCAGTCATGGGGCCTGAACTCTGGGCCTGGGCCCTGTCCCTCAGCTCTTCAGCTCAAGGCTAGCACTCTACCACTTGAGCCACAGCGCCACTTCTGGCTTTTTCTGCTTATGTGGTGCTGAGGAATCGAACCCAGGGCCTCATGCATGCAAGGCAAGCACTCTACCACTGAGCCACCTTCCCAGCCCTCGTGGGTATTTTCTGAACTGGCCAAGTACCACAATCTTCTTACTCTCAGTCTTCCAAGTGGATAGGATTATAAGCATGAACCACCAGCATCTAGTTTGTTAAGGAATTTTTGGTACATAATATAGTATTACCAAATGGTTTCCACTCTCAAAAACTTTAAATGTGATTATATAAATTTTTTTTAAAAAATACAAACAAGTGTGAATGAACTGTTAACTAGTAATGCCATCAATTCAATACTGCAAAATCAGTATACATGGAGTGCTAAACATACATATATAAAAGTATGAAGTGTCTAAGATTAAAATAATGGGAAAATAAAGTATAAAAACCCAGTGGGGAATAATGTTAAATTGGCATTTTAGGGAGAGAAACAGATGGAGAAAAGACTGAACCCAAGAAAGGAGTGGCTTGTTCTGGTCTTAGCATTGTTACGTGAATCCTGAGAGTCAGTCACTTTGAAATTTCTTTTCATCCCACAACCTATAGTTCATCCCTCTTTCCTAAGCTTTTTGGCTCACACATCCCTCCCTCCATGAGAGGACCTCATTCTTCATACCCAGCAATTCTGAACCCTCTCCATCTCCTTAGTTTATGTTCTACTGTCTAGGCAATTTCATTTTAATTCGAAGAAGAAATTATCAAACTCATAATGTTTGTTCATTAATAAGATTGCTATGCATGTGTTCATTGCATCTCCCTCACTATATTACAAGGTCTTTTAGCATTTAAGATATTGTGTCACACATACTAAGCATTCTACTAACTGACAGCTCAAGTTTTTCACATGTATCAACTACTGTGTCACAGTCAAAAGAGGAAGAAAGAGGAATGCAGAAAGACAGACATGGATATAAAAACTTCAACAAGATTAATAGTTAAATATTTTTTGACCTGGATAATGAATCACATTGGCAAGAAATTTCATAATTCTTGTTCATTAGCCTTAAATTGGACGTATGCCTGGCATTTGTTCACTCATTTTTCATGGGCATCTCAACCCAATTACAGATGTCTTAATTGCTAAAATTATAAACTGAGCCAACATGGCACTCAAGACAAATCCATGGAGCAATCCTCTCCCAGTGTCTTTGTATTCATTTATCTCTTTACTCATACTTAGAATGAAATCGATTTATGAAATATCTAAAAACACAAAATGGACAGAGCCGGAAGTAATTGTGGGTAGAGCCAACACACAGACTCTTGGATGTGCTTTGCTTCGAAAGGTATAACTACCTTTCTTCTATGCACTTTATAGGCTCAAACTAATTCTTCTCATCTATCCACTCTCTACCTGTCATGGCTCCATATTTTAAAATAACAGACCAAAGTGAGTTCTCTTTTTAAGTCTCTGGTTAAATTAAAGAACAATTTCTAAACTTAGACAATTTAAAAAAAGAAGACCCCTGACCCACCTGGTTTCATAGGCGGTGTTATTTCAGGAATCAGATTTGTCTCCAGCCCCTTGTCTCAAAGCCAGTTAGAGGGACAGACCGTCAACAGCTCATCCCGTCCCCTCTGAGCCTCCAGATGCTCTCTGCCATCTGTCAGAGCTGGATGTTGAATACAATCATCTCCTTGCTTAGGTTTCACTGAAGAGATGACTTACGACTAATAAAATTCAAAGTCTGTATTTGATTCCTGATTCTATGTTTAAAATAATCAGACTACTATACTTAAAAGAGAAGCCTGTAAGATTGGGGAAGGAGGGTTAAAATCTCCATGAGCAAATCAATCTCCTTTCTGCAGGAAACTCAGGGGAATTCATCCTATATAGGTGCCCTCATGTTGCCACTGCCAAATGCACCCACTGAGCTACCAGCCTCTGCAACTGCACCATCTGCCTTCTCTCTGTAAGGATGGATAGAATCTACTGGAAACTCCCTCCTTAGTCACCTTCTGCAGCATCAGCATCCTTGAACAGAACTTTAGGCCACCACCCAGACACACTCAATCAGAGCCTTCATTTAACTAAGAAACCAAGAGATTCTTTCTACTATAAAGTGTGAGAAGTCTTACAGTGGTCTGCTCAAGAGCTTTGTCTAGGATAACCTCTTTATTCTCCAGAAAATCTTCACACAATGGCGAGACTTTGTTAATTTCCTTGTTAGATGTGGAATCAAGAAGGAAAGTCACAGTCATTTTAATGAAACAATATATATATATGCAGATTTTATGCAAGAAAGTTGAGAAAACTAGAGCAAGTACTTTAGAAAAAACATTTATTTCCTTTTTACTTTAATTATAACTTCATATACCAAGTCTTTAGTGAATGAATCATACTTATTCCTAAATATAAAAAGAGAACACATTGTTTTGTGCTGTTCTTTGAGTTCCTATGGTCCTCTAAGAGTGAATTTTTTCTCCACAGCACTCAATCAAGTGGGCACTTACAGAGCAGTTTACAACATCAAGGTTTTGTTTGTTTCTAGGCCTCATCTCTCTGGCTGAGACAATGACCTTTTCTATTGTGTATTACATTCAGTCTCACACACATAATAAAAGACATTATGTGACAATTCCTTATAAGATCTTCAAATAGCCACTTCATCTTCTGCTCCTCCCAGCTTTGTAGTGAGGGTAACATCATAGCTCTCCTTTTCAACTAAGCAGATAAGTCTCTGAAAAGCACCGTAACCAATCCATGTCATAAAGCCAAGGGGTGAATAATGAACTCACATGTACAGCCAAGCTGTTTATTCAGACTCAACATATAAAGGAAGTTTTCCTCCTATCAAGTCAGATAGAATCTATTAAAATAAGTTTCTATTAAAAATAGAAAATCTGTGCTCCACAGACTTTTGATTTTAGCCAGTGAAAATAATAACAATATTCAGCTTCTGAAACTTGCACCCAATAGGTCCACCTATAATATATTTGATACCAACATGTATGAGATAGGAGTGGGTACTTTCACATCAAGTGAGTGAAGAGTTAGCCCTTTTAGAAATCCCTCAAAGCTACTGAATTTTTCCTTTCATGTTTCTTCCAACTTATGCATCTTATAGACTAAATAATTTTTGCACTTCATTTAGGAAAAGGGACTTTAACACTTGGCAGATTGTAGACAAGTTCCGTTTCCATTTTCTCCTTTGGGCTGGATAAAAGCCCTTAGGAAAACAATAAAGTGTGGGACAGCCTCAAAAATCATAAATATTCACTTTCTGGCTTTTTCTTTAACAGCAAAAAATATGGAATTTTGCAGATATAAATAAGCTCTAGGTTTACTTCAGAAAAAAAATGGATATGTGGCATATCAACTAACTTTATTATCATTTTGATATTTGGATTTAGTGGAAATGGCAAATGTGTTCCTAAGAATAGGATATCTTTAAATACTGTTTAAAAGGTATCTTTACATTTTATTCACTTGGCTTTAAGAATTACTTATAAAATTTCACAATTTGATTAAAAATTAATAGGACAGCTGTAGTTGACCAAAGGGGAAAGACCCTATGAATATTGCATACGGCAAACTATCTAAGGAATACCTAATAAGTTTAGATTTGTAGTAAATTATTAACAACTAGGTAGCATATGTGATTCTTTTATGGTGCTCGAGTTTGGAATGTCTCTGTTTTTATGAATTTGGGAATAGATTTCTTTATATATTCCAAAGAGAGAAATTCAAAACTACAGGAATCCATTGGGGGTAGTTTAAAAGAATTGATTTTTAACATCTGCCATCATTTGGGAAAGAAGTGATCTCTTGAAATGTCTTATTAAAATTCTCAGGCTTGGTATGAATGATGTACTAAGCTCTTACTTCACTTGGATATTATGCCAAATGTTTCACATGCAGCATCTTCACATGACCTTGAAAGACAGATCTTATCTCACTGCCTGAACAAGGTCATGTGTCCAGCAAGGGCAGTGCTAACTGGAAGAATTGCCCCAGTTTTCTTCAGAAGAGGAGAAATCACCATCATTCCTGTGACTTAGCTTGTCGCTCAAAGAAATTCACCTTCTAGATGACCCCAAAACTCCCCTTTTAAAACATTCTGCCCATGTATGTATAGATTGCATCTACTTATTCAGCGGGCATTTCATGACAAATGAATATGCATTTCTAAAAAGGCTCTTGATGCCTTAGCTCATTTCCTGACTCTCTAGCATCGCTATTTCTTAATTGTGTTTAGAACACTCCCTTGCTGGTTACCATATCATTAACTTTTCCTGCTCTGCTTGGACTCATGTAGGGAATTACCCTCTTTATCAAAGCTTTACCTATACTATTAGTGAGACCTTTCTGAGGCCCTCTTTTAAAAAAGACAGCTCTGTGTCTTGTGTATCTCTAAATATGACATTTGATACTCTCCAAAGCCAAAGACACTTCTCTGTGTAAGTCCTGTATATCCCATGTTCAAAGTCATGATATCTGTGGCTTGAAGTAAATCAGTGCTAGATTTTTCAGAACCAACTGTTAAGCAGTTACCAGCGTATCAATAAATAGAAGGCCCACTTTCTTAACTTAATACCTAGAACTCTCCGTTCTACTTTGCTATAGTGATCTAGGATTCAGATGATGTTATAAATGAAATACAGTAATTTAAACTATTTTTGTTTGGTGGTTTCAAGATCCAGTGACATCAGGCATGTTCCAAATGGGTATGCCTATCCTTTTTTTTTTCTTTAAGTAGTTGTGCAAAAGAGTTGCCATTTAACAAAGCAATTTATGAATATAATACACCTTGATCAATGTCATCCCTTTTATCACTCTTGGATTAATCATGCGTAAAGAGGTATATTGTACAATATATTGGAAAGGGAATTAGATATGAGGTTAAAATACTATTGAATTCCTTGAATTTCTGTTTCTAAACAAATGAAGGCAAATCACTTCATATTTTCCACATCAATGAAACAAAAATACATAACTTCTCTCCTATGATCTCCTAAAGGATCATTACATGACATAATTTGATACCATTTATGAAAACATTTTGAAAAGTAAATTTTTAATATCGAATGGCTTTACTTTCTAGTGTTCTTCTATTTCTAGTCATTCATGTCTCTTATGCTCATTTTATAATTTCCGTAATATGTCTGGGAGAGGTGTTTGTGTCATCACTAGTTCATTTAGAAGGCAAGACCTTCTAAAGTCCTAGCACTTTAGCTGTGGGGTATTAGTACAAGTCTGCGTCCAGTAACACAACTATTCATTTGCTGATGGTTCTTGCCAAATCATTGTATTCCTCATCATTTTAACTCCATCAAATGATTTTTGTGTTCTGTATAGGAGAGAGAAAATATAGAGCCATCAAAAGAAGTTTCTAGGTAATGTTTAATATGTCCAACAAAAGTATATGATGATTTATAAAACATATCTTTCCACTAAGGCTCATGTTTAAAAGATAAAAACAGTATTTAAGGTATACGAAGGTTTTGAGATACCTTACAAATTTTCTTCAGTAATCAGAGTATATACAGGGAACCTTAAGAGAACTCGATGACAATATATTATAAAATAAAATTATCATGATTTTCTAGCTGTAGAAGAATGTTTAGAAATAATATTTTAGGATTGCAGATTTAGCTCAGTGGAAGAACACTTGCCTGGCAAGTGCAAGGCCCTGAGTTTGATCCACAACTCTAAAAAAAGAAAATAACAGAAAAAAATAACTGAAATACTCAAGGAAATGGATTTGACTTAGCTTATTTTCTTTTGTTATTTTCTTGTAAAAGTGATATATAGAGGGGTTACAATTACATAAGTAAGGTACTGAGTACATCTCTTTTTGAACAATGTTATCCCCTCCCTCATTTTCTCTTGCTTTCCCTCCCCACTTCACTATTCTCTCCCCCAAGTTGTAAAGTTCATTTCCAACATAGTGTCTAGTGAGTATCATTATTGCGTTGGTTCACCCTTTGTCCCACCATTGCTGTGATTTCCTCTCCCTTCCTCAAATCAGATAAATTTATACACAAGACAAAGGGTACCAAAATTAGAACAGTGACCATGGGTACTAAACCAAAGGAGAAAAAAAAAGACAAAAGAAATAACTTCATAGAGTACACTACAAAAAGAAAAGAAAAAAGGAAATCAACCCAGACTCCCCTTAGTAGATGAATGAATCAAGAAAATGAGGTATGTATACACAATGGAATTCTGTGCTTCCATTAGAAAGAATGGCATCACCCCATTCATAAGACAATCAAAAGATTTTGAAAAAGTCATATTAAGTGAAGAAAGCCATATCCAAGGAAACAGAGGCTCCACAGTTTCCCTCATTTGTAATAATTAGTATATGTCTAGGATAGTCCTAGTAGAGGTTCATAATAGCTCAATAGCTTTGTACATGTGACCACATAAAATGATGCTAATAAAAATGATCTCCTCGACATGCAAACTTAGCTCATTTTCTAAAGGAAGAAGGCCAAATCATTTTGAAATAAGCTCTTATTGAAATTAAGAGGAATTTTCTCCTCATTTGTCTTAGTAATATTACAAATTTAAATCCAGATCCCACAGTCTCTTTTAAAAATGTCAGGCTCTGATTGTTTGTGATCATCAAATCTCAATTCATTTAACTAGCATTTTTAATGTCTCCTAAAATTTTGATACTGGGCCAGGACCAGTGAAAGACATAAAATCTAGAAAAGAAGCCATTTCTGTATTGTCAGTTTATAATTGAGTAATAAGCTTACAGTACCTAATAAACATACCACAAGAGAAAGAAAGCAAAGCAATTTTCATACAGTAGCCATAAAGTACTATGCAAACTCAAAGAGTGAAGTGATATTAGGTACAAAATCATGGGACGCTTTGCTGAGAAGTGACCTGACAAGATCTCCACAGTTTATCACCCACACATGCTTCTTAGGCAGCTGTGTGAGCAAAAACCCTCTCAGAGTCAGGGAATCAGATAATGTTCATACTTACTACCTGCAGTCCCTTGACATGGGTAATTGTGACAGTATGCCTGCCAGGTAGTCATGACTCCTCTGGTAGCTTCTGAATATTGGGAAGTAAACTGCTAGCTTCTTTGTCACCTGAAGTTACTCTTTCATCAAGATCTCATACTTTCCACTGTGGGATTTGCCTACTACATTTATATCTCTTGCTTTCCCTTGACAAACTCTGGGAACTCCATTGGATGCCAAAATGCCATCCTATACTCTGTTTCTCTGGCCTGGCCCAGACAACACCCAAGGCTGATTCTCATGAAAGATCACTGTGTCATCCAAATTGTGTGTGATTGGAATTGAGGATGGATCTAATATTACATGGTCCATGTGGTCCCTTGGAAGCTCAGTTTTCTAAGAAAGTGCCCTTCCACCTCTCTAAAAGTAAAGTGTATGTATTTGTGTTCAATACAACTCATTGCGAAGCAATCTTCTAAATTCCTTTCCTAATTTCTAAAGCCTACCTTTCATGTCACAGATAGGGATGCAAATTATAAAGATGCAATTTTCATCCTTTTCATATCAAGTCTGTCTTTACTGTTTAACGAAGGTATCCAAATAAGAATAATTCCTAAATAAAGAAGGTTTGTTAAAATATAAAATTGACATATGACAAAGTCTTATCCTGTACCACAGACAGGCAGACTATCTAGGGTAGAGCGAGACATACTATTGTAGCAGACAATGCAACAGTCTGTTATTCCCAGCTGTTTCCTATAAGAAAGGGAAAACAGTTATATGTGGGGCCCAAGGAGCCTGATGCAACCAAATATGTCTCTAAAGCTTTACCTATTAAGTAGAAATAGAGCACTCCACCATAAGTAAATAGATCCTGTTTCTTGTCAGAGACACCATGGTATCTCTATATCTTGCATTTTTATTGATAAAATGTTCAAAGAAAATTAAATATATAGTCACTTATTTGAGTTAGAAAAATTGAATTTTCAGTAGAGTCAAGTTTTCCTTGGGGTGAGTATTATGTCATTAGAACAGTAGCTACATTTGGTAAGCCTGGACTTAGACTTCAGATATCCACAGATTTATGAAGTGAAGTCATTAATCATGTAGACAGTGAATTCAATAGAGAGAAAAGTTGCTATAATTCTTAGTAGCAAATAAGCAAACAATTGAACTTGATTCCAGCTAACTTTACAAAAAAGAATTTGACTTTTAGAAGGCTATTGAGTTTTCACAGAATGTAAAAACATAGCACCTAGGAATTCAGAAGGCTGAACAAAGCTGAAACTCTCATTAACAGGAAATCGTAGGTAGACAGGTCACTTCTTGCCATCAAGAAAACCTCTATCCTTAGATGATGATTCCTGCCTTCAAATTCCTGCAGAAGAAAATCTGATTGAATGGGCTTTTTGTTCCCTTTTTATGTCGTAGCTGTGGTGGAGACTTGCACCAATTTATAGTTGATAATCAGAATAATCAGAAGAAGATCACAAGGAAGGGAGATTCCACAAACAAAAACTATTACCAGGTCTCTCCTGGATGAGGGGAGAGGAGCAACAAATATACAATATTAACAGACTCTACTTCAAAAGTGTGATTTTAAATGGATTCACTGCATTTATAATTATTACATTATTATACATTATTGTAAGATTCTAGTTACTGGCTTTGGCAATGAGTTCACGGTGTTCCATTTTACTGCATTAAATCAATAACTATGGTTGGATTATAAATGAATGATTATGATTAATATATACCAAAGATGAGGTGTAAAAATAGACAAAATTTTAAAAACAAATAGTTATTCTTAATGTCAGACAGAAAAATTAAAACTGAGCTGGTCTACTTCAGCTGTTTCATATGGATATAGAATAAGATCACCAAAATTTTTAAAGCATACATACAAAACAGACTAGGACTTTAATTAGAATTATTTCAGATCTATACATTATTTTCAGAATACCCTACATTTACTCTGTCACTCAAATTTCATCTTAATTATATGTCTAGCTTTTCTTCTCATTCTATCTCACTCTATTTTGTACCACTTCTCCATTTGTTATGTCAAGTAGACTAAAGCCTTCAATATGTTTTCATAATGTTTATAGTTTCCATGGAAAACCCAGAAGAATTCCTGTTAGGTTAATTACTACTGTAGTCTGAATATTGACATCACTCCCCCCCCCCAAAAAAAGAAAAATATCATATCATCCAGTGTGCTGGTATTAAGTAGAATCTTAGAATGTTAGTTAAGTTCTGACAACTCCACTCTAAAGAATGAGATTAGCGCTTATATGTGAGTCTCCATGGAGGCCCCTGGTCCCATTTTCTACCCATAGTCTACGTGAGCATGCAGTGAGAAGGTACAAACTTGGAAACAAGAAAGCCAGCCGCTACTATACATCAACTTTGCCTACTCCTTATTGTTGGACTTTTCATCCCCCACAACTATGAGAAATACATTTCCCATTACTTCCAGATTACCCAGTGTTTTGTCATAGAAGCCCAAATGGTCTAAAACAATTCCTCACATGCTTTATAGTTTATATTCCCACTATAAATTGTGCCTTCTCCTTTAAGTTGACTTTTTAAATGTTCATTACACGTGTAGAGTCATCCATTGGTTATGAGGTGATTCAAATCTTTGCCAAGTTTTGCTGTTTTTATTTGTCTATGTAGCCTATTGGTAGTTTTATGTGTACAACCAAATTCTTTTCAAAGAAGGACCATTTTATTTCCTTTTTTCCCAATTCATAGGATTGTTTATATGTATTATTTAGTTTTATTGCCAAACTATACTAGCTAAAGGCAATATTGAAAAGCAATCAATGGGGAAACAGATGTTTCTTTCTTATCTTTAGTTTTAAAAGAATGCATCTTACAACTTTCCAACTAGAACAGTGTTGTAGAGCTTCATTGTGAGGTGAAGGAAATTGGTTTATATTATCAGCTTAGCTTTCATCATGAGTGAATGTTGAAGTTAATTGCATATATTTTGAGATGAGGGTATGTCTCATTGGTAAAGGACCTACCTGACAAGCTAAAGCCCCTGAATTAAAAGCCCAATACCACAAGAAATACCACCTTCCTGAATTTAAGGTATCTCAACCGTAAGTAAAGATAATATTTATCTTGTTTGGGTATTGCTAAAAAAAAATACCAACTTTTCTTTCTTCAATTCCTCCTTCAAATTCTTTCCTAATTTGTTATGCAGGACAATTTAGCTTTTGTCATTGCAGTACCTTAAGTGGTGATTTTTTTTCTGGAGGAAAAGTACCTGAGTACTTCTGAATGGCATTATTCTCCTGTCTTTTTCTATTGGCATTTATTATTCAATCTCCATACCCTTTCATTTCATACCTCTGATGGCTTTCCTGCTCCTATATATGGTCTTGTGTCTTAGACCAAAAAAAAAAAAAAAAGATGTTTGCCTCGAAACTTCCTTCCCTCTCCTCTTTACATACACATAGTCAGTCAGTCTCAAGCCTGCCCATTACTCAAAAACTCTCTACCTTCCCCACCAAAAAAGACCAGATGCTCTTATTTAAGAGATGCTTTTCAAAGAGTGCTGGAAATTAAGCAAAAGAAGCCACACTACTCTTGTCATTTTTTAGCTCATCAAAAAGAAGTTTACGATGCATCCCCTACTTCAAAACATTGCTTTCAAAGAAAGGTCTTCATCTTTCCTGGCTTGACTTACTCTGATCTTCCTTTAATAAGCACACAACAAAGGGCCTCCTGGGAGAAATCAGCTTAGGCTGAACTCAGTCCCAGGATAAAACAAATAGTTCAGAGACTCTCTGAAGGTGAGCTGTGCTTTTGATGTGTTTATTGTCTGAAGCGCTAGAGCTGCCAAGAGCCAGGGCTCTCTGCCTAGACAGCCAGCCCTACCAACTCCCACCAGTATGGAGAAAGCTCGTTCCCACAAAAAAGGGGAGGGGGAGGGCTTCAATTAACACAACTTAAAGACTTTGTTTTTACAATAGCCATTAATACAACTTAAAGACTATTTTTTACAGCGGCCAAAGAAAGTCAAAATGATTGGTGGAGTTAAAAGTTAAAAGTTTGAGACAGTAGGAGAATCCTCAAAAGAAAACCATAAAGGAGCAAATTAGTAGACAAACAGACAGACAGATAGATGATAGATATAACTATATATCAGGAAAAATTGTATCTATTTTTATTATTGCCTTAATACCAGGACACTAGAAAACAACTTCCTAAATATTCAAATTGGACTTCCTGCAGATATAGCAATTCAAAATGCCAGCTTATGAGTCCAGTATGTCTTGATCAGTGTCACCCACTTTAAAAGAATATTTAGATGAAATGGACCAGAAAAAAATTACTGCAACACAACTGATAAGCAAAGCATTGGCAAACTTGTTATTACACAAGTTGAGTATCTGAATAAAAATGATAAATAGTAAGAATTAAGTGAAAAGTTGGCAATAAACAATACAAAATTTTAAATGTCTGAAACATATGAAAAGAATTAAACTTCTCCAATAATTAAAGAGTGTAAATTACTATAATAGATACATTATAAGACACAAATTGGATGATAATTACCTTTCAAAGATAATTCCTATTGTTGGCAGGGAGTGAGGGAAAGAAATATTGTAATTCTCTATTCCAGAGTGAAAATGGAAAGAATATTTCTGGAAAGCAATTTGGCAAAATGTAACAACAACCTTTAAAATGCTCTTACGTTGATTCACGTTTATTCATTAATTATGGGAAAAACAGGTGTAATTATGAGATACTTAAGCAAAAGGATTTTTGTGAGAGTTTTATTTATCATACAAAAAAACTACAACACACCTATGTCCACAAAAGGAGGAAAACAATGATGTCTTATGGGATACTGTGAGAATATTAAAAATCATGTCTAATGACAACAGCAAGTTAACTTTTTTTTGACACTTGAAGGAAAAGATGATACCTCTGGAGAAGATGTGAGCTCTTCAACTACTTTACATCATCAATTAAAATTGTCTAGCTTTTTTTCCTGCTTTGATTCTAAGCTTATAAAATCAGATTTAATTTTGATTTGAGAGGGTTCACTTGTATAATTTCCTTCTAGGAAAAGAATGCTTCCATTTGAAACATGGGACAAGTATTGGACATAGTTCATATATACTTTCTGTGAAATTACCAAATTGATATTTTTGGTAAATAAAACAGTTTTCCTATGCCACATCTATCAGACAAGGCCAAAACTTATATTAAGCAAAACAGTCCCCCAATCTGTTAAATATGTATTCAATCATCATTGAATGTTGAAAAAAAAAAATGTTTTCTGAGCTCCAGTGTATGCCAGCAATTCTCATAGGCTCTGGGAATGTAGTACTGGGGTGGAGCAGGAGGGGGAGTAGAGAACAAATATATTTGCAAGCTAAAGACAGATAGTCCCTAATTATTGAGCAATGAGCTCAGTGCTTGGTGATTCACCATTGCAATCCCATTTACTCCAGTGCCAGAGATTAGAAGGATCATAGTTAAAGGTCAGACAGGCAAATCGTTTTCAAGACCCCAGCTGAACCAATAGCTGGGTGCAGTACTGTACATCTTTGTCCCAGATATTCAAGAGGCTGAGGTCAGTGATGACAGTTTCAGGGCAACCCAGGCCAAAAAAAAAAGAATTCATGGACCTGCCCTCCCCACCCATCTCAATAGGAAAAAATTAGGCATCTTAATGCATGTTTGTCAACCAGCTATGGTAAGATGTGTAAAAACATGTGGATCACAGTTCAGGCCAAGCAAACAGTGAGATCCTAATCAAACCCGGAGCAAGAAAGGTTGGAAGTATGTCTCCAGCCGTAGAGTGCCCGCCTAGAAAAGTCCAAAGTTTAAACCTCAGCATTGCCAAAGAGTATCTCAAATTTTGGCAAATGCTCCAAGGCAAAGAGTCATAGGGTATGTGGAAGGGGAAATGTGGTGAGCTTTTAAACTGTCCATACATAAACCATATCCATGACGTTTTGGTCAAAAAAAAGAAAATCTAATGGCTCATGCTAATGAGAGTCGACTCTGGCCAGGGGAAAGCAGTCTAGGAAGGAAGAGCAGATGGAAAAGCAAGACTAGTACCCTCAGGGACAGCTTTTGCCTGGGCTCCATGAACAGCTGAACAGCACAGGAAATCACTGAAGCTCAAGCACAGTGAGTGAGGAGTGAGTTGTATATTCAGATATTTTGGCCTCCTGGAACCTTCTAAGAGAACCTCATTTTTCTTATTTTTATTGCAGGTAAAATAGGACGAAGTTTAAAAAAAATTAGTGTTGAGTTATGTGACAAACCCAGTAGGCTTACCCATAAAGAGACCCCTTTGGCTTCTGAGCTTAATAGGAAATGAAGGAGGCAAAGTGGATATTTGCTGGAGGAAAGGCGAGGAGGGCTCCAGGGCCATGCCAACGGCTCAGATGCAAACAGTGGGAGCCTTAGAGTTCTTCCTCCCAGGGAAAAGGATTTGAAAGGAAATTTGGTTTTTATGCATGGCACTTGCCAAATGTTGAAATGATTCTTCAATCCTAGTACAGATGTTGAGTAAGTAGACATCTATCTAAACACACCTAGATTCTACACAGGTTAAGTCCAAGCTCGTGATTCCTAAAGCATACATATAATCCTTAAGGCAATAGACCTACGCAAATTGACTGCAGAATAAGTGAAGGCATATGTTGAAGAATAATAAAGTACCTTCTTTCATTCTTTCCCATGCTCCCCAGAACACACTGCCATGAGGAGGATTTCACAACTTCTAAAGGCAGGTAGAAAATTGGAATTGCATACTGGATTTCAGTAGGGTCGTGTGATGCTTAATGAGAGCAGTTCATCAAATCTACAGATACAACGTAGGTTTTGTGTAATCCTTGTTTATTACAAATAAAATTTGCCAAGTGGGATAGTTCCTACCTAGAATTCCAGCAACTTCAGTAGAAGATTGAAGATAAAGGCCAGCCAAGAACAGAGTTAGACTCCATCTCAAACAATAAACCAGGCAATGCTAGTGCATACCTGTGGTCCCTGCTACACAGGTCATATGCTAAGGATCATGTTCTGAATTCAAGCTTGGAGGGAAAAAACTATGAGATCCTATCTAAAAAAAAAAAAAACTGGCTCAAGTGTTAGTGCACCTGCCCAGCAAATGTTAAGTCATAACTTTAAGTAAGCAGACTTTGTCCTTTACATTGTGTTTTTCTTCACTGGAAATAAAACACAGGAAAAGTATTTTACCTGTTGTCACTGCTAGCCAATCCCATCTAGCATACTGCTTTGTTATTTGACTTCCCTTATCTGAAAAAGTCATCAATTTGGGATTTTTAATTTTTTTAATCTTTTCTTTATATTTGGTGTAATGAGAACCAAAACTGGCCTTTTAAGAATTCAACTTGGTTGCAAGGCCAAATTTGATTTAACAGAACTACAAAATGATCCCTTGTCACTCAGGGGTGTGAAGGGCAGGAAAAGGAAGGATGGAGGGAGATTGCATGATAGGTTATACAGAAGCAGCAAATTCTAGTACTCTACATAGGGTTACTGTAGTTCACAACAAATTATTATATACAGACAGAAGAGAGAAATTTGAAGTTTCCACACACAAAGAAATGATCAACATTTAAGAAGATTGGAACTAGTAATTACACTGGTTTGATCATGATGTATACACATATCCAATTAGCACACTGTACTTTAATAAATATGTAAAATTATTATGCATCCATTAAAGGTAAAAGTAAGTCATCTTGGTTCTATGTTTTCCAAGTAATTGTTTCCCCTATTAATTAAAATTTCCTAACAACTTATGTTCTAAATACTATATATCACCATAGAAATGGCAGAAAGAAATACTCAATATTTCTCATCTGAAACAATGAGATTCAGAATAGAGATGAATAAAAAGGATGGTTCAACAAAATGAAATGATGCTTCTAAATTGCTTTGTGAATATAAGATGCTCTGACACAAATATCACTTGTTAGTCAATAATAACATTTGAAAAGATTCTGACCCTGGGTATTGTGGATTTATTTATAGCACATTATTCTTTAACCTCTGCTCCACAATGCTAACTCTTGAAGCTACATCCTTTGAAGAAAAGGCAAGGGTAAAGACAAAGAAAATCAAAAGCCAGGACAAGGAAGCAGAACAGAAATAGTGGGACAAAAGGTAAACTAATTCAGCAATAATACTCACTAGTCACTATGTTGAAAATGAACTATACAACTTGGGGAGGAGGAGGAGTTGGAGGGAATAAAACTGGGAGAAAAAAAAGAAGAGGTGACACTGTTCAAAAACAAATGTACTCAATGCCTGACATATGTGACTGTAACACCTCTATACATCATCCTTACAATAAAAAAAAAATTTTTTTAAGGAAAAGAAAAGCCAAGAGAAAATCAACAATAGCAGTAATCCTTAGAAGTAACTTCTCTGCATGAGAAACCAGGACACTAGAAACTAACTTTCTAAATACTAAAATTGGATTTCCTGCAGAAATCTTCATATAGGAAGGAAGTTTCTCAAGTTTCAAAAGTCTTAAGAAGCTAGGAACTAGGCTCACACTCATAATCCTAGCTACTCAGGGTGCTGAGATCTGAGGATCCTGGTTCAAAGCCAGCCTGGGCAGGAAAGTACATGAGACTCTTACTTCTAATTAACCACCAGAAAACTGGAAGTGATACTATGGCTCAAAGTGGTCGAGTGGTATCTCAATTTGGTTTTGATTTGCATTTCTTTTATTGCTAGAGAAATTGAGCATTTCTTCATATGTCTATTGGCCATTTTTATTTCCTCTTCAGAAAAGTTTCTCTTTAAGTCTTTAGCCTACTTATTTATTGGACCAATTAATAAGTTTCTTTGAGGATTTGTTGTTGGGGGATTTAATTTTTGGAGTTCCAGGTATATTTTAGATATGAGACCCTTGTCCGTTGTATGGCTAGTGAAGATCTTCTCCCAAGATCTTGCTAGCTATGTCCTTGCCAGGCAGAAGCTCTGCAACTTCATGCAATCCCATTTGTCCAACCTTTCTTTGATTTGTTGTGTTTCTGGGTCTCTATTAAGAAAACTTCGGCCTGTGCCAAGGACACCTAGGGTTTTTCCTATTCCGTCCTGTAATGTTTTCAGGGTATCTGCTTTGACTCCAAGGTCTTTGATCCATTTGGAGTTGATTCTGGTGCAGGGTGCTAAATAAGGATCTGGCTTTAGTTTTCTACACGTGATTAACCAATTTTGCCAGCACCATTTGCTGAAGAGGCTGTCTTTCTTCAATTCTATTTTTTTAGCTCCCTTATCAAAGATTAGATGGCTATATGTCTGTGGGTTTATTTCTGGGTTTTCAATTCTATTCCATTGGTCCTGAGGTCTCTTCCTGTGCTAGTACCAAGCTATTTTGATTACTATGGCTTTGTAGTAGAGTTTGAAATTTGGTATTGATATTCCTCCAGCGCTGTTCTTTCTGTTAAGGATTGTTTTTGCTATCAGGGCCATTTATTGTTCCATATGAACTTTTGGATTGCCTCTTCTATTTCCTTGAAAAATATTGGAATTTTGATAGGTATCCCATTGAATTTGTAGATAGCCTTGGGAAGTATTGCCATTTTCACGATGTTGATTCTTCCAATCCAGGAGCATGGAGGTTTTTCTACTTTCTAAGTTCTGTTTTGATTTTCCTTTTTCAGGTTTTTAAAGTTTTCATCATAGAGGTCCTTCACTTCTTTGATTAAGTTAATTCCTAGGTATTTTATTTTTTGTGGGGCTGTTACAAATGGAGTTGTTTTCCTAATTTCAGCCACACTTTTCTCATTGTTGGCATACAGAAAAGCCATTGATTTTTGAGGGTTAATTTTATACCCTGCTACTTTGCCAAAGTTTTGAATCAGCTTGAGTAATTTGGGAATGGAGTCCGTGGGATTCTTTAAATACATGATCATGTCATCTGCAAAGAGGGAGAGTTCTACTTCATCTTTCCCTATTTGGAGCCCCTTTACCTCACCCCAGTTAGAATGGCTAGAATCAAGAACTCTAATTACAACAGATGCTGGAGCAGATGTGGACAGAAGGGAACCCTACTGCATTGTTGGTGGGAGTGTAAACTTGTTCAACCACTTTGGAAAGTAGTATGGAGGTTCCTCAAAAGACTCCACATAGAGCTCCCCTATGACCCAGCAATCCCACTCTTGGGCATTTACCCAAAAGATCACAAACAAGACCATACTAAAGCTACCAGCACAACTATGTTTATTGCAGCATTGTTTACCATAGCTAAGGTATGGAACCAACCCAGATGCCCCTCAGTAGATGAATGGATCAAGAAAATGTGGTATATATACACAATGGAATTCTATATTTCCATCAGAAAAAAATTACATTGCTCCATTTGTTAGGAAATGGAAAGACTTGGAAAAAATTATATTAAGTGAAGTAAGCCAGGCCCAAAGAAACATAGGTCCCATGGTTTCCCTTATTTGCAATAACTAGTATATGTCTGAGACAAGCAGAATCAGTCAGATAAGTTGATGTTAGGAGAAATGAACCCCAAGATAAGGACTCAAATGGTTTTTCTTTATCGCTATTGTTTCTAACATATTTATAAGATGATTTCTTTGTTCCTTTTATGTCCTTACCTCATGGTATAACCCCTGTTTTCACTATATTTAATGTTGTGTAATTTGGGGAGGGGAAGGAAAAAACAAATCGTTCAAACAGGGATACAGGTGGACCCATTGCAACAATGAGGTTTAGGAGATGTTATTTTGAAAAACGACCTTTACAACTTTGGGGGTGGAGGGGTAGGGGGGTGGAAGGGAAGATGGGAAGGGTTGGTAAGAGGAAACAAAGGAGGAGGCAACAATGCTTGCTAAGAAATGTACTCATTACCTTGCTAATGTAATTGTAACCTCTAGTAATTTCACAATAAAAAAAAACATATTTAAAAAAAAAAAAGTGGTAGAGTGCTAGCCTTGAGAGAAAAAGCCCAGGACATAACACCTAGGCCCCAAGTTGGAATTCTATGCCTCCATCAGAAAGAATGACATTGCCCCATTTTTTAGGAAATGGAAAAACTTGGAAAAAATTATATTAAATGAAGTAAGCCAGGCCCAAAGAAACATAGGTCCTATGGTTTCCCTTATTTGCAATATGTAGTATATGTATGAGTCAAGCGGAAAAGGTCAGATAATGTGATGTCAGGAAAATGAACCCTTAGATATGTATTTTAATGTTTTTTCTTTCATGCATGTGTTTGTAATGCATTTATAAGATTATCTCTTTGTTGCTTTGTATGTCCCTCCCCCACAGTATAACCCCTGCTTTCACTATATTTGATGTCAGTATAACTTGGGGAGGAGATGGGGAAAAACCAGTTGTTTAAGGGTACAGGTAGACCTGATGCAACAACAAGAAGTACAAGTTGTCATGTCCAAAACGAGCTTTACAACGTCGGTGCGGGGGGGGGGGGGAAGGGGGGGAAGGAGAAGGATTGGGACTGGGGGGGAGGGGGGAGGCTGGGAAGGGAAGTGAAGGGTAAACAAAGGAGGAGGCTGCAATGCTTGGTAAGAAATGTACGCATTATCCTGCCCATGTAATTGTAACCCCTCTGTACAGTATGTTCACAAATAAAATAAAATAAAATAAAAAGAAAGTCAAGTTCAAAAAAAAAAGTGGTAGAGTGCTAGCCTTGAGAGAAAAAGCCCAGGACATAACACCTAGGCCCCAAGTTCAAGTCCCATGACCAACCAAAAACAAAACAAAACAAAAAATGCAAGACTTAGGAATCAGCTGATTTTTAATCTTCAACCTTTCCAAAATCATTCTTAGAGCATACCAGATGTCAACAGAATTAGTGAAACCTATGTCATATTTGTGTCTTTGTGACCAGGCATGACAGAGTTATTAAGACTTTAATATTCTTACTTACTTACCTGTGGGATGCCCTATATTCTTTGTCGGTACAAATGAATGCTCTGAGCAGATACACACATAAAATGACCATCATTAGATTCATCCAAATCAATACTTTATTTGGTCTTTTAGATGCAGGTGCACAAAGAGCACTGGCTCTACTTTTCGTTCTCCCTAATCAGTGCTCCCTATGCAATGCAGCTAGAGTGCTAGGCATAATGAAGTTGTATGAAGCATTTTTCTAAGACTGTGCTGCCAGCATTATTAGGGCTTTGCTAAATAGGAGAAATTTGTTGCTTAGTAACCCAAATATTGCAGTGGAGGTGGCAGAAGGCTGTTTTCCCCTTGCTCGAAATCCCTAATTCACTAGTGCCAGTCCTGCAAGAGCACTATTCTGCTGAACAAGGGACCTCCTGTCTGACCAGGCATTCAGCCTGTCCTTTGTAGACCAGCAAGGAGCAAACCCAAATTTCATTCATGTTGGACATCTTTGTCTTAAACAGATCCGGTTCTTGTGTTTTCTCAGCCTTCTCAATAAAATTGAAAGCGGTTATCATCACAATGCCACGGTCCATATTTCATTGTTTAAAAACCTCCCAGAATGAGGGCTGTTTCTCCCAAGGGAAAAAATGGCACATCATCAGAAATAAATAGGTCTGATAAGTGCTTGTGACAAAGAGCTGTGACAAGACAAGACAGCTTCTCTCAAATAAGCAAAATTTTGGCCAAGTTAAACAAGGTACGCTTGCTCATGCCTATACTCTCAGCTGGCTTGATCGATGGCCATCCGAAGATTACCATTCAAAACTAACATAAGCCAAATGCTGGCAAGACCCTACCTTAAAAAACAAGGCAAGCAAGGTAGTACATAGCTGTAATCTCAGCTGTACAGGAGGGATGGAAAGTGTCAGGAGGGCTATGTTACTTGTACAGGCTTGAGAAAGGATGTTTCCTTGCCTGTTCTACCTGCTAGAGGCTGCCTCATTCCTTGATTCATGGGTGAATTCTCCATCTTCAAAGCGAAGGAAGGTGTGCTTCCTGACCATTTTCCCACAGTCAATCACATTTTCCTTTCTCATAGCATGGAAAGTTTATCTTCTATCACATGTCCTGAATGCAGGATGGCCGCTCTTCCTCAGTGTTCTTAATTTAATCATGTAAAGTAGAATATTCACTGGTGCTGAAAATAAGAACAAGGATATCTTAGGGGACGTCATTCCACCAACCACAGTAGAATGTAATGGTAATAATCTAAAGAGGATTCAAATCTCATACTTAGGTTTGAATATTGCTTCCAACAATTGCCAGTTTTGCAATCTCAGAAAACTCATTTAACCTCATGAGCCTCCGCCTCTCCTTCTCCTAATAGGAAAATGTAATCATGAAACAAAAGTGATGGTACATCAAATCATCCTATCAAGTACTTATCACAAAGCTCATAGATTATATTTGTATTGGTTGAGTTGTGTCAATTCTTGATTTTAGAAAAAGCCACCAGAATAAGATTGAATTTCCTTCTAGCACCTATGTTCATGCAGTCTTGGCAGACTTTTTTGATGACTGCATCAAAAGAGAATTTCCCTGGCAGCAGGCAGAATAGATGGCCAGAATGTTGCATTCCTCTTTTTCTTACACATTGCCTAAAACATGGCTTTTGATTTTTATATGGGCAAATACTAAAAAACAATCATTATGCTTTAGAAATCAGAAAGTGAGTGGCAAGCCATAATATTCTTTTTGTGTAAAGTCAGTAGTCTGACAAATTTACTTCCAGGAAAATGAATCATGTTCTTGAATCACAAAATATCTGTAAATACAGCAAAGTATTTGCTCAACACAGTTGTGGGTCTTGAAAATGCCAGGTAAAGCAACCATTTGAAGCCCTTGGAGAGGTATCTTGGTCCTGGTTAAGGTCATATGTCACCAAATGCAAACAATCTCTATGGTGAATGGTACCCTTATCATCTTTTTTTGTTTTGTTTTTGCCTGGTCCAGGGGCTTGAACTAGGGGCCTGGGCATTGATTATAAGCTTCCTTTGCTCAAGGAAAGAGCTCTACCAATTGAGCCACAACTCCACGTTCAGCTTTTTTTGGTAATTCATTGGAGATTGGGCTGGCTTCAAAACTTGATCCTCAGGGCTGGGAAGGTGGCTCAGTGGTAGAGTGCTTCCCTTGCATGCATGAGGCCCTGGGTTTGATTCCTCAGCACCACATAAGCAGGTGCTGTGGCTCAAGTGGTAGAGCGCTAGCCTTGACTTGAAGAGCTGAGAGACAGCAACCATGCCCAGAGTTCAGGCTCCATGACTGACGCCCCCCAAAAAAAGCCCATGATCTTCAGAGCTCAGCCTCCTGAGTAGCTAGGATTATAGGTGTGAACCATCAGCACCAGGCAGTACCGTTCTCTTCTAATCCACACTCCTGTCTATGAAATCAGCTACTTTAATGCTACATAGAAATGACTCTATCCTTCCTCTCAACTTCTCCCACTTGAACTATCACTTGTTTCTTTCAAGAATACAATTTCTACTGCTGAAAACATTAAAGTAACATAAATATATCCAAACAATAGTGGCATAAACAGGGTTTATTTTCTTTATGTAAGAGGAATGTGGGGGGAAGGGGCAGGTAAGGGATGGTAGGAGAAAAAACAAAGGAGAGGGTAACAATACTCAACAAGAAATGTACTCATTACCTTCCTCTGTGTAACTGTAACCCCTCTGTACAGCATCTTTACAATAAAATAAATTTTTTTTTAAAAAAGAGGAATGCTGGAGATGATAAAGTTCAAGACCCAAGAGCAGTCTAGAATTATCTAACAGCCAGTCATCCAACTTTCCCATTCTTCCCTACTTACGGGAAGGTTTTCCTCCTCATGAATCCAAGATGGGAGACTTGCAGGTATCCCAATCACATCATAAGCAGCAAGAAGGCAAAGGACCAGTGGTTATAGTTGGAAGAAGAGACTAAAGGAACATTTTCAACAGTATCTCTTTCATAAAATGTTCCCACAGTCCATAGCTAGTAATTTTGTGTTATTGGAATCATGTTTTAAATGCATTGTGATTTTTAAATACAGATAGTTAAGTCAAAAACCAAACTGAATTAAGGCTGAGTTAAATGCTTATAATAAGCTAATAGATAGCCATTGTCTTAAATAGTGCTAGGGCAAAAAAAAATCTCACCATATTCTAAGAGAACAAAATATTCATTTAAAAAAATATCATCAACTATCTCATTATGTTTTTCTTACCAAGGTGTGATTCTGGAAAGAACAAAATGACTTCAGAGCTAGGAATCCTTAGAATCCTTAGAATCTTCACATTCTATCTGAACCACAAAGACAGGCAGTGGCAATTTGGGGAAGGGATGAAGTGACATCTCTGGACCTTTCAAATCATGAAAAGAGTATAGGCTGGACTCTCATTTTCAGACTTCACAGTATATCGTGCCCAATTGAAAGCCATTGGTCACATATATAAAATACAAAGGCCAGTGATCTGTTTGATGTGCTGTCTGGCATTTCTAGTCTCTTTGAATGACTGTAAAAAGCATCCAGGACGAGTAATAGCAGCTCCTGTAGCAGTCAGGCCAACTATGCCTACCTACTTAACAACTGTCTCTTCGGCTCATTAAATTATTCTGTCTGAGTTTCACTGAGAAAGTACAAAGTCATATGTGCTTGTACTTCTCATGACCCTTCAAGAACTCTTTCATTTAAAAATTCAAGGTGGAAAACCAGCATTATTAGATTAATGGACTGTGCAGTGGTCCTAAGAGGAATAAGTAATTATGTTAAGTAAGTCATATCAACTCAGCCTTTAAAAAAAAAAAAAAAAAGCCCACAAGTGTGAATTTGCCAAAACTCTTCAAGTAAAGATTTGCCAGAACTCAAATTGTGAATGATGTAAATAAGCACAATTTTTGGTTTGCATGTTTCACAACAAAAGAAAAAAATTGAAACAAGAATCTCACATACTTTACTGCCTAGTCTGACTTCAAACTGAAATCCTCACATCTCAGCCTGAGTAGCTAGGGTTACACATCCAGTTTATAGTTAATATTTTTGTGTTTTTTTTTCATTTTTCCCCAAAGGGGTATAGATTCAATTTTGCACTACAAATTTATTTAAAACTAAAAATTATGTTTTTATTATTTTTTGTTTGTTTGTTGGTCGACACTAAAAATTATGTTTTTATTATTTGTTTGTTTGGTGGTGGTCGTGGGGCCTGAACTCTGGTCTGGGTGCTGTCTCTCAGCTCTTCAGCTCAAGGTGAGCATCCTACCACTTGAGCCACAGCACTACTTCTGGCTTTTTTCTGCTTATGTAGTGCTGAGGAATCGAACCAAGGGCCTCATGCATGTGGGGCAAACTCTCTACCGCTGAGCCACCTTCCCAGCCCAACACTAAAAATTAAATATTATCCCCCATGGATAAAAGATTCTATAATTACTGTTTTCAGACTATGATGTCCATTTGGTGATTGTAGAATAATTGACTTAAATGACTTTTAATTTAGGGTTTAAATGATTTTCATTTTTATTGTAAAGGTGATGTACAGAGGGGTTACAGTCACTTAAGTAAGATAGTGAGTACATTTCTTTTCAAACAGTGTTATTCCCCCTCATTTTTTCCCGCTTTCCCTCTCCCCAATTCCCCTTCCACCTAACTTGTAAAGTTCATTTCCAACATAGTGTCTTGTGAGTATCACTGTTTACAATTGTTTTTCAAGCATTTAGTTCTGTACTTAATGAATATAATTTTTCTATATTTTCAATAATTTATTTTAGAAATATTTCCAGAAGTTACTATGCTATAAAGTTTAAAAAAAAACTATTTGGACATATTGCATAATTTACTTCTAGCTATTTGTCTGATTATAAAACTGGTTTGTATTCATACTCATTTTCTGACTTTAGTAACAATTGACATACTATGAAAATAAAAAACAATACCTGTAGCCTCCTATTCTACCTATTAAATATTTTTAATACTTTAGTATGTATGATTCTAAGACATCTTTTGGTCCCTATGGTCTACTGTGAAACTCTTAAGGTAATAGAGATGACAAAAAACTTCCTATTTTCTGCCAACATTTGACAAAACATTAAGCTTGATGGTACTTGTACTCAGCTCAATTGTGCTAATGTACCTGCTAGTACTGTTTTTCTTCTATCTGACTTAATATCACAATACACTACTCATGTACAGATTCTATTCCATTGTTAAAAAATCTGAAAGTGGATTTTTAAGGGGGATTAATGGTAGACAAGATGAGTCCATAAATAAATAGGCCATAAATAGATACATAGCTAGATCTATAGTTAGCTAGCTACATTGATGGAGAGATAATAGAATAATAATAGACGATACATTCCATTTGATAATGGATAGACAGATGATAGATAAATAGACAAATAGGTGATAGATAAGTAGAATATTATTTTATAAAACAGTAACATCAATTAAACTTCTAAACTACAAAAAAATTATTGATGAATATCACTTGTTCAACCTAAGGTTCTGGAATATTGAAATACGTAAGTAGGCTTTCTGTAAGACAAATAAACTGGATGCTATTTCATAAACAACAAATAACAGAATGGACCGCACACTCATTTCATTGGTTTAATAGTTCCAAAAAAGTCAATATTACTCAAGGAGTGTGGGAACTTTTATGAACTTTTATGGAGTTTGAATTAAACGTCATGATTCATGCCCTCATGTGATTACAAACACATCCATCATCCAAAAGCATGCAATGTTGTCAGTCCAAACTTTGCAGGCTTCTAGAAATGGCACTGTGATTTTTATTTAAATTAGGCTGCATGGCCCTTTTTAAACTTCTTTCTACCAAGAGACTTTCAACTTCTAGTTTGTTGGCCATATTCTTCCTGTGTCTTGTATTAACCATTTCCATTATATTTTATTTTTTATTTAAGTCACTTACTGATATTTCACTCACTCTTCATATACAGTATTAAGATACAGTATATGTAAAATTACCTTCATTTTGGGGTACCAATAAGAAGGCAAAGGGATTCAGAATTCAGATTCTGTATGTAACCATTCATTTTCTTAGTTAACAGTGGCTATGAAGCCTCCCATTCATCTATAAAAATAAAGAGGCAATAATAAAATAAAACAAACATCGCTTCGAATTCTGGTAGCTCAGCAATGCAAGTGTTTCTTATGTTGTTACAGCCACCTACTGCGGAGTTCACAAAGTGTGGAAAGACAAATTGACACTCTAAGGAGACTAAAGGGAAAACAATAATGTGCCCGAAATTCCCATAGGTTTCCACTGTTAAAGCATTGCTGAATTGCTAGCTGTTTATTGCAAGCATAAAAATAAGATGAGTCTACAGCTGCTATAAGAGTTTCTTCCACGCAGATTATAAAAATTCAATTAGAGGTATATAATTATTAAGGAATCAATACCTCCTTTAGAATTAGATCTGTCTGTGCATTTTCTCTCGAAAGTAAAATACACGTCAGTTTGACTTCTCTGACTACTGGAGTTTTGCAGGAAAACCAATTACCAAATATTGAGATGGACTTATTATCAAATGGAAATAGTGAGATACACAGAACAGAATTAAACACTTTTATTTTAGAACTTTAAAGTATTTTTTGCATTACTAAATTACCTTTCTAGGACAATTCATAGACCATCTCTATGAGTTATCTGACATTCTGTTCTAAGCAAAAATCTCAGAAAGTTTCCAGTTTCATTATTTCCCTCCATTAATTATCAACTGACTCCATAACTATGTGAATGCCAGTACATAATTATGGACTGATGGTCACTTCCTTTGACTAAGTGTCATTTCTTACCACATCTTCATTCTATTTAATGTCTTACACATAGTTCTTGAAAGTTACCTTTCAGAGACTGAGAAAGAAAAACATTTTCCTTAGCCTCCTAAGATTTTTTGGATTTTCTACTTTGGAACAGAAATTTTCATTTTACTGTCTCCCTACACCATTGATGCTTTCTTTAGCAATTCTTCTTTAATGATAAAATTGAATATCAGAAATTAACATATTATGGGGCTGTCCAAACTTTAAAATGCTTTCTACGGCATTGCAATTTGGTAACAGTATTGAGGTAACTAATACATGATATTTTCTTCACTTTACTAATAAGAAGACTGAGGCTCAAACCCATTTTAAGAGCAAGTGGAAAAGAGGGAACAGCTGATGTTATGCAAAAGGAAAGGAATGTACATATCATCCAATGAGGAAGAAATAACTGTATTGTCAAAGCTCATAGAACTCATAAACTTTATAGACCACAATAGACAATTTGCCCCGTGAAAGTTAGAATGTGTTTGTGACTACGCATCACTATCCCATAATACTGAGAACTTATGTAATCACTTAATTACAATAAAGAATTTGCAGAAAAAGAAAAAGAAAAGAAAATCAACAGTAAAAAAAAGACTTAATTAGAATCACAACTAGGTAACATTAAAATCAGAACTTGAACTTCTGATTCAATCTCTAAGCTCTATTCACTTTAAAACAACATCAACTGAATGTAACATCACCTTTCAAACTATGCAAATCAATGTAAATCAGGATATATATGTTCTAATTAGAAAATATCGCATAATCTGACATAGCATATGAAAAACATCTCATAAATATTAATTGTCAGTTTCCTATTTTAAAACACTGAACACATATGTCATCTGTTTTCTCAAGTTGAAACTGAAAACTCCACTTCCTATTTTTTTCTCTTTAACTTATTGTAATTCACATAATTTTGATGAACAAGAAAAATAAAAATAACTACCAAAAATAGCTAACACAAAAGCATATGTCACTACTATGAAAAATTCTCAATTGTTAACATTTTCACCAAACTGAGTTTCTCGCTGCTGTACTAAGAGCAAATAAACTCGGAAGAAATGAAGATCTAAGGCAAAAATGGTTAGAGCCTGGCAAGAGAAGTGGAGAATAGGTTGGGTGGCAGGCAACAATGACCCAGACTAATAATCCAAGCTATTCAGGAGGTTGAAATCTGAGGGTCATCATCATTTTGAAGCCAACTCGAGCAGGAAAGTCCATGAGACTCTTACCTCAAATTAACCACCAAAATGCAAGACATGGAGCTGTGGCTCACGAGATAAAGGGCTGGAATTGAACAAAAATGCCAAAGGACAGTGCCCAGGCTGAGTTTAATTCCCCAGTACCAGCAAAATAAAGAAATAGATAGCAAATAAATGAACAAATAGACCGGACTCTGAAAGGACCTTGTGTTCGCTATTCTTTCACCAAGATACTTGCTTTCAGGAAGGAAGAGCAAGGGGCATGAAGCCGGAGCACCAGTGCTTAGACCTCTTGTTGAATCCAGTAAGTTATGTTATTAGCCTTAACAATGAAACAGAGTTCTATGCAGTACCATCCCATACCAGTTTCACTCGCTGGACTTAATCAATATTATATACAAAATACAGAATCAGAATTTAGAAGAGCTTACGTGTGTATTACTATTGGAGAGAAGCTAATAAAAGAAGACACTCCTTTCTTCAAGGGTTGTTGGATATCTCGATGTCCTTTTGTGGTTCTCAGACAGCACTGCGTGATCTTTCACATAACCTAGGTGTGCAGTGATACTGCTTTAGGTGCAAGATCACAACAACATAGACAGTGGATTATGAGGAAAAAGTACTCATTCAATACTCATACAGTATTGCCATACTGTAGACTCAAATTGAAGTATTTACATTTTGTAGATCTTTACTTTCAAAAGAAGAAGGTATGTATATATACAAAGTGGCATTTTACTCATCCATCAGAATGAATGATATCGTACCATTCGCAAGGAAATTGAAGGACTTGGGGGAAAAAATTACATTAAAGGAAGTAAGCCAGACCCAGAGAAACACAAGTTACATGGTTCCCGTCAATTGTGGGGTCTAGAATGTGCCTATAAATCTAGAAGTACACACTGGAGGCACCCAAATGGTTTTAAATGAATTAACTGAAGTATAATAGATGCTATGGAGAGCTCAAATCATATAATTCTTTGGAAAAAGTAAGAAATTATATTAAGTGAAGTAAGCCAGGCCCAAAGAAACATAGGTTCCATGGTTTCCCTTATATGCAATAACTAGTATATGTCTGAAACAAGCAGAAACAGTCAGATTAAGTTGATGTTAGGTGAAATGAACCCCAAGATAAGGACTCAAATGGTTTTTCTTTGTTGCTATTGTTTCTAACATATTTATAAGATGATTTTTTTTTGTTGCTTTGTATGTCCCCAAAAAACAAATTGTTTCAATAGGGATACAGGTGGACCCATTGCAACAATGAGATGAACAAGACCTTATGTCGAAAAACGAACTTTACAACTTTGGCGCAGGAGGGGGGGAGGGGGAGGATGGGGGGGAGAGTTGGGAAGGGATGGGAAGGGGAAACAAAGGAGGAGGTAACAATGCTTGATAAGAAATGTACTCATTACCTTGTTCATGTAATTGTAACTCCTCTGTATGGTATTTTCACAATAAAAAAAATAGGCTTTTAAAGAAATAAGGGGGGGGGAAAGTAAGTCAAAACCCAACAAAACAAGTACCAGGAAATGGGTAACTGAAAGGGATGGGGTGGGGGTGGGGGCAAGGGGAGAAAGAGAAGAGTGAACTGGGGAAATGAGTGGAAAGCAGGCAAGAGTATTTGTCTATGCCCCAGAACTGAGCAAGGTAGAGGGGTGGGCAGAAGGGGGTGAAGACATAGAAGGGAGACACATTGTACACATAAATCGCTTTTTTTAAATGACAAAAATTTCAATACATAACCTAAAAATTAAGAAAAGTGAGGGAAGGGGAGTGGGAAGGGATAGGTGAGGAAAATGATCAACAGGGTGACATTGATCAAGAGGCACTCTATTCATAACTGCTCTTTGAATGCCAACTTCTCGGCACAACTACTTAAGATAAAAATATATTAATTTTTTTAAAAGCCTAAACAAAATCTTGTGGGCATACATGTTGCTCCTGCTCACACAGATGCAGAACTATGAGAGGGAAATACAGGACACTGACAGATGCAGATTTTCAGTTCTTGGAGGGCTTGAGATGTGAAATGTTCTATTCCTGTACTAGCTTGGCATCAATTTTATTTATTTAAAAAAATAAAGTGAATGATGACCAAAAGCAAAGAATACGCCAAAGAAATATGACTGTATCATACTTTAAAACTTTTTATCTCATGGAGAACTACGTGAGATTCTAACTAGAAGATCTTTGCCTTTTCTGTTTGTTCCCTACCCTCCCTTACAAGTCCCATTATTAAATCTTTAGGAACTGATTTAAATGACAGAATTCTACTTCACATGATATTCTGATGTTTTCTTGTGACATTGGCCAGAGGACCATTGCTACATTATACTGTGTGCTAATAGAAACAGCGTAACTAATTCTTGGAGAAGGAGGAAAAGAAATTTCCTGACAACCATCTTACAATAGTCACTGAAGGAAATATATATATATATATATATATATATATATATATATATATATATATATATATCTTATGAAAGTAATCTTGATTTCTGTTAAATATTTGGAAGATTTAAAGATCAGAAAGAAAACAAGTTTCCTCAGTAAGAAAGTTAAGTATTTACTCAAAGACATTTGAAAAGTTTCAACATGCAATAGCTTCTCTTTGCTTAGATTAAAGCTTTCCTGTGTGCCTTGTAATGGCTGCCAGTGACACAGGACTGCTGAAAATGAATTACCCTCACAGTTGGGCTGATAACTCATTAGCCACCATTCACCAAGCATCGAGCACTGAGGTCTGAAAATGCAGGGAGACAGGATGGACACAAGGAGAAAGATAAAAGTGATTACAGGCGTGACATGAATTTAAAAGACACGAAATTGAGAAGCTTAAAAATCTACATGTCTAGGTAATCACGAAATGTGAAATAAGGAAAAATAAAGCCTGGGATCTGAAATCTTCAGCTATAGTTGGCATTTTCTTATTACAGTACCCATATCAGACTCATTTTCTTGAAGATAACCAAAAAATAACTTTAATTTTCTACCTCTTTCAGATACTTAATGCCTTAATATCAACCAGTTAAAAGTGGAATGAAGGAAAGCGATTTGAAAAGCATTACACTATAATTTCATTTTACAAATTCCCATGTTTCTAAAATTTCTTCAAACAATTATGTTAGAGAAGTAGACAAGCAATCACCTGGTAAACATCTTTCAAAAACTGTCTCATCCATGATCTTAAATACCTGCTGTGAAGGACCAGCAGCTATGCTATAGTGCTTGTTTAGTGCTTAGCATCTTATTCGAGAAGTGTACTTAATGAAAACTATCATCTTCCTAGTCTTCAGTTAGAGAAATAGCAATGTTTAACCAAGAGATTTCGGTGTTTTCTTTTTCTATTACAAACATACTGTGCAATGCTTAACTAAGACTTCTTTTGTTTCACAAAACATAGATATGTGAACTCTTTCCTTTAGCCCTCAAGTAGATATAGAGCTAAGAGTTGTGACCTAGTACTTCAGCATTTAGAAAATATAAACTATATTCACAGAAATTGAAACCACAGAGGAATACTGATAAGCAAACCAAGAAAGTTGAATATTGCCAATAATGAAATAAAATCATTTTCAATCAGGAAGCTACTTTTTTTAACCCTAACAAACCAAAAGAAAATAATTTAATAGACAAGGTGAAAAGTTAAGTATTAACACACTTCTGAAAAAACACTTGGAAACACACATCCATGTTAGGGATTTGTTTGTATATTTGCACTTGGTTTTGTTTTTTCCTAACAGTTTCCAACTAGGAATCTATCTTAAGGAAATAATCAGCTAAAACAACATTGTAAAGTTCCTTCCTTATATAACTCTAAGACATGTTATAAAATTAAATACAAAAAGTAGGGGAAAAACAAAGGAGGGGTAACAATGCTTGATAGGAAATGTACTTTTACCTTACTCATGTAACTGTAACCCCTCTGTACAGTGTCTTTACAATAAAAAATATTAAAAATTAAATATAAAAATAGTGAAACAAGTTGATATATCCCTAGACTACTTAATTCACAACTCTTAAAATGATTTTTCACAGAATCATTACTAAAATGGTATTTTAGTAAAATACTTGTGAGTCAAAAATGCAACACATATACTCTGCATATGTACACACAGAAGGAAATAAAACAAAATGTGAATGCTTGTAGGAAATATAATCACATTTGATATCTTGTGTTACCTATTTTCCAAGTTATATTATTCCCGTGTGTGTGTGTGTGTGTGTGTGTGTGTGTGTGTGTGTGTCTTGCATGAAGTTTACTTTTTAAAGAAGAATTATTGGGAACTTTCAGAAAGCATTTCATGAAGAGAGTTTTCAGGTTTTATTCAACCAAGAACATGCATTTGTAGAAAAAAAAAAATGTTC
Organism: Dipodomys merriami; assembly: GCF_024711535.1. Classification (NCBI taxonomy): domain Eukaryota; kingdom Metazoa; phylum Chordata; class Mammalia; order Rodentia; family Heteromyidae; genus Dipodomys; species Dipodomys merriami. The sequence continues at coordinate 30,615,979 of NW_027202493.1, read as the reverse complement.
CTTAGGGAACAAGTTTTCCTTCTTCAGAACAATGGCAGACCAGCAATGCAGGAATGAATTACTCCCCCGGTTCCCAGGAGTACTGATTTGTGCAAAGAGCATCGGGTTTTCAGCTGTATATCACAGTGTGGTCAACTCCAATTCAGGAAATGTGTAATTAAGAAGAAAATGAAAGGAATCATACAGACAGAAACAAACACACTTATTTATGATTTAAAGGATGTCAAAGGATCAACTATAGTTCTTTATAGAAAAGGAGTTTTCCCCCAAAATAGAATGAGTAGTACAAATATTTCTAAAACTTGACCTTTCTAGAAAAGTGGTGCATTCAAAAAAAGAAAATTTGCTTCCATCTCTAAGCTGTTACTCAGCATTTGGAGTTGGATGAACATCTTGGAGAACAATTGTTGAGGCTAAAACACCCTGTTGCCACTGGCGGCCTTGTTTAGGAAGTGGCTCTTGTAGAGTTGATTGTTTATCTGGAAAACACAGAGAGCCTGGCGTTTGGGAGTTCTTTCCTTATCACTTAGAAATTATGCTGAAGAAATCATCATAATAAATTATAAAACAATAATACTGAAGGAAATATTAATTATCCTAAAGATGGGTCAGGATTATGAAATCTGATCACAATAGTAGTAGCAGAAAAACAGGTGGGGGATGAAACTTGGTGTATTTCTACTATAGCTTTGGAGTTAGATGTTGATTGCTTTGTCTTATAAAAGATGTATCCATGTCACATCCTCAGTATTTCCCACAAAATTGGACTGGAGACATGGGATGTTTTTACACAGACCCGAGTGCTCACAAAAAAACAGAAGCAAAGAGCGTGATACCGAACTCAGATTTTCCCAACAACATAGACAGTAACTCTATACAAAAGAGAAAGGACATCATATTTCAATACCATATTTCAGGATTTTATTTCAATTATGTATGCCAGAGAAAGAAAAAGGAAAACTAACATTCAAGGATATGACTCCATTAATATAACACATGATGGAAAATAGAACCAGATAGAATTGAAAACAGAAAACAGTCTATAAAATGATAAGGCAGGTGTGAGTGTTGGTGCACACCTGTAATCCTAGCACTCATAAAACAAAGACAGGAGGATGAAGAGTTCAAGGCTAGCCTGGACTATATTGTGAATTTCAGACTAGACTGGACTGTTAGGTAGAGGTTGTCTCAAAATAAAAAATAACAGAAAATAAGGCAGATGGAATGGAAGAGCTTGTTTACAGGAAGAAGATAATTTTCTCTTCTTATTCCTCTGTCACATCTACCCTCTATATCCCTGATTTTTCACACTGCTTATTAAATGATTCTTTAGCTTGAGCACAGTGCTTCAGTCCCTTATTGTGTGTTAATATGCCCTTTTTTAAAAAAGGGGATATTCAAGTTTTAGGTCAAAAGAACATATATATTCCCCAGTGAAATTTTGAGTATTTATAGACAACCCCTTCTACCTTTCAATTATTTTATGCATTCCACTTCGGTCTTATAGAAAGACATTTTCCCTTTTGTGGCTCTCTGGGGGGAGGGGAGAAGGCTGTACTTTACATTAAGTTTTCTTAAGTATTTTTTCTGTCTCTATGGAGACTCTCAATAGCACTGAGAGAATGAAGAAAGAAAAGGATACGTAAGGTATGAAGGGCTTGAACTCCAGAGTTCTGAGAATTAGTCATTGATAAAGCAGCATGCCTTAAAAATGTTAAACTCCAATTTCAATTAAAAAGCACTGTAAAGAAGTATATTAAGAACTTTTCTAGGTTTGTAAAGACAACAAAAGCAGGCAACGCATCACTTGAACATCCAACTTCTAACATTGGGAAGGCCCCGAAATACAAAAATTTAATGCCATTTTGCTCGAATAACAATTTGATTGTGAAGGAAGGGCTAAATGCTTTCCATCTAGGATCAGGTTACAGCTCACCAACCCCCTGCCAGGAAGAGAATAATGCCAACAAATTACAGCAGGAGTCAACTTCCCATTTTCAAAGTCCATAAATAATGCAGCAAGAGAGCACATTTGGAGAAGGAATTTATCGGCCATGGCTTCATGCATATGCAGTGAAGGGAATGTCATTCTGACTATTTTGCTGGTGGGACTTCGAAGTCTCCTTAGTGATTTACATACTGATGAGGCCAAAACAACTCCAGACTGTATTCCTAGGCATTGCTTAGCCTAATACCATACAGCTTACCTCTGTGTTCTTGAAAAATAGTCAATAAATCAAGAGTAAATCATTTTGAGGAAGGACAGCAAACAAATCCAGCATGTCCACAAAGGACTAAACCCAAGCTGCCTTTCAACTTATTACTTGTGTCAGGTTAGGAATAACCTATTATCTTTCTGAGTTGGAATACAATAAACCTGACATTTACTAAGAGTATTCTCTACAACCTGGTAGAAAAATGAGTAAAAGTATCACTGAGGACAGGAATTTCCACAGAGCCTCCACCATTTGGTAAATCAAAGTATACAATGAAAGAGTCTCAAATTCATGCTTTGTAGAAGTATGCAGAACTTTGCTTTTCTTTCTGGTAGTTTTTTTATTAATAATTTTTTTATTGTGAAAATACCGTACAGAGGGGTTACAATTACATGAGTAAGGTAATGAGTGCATTTCTTATCAAGCATGGTTGCCTCCTCCTTTGTTTCCCCTTCCCATCCCTGTCCTCCCATCCTATACCCCCCACCTCGCCAAAGTTGTAAAGTTCGCTTTTGGACATAGCATCTTGTACATTTTATTGTTGCAATGGGTCCACCTGTATCCCTATTTAAACAATTTGTTTTTCCCCTTCCCCTCCCCAAATTCAGGTCTTTTTTTTTTTTGAGATGTGCCTTTCGCCACTGCCACCACTCCTCCACTTAGCCTTACAAGCCAACTATGCTATGGTCATGTCACCTTTTCTTTCTAAATAGTCAAACATCTACTACCTCAAAATTGTTAAAACATAGTGGCCTAGGGATGTGGAAAGTAGCATATATGAGGCCTCGGAGAAGACCAAGATAGTTGGATGGATGAATAGATAGATAGATAGATATAGATAGATAGATAGATAGATAGATAGATAGATAGATAGATAGATAGATAGATAGATAGATTGATAGATAGAGATACATAGATACGGTAAAGTTCCAGCAAAGCTAAAAGGACATAAATTCCTGTGGAGGGAGAAGAGAGATTATATGATTGTTTCTTGGAAATGCATAAGAACTATTTCAACATATTGTAATATGCTAGTCATAAAACAAGTTATTATTGACACATTTGACATATATCCTATCTGGGCATTTTTGTTTTATGGGAAATAGATGCTGCATGTATGACAAGGAATAATTATTTTCTACTTTGCTACTATTTCACAAATGTACTCAAAAAATATTGAGTGCTTACTATATTTAAATCTGGATGATATATAGATTGATGACATTTAAAAATGAGAAAGTCATGGGCCCTGTTGTTAAGTAATTCATAATTAATAAACTAAAATGGAATAAATAGAGTAAGAAAAGCACAACTCAGGGGCTATGAGGTTCTTCTACTTGGAGGTCTCTGTCCAGGGAAAACCATTGGCTCAGCCATCAACAAGCGATATGAAGCAAAGCACAGACAAGGAGTTCATCTTTTGCAACAATGAATAATGTAATTGCACTGAAAGATGTCACCATACAGGTACTGGATAAAACTAAAGCCATTGGTAAACTCATTTGATGGATGATAACTAGTTTATTCAATAATATAATCCCTTTTCCAGCTTTAAAAAAGTAATAAATTTTGTTTAAATTCTAATATATTCATGCAAATGTCAAATTTAGATATAACTGGAAATTGTAATCTATCTGGCAATGCCATAAAGAAGGAAAAATGGAGTCACAGAAGGTGCTAACATGGTTGAGCACCATCCAGGTAGTGATTCATAAAAATTGCGATGGATTCAGTAATGTGGTGGTTGAGGGTTTAAAAGAAATCATATGTCATGAAAGAAATAGAAGTAGCCTGATTAAAGGTAATGACAGGAAGGTCAGAGAAGAAGGAAAATTTGAAAAATATATAATCAAGAGGACTTGACAAATGAGAAATATAGAATGCAAGAGAGAGGGCGAAATCCCACTTGTATTTCAGCCTGGGTAACTTAAGGATCCCGGAACCACCGGCAACAGACATCTGGAAATAAAGATACATGAGAGGAGAGAACAAGCTCCCTCTTTGACCTTTGCAGAAGGATCCTCAAAGGACAGCTGTCCAGTGGCCTCAGACAAATGTCAGAGTAAGAAATAGAGATCTAGAAGCTATCCGTTTAAAGAAACAGCTAAAGCTTCATTTGCTTTCTGGCTTTACAATATTAGATTTAACTTATTCTTGTTAACTCATCTTACAATAGAGATTTGCACCACAATCTATGTTATTTAATACAATTAAATAGCATTGCCGATATTTTCAGTGTTATTTCCACGTGAAGAAAGATTAAAAATTCAGGCCTGGGAAGGTGGCTCAGTGGTAGAGTGCTTCCCTTGCATGCAGGAGGCCCTGGGTTCGATTCCTCAGTACCACATAAGCAGAAAAGGCCATAAGTGGCACTGTGGCTAAAGTGGTAGAGCACTAGCCTTGAGCTGAAAAGCTGAGGTACAGCACCCAAGCCCAGAGCTCAGGCCCCATGACCGACAAAAAGAAAGAAAGAAAGATAAAAGATAAAAATTCAAGTTCCCAAGTCCAACTTTCCTCTTACAAACTCTGTGAACATTTACATAATTAATCAATATCTTTGACCTTTGCTCTTTTTACCTACATAATAGATACTCTTGTAAGTCTATGATGATGAATAAATGCTTTTATAGATAAAAGATTTACACAGCACTTGCCACTGCTCTTAATCTTTTACTATTGAGACTTTTTTAATAATAGTAGTAAAGAAAAGCCGTTTATTTAAATATCTGCATCATTATATCACACTATAAGAACTACTTATAATTGAAATGTTATATTTAACTAACATAACATGCAATTTAATCCTACCAAGAAAAATTGAGAGTACACATGGATGAAACATTGGAAGAATAGAAAGGGGTATTAGCAAATACTTCATTTACCTACTTGAATTAAACGTTAATTGGCTTACATTTATTTTAATAAATATACATGGTGTATTCAATGATCTATTTGAATATACCTCTCATTATCACTCTATGAAAATGTAAATTGTTTCCATTTTCTTTTCATAAGTAAAATTAATTCTTCAAATTCTAATGTACAGTACTATTTTTAATACTAAATTTTATCTTGTACTAACAAGAGTAAGACTTTCACACTACATGAACAACTAGGCAATGATATACTTAAATCTTGATGATCTGAGGTAAAGTGACTGTGTATTTACAATACTGGCATTGAGAAAAGATATGAAACATTATTTTGCTGACTTGGTTGTATTTTTAATAAACTTCTGCAAACTTAGCTGAATAGCAACATAAAAGCTTAGCTTAGGAAGAGGTAGTTGTGAAAAATCAGATACATGCATTTCCAGATGAAACTAAAATATCCTGAAAAGTGACTTGAGTTGAACAATTGTGAATATTTTATTTGTAAACATATTAAATTTCTTCAAAATCCTGATATAATCACATAGCATGGACTCTTTTTTGCCCAAGTGAAACAAACAAATAGCAGTAGTTTCCTTAAGTGAGGTCACCAATTTGAAACTGAAATGGAAAAAAAAAAAAACTTTTGATAAAGTCTATGAGGTGCTCTCTAAGGTTACATGAATCTCAGTGTATCTTATTAATATTTGAGTTGATTGCTTCTCTCTTAAACTAATGAGCTGAAAATGTGATCCAGGACCTTCTCACAGGATCTTTAATCAGTAGGACTAATATCAAAATCCTTCTACCCATGCTAGATTGCTTTGAGTGTCTTATTTTATTTCTTTCACAATATTTTAAAAATAAACTTTACTATGCTTCTTTAAGATATATAACATAATGTGATATATATATATATATATAAACTGTAAAAAAAAGTTACTATGATGAGACAAATTAACATATCCATCATCTCAGAGTTGCTCTTTGGTTTTGATTTCATGACAATAGTAGCATGACTCCCATACATACAAACACATCTTTGTTAAATAGGGTCCTCATGTTGTATCTTAGACTAGAGTTTAGTTAGCTTTTATGGAAGACTTTATTTTCCTCTATGATGATTTGAAAATTGCTGATTATCTCTTCGATCAAGTACTCAAATTTTTATTTTCTCTGGATAATCAACATTTTTTGGTATGGCAACATCCATCAAAGATTGGTTCTTGGATCAACTGCATTAGATACCCTTTGAAAGCAGGTGACGGTGAACTTCATGCCAACTGTATAAATTTCTGTAGGTTTACTTTATGAATCTGTTAGTGAAATTTGATCATCAACATTCTTTAAGAAGAGATTAGATGGATCTCAACCTCTTTTGACAGAAAGAAACACTTCATTAGGTGGTAGTAGAAAATTTCATGTAGAATTTTGGGTTCTTTGTAATGCTTAGGAAAATAGCAGTCTCCACTGCACCCTCAGAACCAAAGCTTAAGTAACTATCTGAGGATGAAATTCATTGACTATTGAGAATAATAAGAGAAGTTTTGTTCTGTTTTGTTTTGTTTTTTTAATGCTACAAACCTAATTCTCTAACATCATTCTCTAACGCCAGGGAATACATATGTTTCTGTGACTCGGGAGAGAAAGGTTTTTAACAAGAATACCAAAAAGTCAAGAAAAAATTTCCCAAATTTTCACTCAGCTATTTATCCTTTCACCAAAACCATTTATATAATTAGGAGAGCTTTGGCTGGATTTGAAATCAAGTCCTATAAATCCTCTAATTCCATTCATTATTATCTTATCTGGTTTAGATTATTTGAATTTCTATATAAATTTCAGAATAAGTTCATAGTTCTCAAAGTAGGCTGAATATAATCTGAAAATATAGGCTTTGGTTTCTGGAGCCTCCTGATGTTATTTACATTAAAAAACAACTTTTTTTCAGAAACAGGATTAAAGATCTTGAATGGTGATAACCCACATACACCCTTCTAAATGGAAGTGTCACTCTAAGAGGGGGCAGAGGGAGAGTTGACTACAGAAGAGCATAAAACAAGGTGACAATGAGAATAGCAATTAGAGCGATGTGGCTACAAGCCAAAGACTGCCAGGAACCACTAGAAATTAGAGCAAGGAATAAAATCTCCCCTAGTACTTCCGGAAGGAATCATAACTGCCAGCACCTAGAGGTGAGCCTCATTAAACTCACATCACAACGTCTGACCTCCACATCTATATGATAATTAACTGTTGTTTTAAGCCATTAAATTCATAATAAGGTACTACACACTCAATAGCAGTTTAATGCTCATTTTACCTTGCAGCAAAGCAGATTAGGTATTTGATGGTAACTCAACATAATCTAGATGCCTATAGACATACAGACAATCTAAATGTCTCTAGGCTAGAAGATAAATGATTCGCAACAACAGCAGATTATAAAATCTATAAACATAGTGTTTTCCTTTATTAACTTGGGTCCATTTAAAAATGTTCTTCTGAATACTTCACACTTTAAAGTTATTCCTAAATATCTGATATATTTTGATGTTATTCTAAGGAGAATTGTATTACCTTGTCTTCTAATCTTTTGGTTTTACTAATATATGAATGGCTGGTTTTTGTGTGGAATTTGCTAACTGAAATCCCAGTCATATCTCAGTCATTAGAAGTAATGAAGCCTGATGAAATCACACAGTAAGCCAGATGCCTGTGGTTCATCCACAAGACTCAATCTCTATGAAAGAAAGCTGGGTGAATTGGTATGCATCTGTGATCTGAGCCATGATGGGGAAGTAGGTAGATAGTGGCTCAGGTACATGCTGGGGTTGAAAGCAAGACCCTATAAAGACCCTATAAAGGGCTAGAAGCATTGCTCATTGGTATTAAACCAGTCTAACCTACGTGAGACCCTGAGTTCAAGTCCCTGTTAGCACCAAAATCTAAAAGCAGAAATTAAAGATTAAATGACTGTAAAGAATTTCTTTCCTTTGTGACTAAACAATCACACATAATTCTAGCTCCCTGAAAATTTGACATTTATTTGGTAAATTTTCAAACATGTCTACCCGACATCTTTTATGTCGATTTCTACTTCGGGTCTCTGGGGAAACATGGGAAATAGCATGTCTGAGAATGAAGTGGCCCTTGGCTATCTGCGGTGGGTCCAATTTAAGAAAGTCTTGGTGATTACTTTTCAAGAATGGTGCAAAGTGATTTGAGATATTTGAAATGAGATGGTTTCTCAGAAATAAGACACACTTTAGTTGATCACCACCAATTCTTAACCAACAGTTACCCTGAATCTTGTGCTCTGTCCTAGAAAATGCATTTGGCTTTTTTTTTTTTTTTTTTTTTTTTTTTTGCTATTCACAAAGAGTGCATAGCAAGCACTTCAAGTAGTCCTTGGGGCTCATCAGGGTAATTTTTTTCTCTGAAATTACAATAATCGTAAGTACCTCTTGTCCCTGTTAAGCACATGCTTTCCCTCAATTTCCAGAGTAGGGAGAATAGCTCTCTTTTTCTTTCTATTATTGTACTCTCTCTGGTGACAATTTAATGAATGAACTAGTATGAAGGTTAATCTTAACTTAGGAAGATTTAGATAAGTATACCTTCTCCCTGATTTTAAAGGACTCATCTGAATTTTTTCTTTCCTTTCAGGATGCTAGGAAAATGAATGAAAGTAAGAGACTGGGGAGAGTCTACAGATAATGAGCTTAATTTTAAACACCTATACTATTAAAGGTTGCTCTTCCCTTTTACTCATACTTGTTAAACTGACAGCTTCTATCCAACAAAAAAGACAAAACAGTAAAGGCTTTGAAATTGTTTCATAAACTATAAAGTCATGAGAGGTTGTCCAGAGTTCTCAAGATGAAAGGTGACAACAGAGCATTAGAACCTTCTCTACTTATCTTAGCTAAATTATTCACGTTCCACTTTCAGTCATCCGGATTGCTTTAGAAGACTGACCCTGCCTTTTCTTTTTTTTAATAAGTTTTTATTGTGAAAATGCTGTACAGAGGGGTTACAATCACATGAGTAAGGTAATGAGTACATTTCTAATCAAGCATTATTGCCTCCTCCTTTGTTTTTCCCCTACCATCCCTTCCCTCCCATCTCCACAACTACACTCCCCTCCACCCCCATCTAAACTGTAAAGTTCATTTTCTTTTTTGGGGGGGTGAGTCCAGTCGTGGGGCCTGAACTCTGGGCCTGGGCGCTGTCCCTCAGCTCTACAGCTCAAGGCTAGCGCTCTACCACTTGAGCCACAGCGCCACTTCCGGCTTTTTTCTTTTTGCTTATGTGGTGCTGAGGAATAAAACCAGGGCCTCAGGCTTGCAAGGCAAGCACTCTACCACTGAGCCACTTTCTCAGCCCTAAAGTTCATTTTTCAACATAGTGTCTTCTAAATCTCATTGTTACAATGGGTCGACCTGTATCCCTATTTAAACACTTTGAACCTGCCTTTTCTTTTTTTTAAAATTTTTTATTGTGAAAATACTGTACAGAGGGGTTACAATTACATGGGCAAGATAATGAGTACATTTCTTATCAAGCATTGTAGCCTCCTCCTTTGTTTGAACCTGCCTTTTCTTAAAGCAAAGTTTAACTTAAAAGACATCATGGATATATGTCATTTGTATATACATAAATGCCCTTTCAATATTTATCCAATATTATAAAACTACAAGTATCCTATTTATTAGGACAACATTGGGCAAAAACAGAATTAAGAGAGGGTTATAAGTAAATGGGCCTTAGGAATTTGTTCTTTCACAGTCATGTTAGATGATGGGATTTATTTAGAACTAGCCACTCCACCCCCCACTTTACCCTCCCTACCCCCCCACCTCCCCCCTGCAAAATAAATCACACCTAGAAAACAGTCAAGAATCCAATGCATATCCTACAAAACTAACAAGGGTGAGGGACAACAACACATCAAGTTAATTATGGAGATATTTAATTTTTATTTGTGTTTGTCAGTCCTGGGACTTGAACTCAGGACCTGTGTGCTGTCCCTGAGCTTTTTTGCTCATGGCAAGTGCTCTACCATTTGAGCCACAGCTCAACTTTCAGTATTTTGGTGGCTAATTGGAGTCTCACAGCCTTTTCTGCCATGGCTAACTTTGAGCCATGATCCTCAGATCTCATCTTCCAGAGTAGCTAGGACTACTGGTTGAACCAGCAGCACCTGACAGATATTTAATTTTAAGGGCACTCATCTTAATTTTAGCTTGCTTTCCCTTTCATCTTATCTCAGTTATAATTCACATATGACATCATTTAAATTTTTCACTTAGTTTAATTTTAGCTTGTATGTTAATAGTTTGAATTAATTGGCTAAAACCTATACACATCCATACTTACTCCTTCAGAAATCTGATCTCCTAAATCTACTTAAAGACATCTTAAAGGTCATTGTTATAATTTAATTAGTAGTCAGCTAGCAGGCTGCAAACAATTTCCAAGTTTTTTTCTGTTTTGTTTTTGTTTTGCCAGTTCTGGGGCTTGAACTCGGGGCCTGGGCACCCAGCTCCAGGTTGTTTCTAAAGTCCTATGATCTGGGTCCTGGAGCCATTCTCCTATAGGTGGAAAGCAATGCAGACATTTGTCCCTACTTTATGGACTTTTGGTTCAGCTTCTCATGTTTCACTTGTGGACTGACTACCAGTCTCATCACCAACAAAAGTAAAACTTATTTTTCTCCATTTAGTGTTCCCCAGTTTCTCCTCACCTGTCTTACACCTGACAAATGGCAAATACTTTGAAGATATGACTATTGATCATTAGCCATCCTGGGAGAATAGAGTTGTGCTGCAGGAAGAAATCACCTGTTCTCTGGAGTGAGCAGTATTATAGCTCCACTGTGCAAGGAACCAATGCCCTCGTAGAGCCCAGGCATCAGAATGCTCCAATCAAACAGGCCAACTGGGCCTCTTTTAAACACAGAGGGGGCTTCCAGCTACAACTGAGCAGTAATGCTCCACTCTTAAATGCAGAGAACTGGGGAAAGGAAGGTTCTGAGACTAACATGGGAGCAACATTGTTGGTGGGAGTGAAAGGGATTTTGCCATAAAGAATTTTGACATCAAGAATAAAGTTGTTAGAGTAGATGACTGAGGAAAATGTCCAAACAACAGTCAATTGAGTCATTTCAGACCAATGAATTTCAAAGCAGTTTAGTTATCCAAGTGCCATTTATTTGATTGGAGGGGTTTATTAACAGGCCATTTAAAAAATGTTGATCCCCCAAATTGTTATTTTAATAGTTTATATCAGAAAGAATGACATTGCCCCATTTGTTAGGAAATGGAAAGATTTGGAAAAAATTATATTAAGTGAAGTAAGCCAGGCCCAAAGAAACAGAGGTCCCATGATTTCCCTTATTTGCAATAACTAGTGTATGTCTGAGACAAGAAGAAACAGTCAGATAAGCTGATGTTAGGCGAAATGAACCCCAAGATAGGGACACAAGTGGATTTTTCTTTCTTGCTATTGTTTCTAACGTAATTATAAGGTACCATGTGATTTTTTTTGTTGCTTTGTATATCCCTCTCCCATGGTATAACCCCTGTTTTCACTGTATTTGATGTTGATATAATTTGGGGAGTGGAAGGGAATTGTTTAAATGGGGATACATGTTGATCCATTGCAACAAAGAGATGTACAAGACACTATGTCGAAAACTAACTTTATAATTTAGGCAGAGGGTGAGGAGGGGAGAGAATGTAGTTGTGGAGATGGGGGGGAGGGATAGTAGGGGGAAAACAAAGGAGGAGGCAACAATGCTGGATAAGAAATGTACTCATTACCTTGTTCATGTGATTGTAACCCCTCTGTACGGTATTTTCACAATAAAAAACTAATTTTAAAAAAATGACTTAAAGCCGAGGGCTGGTGGCTCACACTTATAATCCTAGCTACTTAGGAGGTTGGGATCTGAGGATAACGGTTCGAAGCCAGCCCTGGCAGGAAAGTACATGAGACTCTTATCTCCAATAAACCACTCAGAAAACCAGAAGTGGTGCTATGGCTTAAGTGGTAGAGTGTTCACCTTGAGCTGAACAGCTGAGGGGCAGCGCCCAGGCCGAGAGTTCAAGCCCCACAACCAACAACAACAACAACAACAACAACAACAACAAAAGACAAGAACATTTAATCTTTGTGTAGGTTTTGACAGGAGAAAGAGAAGCATGGAACAAAATCCAAACACTTAAACTTCCTAACTTCCTGTGCCTCGTCTTCTCAGCAGACTGAAATACTTCCACTGAAGAGGAGCCCAACAGAAAAGCTCCAAGGCAATTCTGAGTAGAAATGACAACCTCTAAAAATGAATAGGCGGATTGTTTCAGCCAAAGAGGAGATGTTTAAGCTTTGATGCTTCCTTTTCAGAGCTTCATCACCTAGAATCGTGTACCACTTAAAAAAAAAATGTCCAAGAATAAACCTGAAGCTTCCTGCCATGACAACCCTTAAAATTATTGTTTGATGAACGGTGCTCCCTGTCACAAGGTGATGCCTAATTATGCATTAATGTCGCACTCATTTTGTAATGAAGCAATGCATGGCACATTAGCTTGAGAACAGAGAAAGGAATGCTTTTTAATATGATCTATGCCTCCCACGGTTCCTTTCTTCCTTTCCCAGGTGAACTTTGCTCTGCCTGCTTCAGCCCCAGGAGGTGAGGGTAAAAAAATAAATCTCCCTAAATGTTCGAGGCCAACAGCAAACTGTTTACTATTACAAATGGCCGCTGCAAAAATTGTCTGAATTCACTTCCAGAAAATCGCTCTCCATTGTCACAATGGCTCTTGGTAAACCGTTAGTAATTGTAACTCTTTATAGATGGGTTTTCAGCCCTTGCGCCCTGTAAGTCTGACTATTGTAACCATTCAAAATAAATACATTTTATCTTTATGCAGTGACAGGCAACTGTGAGAGAACTAGGGCATTTTCTCTCCATCCATTGTCTAGCCTCATATTAATGAGGAAGGGACCCTGGAATAGGACCAGACCAGAGAGCTCCTATCAGCCATATACAATCAGACACAAACCAGGTTCTCTGTGGCTTGACTGCAATTGCCAAGCATGCTGAGTTCCAGTCATCCAAACCCCAGGAACCAGTGTTGTCAATATACACAAATCACCATTCTTTGGCTCGACATCTTTTCAAATATGGGTCCATTTAATGCAGTCATTTCTAATTCTGTATTGATTTATTAAACAGTGACTCTGCAGCATTTAAAATAATGGGCTAGGAGCTGGGGGAAGCTTCTAAGCTCTATGTGGATCCTGAATTGACTAAAACAAGAATATTTGTTATCACAGAACCTATACTCCCATAAAAGAAATAACTAGATGATTAGAAGTGTGTGCATGTATGTGTGTGAGAAAGACAGACAGACAGACAGAGAAAGAAGAGAGACAAGGACAAAGAATTAGAGATAGGCTTGGTATAAGCTTCAAGAGAAATCAAGCAGTACAACCTGAACAAAAAGTACTAAGGTTGGGGGCTATGGGGAAGGTGGGTGTGGAAAAAGCATGCAGGATTTTACAAGGATAATCTCTGCACATGTAAAGTGACACCTGGAGGAAGTCAGAGGGGAAGGGACACATGCCTGGACTGTCAGTCCTTGCAGTTAGCAACATAGATGGGATGAGCTCTGGTTTGCTCTCCTGCGAAACACTGACGTTGTCCAATTCAGGTGCTGGCAGTTTCCTTCCCCCTAGATTTTCATATTGCTACTACATCCCTGTGTGACATATTGTCACCCGTTTAAACCTGCCATGGCAAGGCCAAAGGTCATATTTAGGAATCCTTCACACACGGACATCTCACTCTGCCTGAAAAAATAAAAATCTTTCGGAGTCTGCTCCTCTGTGAGACACTATGATTCCCATTCCAGTTCATCCTTGATTTAGCCCTTCTGCATGCAAGCAGAAATTACAGGCCCAACTATCAATTGAGTCATTATGTAACTTCAACACACTGAGCCAGCCTATGGTTTCCACCCCAAGACTTAAATCATAGGCTCCTGGATTACAAAGACGACATTTTATTATTCTGCCTTCCCATAACACTTAGGGCAGGTGGGATAAATAACTGTGTGTTGTGTAGTAGGTGTCTCCCATCCTTTGATACTCATTTGAACATGCCTGGAAGTTGGTTGAAACAGTGTAAATGATTCACCAGAGAGAAAGGACATCTCTATTAAATAAGTGACATCTAGATGCTTAGACTCTATCCCCCTCCCCCCCAAAAAATGTAGTGAGATGAATATATCAATGGCCCGGGCCACTTACCATTATAAACAATTCACATGAGAGTTCTAATTTACATTTATGAAATGCCTTTTTCTGAGCTCCTCTGCTACATAATTAAAAAGTGGATTTCTGCGTGGGATTGTTGTGACAATAAGTAACAGAACAATGGGAAGCATTACTAGAATCTAGGAACTAGAACTCACCATGGTTTGAATATATGTGTATATTCAATGCCCCAGTTGAATTCACTGTAATATATAGTCTCAGGAATTAGCCATATGAATCTCATCACCTAAATGTTACAATTATGGGTTACAGTGCTAGGGAAGCAATAGACCCATTTGTAAATGGATATGTTAATACAATTACCTTGTCATGATAGAACCATACTTTATTTTTAGAAGCTTCTACCTAGTTTCTAAACCATCTAGACTTTATTGTCTTATTTTCACATAATCAGAACTTAAGCTAGAGATCAAAGGAAATCAAAAGAGAAATTATTATGTGAATTTATTGTGTATTTACCATCACTCAGAAATCATAAAAAAAGTATGTGTTTTCAGTCTTCAAACCATTCTTTGAGCTTTGCATTATTAGCACAGGGTAGTTACACTTCACGTGCTAGCCAAAGGTTTCTAGTACCCCCATATATACGTTAAGAAATTGAGACTTGGCTTTACCAAAAGACAAACCTCAGATCATAGAGGTAATGAGGAAAAATAGAATAAGGTTTGTAGTAACTTAGAAGTACCTTTGTTTTCAGCTAAAGTTGGCAAATCATTTAAGTTTCTAATTCTGAAATGATGAGAAGTACAGATAAACATCATGAACCATACACTATTTACATAAATATTTTCTGAGGCTTACAAAGACTATACAGGCTCTACTCAAGCATTTGTGGAATCCTTCCGTATTTTATTCTCTTTAAATTTGTATTCCTTCACTTTTTTCCCATGTTTACCCCAATCCATTCTATTAGAAATTGCACAGTATAACTATACAGTATATAATTGGGAGGGGCAAAAAAAGAAGAGACTTAAAACTAGAGTTGATGATACAGCAAAGAAATGAACCCAAATGTGTCAGACTACGAGTGGTAGACCACATTTTAGGAAGAAAATAAAGAAGAGGAAATAACCCGAAACAAATGCAACCCAGCCCAATCAGTTTTACAGACACTGCAGAATAAGCAATCTACAAAATGCATGTCACATTTCCCCCACTTCTGCTGTAGTCCTCCAATTGCTGTTTATTTTTCTTTCCTGTCCATTCAACTACCCAACATCCTAAAAATATCTCTTGATAGAATGTACTTTCCTCCGATTAATCTGTCACATTCCTGTAACAATGTATGGAGAGACAGTCCACTGAAAGCAGATGGTCTTTAAAAAAATGTCTGAATAATGAATGCTAGCAGAGCCCTAACAAGCAAGTTCTGTTTCACCCTATTTAGTCAGCCAATGCAGCACAACGTTGGGTACTTGTCTTTGGAGCCACAAGTGTTAGAAAAAAAATGCCAACCCTTTGGCAGCAGCTGCTGATGCTCTTATTTTGGGCACATGTTCACCCATCTCTGAGGTTATTTCAGAGTCCAGAATGAATCTTTCTTTTATGTAGCACGAGAAGAATAAAGATACCAGCGAAGGATCAAAACTGCAACATTAGAAAACATCAATTCTTTGACTTCCTTTATAATCTTTCATTAATGATTTATGGCTGCCTACAACATTTCCATAAACTTAGCGTCATAAAACAGCACACAGAAAAATTGTCTTATGGTTTTCCTAGTCTTCAAGAGCTCTGGATGAGCTTGGCTTTATTAGGTCCAATAATGAGATTGCAGTAATCAAGGTATCTATCAGCCAGGCTACATACTCATCTGATAGGCTGACTGGGTAGGTGAATCTGCTCCCTGCCTCGATCAGATTTGGAGCAAAATGTATTTTCTTCCAGCTGTAAGATTTAGGGCTTCAGCCTTTCCTTGGCCATGAGTGAGGGATAACTTCGATTGCTAGAGGTCACCTTGAATTCCCACCCATGCTTTTCAGAGTGGCTATGTAATTCATCAACACCTCAAATAGACTCTGTCCAGTCTAACAAGATGGGGCTCCTGTAAGCTAATCTAGTTGGAGAGGGTCACAATTCATTATCCCTGCCATCCTCTGTTGGTTACAAGAAAACCACAGACTCTGCCTTTATGGAAAGAGGAGACATATTACATAAGTATGAATGCCCTGAGGCAAAATTTATTGGAGGTCATCCTAGATTCTGTCCACCTCCAAGTGTTCACTTGAAGAATAATAAATCTACATTTAGAAGGGAGAGGATCCTTTGCATCTTTTTACTAACAACAATAAAAAGCAGGGACTTTATTGCAGAATCTACATAGCTGGACTCGCATCATGGTCGTCTTTCATAGAAACAATGTCATAAAACCACGATTAAGTAGCATAAGCTCAATTCTTCTACTCACCCACTGCATCAGGAATACTTTGGCATGAAGCTTTTGGTGAAACTGCCACTGTATGTGATCTAAAAGACCCACATCATGTTCCCTAGAGGAGCAGAATCAATAGGACATATAGATTCTATCATTTTAAAGGAGACTTATTAGACTGGCTTATAGCATGGGCAGCCCCAACCACGGGCAGCCAGATAACCCAATAGCTGTTCAATTCTGAGACGACAAGCCTCAGAACAAGAGGGACCAATGATACAATCCCCAGAACAAGAGGGACCAGTGATACAATCCCCAGAACAAGAGTGACCAATGATACAATCCCCGAGCGCAGCTGACGCCCCGGAAGCTAACCTGGAGCGTGCGGGGGTGATTCTGTGATGAAAGGCTAGTTATACACAATGGAATTCTATGCCTCCATCAGAAAGAATGACATTGCCCCATTTGTTAGGAAATGGAAAGGCTTGGAAAACATTATATTAAGTGAAGTAAGCCAGGCCCAAAGAAACAGAGGTCCCATGGTTTCCCTTATTTGCAATAACTAGTATCTGTCTAAGACAAGCAGAAAAGGTCAAATAAGATGATGTTAAGCGAAATGAACCCCAGGATAAGGACACAAGTGGTTTTTTTCTTTCTTGCTACTGTTTCTATATTTATAAGGTACCCATGTGATATTTGGTTGCTTTGTATGTCCCTCCCCCACGGTATAACCCCTGTTTTCACTGTATTTGATGTTGGTATAATTTGGGGAGCGGAAGGGAAAAAAAACAAATTGTTTAAATAGGGATACAGGTGGACCCATTGCAACAATGAGATATACAAGATGCTATGTCGAACGAAAAACGAACTTTACAATTTAGGGGGCTGGGGAATGCAGTTGTGGAGATGGGGGGAGGAGATGGTAGGGGAAAAACAAAGGAGGAGGCAACAATACTTGATAAGAAATGTACTCATTACCTTGTTCATATTAATGTAACCCCTCTGTACCGTATTTTTACAATAAAAAACTTATTTAAAAAAAGAGCAGGGGAAAAAATTTTAAAAAAAATTAAACTAAAAAGCACACACAAAAGAAAGAGCAGGGGGGAAAAATGGAAAAGCTGAAGTTAGAAGCTGCAGCCTGGTGTCCATGGGCACTGAGAGCAATCGGGGACGCCCTGGGGAAGAAGGGAGGTTACACACGCCGGCTGTCTTCCTGGTTTTCCATTTTTACTCCATCCCAACCCTGCCTAGCCTTTTGAATGGTGTTGCCCACAGTCAGAGCTGAGTCTCTCCCTCTCCATGGCTCCCCCGCAATGTAATCTTCTCTGGAAACATCTTGGCAGACACGTATTCAGAAATGTGCTCCGCGAATCCACCCAGTCAACTTGACCACAGAGATTAACCACCACAAGGCCCTGTGATGTTCTTGGGAAGTGCTTCAGGTGAAAAGCGATCACTCCCTAGATATGCTTTCTGTTCCCTTTTTATTATACAGAGTGATACTTGTATCTCGCCCTGCTCTCTTGAAGGTTGATGCATACCAACCAAAGTCTCCCTTTTCAGGGTCTGGGTCACTCATTTTACCACATCCAACATCAGATACCAATGGAGGAATAGGAGGAAGTCCGATTTTATTTCCATTAGCTCCTTAAGATCAAATACTGAACAGGAAGAGCAAAAGAAGAATCGGGAATTTGTTCCAAGCCACAAGGCCCTAGTGAGTTTATTGCCTTCCTAAACTTTTTCGTAAAACAACCCAGATTTGTTAGCTCACAGTTCTGTCCATCAACAGTCCAAAATGATTGGACAGCTCTATATTTTTGGAGTCTCTAGGGATCAATCTGTCTCTTTGGCTTTTCCAGCATATTCTGTCCATCACTGACAGCAAAAGGACATTATCTTAACAGCTACATTCGCATGTACGAAGAAGTGTGTAACTGGAAATTTTTTCCCAAAGAAACCTAGAGTTTGCCTCTTTTACCAACGCCTCTCTCAGTGGAGAATAGTTGATATAGAAAGTATGTTTACAATTAATTGTTTCATAATTTAGATGAAGTGACAGTTTGAAACTTGCAAAAATAAGAGTCATCTTGGTTGATGAAGGTTCCACAGAATGGTTGGGAATGCTGCCATCACCCAACCTAGGCTTGTGATCAGCACATGACTTTGAGTTCTCGAAAGGATGAATGCAAAGGAAATTGACCTCAGGAGAAAGAAAAGCTAGATCAACTACTAACTTGGCAGATCCCGTATCAATCTTGCTGATGCCAATGTATCTGCAAGTGCATATGTACTGAATGGCATCATTAGTAAACAAATGGTAAAAAAAAAAAAAAAAAAAAAAAAAAAAATCCAGTGCTGGGAAGGTGGCTCAGTGGTAGAACGCTTGCCTTGCATGCATGAGGCCCTGGGTTTAATTCCTCAGCACCACATAAACAAAAAGAAAAAAGCCGGAAGTGGCGTTGTGGCTCAAGTGGTAGTGCGCTAGCCTGGAGCTGAAGGGCTGAGGGACAGCTCCCAGGCCCAGAGTTCAGGCCCCACAACCGGACCCCCCCAAAAAATTCAGAATCCAAAAAGTATTTATGGAATGTACTTGAGATATTCGACTTATTTTTAATAATTTATTTTGATTTAATAAAACTCAAGGCTTTTGAAATTTGGCAACTGTAATAAATCGAAAAAAAATAATATTAGGTCATAATATCTTGTTTGAAAAAAAAGTGATACAAAAAAATATGCATAAAGCTGACTGGCTCAGAAACAGCTTCACAAGAAGACCTAAGAACCATGGAATACTTTGTACTTTCCAAGGTACTTTAGTATTCATTATCTTAATTAAATTAGATGTATTCAGCCTAAAAGACAGATAACGAATGTCTATTAAGCCCACCCGCGGGTGTGCACATGCACACGCGCGCACGCACACACACACACACACACACACAATCATCATTGTGTAAGAGGAAAAGTAACATTTCAAAGGCAGATGAATCTGGAAATTCTGAAAGGTTTCTGATTGTACCTTGGGTAATTGAATAAATAAGCCAAAAAAGATATAGGGGAGGTTGTCTTATGTAAAGAACTATCGTCAGATAGTTTAATTCTACTTTGAATATAAAAATCTCATTTCTCTGATAATAATTTTAAAGGGAGTAAATGAACATAAGATTGTTCAGGACAATAATACACTGAGTAGAGAATGACTGTTCATGTGGTAAATGCAATATGAAATGGAATTAACACTTTCAAAATGTGAACATAGAAAACTGGGTATGCTGATACACAGATATAATCAGTGCTATTGGGGAAGGGAAAATAGGAGGATCGCGGTCTAAAGCCCGCTTAGGCAAAGGTGCCTGATCCTTTCTGGAAAACCAGAAATGATAATGAAATATGATGTGGTTCAAGTGGTAGTGCACTTGCAATCACAAGGCAATATAAACTGGCTAATTAGAGATACTGGCTATTTAGTAAGTATCTATTATATAATGTACTCTTCTAGTTACTCGGGATATATCAAAGAAGTTCTTGCTTAGATCATAAAAATAGAAATCGAGTGAGAAAAATAGATAATATAAGAAATAACCACCGTAAGTGTTAATAAGAAAAATGAAATGGGATTAGGGAACAGAGGGTTGATGGGAATATAGAGGGATACTGTTTGAAGGGGGAATTCATCTGAGTGCTATAGGAGGAGAGGAAAGGCGGTTTCTAAGTAGTTTTCCAGAGAGAAATGTGTTGTGAAGTCTTTGGCAGAAGGCATTAATCATCACTGATCATCTGTTTGGTTAAGACATGACTTTTACTCTCTGGAGCTTATGTTTTCTGTATGTGGGTTTTTGTTGGTGTTGCTTATAATTTATTTCCTTTCCAGCTGAGGAAAGTTTGGGTCTTCAGAAATTAGTTCCAACCCATTAAGGAAAAAGGTGATCAATGGTCTCGCTTCTGAAGAATGTCAGAATCATTTAAGGGACCCTTCAGTTTCACTGTTGCTGGGTTAACAGTTTCATAGGTGAATGGAAACGATAAAGGATAGCTTGCATGCCTTGAATTTTCTAGGGAGAAAAAGTCAATGACTCCAAAATAGGCTAAAGTGTTATAGCAAACAGTGAAAGGGAAGCGGGGAAAGGCTACCTGAACTCCGAACTCAGGAATCTGCTGTCTTCGAGCCATGGCATCTGAGCTGCTTCACAAAACATAAATCCTTTACAAAGAGGAAGCTCCACATCTTGCTTGAAAGTGAACAATTCCGGGCTGGGGAGGTGGCTCAGTGGTAGAGTGCTTGTCTTGCATGCGTGAGTTCCTGGGTTCGATTCCCCAGCACCACATAAGCAAAAAGAAAAAAGCCAGAAGTGGTGCTGTGGCTCAAGTGGTAGAGCGCTAACCTTGAGCTAAAAGAGCTGAGGGACAGCGCCCAGGCCCAGAGTTCAGGCCCCACGACCGGACCCCAAAAAAAAAGAAAGTGAACAATTCCCCTTTGGCTGTAGCAATCCTTATCTATGAAGAGATTTGCAAAAGGTTGCTTTTGATCAAATTTCAAGTGGGATGCTACTGCTGTGTCTGACTTGGCAGATGAGTAGATATAAATATTTTTTTTCCTTCTTTTGTATATTAAGAAAGGTTAATCTACTTAGGCATGGTGTTGCAAAAAGGATTTTTCTTCCACCTAACTTGCAAGAATCTTTAATACAATAAATGTTTGGCTGCAGTTCTTTTTCCCTGATTTTCTATTCTGTTTTGTTTTTATTTTTACCCTGACTAAACTGGCAGTCTCAGCCATCCCCACCTGCTCAGGTTTTAGTTTCAGACAGTCACGCCCAGACTTTTAACAATTGGTTCACCAAGAAATAAGCTTTCAAAGATTTAGAGAGGGGATTACCTGCCAAGGATTCTCTGGAGAGTCGAGTGGTTCTGAGAAGTGCACAGACTGTTTATATGCACAATTACATGCGCCCATTTCATCTGAAAATGAAAGGTTGAAGTTTTTACTGAAGTGGTTTCCATTTCTGAGTCAGCTGAACTCATGTACATAAAGGGATCAAGTCATTTCAAATGGGAGCAATGCATCAAAGAGTGAAGTAGGTACAAATGATTTATTTCCCCTGGGAAAAGTTTTCTTTCTTCCCCTATAACTGTTGGCTCGCTATCACCCTCTCCTCTTTTCCCTACAAGGGCCTTCTATGCCAGGCTATTGGCATTCTATTCCAAGTTGCTGGTAAGGTTTTCCCACCAGTGCTATTACTTTTCAACTGGTTTGTTGTTGTTGTTGTTGTTGTTGTTGTTGGAAAAAGCAAACAACAGAACAAAGAGGAAATGAATTCCAGGAAATGTTGCCAAAGTGCTCTTCAAGGAGCTGCACCCATGAGGATGATGGGAAGGCAAAGGACAGGCTTCAAACATAATGATCTTACTCAAAATGGGATCACATTAGTTGGACATTTTAGCTCATTTCTGGAAACCAACACTGCTGCAATTATTAAATTGGTCTTTTAGTAATGAACGTACGCCACTTTCCCTGCGCCCCAGGGGCTCTTCATCAGTGATGATACTGCCCTGAATTTGGCATTTAGACATTTGGCAATGTCTAGAGGCATTGTTGATGGTTGAAATTCCCGGACTGTTCTTAGCATCTAGCAGAAACCCAGTTACCAAACCTTCACAACAGTCCCCAAATGAAATTCCTATCAGGTTCAAAATGTCAAAAGCATTGAAATCTCTGAAATCCCTACACAACAAGGTGGCTACTTAGTGATATATTTTCTTTTTTTAATATTTGTATTGTAAAGATACTGTACAGAGGGGTTACATTCATGAGCAAGGCAATGAGTACATTTCCTATCAAGCATTGTTACTCCCTCCTTTGTTTTTCCCCTACCATCCCTTCCCTCCCACCTCTCCAGCTCCAATCTCCCCTCCCCCTAAGTTGTAAAGTTCATTTTCAACATCGTGTCTTGTACATCTCATTGTTACAACGGGTCAACCTGTATCCTTGTTTCAACATTTTGTTATTTCCCTTCCCCTCCCCAAATTAGAAAAATGTATATACAAGATGCAAGGCACTGGAATCAAATACAATGAAAATTGGGGTTATACCATGGGGGAAGAACATACAAAAGAAATGTTAAAAAAAATTCACAAGTACATTAAAAACAACAGCAACAACAAGAATTGATGATAGTATCCTAAAGAGACCAGGCTCACTGGCTCACTCCTGGAATCCTGGCTAGTTGGAGATGACAAAAGGAGGATCACAGGTCAAGGCAAGCCGAGGCCAAAGGTTTCTGTTGTTGTTGTTTATTTGTTTGTGTTTGTTAAGAAGATCCTATCTAAAGAATATCTTGGGGGTGGGGAGAATGTACCTCTGTAATCCCAGATCCCAGCTATACTGCAGGAAGATATAGAAGGCTCTGTGTCTGAAACTGGCCCTTAAAAAATAAATAAATAAACAAAGCAAACGTGTTTGGAGGTATGGCTTAAAAACTAGAGTATTTGCCTAGCAAGCAAGAGGCCTTGAGTTCCAACACCAGACTTCTCTCCCTCAAAACTGTGTCCTAGGACTTCCAATAAGAAAATAGAAAAAAGGGAGTACTAAGATGGGTTACTTCTTGTAAGGCAAATGGAATCGTGGAGGTATAGGGTGAGATTTATTTTTATGTAGATTAATTTGCGTTGTGTTTTGCTGTGAATATGTTACTTAACACCCGAAATATAATATGTTTTTAAATTATAGTCATTAAGGGATTAAAAGAAGATGAAAAGGCACTGTTTGTTTAAAGTATTTTTTGTTGTTGTTTCATAGTTTAGGTGATTTTTTTAAGAAGATACCCAAGCAGGGATTATTTTTACCTTTTTGACTTTTTTGTCCTTTTTGTCCAGTGTTGTATTGTTTCTGTAATAAAGGACCACCTCAGGACTGACTTTCTTTTCTATTCTTTCCCTGCTTTACCTAAACAGTTCTTTCTCCTCTAGATCAAGTGCTTTCATAGTTCACATGTCATCTTCTGTGTTAGTCATTCACCAATCACTGAGCTCTATTTGGAGTTCTCTCCATGTGTAAACTTCCTGTCCCCTGCCGAGCTTTGTAAGTCACAAAATTCTGAAAGCCTGACACTGCTTCTCAACATTCATGTCACAAGTTTTTTGTTTTTTTTTAATAACTTTCAATCTACATTTGTCTTTTGTCTTAATAAAATAGGTTACAAAAAAGAGTTGGTCAGACTCTAAACAAGCATATGGCCTAACACAAATTTTCAGGGTCAGGTAATATTTATATGCTAAGTGATCTTTCCTAAAATTATTGAGCAAAACAAATCTCCAAGGAGAGAAACTGTATAGAAAACACTGGCAACTCAGGGCTTGTCTGTCCTCAGAGAGTGGCAAAAAAAAACCAACCTCATGTCTGTCTCCATTTACAACACCCTGACTGATTGAAATCCCTCCCTTGGTGAACTTTATCAAGTGTGAAAATAATCCTGGGACCAGGGGAGAAGCATCGTTAGCAGAGAAAATATACATCACTGCTGCTGCATATCCTGGAAGATGCAGCCCATTTAAATGAAGATAAAGAGCACCACACAAAAGAATTACAATAGGAAATTTGTTGCTGGACTAGGGGTAGAGGACACATAATGCTGCCTTTTATCATTACTTGTCATACTGATGACAGACTATAAAACTCCTACAGCTCCCGATGCTCCACTCCTCACTTTAGGAGCCAACTTTTTGCCTTGGCAGATGCCTGGCATGTTTTACACTTATGATTTATTGCCTCATTTAATCAAGACTGTGCAGGAAACAATGATCTATATTTTTTTGGTAAATTACAAATTAACCACCTTTCACTTATTCTCAGTGACAGGAGTGATATATACATACAGGTATAAGTGTGTGTGGGGGGGGGGTATAAGTGTGTGTGTGTGTGTGTGTGTGTGTGTGTGTGTGTGTGTGTGTGGTGTTTCTCCAAAGATTACCATTTAATTTAAATAATGACTTCCCACAAAATGAAAATTTATGCAATACTATCAAATATAAATGCAGTCATTCTGCATCAGTATTTTCAGTGTTTACTGTCATGGAGGAAAAAAAAAAGAACAGATCCCAATAATTGGCCCTGCTATGATGGTTATTGGCAATTCAAAGGCCATATCATTTCATTTACTCTCATTCTGCAATTGCATTTTATATTGGGTTTTGGAAATTTCTTCAAAAAATTGGGGGAGCTCTGGCTTGACAGGAAAAAGGGGGGCCCCATACATAAAGCAAGTAAGCAAAATTTTCTGGAAATAATATAACTCATTTAAAGATTTTTTTTTTTTGGACATTGATTAAGTTGAAATGAAGTGCATGTAACCAATGCCAGATTGTTGTCTCACCTAGGGAGAAAAATCTCTTCTTAGAGTTCAGTGGTAAATAGACAATTCATTTTGACATAACAAGGAAGAGTAATGTTAACAGCCAGAGGTCACAGAAAGCAGAGATGGAAAAGACTTATTAGATCATTTTTTCCATCCCTGGAGAAGAGAGCCAAATTATATTTCACAGTGCTTTGTCCAGTTTAGCTTTCAATTACTCAAGCAAGGGGCTTTCACCATTTCATTCGTTTTTCCAGGATCTTCATCTTTCCTCATGACCCCTGCCTTCGTGGACATATTGGCAAACGCTGACTCTTGGTCATAATTAACCCTGCAGGTGACCACAAAAGTACTTGTGCTCACCAGGAAAACTGTCCGCCTCAGAACTCATTTTCTTTTCTTTCAATAAACTTCAAAATTATTTCCCTGATAATAACTCCAATTATCCTTTCTGACTCTTCTATATTTCATTTTCTCATAATATCTTTTTTACTCTTAATCTAAAAGAGAGCTGAGGATATTCTTTGAAAAGGATCACAAAGGCACAATAGCTAGGTGCATCTGATCACATAAAATAATATTTATTGAAATGAACTCCAGGAAATGGAAACAAGAGACTTTTTTCTTTGTTGCTGCTTTTGTTTTCTTTTCCTTTCGTCTTCTTTGTTCATGTATCTGCCTTTGGGAAGGTAAAGGGGAACACAGGAATGGGGGAATGAAAGGGTAGACATATGCAGAAGTGGTACTCACTGGACATATGTTGAAAATGAACTATGCAACTTGTGGGAAGGGATGAGAGAAAAAAGTTGAGAGAGAAAAAGGGAAGGGGTGACACTGTCCAAAAAGAAATGTATTCGTGATCTGACTTACATAACTGTAACCCTTTGTATATCATCTTTACAATAACAATAAAGAAAAAAAATTTTAAAAAAAAGAATCCCTCTGAAACAAAATTGGTTTTAAAAGGTACAATCAGGGATTCTCAGACAATGCTATGAATGAATGAATGAGATAGGGTCAAGAGAGAATGGGGAGAGAAATGGAGATTCCAAGTATAGACAACACCTTCACAAACTGCTGTTGGAAAATGGGAATGGTATAGAAGCTAGAGAGAGGTGAGCCAAAGCAATTTTGTTTTTTTATAAGACAGATATATTGTAATTTTTGGTTTGATGGTGAAAAAACTGAGTAGAAAGACCCGAAATTCAGCTGTAAGCGGAGGTCTATGTTTAAGCAGATGAGAAAGAATAGGATTCAGCACACAAGTGGAGAGAACTGTCTTCTATGGTGAAGCTAGAGCTCATACCCTTTAGCAGAAGAAAGGAGGAAGCTTGTGAGAAGAGGTAGTGGTAGTTTTGGCAATTGTGTGATGAGATCAGCAGTCTCAGTACTCTTCCACCAGAGAATAAAATACATTCCTAGAAGTCAATCTCTCCTTTATTTCCTAAATTATTGAAATCCTAATCACAGTACGCATTGTAGATGATACTGTCTTGAATTGTTTCCTCCAGTAGTTTCAAAGTTTCTGGATCTCCTCAAATTAAACAAAACAATTGAAATTATCAACTAATGACTCTACAGAATGAGAGCAAAATCTTAGTCATTTATAGGACAGAAAATTAATACCTAGATTGTATAAGACTCAGAAAATTTAACAGGACCTGGTATGGTATTTCATGCCTAAAATCTCAGGTATTTTAGAGGTGAAAATAGGAGGATCATGTACAAGACCAGCTGAGAAGGACTATACATGTGTGTATTCATACATATGAACATATATGTGTATATGTGGACCCCATACCAAAATAAAGCAGGCATGGTGTTATATGCCTGCATGCCTGCCATCTCAGCTACACAGGAGGGGAGGCAGGAGGATTTTTGTCTAAGGCTGTCCTCAACATATGATTCTATCTTGAAAAGTCATTAAAGGAGAAATAAACTGGGGGCTTAGCTTGAGTTATAGCAAGAACAAGGCCCTGAATTCAATACCATAGCTGAATTCAATACCATAGCACCACACACACACACACACACACACACACACACACACACACACACACACACAAACACACACACACACACACACAAACACACACACACAAAGAAAGAAGGAAGGAAGGAAGGAAGAAAGGAAGGAAGGAAGGAAGGAAGGAAGGAAGGAAGGAAGGAAGGACAGCAAACAAGTAACCCAAAGAAGGGCAAATGAACAGCATCTCTCAAAAGAAATGTACAAATGAAAAATAAATAAATATATGAAATTTTAACCATCTGGTAAATGAAAATCAGAAGTATATAAAGATTCTATATCACCAATAAAATGAAAAATAATAATATTGGCAAAGCAGTGTGGGGCTTTATTCATGGTTGACAAGAATGTAAATTATACAGCCATTATGCAAAACTGTATATGAGCTCAAAGAAATACTAAAAATAGAACTAATACTTCAGCTACACCACTGCTGGGTGTACATCCAAAGAAAATGAAGTCGGAATAGAGATACCTACCTATCTGGGTTTATGTAGCACTATTCATAATAACCAAGGTATGAAATCAGTCTAGGAGTCCATGAACAGATGCATGGATAAAGGCAATGTGGTGTATGTACGCAAGAAAATTTTATTCTGATGTTAAAAAAATCATTATGTTTACAGGAAAATGAATGGCATCAGAGATCATCATGTTAAGCCAACCACAGAAATTCAAGTAGTGTATGCTTTCTCTCTTATTTCAAAACTGGAATGGAATGAAAAAGACAAGTTGCAGGTAGTAAAGAGAACTAGGGA
Source organism: Dipodomys merriami (assembly GCF_024711535.1). Taxonomy (NCBI): domain Eukaryota; kingdom Metazoa; phylum Chordata; class Mammalia; order Rodentia; family Heteromyidae; genus Dipodomys; species Dipodomys merriami. The sequence continues at coordinate 30,588,039 of NW_027202493.1, read as the reverse complement.
ATGATAAGAGACTAAATGGGAAGGTAGGAAAGGACAATTAGGAAGCTATAGCACGTACAGAAACAGCCCTGTGAAAGCCCGCCCCAAATGGCGAACACTGGTATCACTATTCAGGAATGTCTGGAAAGGCTATCGCTAACTAACCAACAATAAAATCAACGCGTTTAAAATATCTATTAAGACATAATAACACCGAAATTTTCAATGATAGGTCTGAAGAAAGACTCACAATCCAACAAAATAAAAGCCAGAAAAGGAAAACTCAAAAGGGGAAGGACGACTTGGGGGAGAAGATGAAACAAATGAAGAGAAGAAAGGGGAAAATGCAGTCATAAAATTCAAAGCATATGCTATAAAATTAAGAAAATTGAGGAAAGACATAGGACCGGGAGGGAGGGATGAACCCCAAGATATGGACAAAACAGGTTATTCTGTGTTGTTTTAATGTACTATGGGATTTTTGTTTGTTTGTTTCTTTTGTATGTTCTTCCCTCATGGTATATCCCTTGTTGTCACTGTATTTGATTTTGGTACCCTGCATCTTGTATATACATTTATCTAATTTGGGGAGGGGAAGGGAAATAACAAAGTGTTGAAACAAGGACACAGGTGACCCATTGCAACAATGGTACTCACAAAACACTATGTTGGAAATGAACTTTACAACTGGGAGGGGGGAAGGCATAGTAGGAGAAAAACAAAGAAGGGGGTAACAATGCTCGAAAAGAAATGTACTCATTACCTTACTCATGTAACTGTAACTCCTCTGTAAGACATCTTTACAATAAAATAAAAATTAAAAAATAAATAACATTTATACTTGACATTTGGTAGCTACATGTTCAGCATAACTGAATTCATAATACTGATGAGTAATGCAATACTAAAAAAATAAAATAATTACAAATCTTTTGTAAAAAAAAAAATAAAAGAATGAGAAGGGTGACATTGATCAAGATTCACTGTATTCATAGCAACTCCTTTATGCAACTGCCTAAAGATAAAAATGAAATTATTTTTTAAAGATAATGGGAAGAAGACTCCATAAATAAAAGGACACATTGGAAATAATGATACAAACAGTGGTTGACTTTTGGCAAATATATATATATATATATATATATATGTAATATAATACTTTTCACCTTTTTTGCATTTTCCTACAATTTTCAGATTTTCTATAATTTTATATTATTACTGTAATAACCCAATTCCCTGCTATCAGTCTTTTTCTACTTAATACAGTCCTGAGAGATATATTTGGGTTCCATTTCTCTTTTATTGTTGTGGTTCTTTGTTTTATATTGTTATATTCCTGACAGCTAATCCTGGTTTTTATTGAATACTTAAAATATTTCCTGCATTGCCTTGCTTAGGAAATTTTCTTGAATTTTCTACCAATCATTTTCCTCATTTATAAATAAGAGTCATCGTCCTCTTCTGTAAAATGATTAAATAATTAATACATGAATGTCTCTTCAGATGGTACCTGACAATATTGTAAGGATTTGCTAAATGTGGACGTACTTATTATTACGCTCATATATCATTTTGTCAAATTTTTTGCTTACACTACTGGATCTTCACATTCATGAATTCAAGACACATTTTCCATTTCCTTAATATCATCCTTTATAAATTTCAAAGGAAGACAATATCTTACATGGTCCTTTCCTCTTATTCCTTAATAGCTTTATCAAGAAATGGAGCAATTCCTTGAGAGGACATATATTTAGCAGGTCAATTTTCTTCAACAGAGCAGACAACCCATTTCCTGCATGCCTCCTTCTATATTGCCCTGCAAGAATATTGTTAAGAACTGAGTGTTTCTCCGGCCTTGAGAACAGGACCAATTCCCAGATCGTTAATTTAGTTCTGGTTTCATCTAAATTGAAATTTTGACATAGCTTTTTTTTTTTTTTCTCCTCGTGCACTAACTGCTGAGTGGAATTCTTTCCAATTTCTCTTTATTGTGAAGTCAAGCCAAACCCCAGGGGTCCTTATGGCTGTTTGGCAGTCATTGGTGACATTATTCAATCACTAGCACAAATGTTAATGTGAGATTATGGTCCCCATAATTCTACCCGTGTAGTCCTTCAACCCTGTAATTTGAATAAGTTCTTCTGAGGAAACAAGTAACATAAAATGGCCTTCTGCACATGAATCCTGTATTTTTTTCACCTAGTTAGAAATGCAGACTGGAAAGACAGAGCTTTCAAAAAATATATTTTAGTTGGTTGTAAAGATGCTGTACTTACAGTTACATAGTAAGGTAATGAGTACATTTCTTGTTGGACATTGTTACCCTTTCCTTTGTTTTTCTCCCACTATCCCATCCCCACCCTCTCCTTCCACCTACCAAGTTGTATAGTTCATTTCCAACCTAGTGTCTTGTGAGTATCACTGTTGCATTGGTTTACCCTTTGTCCTTGTTTCACCATTTTGTTGTTTCCCTTCCCTTCCCCAAATCAGATAAACGTGTATACGAGACACAGGGTACCAGAATCAAAAGCAATGACTATTGGGGATAAACCAAAGGGAAAAAGAAAAAAGAAATAAAAGGAAAAAACTTGATACAGTATGTTGATGTCAAGGTCAACAACTACAAAAACAACAAATACCTCTTGTTTCCATATCTTGGAGTTCATTTCGATTAGCATCATTTTATATGGTCATATGTATATGGCTATTGAGCTACTGTGGTCCTCTGCTAGGACTATTCTAAACATATAATAATTACTAAAAATGACAGAAACCATGGAGCCTATGTTTCTTTGAGTCTGGCCTACTTCACTTAATGTGATTTTTTTCCCAAGTCTTTTCAAATGGGATGGTGTCATTCTTTCTGATAGAAGCATAGAGTGCCACTGTGTATATATACCATATTTTCTCAATCCATTCATCTATCCAGGGACATCTGGGTTGGCTCCAAATCTTAGCTATGGTAAATAATGCTGCAATAAACATAGTTGTGCTGTTAGCTTTAGTGTGGCCTTGATTATGATCATTTGGATAAATGCCCAGGAGCAGGATTGCTAGGTCATGGGGGAGCTCTATGTTTAGTCTTTTGAGAAACCTCTATACTGCTTCCCAGAGTAGTTGAACCATTTGGCATTCCCACCAACAGTTAACATTCCCTTTTGGCCACATCCCCACCAGCATCTACTATTTCTTTTCTTGATAATGGTCATTCTAACTGAGGTGAGGTGGGATCTTAATGTGGTTTTGATTTACATTTCTTTTATGTTCAGAGATGTTGAACATTTCTTCATGTGTTTATTGGCTATTTTTATTTCCTCTCCAGAGAAGTCTCCTGTTAATTCTTTAGCCTACTTATTAATGGAGTGGTTGTTTCTTTGAGGATGTTCTGTTTGGAGGGGGGGTTAATTTTTTGAGCTCTAGGTATACCCTTCCTTGTCTGTTATATAGCTAGTGAAGATCTTCTCCCAATCTGTGGGCTTTCTATTGATGTTACTAGCTATGCCCTTTGCCATGCAGAAGCTCTGCAGTTTAATGTGATCCTATTTACCCATCATTGCTTTGATTTGTTGTTTCTGGGTCTTTATTTAGGAAGCTTCAACCTGTGCCAAGGAGCCCTAGCATATCCCTATCCTTTCCTGTAATATTTTCAGGGTCTCTGCTCTTACCTCAAGGTCTTTGATCTATTTGAAGTTGATTCTGGTGCAGGGTGTTATATAAGGGTCTCACTTCAGTTTTCTATGTGTGTATAGCCAATTCTACCAGCACCATTTGTTGAAGAGGCTAAGACAGAGCTTTTAAATGATTCTGTTTGGTATCTGTGTGGCTCTAGAGTATTTTATGGGATTTTGTGTTTGATTTTTGTTTTGCCTGCATTTTATGCCATTTTAAATAGATAAAGATTATTTTCTCTCTTTCTCTGACATACTGACTTTGTTTTTTTAATCACTTTATATTTTTTAAAAATATCTCTGAATGACTTGAAAAATCCCTTGGGTTCAGCATAGATTCTTTGTAGCTTGCCGAAGAGAGTACTGGGAGATTGTGATTTCACTTCATTTTTTTACCTCATGAATTGATTTGTTCTATCATATAATTATTTAGATCCACACTACCATTTCTTATTCTCACTTTGTCTTAGGAAATTAAGCAACAAAAAATAATTAGTTTTTTTAAGGAAAAAAATTTTCTCATCTCAGTTTTAATTATGGTTATTATAGCAAACCAGCTGCCAAAAGGCAGCCAATCCAAACTGTGACTGTGTGGGCAGGCATAAATAATAACTCAACACTTAATGATAACATAATAATACCCCACTTAAAAATCACTGGTTCATAATGGCTTGGTCAAATGGTTTGGTCAAATATAGTAAGAGTGCCAAAGTTCCTGGAGATTTCTGAAATGTATGGATGGGATTTTACTTTTAAGGACTGTAGAGAATCTAAGCATAAGTTCACTGGTTCCTCTTTAGAAGTTTTCTCTTTGTTAAGTTTCTTATTTATAAAGTTCCCTCATATCTCAAGACAAAAAAATGTGAAATGAGCATTTAGGGGAAATCTTAGAGAGTAGGTACTTACTGAGAGACATAGAGTGTGTTTGCTTAGAAGCATAGGAAGATAACATATCTGTAAGACACATTCCTAAATGGGAGATGTTAACTAAGATAATTAGGTATACAGTGTTGCTTAGCTCCCTAATAAAATGAATAATTGAGCAGGATCTCCATAGTTACCAAGTATAGATTACATCTCTGTAGTGAGAGAAGATAGGCAGGCAGAAGATTTGACACAAATATATATTTGTGCATATATATATATACATATATGTGTCATATGTATATTCACAGGACAGGTAGAATATTTTCAATTACAGTACTTACATTAGATGATAAAGCAGATTCTCCAGAGTTTTCTTGTTAACTGTTTTAGTCCTGAAATTTCAGTATATATATATATATATATATATATATATATATATATATATATATATATTATTTTCTAAATTTTTTGTCATCCAAGAGACTTGAAACTTGAACTCAGTATCTGATACTTTCTCTCATTGGTTGGTGCTTAACTCCCTGAGCCACACCTCCAATCCCTACTTCCTAATTTTAATAGTTGGTATATTCCATATTGAAAACATTTGTCATCGTCAGTACTCAGGCTTTTCTTTCTTTAAAGAATGATTGGTATTTAGTGGATTAGAAAGAGTCACTTTAGGATTTCTTTTCTAATAGGAAATCCTTAACAGCTGTTGTCAAAACTCTTCCTCACACTCAACCAAAATCTCCTTATGTATGCATTGGGCAAAAATAGTCACAGGAATTTCTTATAAAGAGATAGTCACACTGCACTGTGGTAGCAGTGGAACATGGTGCAGTCATTGTGAAGAACAACATGGTGGTTCTTCAAAAAGTTCATCACTCTGCTAGCCCACTTCTAGATATATACCTGAGAAGAATTGAAATCAGGGTGACCATTGTACATTCATGTTCAAAACGATGTGCTCTGTTCACAATAGCCAAAAGGTGGAAGTGACCCAAATATATATGTGTGTGTGTGTGTGTGTGTGTGTGTGTGTGTGTGTGTGTGTGTGTGTGTGTGTGTGTGTGTGTGTGTGTGTAATATCACTCAGCCTTTAGGGGAGGTAGGGACATAGCCCAGTAAGAGAGCACTTGCATGCACAAGATATTGGGTTCTTTCATCTAGAACAGCAAGATATATTTATTATAAAGAAATTCTGACATATACTAAAACATGGAGAAACTCTGAAAGCATTACACTGAATAGAGGGAAACAGAAGGTCATTGGCTTTAATGGTAGACAATTTCAATGTTACAAGAGATAAAAATTCTGGATTGATTACACAACAATAAGAATATACTTCACACTACTGACCTCTACCCTTGCACAGTATTAAGCGCATAAGCTTTCTGTTATATGCATTTTACAATTTTAAAAAGTACAACAGGTAAAATGAAGAGGTTATGGGTATAAATTTTAAGGATTTGTTGTATGTCAGCACTGGTAATCCAAATGTTTTTGCATGGGCTTTTACTTAAAAGACTATATTATACATTATGTATTCCTAAGGGTAAGCTATTCTATAGTACTTATAGAATAATACCTAACAGCATCTTTAGCATAATTCTTAGATATCTCAAGTTTAAATACTACACAATAAATTTTTGTACCACTGATAATAGAAGATACTTGAATTCAATTTCAATGTTTTAAGTTATCCTGTTCTTGGAACAAATTTTATTTGTGAACTATTGGCCTATTCTATTACAATATATAGAATTTAAAATTTTTAAGGCATTAAATTATTCAAGAGAGGATGTTTCCATTGTATGAAAATATATCAACTATATGTAAATTATAATACTTAGCAACAGTATTTGATATAAAAGAGCTGCACATTTTACCCATTTACCATCTCCATCTTTTCTTTGAAGTGAAAATTACTGCATCAGAGAAATTATGTAAATAACTAATTTAAGAAATACATTAAATTTTATATTATCTGACCTAGAGAAAATACAAAACTTGCATTCTAGGTTCATATAAATAGAATGATTATAAACTATCAATTACATTCAAATAATATTTATTGATTCACAGAAGACCTTTAAGTATAACTACTCTTGAAAAACATAAAAAGATTAGGAAAAACTATCATGTAATTTAAATACGAATCATTTGAGAAGCATTTGAAACACCAGACAAAACCTATTTTGTAAGAAGCTCTTGAGAAAATACTACAGAAAAAAGCGTTTATTTCCATTATAAAAGAATATACATTATCTTCTCAAAAGCCAAAATAAGTAATGAATGTGAAAATCAAATTTGTAATGAATGAACTGAAGTTAAATCACAGAGATGTAGCATTTTAATATAGTCATTTTTAGACTATTACCAAAATGCCAAAATATTTTATGAAAAGTAATGATCTATTATTTGGCTTCTTTTGAAATCTCCTTTAATACCATGTATTCTAGAAATATAAAGAATGACAAAGAAAATAAAGATTTCAACTGAAGACCTCTATTTTGCTCTCTTTCCTTCTCTTATACACTGTAAACAATGGCTTATCTTTATGGAACGGAACAATATTTTGGGAGTCCTAGTGACATGGCTTCTACTGCAGAACACATCCGAGACAGGATGAGACTAGTTAGTCTCAAAAGGCAGTAGCTGGGACATCCTGAAATGGTGACCACAGAGAGCTAATAGCTACAGCCTTCCTTGGATCTGCAGGGCACATTCTCTCATGTTGTCAGCCACAATACTTTAAGATGCATTTCACAGCTGGATAAGCCTCATTTCTTCCCCTGACACATTTCTCTCTCCAGGCTAACACCTCCCAACTACCAGGGCATAATTATTTAACATGCTTCAAGACCGTAGACGCCAGGTATCTTAAAAGAAGAAATTTGTAAACGTTGCACTGAAAACTTGCTTTCAAGCTTTACCCGATCTGTCAGTTAGTAGATAAACAACTGACACTAAGCTTTGAGTGGTGCTAATAAGAATTTAGGAATTCTCTCTATAAACAGCACACACATGCCCTTCCTTCCCAAATGATATAGTACCTTTAGCCTATAGTTGCATTGTTATTGGAAGTGACATCCTCAAAATTTTACTTTGTAATTCTTCCAAATTTATGGAGAAATTTCATCAGATCTTTGAGATATTCATTGAAAGATATTTTCCTGTTTGTATTGATATTGGACTAAAAATTATTTGTGCTTAATAAAAAGCTTCATTAAATGTCTTATTAAAAAACAATGGAAAAGTTCTTTCTGGAGAAGTTCTTAAATCTTTTCTATATGGAAGGGACTTTTTTAATTTGGGGACTTTTTAAATAAGGTAGTATGTAAATAAGTTATTACATATGATCATTCCAAAGAGAGAAAACTTTAGACTCATGTGCAATTGAACTGAGTAGAGAGCTTTCCATGAGGGTTACAGGCATTGGGTTATAGCTCTTGCCTACTACTCCATTGGAGCCCTGCCCCAAAGAGTGAGTATGCATGGTGGATTACGACGATTTAAGAATTCTGTTTCTGCCAGGTGCTCACTCCTATAATCCTAGCTACTCAGGAGGCTGAGAGCTGAGGATCAGGGTTCAAAGCCAGCCCTGGCAGGAAATTTCGTGAGACTCTTATCTCCAATAAACCACTAGAAAAAACAGAAATGATAGAGCACTAGCCTTGGGCTGAAGAGCTGAGGGACAGCACCCAGGCCCAGAGTTCAAGCCCTATGACCCACCCCACCCCCCAAAAAAGAAAGAATTGTTTCTTTCTTGTTACTCTGAATATGCTGCACTTTCAAACCCACTCTAAAAACGCAAATTTCAAGGGCTCCTTGAGCAAACAAGAGATAAAAGAATTGGGAAAGGAGAGGAGAGGAAAGAGAAAGAACCCAGGGTATCTATCAATTCAGAAACCAGGGTATCTATCTATCAATTCAACTTGCCTAACATGGTGGAGAAACCACATTCTAAATTTTAATCTCACCCCTATTTTCTATGTGAAAATATAGGACCCTCATTGCCAATCATAGAAAACTCTTAGAATTCTCCAGGTAACCACAGCTCAGTATTCCACAGTGTGAATTTCCACACATGAGGGCACAGATATTTTCAGATATGATAAGGACTTCACTGAAAGAGAACATAACAAGAAAGCAACGGGTAATGAAGTAGAGCTAATTAAGCCATAGCCTTGTTGTACCAAGGGCAAGATTGACAATCCAGCATGTGGAATTACACATCTGTTTCCCCTAGATTTCTTTCTATTCCCTGATCAGAAGATCTACAAAACTGTTCCAGAGTGCTGAGCATTCCCTTGTTGAGGGGCCTTTGAAACTCTATTTAAAGAACTATGAAGAATCTGAGATTTACTCCACTTACAAATTTCCAAGTAAGCTTTTTACTGTCCCATCAAAGCAGACAGAGCATATGCTATTCCAGTGAATTTCATTATAATCATAGCAATCTTTATAAAGAACAGAATAGTTCTTTTGTCTCCAAAAGAAGTCGTATGGGGTGATGCAGATGTGCCCAAATGGATTCCTACAAAAGCAGTGAGGGTTTTGTTTTCAATAGAGAAAGTTTATTGAACTTAGGACTTCGCATCTTTTTCAGTGAGCAGCAAGCATACTTGCTCATGGCTTCAAAGGAAGACATTGACTCTGACTTCCAACACTGTCAACAAACTTGCCCTTTGCTTCTGAGCAATACACTATCTCTGGCTTCATTTTGCCATATAAATCACCTTGGGGAGGTTCCGGGAAGATGGCGGAGGAGAAGCTGGAATCTGAACAAGCTCTCGCATAGAAAGGAGTTTTAGAGTTCCAGTGAACAGTCCTAAGCCAGAGAATCACACCAAGTGTGTCATCACAGGACAGAGAGTTAGACAAGAGAGGGGAAGCCAAGGAAACGCAGCAGCTGCCGCTCCGGCGGCGGGGCCGCGGCGGCGGCGACCACCGCCCCGGAGACATACCTGAGACACAGAGAGTCGGGGACGAAGGAGCCAGACGCAGCGGACGAGCGGATTCTACTCAACACCAACAAGAACCGACAAGGAGCGAACATCTTCATCCTGCTGTTTGCAGACCAGAGACGACCCAGGATCCAAGACTCGGCGTGAGTACAAGCCCGACATCCTCACTCCTCAGGGAGCAGAGGAGGGAAGGCCACCCCTCCCCCCCCCAGCACCGGTGATCTCCATCTTGGATACCGACAAAGTTCGGAGGAGCTGCTAGCTCCAGCTCAGGCCTTGGAATAAAATGAGTCATTTAGCAGGTCACAAGAACTTAACGGCGAAGTGACCTGCCAGACTCAGCTCCATCCAGGGAAAAGCCACCCAGCTCAGGCGCCAGCCATCGGAGTGCCTTACTTCACTGGGTAACCAGAGCCAGAGGCTGCCCCTCCCTCTAGCAGCCTCGACAATCAATTGAAAAACAGAAACCCTGAGAATGGCTCCAGGCTGGGCGCTGTGAGCTTTATCACAAAATAGCCCCAGGGAAAAGCTACTGTTTATTGAAAGGCCTCAACTCTACCCAGAACCTAGCCTCATCACCACATCCCCCTCTTTTGTGACTCTCAAAGCAGACCACCCTCCCAGAAAACTAACCTGGGAGGGGGATCTCAAAATCTTGGGTAAAGCAGAGCATTTTTCTGCCTCTTCCAACCAACCGACTTAAGAAACCAATCAAGCCACAGGACCTCAAGCTGACCAGAGACTCCAACAAGAGACTGGTTGCAGACAAAAGGGAGATACAGGATTCTTCCCACTCCTCCCCCCCCCAAAAAAGAAAAATCAAAAGACTTTTTTTTTTTTTCTCTTTTTCTTTTTTTTTTCTTTTTTTCTTCTTCTTCTTCTTTTCCTTTTTTTTTTGCTTGTTTTTTGTTTTTTTGTTACCTTATATATATATATATATAAATTTTTTTCCCTTCTAAAACTTTTATTAATCTTTAATTTTTGCCTCTTCTGAAAAAATAATTGTTTTCCAGTAACCTTTTTTTTTTTTTCTCATCTTATAATTTTTATTTTAGGAATACGTGAATAAGAGTTTTCCTTTCTTTTCTTGTCTTCTTTCTCTTTTTCTTTCTTTCTTAATTATCTTTTTGTTTTTTATCTAGCTCTACTGAACTTCTGATCTTTTCTTCTCCCGTTCCCATCCTTAAAGGTTTTCACATCTCCTCTATGTCCCTCCCCTTCTCTGAACATATTCACATTCCACTCTAAATAGACGGTCTTTTAACCTCTATAATAACATTAATTTTTACGTTTCTATTCTTTTTCTGGTCTCTCTTTATTCCCCTTTCCATCTCTTCTTTTTCTCTCTCTCTCTACTTGCATCCTACCCAACTCATTTCCTGCACTGTGATTAGGACATAGTTAACTCTCCCTGTGCCTCCCCACACCAATCTACTCCTATTTTTTACCCACATCTCTCCCTAATCCTAATAATTTCTGGTTTTCCAAATTCTTTTCTGCGGTTCGAAGTCCTTTAACATATAGTCGTTTGATGTTGAATAGATGTATCTGTTGAACTAGATTGTATCTGTAGACTATTGACTGTACAAATGCAAACTTTGGTTGATGGTTGCCTTAAGATAGGGTTCTAGCACAAAACTGGTGCAATCTTTATCTCAAATGGGCCGAGTAAGCCGGAAAAACACAAGAAAAATGGCAAATTCGGGTATCTCAATTCCCAACCTTGATGATCAGGGATTAGAACAGATAAAGAATAATCCAGAGGAGAGTTCCCAAATAGCTCTACAAACACTAATAGCAAACATGATAAATGAGAAGTTTGACAATGTACAAAGGACTCTGTATGAGCGTGATAGGGAGAGAGAGGAGGCATCCCAGAAATTTATACAGGAATATCATAAGCGTGAGGAAGCTTCTCAAAAACTGATACAGGATTTGCGTGAACAACTTGAGAATACTCAAAGAGAAAGGGAGGAATGGCGTGAGCAGGCAGAGAACACTCAAAGAGAACTGCAGGAATCCCACAGAAGGGAGGAAACTAATCAAAGAGTAATTCACGAATTAAGAGACCAGGTAGAGAATACACAAAGATCACTAAAGACATTCATGGAATCCATTAACAAAGAGCTGAAGGAAGTCAGGGAGACCACAAAGGGAATGCTGAATGGAACCCAACAGAAGGAATGGGAGTCCAAAGAAACCATAACCAATCAACTAAGTGATTTGAGAACAAACACTGAACACCAAATTAAGGAAGTAAAGAAAATCATACAAGACCTAAAACAGAGCTTCAACAAAGAACTTGAAACCATCAAAGCTGACCAATTAGAAGGAAAAGAGATAAAAAACAAAGTAGAGAGTCTTGACAGCAGGTTAGACCATGCAGAAGATCGAATCTCAGGGATTGAAGACAGCCTAGATATTATAGAGAAAGAACATACAACCATCCAAGACAAGTCCAAGAAATATGATAGGTCTATCCAACACCTGGAAGACACCATCAGAAGGCCCAATCTAAGGATAATGGGTGTAGAGGAGCACCTAGAAACAGAAGTTAATGGTCTAGGAAATTTGTTTAACAGGATCCTAGCAGAGAACTTCCCAAACATACAAAAAGATAGGCCTATTCAGATACAAGAAGCTTTTAGAACCCCAAATAGACCAGACCAGAATAGGACATCCCACCGTCACATTATAATCCACACAGGATCAACCCAGACCAAGGAAAAGATCCTTAAAGCTGTCAAGGAGAAAAGGTCTATCACTTATAAAGGGAAACCAATTAGAATTACCTCAGATTTCTCAGCAGAGACAATCAAAGCAAGAAGAGCCTGGAATGACGTATGCCATGCCCTAAAAACAAACAACTATCAACCAAGAATACTGTACCCAGCTAAACTCTCCTTCATAACTGAAGGCCAAATAAAAACCTTCCATAGCAAAGAAAAATTGAAACAATACATCTCCACCAAACCAGCCCTGCAAAAGATTCTTAAAGATGTCCTACACATAGAAAACCAACAAGAACGCAACAAAGGCCAAGAAACTGCACCCAAACTGAGAATCCAAGAACCTTAGGAAGAACCCAGTTTTCACAGCCCCCAAGAAGGTAGATAACATGGCAGGAACCCCCAAATACCTCTCAGTCCTATCTCTTAACGTTAACGGACTGAACTCTCCAATTAAGCGACATAGACTGTCTAGTTGGATTAAAAAACAAGACCCCTCTATCTGCTGTCTGCAGGAGTCACATCTTGCCTGTAAAAACAAACATATTTTCAAAGTTAAAGGCTGGAACAAAATCTACCAAGCAAACGGCCCTCATAAACAGGCGGGAGTTGCAATCCTAATATCAGATAAAATAGACTTCAAACTAAAATTCGTGAGAAGAGATAAAGAAGGTCGCTACATACTAATTAAAGGATCTCTCCTTCAGGAGGATATTACAATTCTAAATATCTATTCGCCAAACAATGGAGCACCCAAATTTATCAAAGAAACACTACTTTCCCTCAAATCCCATATAGATCCAAAGACATTAATTGTTGGGGATTTTAACACACCACTCTCCCCACTAGATAGATCAACTCGGCAAAAACTCAACAGAGAAACCGCAGATCTAAACAGCTGCATAGATCAACTAGACTTAACAGACATTTACCGAACATTTCACCCAGCAGCAACAGAATACACGTTCTTCTCAGCAGCACATGGAACGTTTTCTAAAATAGACCACATTTTAGGCCACAAAGCAAACTTGTCTAAATTCAGAAACATTGAAGTTATACCTTGCATACTCTCTGACCACAAGGGAATAAAATTAGATCTCAACACCAAAAGCCACCAAAGAAAGTCCGGTATCACATGGAGGCTGAACAACACACTGCTGAATCATGAGTGGGTCATGGAAGAGATTAGAAAGGAAATTCAAATGTTCATGCTATTCAACAAAAATGAACACACAAATTACCAGCTCCTCTGGGACACAGCAAAGGCAGTACTCAGAGGCAAGTTTATAGCTCTGAGCTCCTACATCAACAAATTGGAGAGATCGGAAACTAACAATTTAATGACACATCTAAACCTCCTTGAAAAAGAGCAGCAAGATAAACCCCAATCCAGTAGACGGAAAGAAATAATCAAAATTAAATCAGAATTAAATGAATTAGAATCCAAAAAAACTATACAAAGAATCAACAAAACAAAGAGTTGGTTCTTCGAAAAACTTAACAAAATTGACAGACCCTTAGCAAACCTTATCAGAAAAAGGAGAGAACACACCCAAATTAATAAACTCAGAGATGAGAATGGAAACATCACCACGGAAACAACCAAGATTCAGAACATTATTAGGGGATACTTCTCAAAACTTTATGCTAATAAGTTTGAGAACTTGACAGAAATGGACCTTTTCCTAGCAAATATTGACATGCCAAAACTAAACCAAGATGAGTTAAACCAGCTTAACAGGCCCATATCAGGCATTGAAATAGAAACAGCAATAAGAGACCTCCCAGCTAAGAAAAGTCCAGGACCAGATGGTTTTACAGCGGAATTTTACAAGGCCTTCAAAGCAGAGCTCACACCAATACTCCTCCAACTCTTCAATGAAATTGAAAGAGAAAGCTCACTACCGAACACATTCTATGAAGCCATCATAACCCTCATCCCAAAACCAGGCAGGGACTCATCAAAGAAAGAGAACTATAGACCCATTTCTTTGATGAACATTGATGCAAAACTTCTCAACAAAATTTTGGCCAATCGACTTCAACAATTCATCCAAAAAATCATACACCATGATCAAACAGGATTCATTTCAGGGATGCAAAGCTGGTTCAATATACGCAAATCAATTAATATTATTCACCACATCAACAGGAGCAAGAATAAGAACCACATGGTTATCTCAATAGATGCAGAAAAAGCATTTGACAAGATCCAACACCCCTTTATGATGAAGGTTCTGGAAAAATTAGGAATCCATGGAACATTCCTCAATACAATAAAGGCTGTATATGACAAACCTACAGCCAGCATTATACTCAATGGTGAAAAACTAAAGCCATTTCCTCTTAACTCAGGAACAAGACAAGGATGCCCACTCTCTCCACTTCTCTTCAATCTAGTATTAGAATGCCTAGCTACAGCAATAAGACAAGATGCAGACATAAAGGGGATCCAAATAGGGAAAGAAGAAATAAAACTCTCCCTCTTTGCAGATGACATGATCTTGTATTTAAAGAATCCCATAGACTCCACTCCCAAATTACTCAAGCTGATTCAAAACTTTGGCAAAGTAGCAGGTTATAAAATTAACCCCCAAAAATCAATGGCCTTTCTATATGCCAACAATGAGAAAAGTGTGGCTGAAATTAGGAAAGCAACTCCATTTGTAATAGCCCCACAAAAAATAAAATACCTAGGAATTAACTTAACCAAAGAAGTGAAGGACCTCTATGATGAAAACTTTAAAATCTTGAAAAAGGAAATCAACACAGAACTTAAAAAATGGCAAAACCTCCCATGCTCCTGGATTGGCAAGATTAACATCGTGAAAATGGCAATACTTCCCAAGGCTATCTACAAATTCAATGCGATACCTATCAAAATTCCAACCTCATTCTTCAAGGAAATAGAGGAGGCAATCCAAAAATTCATATGGAACAATAAAAGACCCCGAATAGCAAAAACGCTCCTCAACGGAAAGAACACTGCTGGAGGAATATCAATACCAAACTTCAAACTCTACTATAAAGCCATAGTAATCAAAACAGCTTGGTATTGGCATAAGAACAGACCTCAGGACCAATGGAATAGAATTGAAAACCCAGAAATGAACCTACAGACCTATAGCCATCTAATCTTCGATAAGGAAGCTAAAACAATAGAATGGAAGAAGGACAGCCTCTTCAGTAAATGGTGCTGGCAAAATTGGTTAACTACATGTAGAAAACTAAAGCTAGATCCTTATATATCACCCTGTACCAAAATCAACTCCAAATGGATCAAAGACCTTGAACTCAAAGCAGACACTCTGAAAACATTACAGGATGGAATAGGAGAAACCCTAGGTCTCCTTGGCTCAGGTCGAAATTTTCTGAATAGAGACCCGGAAGCACAACAAATCAAAGAAAGGTTGGACAAATGGGATTGCATAAGATTGCAGAGCTTCTGCAGGGCAAATGACATAGCTGGCAAGATCAATAGAAAGCCCACCGATTGGGAGAAGATCTTTACTAGCCATACAACGGACAAGGGTCTCATATCTAAAATATACTTGGAACTCAAAAAATTAAACCACCCAACAACAAATCCTCAAAGAATCAACTGCCCAATAAATAAGTGGGCGAAAGACTTAAAGAGAAGCTTCTCTGAAGAAGAAAGAAGGATGGCCAATAGACACATGAAGAAATGTTCAACATCCCTAGCCATAAAAGAAATGCAAATCAAAACAACATTGAGATATCACCTCACTCCAGTTAGAACAGCAAAAATCAAGAACTCTAACAACAACAGATGCTGGAGGGGATGTGGACAGAAAGGAACCTTACTTCATTGTTGGTGGGAATGTAAACTTGTTCAACCACTTTGGAAAGCAGTATGGAGGTTCCTCAGAAGACTTCACATAGATCTCCCCTATGATCCAGCAATCGCACTTTTGGGCATTTACCCAAATGTTTACAAACAAGACCACACTAAAGCTACCAGCACAACTATGTTTATTGCAGCATTATTTACCATAGCTAAGATATGGAACCAACCCAGATGCCCCTCAGTAGATGAATGGATCAAGAAAATGTGGTATATATACACAATGGAATTCTATGCCTCCATCAGAAAGAATGACATTTCCCCATTTGTTAGGAAATGGAAAGGTTTGGAAAAAATTATATTAAGTGAAGTAAGCCAGGCCCAAAGAAGCATAGGTCCCATGGTTTCCCTTATTTGCAATATCTAGTATAGGTATGAGTCAAGCGGAAAAGGTCAGATAATGTGATGTTAGGAAAATGAACCCTTAAATATGTATTTTAATGTTTTCGTTTCTTTCATGCATGTGTTTCTAACGCATTTATAAGAGTATTTCTTTGTTGCTTTGTATGTCCCTCCCCCACAGTGTAACCCCCGCTTTCACTATATTTGATGTCAGTATAACATGTGGAGGAGATGGGGACAAACAAGTCGTTTAAGGATTCAGGTGGACCTGTTGCAACAATGAGAAGAACAAAATGTCATGTCAAAACCAGCTTTACAATGTCGGTGTGGGGGGGGGGGGAGGGGGGTATAATTGAGTGGGGGGAGGGGGGTAAAATTGGGTGGGGGGAGGGGGGAGGCCGGGAAGGGAAGTGAAGGGTAAACAAAGGAGGAGGCTGCAATGCTTGGTAAGAAATGTATGCATTATCCTGCCCATGTAATTGTAGCCCCCCTGTACAGTATGTTCTCAAATAAAATAAAATACAATTTAAAAAAAAAAAATAATAAATCACCTTGGAAAAATAGTGTGGCACGAAGAGTTACTGTTGTCTCATTCAGAAGACACGTAGAAATGAAAACTACCCATGAAAAATAGTGTCCAGTTATCTCTTCCTCCTGTGATTTCATGGCATGAAATATCTCATGAGGAAAAAAAAAAAAAAGCTTAAATCTCATCAACAACCAAATGAAGATAAAATGAGTAACAAGCAACCACTATTCTGTATATCTGAGAGAGGGATATTATGGTAGATTATAATTTTTACAGGAATCTAATTTCTGTGTCTCTCTATCCTACCTTAATGGGTCATTGGCTGATGCTTTTGTTCTCTGGGCTTGTTTTACATTAACAGGAAAACAACATGGCTTCCCACGGGAAGCATCAGGCCAATGGGTAAACAGCACTAGCTGCTTTGTTATTTCTCCATTGTTCATTTGAATCTAGATCCGTGTCAGATGCTCTCATTGGACTGGCTGATGTGTTTCACAGATACCTATTAATCTGAAGGATTATCTTTCTATTTCTTTCTCTTTTCCCTCATAATTTATTGATGGGAGAAATTAAGCTATTCATCCTGAGGAGTTTCCCATCATATAGATTTTGCTGATGATATCCCTGATATGTCATTTAGCATATTCTTTTATCCATTTAGTTCCTATAAACAAGATCTAAAGTCATGATTAAACTCAGGTTCAATGCTTTAAGCAAGAATATGTCATAGACGGTGATGGGTTTTTCCATCAAGAGGCATCTACAAGGAGATTTATTGCCCTTGTGTGCTCTTTTTTTGCTGCTGTTAGCAGCTTATGGTGGCTTGGACTCATTAATTCATTACGTGTTATAAAGGGTAACACTTCTTTCTTTTTACATATTATCTGGAATATATCTCGTCCACTTATTTCACTTTGGTGTTCTCAGCTCTCTCTTAAATGACTTAAGATGCCTTGATCTTAGAAGAACAGAAATTAGGAGCAGAGTTAGAACCCAGCAGAAATCCAGATAGAAGCAATTAAATACAGTTTCATCATCAAATTCCATTACTTTCTTGGTTGGCCTTTGTCCTCCAGAGACAAATGTGAAATGTCTACATTTGAATGCTATCAGAAGTTGCTGATACACTGTGGTCAGCCATGACTAAAAGAGATGGGCAATTTTCTGATATTCAACTGAAGACTTAAATCTATATATTTCTTTTATATAAATATATGCTTATATATTTATATATAATAGCTACAGGTCTTGTTAAGTAGACAATTATTGTTAACATTTCCATTTTAAGCCAAAACACACACATGGCATGCCAAGGAAATTAAGAGGAGTATCTTATATTGTATGATTGCAAAATATTTCTTGGCACTGTGAAAAAACCTCCTGTTATATAAAATACATAGAACTGCATTTCACAATATATTCTTGTGTAAAGTTAATCATAAAAGTTTTACATTTCTGAGTATCTGTAATCCTTCCCATGTCAGAATTCATAACTAGATATGACCTATAATAACTCTCACATTCTGAATGTGATCTTAAGTTCACATTCCACCCTCCAGTACACTCACACCGAAGTAAACACATAAAAGGAATTTCATCTTCTTTGGTGTGTACTTAAATACAGGAATTCATGTCACTAGATCAACAGTGTTTCTTGGCTCCTTTCTCCCCTCTTGAGAGATAAATTGGGCAGTTCAAAGGAGATGTAAAGAACAAAGCAACAAGTTGCCTTACCTCAATAGATGCGCTGAGCCAGGGATTGCCCTTTGCCTTACCTTTAGGGTATTCTTGATTTGGGATGCCCCGTCATGTTCAGTAATACTGATGACCACTATTGGGTCCAACCCCCTTGGGAGTGGTTTCTCAAAGGTAAAGCAGAAAGCTGCCTAATGCTGTTGGTGCATTTTATGGCCTACTAAACATAACTTATTGAACAGTCTCAAATCTCTTGTGAACCCACAGTGCTTCAAAGTCATTATTTTGACATCCGTGACAGTATCATTGACCCTGAACTGCAGGAGATTAGACAAGTACTGAGTTGTCCAAAGAAAATACCCTAGAGTGTGCTTTTCAGATATCCCTCTGATATGTATTGACTTTGTTTTGAGTTAACTTTGATTTTCAAAACTGAGGCAGAGCCAAAAAGATGTCGGAATGCCAAGCAGTAGAATAAAGTTAGGAAAAACTAAGTATTCCATACACTAGAGCGACTTGGTAAGTAAAGCTTCACAAGGGAAATCACAAAACCATAAAGCTAGAGAGGATATTTAACTCTGTTCATATTCTTTTCACCTTACAACTGAGGGAAATAGGGTCAGATTATATAAAATCATCCAAATAAAGCCCTGTGGCCAGTCCATGGAAAGACTGCAGACTAAAACTCTTGTTTTACACTTTCTTGATTATGCAAATTACTGAAGGTAAACTTTTAATGTTTAGCTGCTTTGCTAATCAATAAACTTACTAATGAAGAGCTATGTTGCCTATCTAAACATATGCAACATAAATGAAATGTCTATCACTCATCTTTTTTTCATAAATAAAGATGAGTGAAATACATTTCATAAAACTTACATTTGATATTCCCAGTGGCATGACACCAAAATTTTGCATAAGTGTAACTTTTATTGTTATCATTGCCTCACAGTATATAATAAATCATGGCAAAGTTATTTTTTGAAGTTGTATTTTCCCTTCTGGGTCATCAGATATTGTTCAATGGAACTGAACAATAGCATAACAATTTGAAGTAGAGATACTGAGCAAAACTATTTTAATAGTTCTACAAATGTCTCATAGTCACTACAGAAATCTGCAGAAATTTTATAGATATATATTAATTTGGAATTATTTATTTTTTATTAATAAGTTTTTTATTGTGAAAATACCGTACAGAGGGGTTACAATTACATGAGCAAGGTAATGAGTACATTTCTTATCAAGCATGGCTGCCTCCTCCTTTGTTTCCCCTTCCCATCCCTGCCCTCCCATCTCAACTCCGCACCCCCACCCCACCTTCTCACTCACCCCACCCCCACCAAAGTTGTAAAGTTCATTTTAAAATTAAATGAGTTCAGATGGGATTTTCACAAATATCAAACATGGTATAGAATTATGTTTAACATTGTGATAATAATATTAGAAAAACGAATCTAAAATTTGTTCACACTAAAGACAGGCAAAATACTTTTAATTTAAAGCTATCTCTGCCATCTCCAGTAACGTCTTTGTGTGAGAGTTTAATTTGCTAATTAGACTGATGATACCTGCCTTCATTGTGAGTTATGGGTAATTAGATGTTACAACTGAACTACTGAAAGGGAATGGACCCCATAGGGCAGTTAACCAGCTAGATCATTATCTGAGACAAAGCAAGCTAATTATCACTATAAAGTTCAAACCAGGAGAATTGATCTCAACATCTAGTGGACTCTATTTGAGATCAGCCCCCTTACCGCTAATTCACACTGTGTAATCTTTTTATTACATTATAATGGACTTCAATATGACAAAAAAAATCACAGTATCAGAAATGCATAAAGGAGGAAAGAAAACCAATAGAGATCCCAATGAGATCCAGAAATATTTTTGTAAAGCAATGGAAAAAAAGAAATAAAACAAAATAATATGAAAATCTAAATGGGACATTGTAACTATTCCTGAATGACCAACAACTCTTTCATTACCAGTTTGGAGCATGCAGGAAATGATAATATTCTAGAGGGCTTTCCTCTTATCCAGCCATAGGAAATTATTCCATTCTTTCAATAGAGACCCCTGTCATCCCTGAAGTCAGTCAGGAATGAACAAAATAAATGCATCTTGGAATGAGCAAATGCTACTCAGAATTGTACAACTGACAAAATAACAATGAGGATTGAAGAAAGGGAAAAACACTATTTTGGTGAGCATAATAAATACCTGTGATCGACTTTCAGTCCCTAGGAACTGTCTAAATACTATTTCATTCTCTGGCCCAAACAACCAATTTAAAAATAAATTAACAGAATGCCACTTGTTCGTAAATGGTTGCTACAGAAAGGTCGCAAAGCCTAAATCAATTCCAATGGCAATATCACAAAGGTTCCTCAAATGTTTGTTACGACAGGACATCCTGAAGATACTGACACATACAGCACCCTCGTATTGATCACTTATCACTTAGTCATTGTCTTGGATTGTGCAACTGTGTCACTCATTTCCAATTTAGTTCCCTGACAAGATCGTAAAGCTTCAGGCTTATTTACAAGTGTTGCTGTGCTTTATTGTCTTAAGAAAGATCTTTCTTTTCAGCATTACTCAGGGGAGCCAGTGGGCCTTGGGGTGGTGGGGAAGGGAGAGGGAAGGCAATCTGAGCAGTAGGTAGGTTTCTAGAGAGTAGACTGCTTCGCAGACAGCACTAATAGACACATAAAATTGTTTCTTGGCAGAGACACTGCTGTATGGTTTATAGGCTCCTATGTGGGAGTATATTGTTGCCAAACTTTTCCTTTACATTTGCAACCAATATACTATGAATTATCAAGCCTTCCCAGGACATAGAAACTCTGGCTTTTGTTGGCTTTTTTTGTTTGTTTCTTTTGTATTTTAGACTCAGTGCTCAAAGGCTTCAGAGAAAAAAAAGTAAGTTTTCTCTTCCTAAGTACAAGTGACACATTGAAGTCACCAATCATTGCCTTAAGCGGTGTTTCTTAGGTGAATGCTGCCAGCTCCATTACCAAAGACTACCTCAGAACTTCACTGTGCAACCTAGACAAAGAAAAACATCCCAAATTCCTTACATATTGTGGGTGAGAAGATCCAAACGTAGTCTTTGCACAACCTACTATTGTAGAGACCTTTCTCCCACGACCGCATCCCCTCCACAGTCTGGAATCTCTGCTTTCCATAGTCTCATCTCCACCTCCCAGGAAGAACAAAATTTTAGAAGAGAATATATTTAGAGCAAAGCTACCTCCTTGAAAGATCCCACCGTATGTGCTGAAGTGAAAATTAGGAAATCAAATATTTTTACTTGACCCATTTGTGAAATGCTTACAGCGAAGTCAAAAAAGGACAGCTGAGATCTTTTTAATTATACTAACAAGGCAAATAACAACCCTTTAAATTCAAAGAAACTTCAATACAGAGCAATTCTGACATCCATTCAATTGGATAGTGGATTATAGGCTACGGATTATTATATTACATATTATTATATTAATAATATAACTAGCATCATATGTTATTATATTATGTGTTATAGTAGGACTATTAGAATATGTATTACTCTGTATGCATTCCCTACTGCTATGACTTATAGCAGGAGAATTATAGAAATGCCTTTGATTATAGACCTGCAGAAACTGGCAAACACAAAAATAATGTGCCAATACTAAGATTCCATTTCAAAGAATATTAGGTGACACGTCAAAAATCCAAAAACTCTCCCATAATGCCTTAGCTGTGGGAGAGGGAAAGCAGAAGTTATACGACTATAAAAACATAGCCCATTGATAGTTACCCAATGCGGGTATTTGGCTTTAAAAGGATGGAAACATTGTCCATTTTGACACAGGCAATAAGAAACATTTCATTCTGTAAATAAGTAACCAGAACTGACCCTTTCCCCACTGTTTATTTTTGATTAAGGGAAGAAACATTTACAAATTTTAAAAGCTAAGGCACAGCTCCAAATCTTAAATAACTAAGGTTATGGTGGCTGTCAAGTATTTCTTCTGCCTTCCGTTTCCACTTCGGCTTCCATATCATCACCTTCCCACTTCAAACCAAAAGCCAAGGCTGGGCTAATTTAGCAATTTGTTGTTACCTTGTGGGAGTATAAAGTTCCTTGGTTCTTGTTGATTTAACAGATTTTTCCTTTCTCGTTTTACATGCAATATTTTCAGCACACAGAATACCAGATAAAGCTTTGCTGTAAAGAGCCCTCTTGTTGGGAAAAGCCCATATGCCAGGATATTCATCTGACTTTACACAGCAGGAAGCCGAGGGTCTGATGGCTGTCTTGGCCAAGGGCTGGCCCAGATGAACATGGTGGCCACAGGCCAGCAGTTGCTGCATGACTGAGCCCTGGATGTGTCATTGACTTTGACTGCAGTGAAACCTCAAGCAACTCTGGCAGTTTACAAAGCATTCTGGGAAATAAAGCACACAAAATCGCTAGGCATAATATTGTATTAGTATCTCGTCTCTAGATGAGGGGAAGAGAAACACAGAAGTTTTTAAATAGGACCCTGGGATTCATTTTTCACATATTCACTGGATACCCAGTATCCAGAAATCGTTCTGCTGTGGTTAATATTCTGCTTGTATTCATCCCGTGCATTTTCTGTTCTTCCCTAGAACACTTGAAGGATAAGTTAGAAGAATACATGGCTCGGTTTTCCAAAGTGAGGATTGTGCGCACTAAGAAAAGGGAAGGGCTCATCCGGACCCGGCTCCTGGGGGCGTCCATGGCCAGAGGGGAGGTGCTGACTTTCCTGGACTCCCACTGTGAGGTCAACGTGAATTGGCTGCCCCCACTCCTTAGTGAGTACCGTTGTCACTGTGGCTCCCTGGGAAGCAGAGGAGCCCGGGGGAATTGGATCCTGCAGAGGGAATACAGAGTTCGCTTCTGTTTAGTTTACACCCAGCAAAAGCTAGAGTTGCAGATGATACCAAGTGCAGGAATCTAACTGAAGGTTAGAAATGAATCTTTTCTCTTTGATGTCCTCCTTCATTGCCGTTATACCCCTGAAGTAAACACTAAAAGAAAAATACACCTCTAAACTTTCTACCCTATAATTACAGGAAGATTAAAATATATAACCTACCTACATGTATATTTTGTTATGGCAGCATTGTTTATGAAAAGAAAGAAAAAATATCCTGTAGCCTAAGAATATATAAGGCATTTTTAAACAATTTCTAGGGCTTATAATGTAATTTGTTGTGGTTCTTCCCACTTTGGGCACAGCTCACATTGATAAATAATCTCCATATTTTCATAGAAGCCTCTCGATGACTCCAAGCTCTTTTCCAAGGGATATGTCTTAAATACTCACTGTCTGGCTGAGAGGAAGGGAAAGGAGACTGTCACTTCATACTTGAACTGTCAGCAAGATACACAAATTGAAAGTAATTCAAGCTAGAAAATCTAAGTATGACTCCATTCAAGCTTCAATATTTTTGTTTGGATTTTACAGTGTAGCCAGATAGAAAGTCCACTTGTGGCTAAGAAATAAATTGTACACCTAAAGAAAAAAACTCTATCTGAAAACTTCTTAGCATACATATCTTGTACTCCTTATACTTCTAGATTTCACCAAATCAACTTTTCTTTTAAATATAGCTCTGACCTCAGAAGTAAAGCCAGTAACAACTGCCTTCCCCATTGCTGTCCCAGACAGAATTCTTTTTTTCTTTTGAATTTTAGTTGTATTCATTGAGAAACTACTTTTTAATTAGAGTAAACAATAATGTATTAACTAAGCCCAAGAGGAGATAAATGAGTGGTAATGTGAGAGCCACGAAAGACAGTTGCTAGTGCAAAACAGAGCCAGACAGAATTCTTTACTGACTTCTATGTAGGCTATCAGCTACAACCAGCCAAGCTTCATTAGCAGAAGTTATGGGGGGAAAAAATAATCAAATGAAACTACATAAAACAGAGAACACTAGCAACAAAACACCTGCCATCATATTATGATGACCACTCAGACATCCTAATCAACGGTTGTCCCCATGCTCCTACAGACAGAAACTCAGCCTTTAATTAAAAGTACCTTGTCCAAGGACAAAGCAATTTAGAGCTCCATCAGCAACAGTGAGATTCCTCCAACTGAACTTGACCTATATAGTGTTGAATACTCAAAGAAGTCAGCAAAAGGTCTAATTTATTTATGAGCCAAAGCAATCACTAAATGCCAATTATGGAGTCTCTGATGACTCACTAAGAATCTAATGACAAAAGAAGAAGAAAGGTAGGAAAAGAAAGGAAGAAAGAAAAAGAGAACCCCAGAAATTGCTTTTCTCATTAAAGAATTTCATTTCCTGTAGGCCTGCTGGATAAGAAATGATTCAAGCTCAGGATCACTATCTTTTTTTATTTTCCTCTACCCATGTCCTAACACATTATCAACAATGGAAAAAAAGAAAGAAAAGAAAAAAAAAAAAAAACAGGCACAGCTACCCAGTTTCTTGGTTCATTTTTCACCTTGGGATTATACCTGCATTTCAATTTCCTATTAAGAGTCTGTTTGTTTGATCCCTGGAAATTGAAATGTAGGCACAAGCCTTGGATGAAAAATTAGTCATGCGGCTTTCACCTTAAGCTAGTACAGCTGGATGAAAGCTGAAAGGAAATTTGAAGGGAAAGTTGACAGTTAATTTAACAGACTCATTCTCTTCGGGTCACCTTGGGACTCCTTGTTGGTCAAGGAACTTGTAAATCAACCTGATTCTGAATGTGATTGAAGAAAGTCACTGAAACCGTAATACTAAAATACCTGCAGAGGTGAGAGAAGAAATATTTCCACTGAAGCTCTGATGGTCAACTCTGACAAAGATATCCCCGGGGAAACACGGTTTAGATAAAGATTAAAACCCATTGCAAGCTTTGCCCAAGTGAAAATGGATGCTTAGAGAACTCTTGATGGAGGTTAACTTGAAATAGTGCTGGAGATCCCTTTATCTACTAATTAGCTCAGATAACCTAAAGGCCACCGTTAGCACTCTCTGGCATTTTCCTGATACAATGTTGTCCAAAATTGCCATCCTTTTCACACTCCTGCATCCCATTGTCCTTTTACCCTCTTTATTTTTGTACCTCATTAACTGCTTTCTAAAACACTATGGAGTTGAGTTATTTATTACATCGGTTCATTGTTTTTGCTCCACTCCTAAAGACAGCAATGGTGTGTGGTGTTGCCTACTGCTGTATCCCACGAACTAGAAACGTGACTGGCACATCATTTTTATTCACTAACAATTGAAACATGATTGATTGAATGGGTGGCTAAAAGGATGCATGAGTAATGTAGACATGGAAGATCTCATATAGGACTTTTTTGTTTCTTCACAGTTTAATCAATGTCTTCAAAACATGGCACTGTGATTACAGCCAATAAATCCTGCCTGCTGCTTTGGAGAAACTTCTGAAGCAAATGGACAGTTTCATTACTATACAAGCTTATCCCTGACACCAATTACATTTACGTCAGAATCTCAAAAAAAAATACAATGAATGCAGAAGTAACCAAGCTCCATAATAGTTCTACATGATTCCCTTTGTTTAATGTCACATGCCACATCCAAAGGTCTTCCAAATAATAAGAGAGCAGGTATTCATAGAATCCTGTCTTTGACAGGATTGGTTTATTATGATAAGTATTGATCAAATGCCCATTCTTGGAGAAAGATACTTCACCCATCACTATGTCAAGTGAATCAAAGTAGGCAAATGCCAGTTCTCTGGGCTGGTGGTTAATGTAATGGTGGTTCATAACAATATCTGCATGGGAAGAGAAAGTATTAGAACAGAAATGTATGTGTGTATGCATATGTGTATATGTATATATGACCGATAGATAGATAGATAGATAGATAGATAGATAGATAGATAGATAGATAGATAGATAGATAGATAGATAGATAGATAGATAGATCTTCTCTGACAATGTAGAAAGGCCAAGTTTTAGAAGTGATGAACCAAGTAGAGATCGTATCGTGGTTATTGTTCTCAAAAGTTAAGTAACCCTTGAAAAGATAACTTCTCTGAACTCACTTTCCTCATACATAAATTGTGATGACAACAAGAGCCACCTCCTAGGGCCACCAGGTGTACTAAAAACAGCATACATATAAATCACTTAGTAGTCGTTCAAGAATTTAATAGTATCAGGAATCATAGCAATAGAACTATACTATCTTATTGTTTTGGATAGGATAAGAAAAGATGAAGGGATAAAGCTTTAATCAATCTGAGCAAAATCTTTGGCAAGCCAAGTGCCAGTGGTTCACACCTGTCATCCTAGCTACTCAGGAGCCTGAGCTGAAGATCATAGTCAAAGCCAGCCCAGGCAGGGGAGTTTGTGGTTCTCTTACCTCTAATTAAACACCAAAAGAAAAAAAAAATCTGGAAGTGGAGCAGTGGCTCAATTGGTAAAGTGCTAGCTTTGGGCAAAAAAGAAAAAAACAAATAAAAAAGCTCAGTGACAGCTCCCAAGCCCTGAGTTCAAGCATACACACACACACACACACACACACACACACACACACACACACACACACACACACACACACACACACACACACTTTGTCAAAGCTGAGAACAAATAATATTATGAGTGATCTGTCATCATATAGAGAGAAATGGTCACCATGACTGCCACAAGATGAGATGCTACAGAAACCATAAAGTTAAATATTTACATGTTGGAAACTTCCAAAAGCAGGCCCACATTTCCTCAGCAGGTGATAGCTGAATGCTTGAAGAAACACAAGTGCTGTGTTGGATGCATGATAAAATGACAGATTGGGGACAGGTCAGAGTAAAAATGTGACCGAGGTAAAACTAAATGGACTCCACAAGTCTCTCGGGGAAATAACTTTCTTAAAGAAAAATACAACAGCTCTAATTGGACCTAATCACTGTCCCTTCACATTAACACAGCCTTTGGAAACTCCTGCAAAGTGCTCAAACACCAACAGGGAAGCAAGGCTGCATGAGTTATGCATTTAAGGGCTCTCTAAGCTTCTCTGGGCTGGAAAATGATAGATGACCAGGGCAGGCATGTCATTTCCTATTTTGTGCTTTCATTTTTCAGACCAAATTGCACTAAACCACAAAACCATCGTGTGTCCCATGATCGATGTGATTGACCACAATCACTTTGGGTATGAGGCACAAGCTGGGGATGCCATGCGCGGGGCCTTCGACTGGGAAATGTACTACAAAAGAATCCCCATCCCTCCAGAACTCCAGAGGGCAGATCCCAGCGACCCTTTCGAGTGAGTAGAAGTGGAGGGAGGGGCCACGGGAGAGAGGGCAGAGGACTCATTCTAGGCATGTCAAATCCAGGACCCAGGAGGGCAATTATCTCTGATAAAATGGAATAAAACAGGTGGTAACGATATGCAAAACACTAGGAAAAGGTCAGACCTACAAGATATAGAAAATTAAAATTACAAGCTATGCTGAATAACAGGAACACCTCTCAACCAATGCTAACTTTAACAAAAACTATGTGTGGTAGAAAAAAAATCAGAAGCTGAGCATCAGCGTAATGAGTTAGGATGGCATGTTTAATCTTAACTGCTCAGGAAGCTGAGATCTGAGGATCAGGATTCAAAGTCAGAGTAGGGAGGATAGTTCATGAGATTCTTTTCTCCAATTAACCACCAAAAAGCCAGAGGTAGAACTGTGGTAGAGCACCAACCTTGAGCAAAAAGCTAAACCCTGAGTTCCAGTACTCACACACACACAAAAAAAAGAAAAAATTGGAAAGATGGAAAGAAGGAAGGAAGGAAGAAAGGAAGGAAGGAAGGAAGGAAGGAGGGAGGGAGGGAGGGAGGGAGGGAGGGAGGGAGGGAGGGAGGGAGGGAGGGAGGGAAGGAAAATGCATATGAAGGGAGGTGACACTGGTCAAGATTCACTATATTCATCAACTTTTTTATATGGCACCTCCTTGTACAACTAACTTAAAGGTGATTTAAAAAATAAAAAAAAATTTCTAAATGCCTACATTGAAGAGAATACATGAAGAAGGCCTACACACACAGGCTTTTTAGAAGTTCTCATCATCAGTTCTCTATGTTCTTTCTACTTTTGCCCAGGGGATTACTGAAATTACTTGATTTTTATTTTTCTAGCCATTGTCACAGAATATGAAACTGAATTTAAGCCTATACTTCCCTTTAGAACTTATCTACTTAAGATAAAAGTCAGTGTATCTGAGTGTTTCTATAACTTACAAGTAGAAAATTTAATTAACATATACAAAGCAAATAATCTTATGTAGGGTTGATATAACCCTACACCTAATTTAAGTACTAAAGAGGAGTTACCATGCCAGATGCTAGTTGTTCAAGCCTATAATCCTAGCTACTCAGGAGGCTTGAGATCTGAGGATCACAATTTAAAGCCAGCCTACGCAGAAACATCCATGAGACTCATCTCCAGTTAACCAGCAAAAAGACAAAAGTAGGAGTATGACTCAAATGGTAGAGTGCAATCCTCCAGTGAAAAAGCCAAGTGAGAGGCCCTGAGTTCAAGCTTCAATACTAGTGCATTCATACACACACACACACACACACACACACACACACACACACACACACACACACACAATATCTGATTGATTTCTACGGAATGATCACTAATGGTAACAGTAAAAGTTGTTCAACAGCTAGCTCAGAGATTGTCTATATGGCCCCTTTTGACCTCATTAAAATCTCTACAACTTCCAGTGACTATATTTTTATTAGTACCAGACAAATGTTTGTGTTAAGAGCCCCATTTAAGCTGTATTAAAATCAATATATTGTCTTTTCATCATCAAATGCAAACCATGGGAGTTTGCAGTAGAGAAGCAGCTGAATACAAAAGGCACTTCTGTGACACCTTCACTTTATTTAAATTCTGACAAACATGTAATAATCCTCAGAAAAAGTCTCCTCCAATTCCGTCTCTACAAAGGGGAACTCCAGGGAGCAGCGAAGGGGCGTTCAGAGGTCTTCAGCTGGATCAAATGAGAGGGAAGCCATTGCTTTCGCACAATGAAGCACCCTCATCAAACATCCAGAGCTTCTAGAGCTAGAGCTCCTCCGACTCTCAAATTACTCGGAAGTGTTTGAAAAGAACTGACTAAGGGCCTTTTAACTCCCCCAAGGCATCGACCAAAATATCATGAATATTCAAAAGGTGTTTTTACAGATCTAAGTCAAGGAGTGTCTAATAAACATTTAAAGTGGCCCAACTGAGTTGATCCCCAGACTTTCCCAGAGACAATCATGTAAGAATCTGGGGATAACGCATGCTAAGTGAAGTAAGTCAGGTCCAGAGAGACAAAGGACACATTTTTTCTCACATGTGAAAGTTCAGTCTAAATTCTCAATAAGTATGCAAATGTATGCATATATATGCAAATATAGACAAACATATTGACTTTATAGATATGGGATAACTAAATTATATACCATACTTAACAGAGGAGGATTCTAAAGGTGTAAGTCCTTTGAACAACTAGCTGTAGTCTAACAAATTGAATACCAGAAAGGTAGAACATGTGTGGTAGGACAGGGGTGTGAGGTTGAGGGAAGGGGATAAACACATGGAGAGAGGAAAGGTAAGTAGACAGGGGCATAGTATTCAAGGTACGGACACGACAGTAGAACTAGGTAAACTGAGGGAATGGGTGGAGTTGGGAGAAATGGGGGAGAAGGATGATGGGGGGAGAGTGATCAAGATGCTTTGTACTCACAAACTGACAGGTGGAATTCAAACCCCTTTGTGTCACTACTTAACAATAAATACATTTCTTTAAAGAAAAAAAATAAGGAAAAAAAAGTCTTGAGAAAGGAGGTTCAAGCGAGAGAGGTAATAAGCACAGGAGGCAATGAGTATCTTCATTCACTTCTTTAGCCGATCTACAACGTGAAGGTATTTCAAAACAGGCACAACATAAATATATACATTTTTAATGTATCAAGTTAAGACATGAACAAGAAGGCTTAAAATAAAGCAAAATGTTGTTTTAGTATTTACAAAATTAAAAAGTATGGAGGGGAGAGGGAGGGGATACAATAGGACCCTAAACACAGGACAACAACGCTCATTCATTGTCAGCTGATGTGAGGTCCACACCCCCCGTGCGACCAATGCAGGTAATCACCCATTAAGGGCTAGAATTCATCTATGATGGCTCTATACTGGGATAGTGGCTGATGGTAATGGGCTTTTACTTCGCTTCCACTGTAATAGGAGAATGGGGCTCAGTTCCCGCCCCCCAAAACAGTGGGATCAACATACTACCAGAGAGCTCTCCAGTGGCATCGTTGTGAGTCTTCTCAGAGGCTGCAGTGACAGTGAAATTTTTTTGTCAGGCAGACCCTTGACTGAAGCTATCTCAACAGCAAGCACCTGGCTTAACTGGGGTTCTGACAGGATTGGTCACTTTCAGAATGAGATTACCCCTTGTTCCTGTCACCCCATTTTTCTTAAGGTGGCTGCTGTCCTGTCAAAAACTGCATGAGCCTATTGAATATTACTGTCTCTCCACTTTAAGTCCTCTTGATTCTGAGGAATGTGGACACTTGAGTCTTTTGTGTTAAATGTAGCTTCCAGAGGTGTCCACTTTGATCTTAAAAATTGCATTTGCCTTCCTAATAATAAAAGAATGGTTACGCCTGTGCTCTGAGCAGGGTGTCAGCAATTCTATTACTACACCAGTCACCTGAATGTTCTCCTAAACAGACATGCTTTAGGCTAAAGTTTACACAGAATGAATAGGGTGTCCCTCTCTCATAGTCTTTCATGTTTCAAGAGGGAGGGTATGAGGCTATTCGGTTTTCAGTAGCAAGAAAGAAACTAAAGAAGAATAAATAAATATATTGCAAACCCCAGGACATTTCAGTAAATACATATGCAAAAATCATCTTTCTGCAGCAAGTGTATCAAATTGTCCCAAAGTACAATGCCTGAATTCTCTCATTTACTTTGCTATTATTTAAGTCTTCAGTGACTGACTTGATTATAGTAGTGGGTTTCTTTTTTAACTGGAAAATCCTGTAAAAGGGAGTCAAAGCTGATCAGTATGTAGTTGCTAATGAATTGGATTTAATTGAATTAATCAAAGTATTATAGTGCATAAGCATGTATTACTTCTCAAGCATTCAATTTCAGTATAATACATTTTTAATCCTAGTGTGTGATGCAAACTGTACATCATGGTGTATTATTCCAGCCAAAGAATTCAAAATTTTCCTGTTTTGTGAACTGGAAATCCAGACCTTCAGTAATCTGAAGAAAAACAAAAAAGAAAAACCCATGAATAATTTTTGAACACTGAAAAGAAAACTTACATTGATAAATATATCTGATTTTGGGGGGAGAATTGTTCATAGATTTTTAGAGAAAGTGGTATTTGTGTTTCCATTTTATTGTGTGGCAGTCACAAATCGAATTGGATTGGACTGAAGTGAATCAGATGGGATGCATTCCAGGAACATGTTTATTTTATTGAAGTCTGAGGCATTGGTTGAGAGGATTTTTGTTTATTTGTTTGTTTGCTTGCTTACTTGTTTTATTTTTCTTTCCACCAATACTGGGACTTGAACTCAGGGCTTTACATCCCCACTTGACTTTTTCCTGACTAGGAAAAAGCTTAACTTAGAAGTGTCTCAGAGTGTAGGCAACAATGACCATGACCTACTGTTAATCCAAATTATTGGCACTTCTAATGCTGCAGAACTCCTGAAGGCCTGGGGGGTCAGACCTGGAATTCTTGTGAGCTAGTTCTGCAGCCCAGAATGGGTGCACCTTACACTTGCTAAAAACTGACTGAATGCTATTTGTCTGTCAAAGAGACTTGTGTCACTATTGCACAGAAGTTAGAATGCCTTCCAAATTTTTCCTACAGTGTCTTCCTGTATTCTGAAGGAGACAGTGAAAAACTTGTTGACTTTCTATAACAGCTAGGCATAGTAGCTCACATCTCTAATCCCAGTATTTGAGAGACAGAGGTGGGAAGATTGGGCCATTGAGGCCTATCTGGGCTACATAGAAAGTTCTAGCCCATCCTGGGCACATAGAGAGACTCTGCCAATAAATAAATAAATAAATAAATAAATAAATAAATAAATAAATAAATAAATAAACATTGATGTCACTGTGTGAAAGTTAGTGCTTATTATCTAACCAAATTTCTTATTGAATTAATGCCTAGAATGGCTTCAAGCCTATCGGTAAGTTGTGTAAGAGATTTCCTAAACCAAGTCAATTTTCTCACAAACTTTTCATTGATCTTCAAGCAATTACTTCCAAAATTTGCCCCATTTTCATCCAAAAAAATCAAAATGATGCATAAGGCTATCATTCTTTTTGCCTCATGGATTTCAACTTCCAACCAAAAAAAAAATTTCTATAATTGCCATTTTGAAATTTTAGTCCTGAGCTTTTGGGCAAATTACATCAGAACTAATGTTCATCAATTTCATCAAGAGCAATGAACTAGAACTTGGCTCTTCCCAACTTCAACCACGGATCCTACCTTCACATTAGTCCAGAAAACCCTCCATTAATCGGATCAAATAACTGACTTGATTAAGCCTGTCATATTAAGGATGTCATGTGAAAATGAATCTTTGTCTAGCTCTACACGGCATATGAAAGACTTCACTATATTATCTAACTTGCAATCATCTTTTGGCAGTCAGTAAAGTAGATAGTTTGGTTTTTCTACTTTGACAAATAAAAAGAATCAAAAAGATTAAGTAACTACCAGAACTAATCAGAGGCAAAAATCGGAACTCAAATTAATATCTCCATTCACTCACTCCATCTCTGCTGAAATCAATAATCCCATAGGACTCAAATCAATGGCATCTTTCGTTCTTTCAGACTTTAAAGCCTAAGGTTAATCAATAATTTTCCTTCCCTTTGAAGAAAAACGTAGGCACCCGTTAAAGGAAGCATTTTGTCAATTAATGTTTCATGGCAAGTCCATGATAATAGAAGCAGAAAAGGAAACAGATTGCCTCATCCCCAAACTGTGTTCCTATCATTAAACCAAACTAGAGCTGATGGGTTGGAAATGTCAGCCTTCCATTACTTACTAATGAAGGAAAATGTCAACAATGCCAGCTCCGGGACTCTTTATAACAAGATCTAGGTCAATATTTGACAACCACAAAAGGACAAAATGTTTAGGGAAAAAATACTGCCACACTACTACATAGTGTCCTCATCTACAAGAAGGAGAGGGCGAAGGGGGACAAATGGCTTCAGCGTGGGAGAAAAACTAATCAAAATATTGAACGAGATCAGCCTCCTCCGAATCCCAGAATGAGAGCCCCTGAAGATTTATATTTAATGCAAAATAAAATGTCACAGAGGCAGAGATGTGGTAATTACCCAACCCACTATTAAGAAGACATCTCCCTTTCTCTGGGCTCTGCCTGCCCTTGGTCTCAGCTGCCACAGAAATCTCATCTGCCAATCAAGACTCGCAAAGGGGCCGACAGGCTCTCTTTTCCCTGGTAAGGATCTGCTCACCAGAAATACCTATTCATTTCCTCCCTCATCCAGAAGGTATCATCCCAATGATCTTCTCCTTCCTTTAACATAGGAGTACCAAATTAGCAAATCCTGGCTATTATTTCTGGGTATTTCCCTGATTCCTTTGTGTTTCTCGAGATCTCTTTAAATCTCTAGGTTCTTGGGGAAATGATGGACCTTAAGAATTCCTCTTTCTGGCTGGGCACCAGTGGCTCAGGCCTGTAATCCTAGCTACTGAAGAGGTCAAGGTGTAAGGATCACAGTTTTCAGCCAGCCAGAGCAGGAAAGACCATGAGACTCTTATCTCTAAATAAATCACAGAAAAGGCCCAAAGTGGCGCTGTTGCCCAAGTGGTAAAGTGCTAGCCTTGAGCAAAACAGCTCAGGGACAGTGCCAAGATGCAAAGTTCAAGCCTCAGGTTAAAAAAAAAATCCTCTTTCTGGCTTTTCAACCTCTTTTGTTGTGCCACCACTTTCATAAGAAGTCTGATATGTTATGCTATTTTGAAAAGCTCCATTCTTCCACGCTGGAGACTCCACCCATCTACATCACTCACTCAGGATCATGGGCTTTGTGGAACTCCTGCTCTTCTCTACCCAAACCTTAATAGGACTCTTTGTCCCCAATCTTTATTTGGTAACATCTTATGTGATCAGGTTAGCTTGGTTTCCTTATCAGAAACATCCTGGGAAAAAGTAGATAATCACCTCCTGATCTCCAGTACCTTGCAAAACTGTGCTACATAGGACCTCACAGTGGTCCCCTGTGTGCTGAAGAATCATGGGGTTCCCATACTCCGATTTCAATTGATTACTATTTTTCTTACCTGTTCATTCCATCATTACCTACTTTGTTCTGCTTCCCAAGCTGTTATCTTGAGTCTAGCTGTCTCTCTAATACCTAAGGACTATTTACCTTTTCCTTCACTCACAGGATATAACTTGACTCTCCATACATGCCTTCTTCTTATACATTTCATTGTTACAATGGGTCAACCTGTATCCTTGTTTCAGCATTTTGTTATTTCCCTTCCCCTCCCCAAATTAGAAAAATGTATATACAAGATGCAGGGCACTGGAATCCAATACAGTGACAACAGGGGTTGTACCACAGGGGAAGAACATACAAAGGAACAAACAAACAAAATCACATAGTACATTATAACAACAAGAAAGATTAAAATCTCTTATGTCCCTATCTTGAGCTTCCTTTTGCTTAGCATCAGGTTATATGGTCATATGTACCTAGCTTTCTTATACAGGCTGTCTTGTGTGTTCTTTATTCTAATTATTCTGTGTTTAGATCTTCAGTTTCTGGTTTCCCAGCCTTCTTTATGTAAGTCTTATCTACAATTACCTAACTCCTGCAAATCCCAGAAAACCTCATCCCAGTCCAAAGCCCAGTCCCAGCTCATCAACCTTTACTCTTCTGATGATAGCATCATACCAGAGCATGGAACAATTTAGCAGAATCCCCTGGCATTCTATAAAAATTCATCTTCTGTGTCAGCAGGCAGAAGTCTATATCTCCGTCCTGGGTGTTTTCAGCCTTACTTTTCTCACTGAAGGCTTCATTGATAATATTTCTGCCCCACACTTGCTATCTTTTATTTCCCTTCTCAATTTAATTGTTCTTCTTTTGTTTTCCCTAATCATTGCTAAACAGGATACTAAAATGGAAACTCCATAAGAGTAGAGGGATTGTTTTATTCATTTTATTCAGTGCTACATCACTAACACTTTGTGTTCATACCTGGTAGACAATCAATATTTATTGGATGGGAAGACAGAAGCCAGAGAAGGATGTATGTATTTGGAGAAGAGATAATGATTGTTCAACAAAGGACATGTGCTAATAAGAAAAATACTGTGGCCAGACTGAGCATAGAACAGGCCGTGTGATGCTCACGGGCCAGGCTATAAGAGCATAGAGTCTTATAAGGGAGTGGTAGAAAGTAAAGAAAAGGTATAATGGAGAAGATTAGCAAAGGACTGTTATGTGGAAGGAAAGAAGGAAGGAAGGAAGACCTTTCTGGAGTCATTTACATTGTAAATCACAATCAAGTTGATTTTTAACAAACATCTTTACCAAGGATGCCAACCCTTGCTAAGGAAAGACACTGTAAGACACTTCTGTACTCTACCTTGCCAATTGGTTCCAATTATTCTTTCTGAAGAAAGAAGGTATTTATGTATAATTGGAGTCAGAAGGATACAAAACCTGTCTCTAATTCTATGCTTGATATATTCTGAGTTAGATGGAGTTTACTTAGGCTTACGTGGGACAGCACATGACATTGTGCTTTAGAACAGAGTGATACCCATGGCCAAAGAAAGACAAGAAATTCTCCAAAGAAGCAATTCCAAATCTCAATTCTCTAACAAAATTGGGACAAAAATAAAATTAAATAATAACATAGTAATGCACAGACTCCTTTTAGTGCACATAAAGATGAGTTATGTACAGGTTTTATTCTTTGATAAGTCTCTCTGTGATATTATTCGTTGCTGTTTGGATTATTTATTTGGTTCCAGAGGTATGAAGCTTAATTGAGGTTTTCTCCATGAAGACACTGTTTAATGAGATCTATTGCGCCATCTAAGGAAATAACCAGTGGCAATGATGCCACCTGGCAGAGATAACAATTCCTTCCTTCCTTCTTAGCCTTCCTTCCCTCCTCCCTTCCTCCTTTCTTCTTTCCTTTTGTTAATGGAGGGAGTCTAAGACATATTAGAGTCAATGCATCTAGAAATATGTTTCTATAGGAAGACATGTTTTTGTGTCCTGACGTACCAGTTAAATTTGTCACAATGAACCCTGGAGAGAAGAAGGTGACACCACATAACCTGAGCGAAAGGCAGAGCTGCAGACCACCCGCCAGAATGCAAGGCTCCCGCTGACTGTAAACAGGAAAGGCCTCCATCAGGTGGAACTTCTGATCCCTAAATGACCTTGAGCATTTTGTTAGGCTCTAAGTTTCTTCAGTTGTGGACATCTGCGACTTGGTGCTTTTCTGACTTTCTGGTGCATGGTGTCTTGTTCTCCCACGGGAAGAAACTAGAATGGAAGACAAAGACTCTGCCCACGTGACTCTTATAGAGATACTTATCTCGGATAGGAAAACGAAGGTGAACCAGGGTAGGAGATTCATGAAGCTACAGTCTTTCAGACTATAAAGATTAATTCACGAACCTATCCATGGCTTCCTAAGGAAGTAGTCAGGAGACTCATTGCACAAAGTGAAGGGGAAGGTAGTTCTGTCCCAAGCCAGAAAACAAATAGCTGTGGATGTCCTGTAAGCTGCCCAAAAGATTGCTATGGGCAGTGAAGAAAAGTTGAGTTTCCGCACCTCCCCGGTGTCAAAATCACACCCGATAATATTTCCCTTTCCTTCCCCGCAACCTGTCCCTCGCCAGTTCTACAAATTGAAAAGTTAGTAATCAATGCGGGCTTGCTAAGTATTTTGTTTTCCTTTGATGCACACTGCCCTAAGCACTGAATGTTCACACGGCAAGCACGGGCCATGTGTAATTAAATTACACATGTGATAAGAGACATCATCTCATGGAAAAGAATCCCAGCATATGGAGTGAGCTGCAAAACTACAGTGATCATCTAAGTGGGCATAAGTAAAGCTTTCTTTAAAAAAAAAAATTCTATCACTGAACTCCACTGGACCCCAGCATATTGTTTCCTGAGCCAGCAGTAGGCTTGATCCAAACATATTCAAGGCCTAGAGCAAGAGGATAAACGAAGGCCCAGGTGGTACATGTCCACATATTTAGAAGTTATAAATCAAACTAGCAAACTAGTGAATTTTGTTTTAGCCTCCTGCCTTGATAAATATACCTTGGTAACAACCGAGCGGGTTGGGTTTGTATGTAGAAACCCTCCTGAGAGGTATGCAGCTGCCCCTGGCAGTGGAGCTATCCAGCAGCCCTCAGCCCATTCTGCTCCCTCACACTTGTTCTTCCGGTGCCTAGCCTGCAAACCCACATGTCCATCCTCCTCACGAAAACAGCCATCCATGGGTCAACACTCAGCCCTAAGAGCGTAAATTCCAATCACAGAAGGAAAGCCCCTGAAAGAACATCAAAGAAGAAAACAGAAATAATTGCCAGCCTAAGAAAGTAGGCTCTACCACTGTCCACACAGGGAGCAAGGCAGTTTTTACAGAACTCGCTTTGCAAAAGGCATAAGGTTTCCAATAAGCACTGCTTTATCTTTTTTTTTTGACCCCCAAGGACTTTCTCTTGTGGGAAGGGAACCACCACACTCTAAAGTCACTGGACAGTAGAGAGCACTTGATCTTCAACGAAAAGTACCAAGGGTGTTTGCACAGACTGGGTAGATCATCACATATTCTCTACAACATCTCTAGATTACTTAGAGCAGATACTACACCCACTATGGCGACTCTCCCAGTATTGACATGCAGTGTTGGGTGAAGAGAATGGGAGAGATGTGAGCCCAGAAGTTTGGAAATGGAAATAATCCTGACATGGAATTTGGTTCTTGAGTTGAACGAATTTGAACGAGTAGTGTATTGAGAATGTATTTCTAAGAAGCCAAGGTCTAGATTGCAACTCTGTATTTTCATAGTTGGCCCTCTGGTGTTGACAAATTCTACACCCATTCACCAGCACTGACTCCATCAACCGTCACTGTGCAAAAATACTCAGGACAAAAACAAAACCTGCATTTGTGTTAAATACATACCAACTTCTTTGTTTCTTCCTGAAACAAATCAGTATATCAACTATCTATGAGCATGTTTACAAATACTCCTCACATCATCTTCCTTTTCTATGTACATAACACAGAAGCTAAGAGAGAGAGAGAGAATTTTAAGACAAAAGGAAGGAAAGATATTTACCATCTATAAAAAAATGCAATCTGAGTAGCAGTAAAGAGATGTTGCAATAGAAAAACATCAGGACTCAGATCCATAAGAATATCAGCAGAGAACATGTAGGAAAAAGAAGCTAAAATAGTTACTAGTAGATAAATGGAGTGCTGGGCAATAGCTCAATAGCTCTGTATATATGACCATATAAAATGATGCTAATTAAAATGAACTCCAAGATACGGAAACAAGGGGGTTTTTTGGTTGGTTTGTTTAATGTACTATTTCCAGTTCTTTCTTTTTTCTTTCTTTTTTTTTCCTTTGGTTTATCCCCTGCTGTTACTGTTTTTTATTTCAGTGCCCTTCGTCTTGCATATAAGTTTATCTGATTTGGAGAGGGGAAGGGGATGACAAAAATGTTGAGACAAACAACAAAGGTGAACTAATGCAACCATGACACTCACAAGACACTATTGTGTTGGAAAGAAACTTTACAGTTGGGAGAGGGGAGTCAGGAGCGAGGGATAGTAGAAAATGAGGGAGCGGGTAACAGTGTTCAACCAGAACTGTACTCACTTCCTTACTTATGTAAGTGTAACCCCTCTGTACACCACCTTTACAATAAAATGAATGAATGAAAAAATGAATGAATGAATAAATAAATCGAGTGCTGGGACTAGGATCCTCAGTGCTAAGATTCTTCTTGTGTCTAGAAGGAGAAAATATACCCAAGGAGTCCAAATACATTTTTGCACACATGTGTATTGGAATAACGTAACTCGTAGCTATTCACTCATTGTAATTGAGTATTTTGCCACCCATCAACTATTCAGAGAATTAAAAATAATAGAGATATCTTTTAAACAAATTTCTGACTTGATAATCTACTTCTGATCTTTGCTTCTGTATCTAAAACATTAAACTAGACACTGCTTGGGAACTGCTTGTTGGCATCTTAGATATGTTAATCTAATCAGATATCTTGGTCTGGTTAATATTTTCTACCAGTCTTATGTAAGACATTCCCTAGAAGTAGACTCTAAATTAAAGAAATATAATTGTGCCTGCAAAATTCTGCTGAATTCAGAAATAAGCTGTAATTCTGGAAGACTGAAATAACCCTTTGGAAGACGGTGCTCTGTAATTAGACATGTATCTGGAGCATACACACAGCAAGTAAACTCCACAGGAATGCCATGTTCTCACCTGACGTCTCTTAGTAACCCAAGGAATTTCATATTAACTAACACGATAGAGTGAATTACAGATAGGAATTAAAACTTCATTAAAGTTAATGCATATGCCAAAATACTCAAGGAAATTTTTTTTCTAAAGGCTTTCTTGTGTTTTTATATTTTCAACATGTCAGAGATAAACACATTTGGAATACAACCAGAGCTAAACTTTCTTACTTGAGCAAACAAGATCATAACTGGAAGCAAAAACACAATATACCTATGAAACCCCTAGAAAAAAAGCCTGTTCTCTTTTTTAATTTAGAATAATTGTAGAAATCTAACCCCGAATGGGACTTCTATTGCTT
Organism: Dipodomys merriami; assembly: GCF_024711535.1. NCBI lineage: Eukaryota > Metazoa > Chordata > Mammalia > Rodentia > Heteromyidae > Dipodomys > Dipodomys merriami. The sequence goes on along the minus strand of NW_027202493.1, from coordinate 30,547,444 downwards.
TTGCAAGAAAAGAGCCTAAAATATTCAAAACAGCAGTTTGCTCAACCTTTTGTTAGTGTTATACTGCCACCTGCTGGAAATAAAGGTTAATCATTTTGAGAACCAGCGTTGACAAAAGAGCAAAAGACTTGTAATGCACTGTAAATAACATTGAGTTCCCAAAGTGTCCTGGGTAAAAGAACTATGAAATAAGTTTTCACTACAAAACCACCAAACCACATGATAGATATGTATAGGTAAGTCGATGATTGACAAAAATCCCTCTGAAAAGGGCACCATGTCGCCGTTATTTAGGACCCAAACACAGAGAAAGAGACCATGGAGATTCTCAAGGTAGTTTAGAGTAACTGTTGGTGCATAAAGAAGATGTGAGCAGAAATCTTGAATTGGAATCCAAAATCCTGTATAGCACTTACATAATAGACACCTGTTGTCAATCTTAGAGGCTGCAGTAATTGTACAGTAATGAGGGAAGGAGGCAATGGGAAAGAAAGGCAAGGAAAAACAGAGATAGCTTTCCCAGGGAAAAGGGAAAGTACAAGGTTGGCAACTGACAAAAAAAAAACAGGACTGAATCTGTTTCCAGCTGATTCAGAGTGACTTTGCTTTGAATTATTTACTAACCAACAAATTCTCAGAGCAAGACCTCTGTCTCTGCCATGAGAGGGTACAAAAACAAATACATATTGACCTCCGACCTCCAGCCTCCAGAACCATGGAAGATATATTTCTATTTATAGGTCTCCAGCCCTATGTTGCTTCATTAAGCAGCCAGGGCTAGCTTAGGACAGCCTCCACTTTGTACCTCCCCCAGGGGTAAAGGGAGTCTTCAGACTAGGAGCCCGTTTGACCACTGACTAATTTGTAATCTTGGGGAAGTTATATCGTTAGACCTTGGGCTTTTAGATGAAACACTAGGGGGCAGAGATTCGTGTGTAGATCTGTTATTTCTCTATAATACAAAGTCAATAATGCTAAAGAAAATCTACCTGTTTCAAAGAACATTGTATGGTGATTGCAGGAAGTTGATTACTCACTCGCTGAGCCTCAACATGGCTGAACGGGGATTTAAAACAGAAATAGACTTGTTCCACAGTGCCATCCATTTGCATTCCCTGTATTACTCACATGCAAAAGCTGTTTCAAATTGGGCCATCTTAATGCTTTCAGGGCCTCTAATGATCTTCTGGGTTTAACACTTGTTATCCTCTCTACCAGGAACAAACCTTGATTTAATGAGCTGCGTCTGTGATAAAACTGAAATCACTACTGTTTTTGTTCTAAGCTGCAGCGTGGCATGATGGTGCAAGGTTTTCTCTCCAAAACCTTTGCATTTGCAGAGTAGAGGCCGGCCTGGGACTCCGCCCTGAGCAGCCGGTGGCTTCTTCATACCCTGATTAGATGGCCTTAGCTGTCCACTTAATGAGTGTATATAATTTAATAGCAGAAAGGGCCTGACTTCTGAAAGGAATGGGTCTAAACTCAGTTCTCTCTTTCTCTGCTGCTTTTGCCTTGGTTCATCCATCCACAAAAGAGAAAATAGTTTTCACATGTGTCTGATCTCCACCTGGTCAGGGAGACAGAAGGAATAGTACTTCCCACAGCACCAAGAAAACCTGCAAAGACTTCACATAGCCAGACTTCACATAGCCATTCCTGCCCCAGTCAATCACTCCAGCCAGGGAACAGGAACTGGGATTGGCCATTCTGCAAACCACTGTGTGTGTGTGTGTGTGTGTGTGTGTGTGTGTGTGTGTGTGTGTGTGTGTGTGTGTGTGTGTGTGTGTGTGTGTGTGTATGTGTGTAGAGCTCTTCTGGGTTAGTACAAGAATAACTGTGAGCACACCACCAGACTCTAATCTGGATGTAGAGAGTACCTTTTATGTGAGTTTTCCATAACTCACATTTGTAAGTGCCCAATATTTTCTCTTCTGAATAATCCTGGAAAGAGTGTGTTGAAGGAAAGAAATCCATAATTTAAGGGAGAAATGGAAACGTTGGTCATTGCAAAGACACTCTTCTCAATAGATACCAAAAAGCCCTTACTCTGAAGAGACACTAGAGAAGGCATCCTTTTTTGTTGTGTGTTTTTGTCTTTTGGCAACACTGATGTTTGAACTCAGGATTCCATACTTGTTCAACTGGTACTATCCCGCTAGAGCCATGCCGCCAGCCCAGGCTTTTGCTGGTTATTGGGAAGATGAAATTGCCTAGACTTTTCTATCTCAGCTGGTTTCAAACCATGATCCTCTAGATCTCAGCCTCCTGAGGTAACTTGCATTACTGTCCACCAATACCTAGCTTTGAAAAGGCATCTTTTCTCCTCTCCAACTGTGGTCGAGATAGTAAGCTCTAGCAAGTGGAGTAAATGAAGTCTGCCTCTGTAACCACATTTACACTAATGAAGTACCATCAATCTCCTGGCTCTTCTCTGTCTCTTTGCCTTTGTGGGCACCCCTTTGCCTGCACTGGAGCCCCCGTAGAATTAGCAATGCCTGCTTTGCCCAGGCCCTTGTCACTAGTGTGACTCTAGGTCATCATTCTCTCTGTGGGAGAAAGCTGCTAACCCTGACTAGAATTTGAATCTCACCTGGCAGAATCAAATTCTAAAGAACACGTAACCCCTTCCACATTCGGATCATCTTTAATATTTTGAGATTGCAATGACAGCCTCAAAATTGGACTCAATGCCTAACAAAACCTTCTTCCTCTAAAGAGAGATGCTGACCATCCACAAGAGAGAAGAGGAAGCTGCCTGCCTGCCCTGTTATTTAGTGTGAAGATTCCAGATAGGATTAAGGAGAGGGCTCACAGGAGAGGCAGCATCCTCATTGTCTGTTTAGCCTTTAAGGTTACAGAAATCACCCAGGTTTGCCTCTGGATGGAAGAGTGAAAAGATCTAGGCGTCTACAGGACCCAAGAGTAGAAGGCAATCATGAATACAGGAGGTATCTGTCTCCCATGTGGAGATGTCTGAAGGCACAGTATGGGTGGAGTTGGCTATTAAACTGAGGTAATAACAGGAATCAGAGGGAGGAGCCTCTGCGGTTTACCATAAGCACTATTTCACTGGACATTAACAGGTGGGTTTCCATGGGTCACATGACAAGAGACCCACGCTTGTAGTATTTTTAAGGACCTTTCCACACCTAACTGCCTGCTAAGGAAAGACTGTTCTGCGAGGCAGGAGGAAAAGCAACAGAAAGTCAGCCAACCAGAAAAGTCATCAATCAATGTAAAGTGGGGGCCCCAGCAAATTCCTAAGAGAGAATCAGGCTTTCCTCCCATGGCACTTCCCCTGAGGAGGAAGCCAACAATCCAGAGAAAGCTACTAACGAACAAAATGGCATTGGTACCTTTCCTCTAATCCCCACTTCTCCAACCCAGAGAAGCCAGACATGAAGAGGACATAGAAAGAAATGTAAAGCCAAGATGAGCTGGAGGTGAGGTGCAAAGTACAGGGCTTGCTCAGCAAAAGTGAGGGCCTGGGTACAAGCCCCAGGAAAGAAAGAGGAAGGAAGGAAGAAGGAAAGAAGGAAGGAAGGAAGGAAGGAAGGAAGGAAGGAAGGAAGGAAGGAAGGAAGGAAGGAAGGAAGGAAGGAAGGAAGGACAGAGGGAGGGGAACTGAGAGAGGAGAAAGGAAGGAGCAAGGAAGAAAATGTGGGTGAATACAGTCATAATATTCAACGCAGGTACACATAAAAATAGAACTGGGAAAACTGAGGGGCTGGGTGGGGTTGGAAGAGTTGGGGAGAATGATGAGTCAATCACGATACGTTATACACACAAACTGAGAAGCTGAATTGAAATCCCTTTGTATAATCATTTAGGAGGATAAAAATATGAATTAATTAAGTTACAAATATCTACCCCCACCCAAAAAAAAGAAGAAAAGGGGAAGATGAAGCCCTCCATCTTTGTCACAGCTTGTTCCTTGAGTGTGCCAGTTCTTCTCACAAGTGAGATCTGTCTCGAGAATGGCAGAGGGTGAAAGTTATATTATAATAGAAATAGGGTTTTTTAAAAAATATTTTGCAATTTCCAAAAAAGTAACTGTTCTTCTGGGTGAATTTTTCTGTGACTAAGATCTGGGATCTGCTCAAGATGTCACCCAGGAAACAGAGAAAGATAAGCTGATAAAAAGTGTTTGAAAGCAATGATAGGAGAGAAGTAAGGCGGATGCCTGCTGTTTACTAAGCTCACACTGATCAGGAAACAACCTAGGCTGCATTTTCCTCTCTCTATATGGCATAAGGGCTTTTCTCTTGGTGATGACATTCCAAGCAAAATGAGCAAGGGAGATGAGCCCTGCCTACTCACAAAATAATAATTTGTGACTATGTAAAAAATGAACTATGTAACTCGTGCATAAGGTCCAGAAGGAGTCAAGAAGTATTGGACTCATAAACTCACATATAGAAGTGTAACTGCTTTTGTACAGTACTTAATAATAACAATTCTGAAAAGTTAGGAGGAAAAAATAATGATCCATGATAGTATCTACTTTTTTATCAAGCAGAAAAATCCAGCTGGGGGCAGGAGTTTGTACTTTCTTTAGTCCTTGAAGCACCGGGAGATTTTGAAAGATGAAGCCATCTGAGACACAAACAAAAACATAAGCAGAGCCAGAGAGTGAAGTCCAGACCAAGATGAAAACCTTTCACGGGCATGGTGGTCCACACCTGTAATCTCAAAGATTTGAGACCACCCTGGGCTATCCTTTGGAATCCTGCCTTTAAACACAATCAAACAAACAAACAACAGCAGCTACAGACAGGCAATTGATTTGCCTTGAATGGATTCTTGGCTCTGTGGGGAGTTATTGTCAAAAATTAAAATTAAAAAAATACAATGTAGAGTATGGAGTCCATATAGGGTATGCTTTTCTTTAAATAAAACCACAGGAGATTTTTGAGGAGGATGATCTTATCCTATCTTCTGAGCAAAACAACTCTGGTGTCTGGCTTACTCTTTTCAGAATCATTAGAGGAGAAGTAAACTGAATGCACTTTGATTGTCACGACATGGATGTGTTGTAAATACTGATAAAATTATAACCATGGGTCTAGAAATGGGAAACAATAAGACCATGGTTCTATAAATAGACAACAGGCAGGACTGATCATGGCTCTTCCACATTGACTTGTCTTCATGAATATGGATCATAGAGAAGTCACCTCATTTCTTAAGGAAGCCTAGAATTTCCACCAACAACCCCTTTTCCCCCTGCATGGGCCAATTAAGCTTACAAACTTATCCAACTTTCTTCTGGGAAAAGAGGGCATCACCTTCTACCTGACCATGAAGTCTTGGGACCTCTGTTTCTTCAAGGATAGGGAGGACATCTCTGCTGCTAGGTAAAGCCAATGACAAAAAAAATAGCTGTTTCCTCTCTCCCAACACCCCCAAAAAACTGGAGAGGCTTTCTGTCCTGTCCCCCACCCCCACCCCAGCCAGACAGCAGAAGGCTCCCATAGATATTCATTTACGTCCAGTCCACTTAGCATGGTCCTTCCTTAACTTCTGTGGTCAATGGCATAAAAGAGAAATTGGTAAAAATGAGTATAATTATCATACGTTTTCCTCCTGATTAAACTCCTGAGACTAAAATGGCCAGAAAAGAGCACCATTTATTCATGCTTAGATAACTCTTCATGAATGTCTTTATTGGGCTAGGAAATTTCCTACAGATTCCTTCAAAATAGTATTAGATGTGAAGTCTTTCTCCAAACCATGATTGATTTCATCAGCCTGTGTTTGGGAACTGACTGTCAGTTATCCTTACAACGCTTCCTGGGAGCTGTGGCACTTAGCTCAAATTGGATATGGACCTACATATCCTGAAGAGGAGAAAAAAAATCAATGTAAATAGATGTAATTTCTAAATAAAATATGCTCTTACCTAATTGAAAAGTCATTATCAATTAGTCAAATACAACTTTAATCAGACATGAATGATTGAGGGGTACTATATTTAGAAGATGAGCACAGGTTGGCATTTTAAAACCCTCTCGTCTCAAACCATTAGCCTCGAAAACCTTTTACCAGGTGACTGAGGTATGAGTTTTAATTCCCAGTATCAAGCCAAGAATAAAATTATTTTAATTATGGTCAACTGGGTAAGGAACATTGACGGTCTAATTGCTAAGCTGTAATTCTGTATTCTGGCCCTGGGAGACACATACCTGAGCCAAGTGCTTCAATAATTCATTAATGCTCTTCCTGTGCATCAATTATCAAATCACGTGCCTTGATTACTTAGGGAAAGCTACCCTTGTGAAAAAGACTTTTACCAACCATCAAAGCACAGGAGAAAAGCTCCAACCAATTATATGTTGACTTTCATTTAAAAAAAAAAGAATATAAAGTCCTAATAGCTCTCTCCATCTATGAGCCTAAAGCAATACACAAAATGATTACAAAGCCACAGGCTTGATGAAGAATTATGAGGTGCATAGATTTGAGCTTCTTGTCCCTACAACTTTGGTTTTGCTCATAATTCATTGTAAAGAATTATTCCCATATTCTTTAAACATGAAAATGTTTGTGGGTCTGATTTTTATCATTTTCATATCCCAGTGATGCTGAATTCGGTGCCTCAGATATTAATCAGATCATCAATCAGCAAAGTTGTTTTGCCATAGGTCATTTGTGAGTTGAATAAAATATAGTCTTTTTTTGTATTATTCCACCCAAAATTACCAAAGTGAAAGATACATATAAAAATGAGAGAAAAGTCAAGGGACAAATGCAAAAGTAAAGGTTTATAAGTGGAAAAGGGGAAATAAGTAACCCAATCTCAGAGCATATTTTCTGTTAAAGAAACTACCCAATAAATGTATATTAAGTAGTAAACCCATCAATAATTCAAAGAAATAAGGGGAGTAAAATCTAAGTTTCAACTTGGGCTAGTATTACCCCTAAACAACATTTACACATGAAATTTAACTTTTTCTTCCTGTTTTGAATCGCCTTCCTATGATAATGACAATTCCAGGCAGAAAATTACTGGGTTAATGACAGCCCCAGAGAAATATAAATGATGAAGGATAATTCGCTGATCAATCCTGAGTAGTTGGAAACTACTTTCATGGGGTTTGCTAACTCACAATAACAAGCAGCACTGAGTATATTCCTCCTCTATAATTACTACCTCAGTCAACACTCTTCTTCATACTGCAGTTTGAAGTGGACTGTTAGGACCAATATTTGCACCAGAATTGATTACAAGGGTATTATATCTCAGTAAATCTGTGCTTTATTATGATTTATGAACTTTACTATGAAGAAGAACTCAATCCAGTGGACCTTTGCCAGTGTTTATTCTCATGGTATGGAAATACAAACCCAATGTTGTGAAATCTCAAGATGGGGTATAGACTCTAAAAGCTAAGGGTAAGAATCCTATCCTGAGTTCTGCCTCCTCCTCTTCCACTTCCTAACTCCCATAGTGCACTGGAGATCCAGTTGTTGAGAGCAATCAGATTTTGAACCTTAAGAGAATGGATGATGAAAGAGAGAAACTGTGTAGCTGTACGAGGAATGGAGTCAAGAGCCCAGCAATATGGTAGCACGTGTCTGGTAGGTAGAGTCCCATTGAGTAGCAGCAGTATGTCCAGAGAGGTTGGGCTATGGCCAGCTGTTCTATGCAGGCTGCTCCTGGTGGTAGGTTCATCATGAGGGAACACTACAGATAGAAGCTTATATACAAAGGTCATAGCTAGGGTAGAAAGGCTGTGAAACTCACACTTTTGGAGGGGATCCAAGGTCACAGGTGTGAGCTCTGACCTCATATTCCTATGAGAGTGATCCTATGCCATTCCAGCAGGGTCAGGGCTCTTTCCCAGAGGAAAGAGGACAATCTGAAGCCCCAGTCTTCCTGCTGCACATGAGTAACACTGACTTTTGCTTAAAGATACAGGTTGACCTGTTGTAACAATGAGATGTACAAAACACTATGTTGAAAATGAACTTCACAACTTGAGGGGGGGGGTGTAGTGGTGGAGGTGGGAGGGAAGGGATGGTAAGGAGAAAACAAAAGAGGAGGCAACAATGCTTAATAGGAAATGTACTCATTACCCCTCTGGACAGCATTTTTACAATAAAAAAAAAGTACCAGAAAAAGTGGGAACAGAATATGTAATCCATTCCAGCCAGGCATTCGCTTCTTCATTATCAGTTTCAATCATCCAGTCTATCCATAAATGTATGCTCCCAATCAGTATCACTTTAGGATGAATGGCTCTGTGGTTTTCATTGATGACTAACCTAAAAAGGTCACCTTTGAAGGGGAACTAGCCCCTGCCCTTTTCTGATCCTAGAGAGGACTTGGTCAAGATCCCCGTGAGGGATTGCAATATGGGCATCAATTTCAATAATGTTAGGAGAAGTCTGGATAATAAGGGTAACATTGGATTGTCTAGATAGAGCAACACACCCTTCACCGTCTCCTTAAGGTTATGTTTGTGTTGGCAGGATTTGAAGACACGACTTACCTTTCTTCCTTTCAGGTCCTCTTTCTTCCTTAAGAGTTCCTTTCATCCCCTTTGCAGTGGTACACACTTGCTGTCTCTGTAGTGAGCAATGCCTAATACAGCCCCTCCTAAATCTTACGTCTTAAGGCTGAAGTCTTAAGTCTTTCTCCACTCCAAATCCCGATCCAGATATGATCTCCTGGCTGGAAACTCCTGTGACAGGATCTGGGCCAGAGGTCCTGGTTGCCAGTTGATGGTGTTTCATGCCTTGCTTCACGCACAAAATTGCTTGGTCACCGTGGTACCTGCTAGGCAGTTTTCCCTGCATTACTGAGATAATTCAGTCTGAGGATGGATCTCCAGTCCAAGAGCACCGGTCACTCTCAACTCATATCCCCAGGGCTCTGCAGCAAGGCAGAAGAATGTGTCTCGTTCAAGACAAAGGGCATCTGAGCGCCCCTCCCAGATGGTAAGACTTACCCCCATACGGTTATAGCTATGCTCGCCAAGAACGACTGGGGTGACAGCTGAAGACAGAAAAACTAAGAATTGTCTCACCACGGCAAATTTTACTTTTGCACAGAAGGGTGTGCCAATTAGCCAAAATCCTAGCAAGCAAGCAAGCACTGCCTTTTCTCTTAGGGGGAGAAACAGAGAGAGAGAGAGAGAGAGAGAGAGAGAGAGAGAGAGAGAGAGAGAGAGAGAGAGAGAGAGAGAGAGAGAGAGAGAGAGAGAGAGGGAGGATTACTTTTTTATGCCAATTGTGGGGTCTGAACTCGGCCTGGGCACTGTCCCCCAGCTCTTCAGCTATAGACCAGCGCTCTACCACTTGAGCCTCAGCCCCACTTCTGGCTTTTTCTGCTTATGTGATGCTGAGGAATCAAACCCAGGGCCTCATGCATGCAAGGCAAGCGCTCTACCACTGAGCCACCTTCCCAGCCCAATAACTTCTTTTAATATAACACAAGATCTTTAAGATGAGACCTGGAAAACAGTCTATTATATTAAAATGCACAATTTTTCAACAATATTTAAATCAGAACATATAATATTTACAAACTTCTTGAGAAGGTGTTCTCACTTCCTTGATAAGTATCAGCCTAGTTCATGTGAACAAAAACAATGGCTTTAAAATGCTTTTAAAACATTTTAATATTCCTAGCACTAAAAATAATCACATTGTCGATAAGTGAGCTGCATACAAAAAAAAATCTGAAATAGATTTTTAAAGCCTCAAAGCAAAGATTCTTGGTTGTTTTTCTGTGGTGTATGACTTCTATGAAAGTAAAAGTTGTGGCATGAATTTATCCCAAAATTTTGAGTGGGCAGAATTATTATAGATAACTCTAGATTACTCTTAATTCCTAGTCAGGTGATCATCTTGAGAAACAGCTCTATACCTTGAGTTCAAATTCCACTTTCAGCTTAGTTCTAAGTACATGGATGAAATCAGTTTTAAGCCCTTATTCTCAAATTCAAGTATTTTAAGCATTATTTTCCTCCTCCTTCTGTTGCTTTGAACCATAATCAATTCTTATTTGAGGCCAAGCTAGTCTGTATCATTCTAGCTTATAATTGCTGATCCTGTCTCTGAATCTTCCTTTATGTTCCCCATTCCCCTCACTGAGGGGAGTTAATCAACTCCTATGTAGTTGGAGGAATTTTAGGAACACAAACTTTCCATCCGGCAGTTGTGGGGTGAATTGTGCAAACAAACCACATATACAGAATTTCAGATGACCCCAAATGATGTTTTGAAATGGAAGAAATATTCATGTAAGAGACCAAGATAATGTGCTGCCCAGGTACTCTTCAAGGAAGATTTTGTTGCTCCAGCTATAGAGCTGTGCATCGTCCTGGAATTGCCCAAGATCCTTCTTCAGAATATGCAAGAGCCTAGAAGATATTATGTTGAGGGAAATAAGCCAGAAAGACAAATGAAGAGGCTAGGAAGGTGGCTCAGTGGTATACTGCTTGCCTTGCATGCATGAGGCCCTGGGTTCGATTCCTCAGCACCACATAAGCAAAAAGAAAAAAACCGGAAGTGGCGCTGTGGCTCAAGTGGTAAGAGTGCTAACCTTGAGCTGAAGAGCTGAGGGATAGCGCCCAGGCCCAGAGTTCAGGCCCTACGACCAGACCCCCCCCCAAAAAAAATAGAAAGACAAATGTGGCATGTTTTCACTTACATGTGGATGCTAAAAAACAAATAAAGATGATCTCATAGAAATAAAGACAAGAATAGTGATCCCAGAATCAAAAAATGGAGGATTTCCCACCAACACCTTTCCATTACAGGATAAAGAAAGGTTGGATAACAAATAGCAATGGATAATTAGAAAGGTGGAATAGGTACTAAAGCACTATAGCACAGCAGTAATAGCTATATTTTACATGAATGCATCTTATATATCAAAATAGATGATAAGATTTTGTGTCTCCTCACCACAAGGAAATAATAAGTGTTTGAGGTGAAAGAAATGCCAGTTACTCTGAACTGATCATTTATGTTGTACACATGGATCAAAGCAGCATACTGTATCCCATCTAAATGTAGAATGATTATGTGTCAACTGAAATATACATAAATGAGCAAATAAAGCCATACCCTGCCCACAGCTACCACTTCCATCACTGACTAAATGCATGACCTCAATGCTCAGCACAAAGCTCCCTACAGGGAGGTCAGCTGTCCTTCTGATGTGCTGAAACTCAATGCCTTCTCTTCCCAATCCCACTTTCTCCTCCATTCCATCCCCACTTCCCCAGGCGCTGACTCATAAGACACTGCCTATAAGCTTGCTACAAGATCTGCTTCCTAAAGAACCCACTGGCATAATTTCTTGAATGCATTTTTTTAAAGAGCTATGGCCCAGACTTTGCTGCATAGAATGAAGCACTCAAGAAATATGTTACTAGAGATTGCTAAGGTCAACAGAACAAGAATAATGGTTGAAATGATACTAGTGATGGCAAAGACTTACAGGGTAAATTCTATGTGTCCAGCACGATTTCAAGGACTCTGTATGTATCTGCTCATTTAATGCTTACAGGACTTCTGTACCTACTATTATTTCTGTAGGTATTACTATTTCTCTTTCATCCAATAGGTAAAGGGAATAATAAGACAATCATTTACCCCCAAGAATACACATCTATAAACTGGCTCCCAGAAAGTAAAAATGGTTACCAAATAGCCCCTGGGCAGCTCCAAAGTGTGGTCTCTTAACACCTTATTAGCTTATACCATTTCTCTAATTCTCATATAGCAACATATTTCCTAAACTTATTAGTCACTACAGAGGAAATGCACATTTTAGAAGTTTTCTCAGATGATAGCACATCTATTCATTTAGACCTACTAGAGGCCTGCTGTTTTGGGAACATGATACAGCTTTGCCTTATTGCCATAAAATCTTGGCACAAATTCAACCAAGATTTGTTATTCCCAGGCTGCCCTGATAAAATGGGTTCATAAGGATTATGTGGTTTATTTTTTTTCCAATAACACAGTAGTAGGGACATTTTTAAATCTAGTATTTCTGTCTCCAAATCAAACTATCCCAAAATTAACTTACTTAGATTGCTCCAAACTATGCCCAATCTATAAAGTACACTGGATCTTACACAGCTTAATTTAGGGTCCATGATTTTTAGTTTTATCACCTATGACACCTTCAAAACCTCCCAAAAATGCGGAAAACAGCATCCATCCCCTGTGTTCATGGACATAGCCATATCAAAGATCAGGAACTTTCTTTCCTGAATGGAGCTGTCTTGAGCAGAATAATTTCCATAGACTATAACAGAGCTTCCTACTCAAATAAAAAGAAATACATATAATAAATACCACATTCCTAGCCCAAGAGGAATTATGTTCTCTAGGAAAAACCCAAATGCTTATGAAGGAGCCATAGTAAAAAATTTGCTTATACTTTGAAGGCCTGGATACAGATTCTAGGAAATCCCATTTCACAATATTTAACACGATAACATAATGTGTTCCTCAAAGAAATGAATTTAATTTTGAAGAGACCACTGAGGCCTTTGGCCCTGAGTTATTGATCGCAATCAGCATCTACAGGTAATATCCATGGTAACATGGAAGCTAAGGATTGGGGAGATAGAATCAGAAGAGGGCAGTAAGAAGTCTCTTTTTAGTTTTTTGGTTGTTTTGGGGTTTTTTTTCACATCTTAGACTTACAAGAATGTGTCACTTTGGAGAATACAGGGTTATAAATTCCTTCTGCTCCCCAAAAAGGACCCCTGAGTGTTTCCCTATAACCGAAGTAAGCTATGAAAGAAGAAGAGCTCTAATATACAGTGCACAATGCCAACATTTTGGTAACAGGAAAAAAAATGGACAGAGAATAACAGCTCTGCACTGCCCGGCCAGCTCCTTGACCGGGGAAATGTCCGCACTCTTTGTCTCGATTATTTGCTGCCTGACAATTGTTCCCCGCAGTGAAAGGCAAGCTCACCCTCTGGGAATGGGTTCAAATATAAATGACAGAGAGCCTTGTCAAAGGTCCACTGTAGCCGATATCCCTTCCTTCCACCCCCATTTCCCTCAAGGGCACTTCTTCTTTACTTTATTACTTTTTTCCCCTCCAAGAGAAGATTAAGGTCCAGGGGGAAAAAAATGTCATTATAAATGAGAGTTCTTGATTATAGGTCAAAACTTGTGTCCCGTCTCACCTCCCACTCCCTTCCCTTCCATTTTGCCTCTTTCCAATATTATCCCTTTCTGCAGCTGCAGAATCGCAACCCTCTGTATTTAGTTGAAAGTGCCTTCGGTTCAGGCAACTGTGAGACCTCACATGAACAAGCCTTAATGAACATGTACCAGCCCTGGAAAGGGTTGCTTCATCGTCTATTTACTCTGCTTTCAACATGACAGCTGACAGCCTCCAGTGCAGAGGGAAAGCAAAGGCCATGACTTCTGAGAGCCGTAAATGGTTTACTTTAGTTTACCTTCCTTGTGAAAGTCAGGCTGCCTCATCCAGCACTCTCTTCTGCAATGTGGCATTGTGAAAATTGCAGTCCTCTGACTATCTTGGGAGAGTTAAAACAAAGAAATCACAAGGACAGGAAGCCTTACTTTGTCAAAAACCCCAAACTCATTTTGTTTCTTCAAATCATGGAATTCCTCACCAAAGAAATAGTAAATGTCCTTGACGTAACCCCTCATGATGCAATGCTGGCTGGCAGCCTCTTACTTGAAAGAGACATCGAATAGGACAGGACATGGCTTAAATACTGCAAAGTAAGGTGCCAAAATATCATGAGCCAGTTAGTCACATTTTCTTTGATGAGAACACCGAGAAAGACGGTGGCTTAACCGAACAATGAGTAATGGTCTTCAAAATCTCCAAATCATGGGTTATTTATGTTGGTGGTGGTAGTGGTGATGGTGTGTGTGTGTGTGTGTGTGTGTGTGTGTGTGTGTGTGTGTGTGTGTGTGTGTGTGTTCTCTTTTCTTTTTCTGCTCTTTAAGGGGACAAACTGGGGCTACAGAAAGAGAAGAAGGAACAGTGAACAAAGGCAATCATGGCATTTCGTATATACCATGTGGAAAATGAACTATGCAACTGTGAGCAGGGATGGGAGGGGAAAGTAGAAGAAAGCAAAGGAAGAGGTGACATTGTCAAAAAAATAAGTGCCCATTACCTGACTTACGAAATGGCAAGATCCCCATGTAAATCACCTTAACAACAACAGAAAATTATACTTAAGTAAATAAAAGTAATAAAAAATCTCAGATTCATATCCGTCTATATTATCTTACTTGATTCTTTTAAGTTTATAACATTATATGTCACTTGTTTGTAACTCCATTCCATAAAGAAAAACCTCAAGATTCTCAGTTGTTTTCTCTTGGCAGAGTGGCAGAACTAATACTCCAACTCAGATCTTCTTAGGACAAAGCTAATGTGTTTGTCCTTCTCTATACTGGGTTTTTGTGATATATCAAACTCTATAAGGATTTCTAGACATTTTGGTGGGGGGAGGGGGCTCTGTTATCCTAAAACGGCTTCCTTAAGAATGTCTAAAACAGCCAGGTACTGGTGGCTTATGCCTGTAATCCTAGCTACTCAGGTGGCTGAGATCTGAGGATCTCAGTTCAAAGCCAGGCCCAACAGGAAAGACCATGAGAGTCTTATCTCTAATAAACCACTCAGAAAACTGGAAGTGGCACTATGGCTCAAGTGGTAGAGTGCTAACCTTGAGCTGAAGAGCTCAGGGACAGCGCCCAGACCCAGAGTTCAAGTCCCACAACTGACAAAAAAGAAGAAAAAAAAAAAGAATGTCTAAAACAGGAAAGTCTCTCTTCTTTGGCAGGCAAAATAGTGACTACATAGAGTGTCAGGGTATTAGAATTAGCATTCTTTTAAATGGGAAGTTGATTTACTAAACACCATTTAAATTAAAAAGATGCTAAATGTGGCAGTGTTCTCGCTCCAGCTGCCACAGGTCAATTATGCAAGCTCTTTATTGCCAGTTTATAATTAGATTCACCAGAGACTTATTAACCTCTGAGAAGAGTTGTAAGTTTTACATAAAAACAAATTGAGAAAAAAAACTAATGTTCTCACTCACTGAAAGTAAAATTTGAAGCAAAGATAAAATAAGAATTATGATTCATTTTATTCATCTGAACATAAGAACCCACTGTTCTAAGTAATCAGATTTTCTGGACTTATGAGACATTAATCCAGTAGATCACAAGTAAACTCCACAACAATGAATTTCAGGCACCATAAATATCTACCTCCTCACATGAGCCATACTTAGAAAAATACTGAATGGTGGGGTGGGATGGTATGGAGCAGAAGTGGTTTCCAGATCAGAGGTATAAACTGGAATTTGTAAGATGAGGCCATTCCTTTCCCAAATGCTGTTCTCCAGAGAAATGACTGAGTTCTGCTTTCCAAAATCATTCAGATGGATAATTTAGTATATAAAAAAAATGGACTTGCTTTTGGCTTGATGTCTCTTTGTTGCCTCTTTCTATCTATGCCTACAATTAAACTTCATCAATGGAGACCTTAAGTGGACTAAATAAACTTCTAAACTACTTTTTTAATGATGTGAGAAAAAAATAATATTTTGCTTTAATTCTGACTATATTAGGGCTTGAATTCATGGCCTTGAACTTGCTAAGCAGGTGCACGGTCATGTGAGCCATGCTCTCTTTTCTCTTTAATTATTTTTTCTTTGTTTTCTTTTTATTGTCAAGGTGATGTACAGAGGGGTTACAATTACATAAGTAAGGTAATAAGTACATTTTATGTCAAACTTGATACCACTTTCCTCATTTCTCTCAAGTAAGGTCTCTCTCTCTCTCTCTTTCCCTCCCTCCCCTTCCCCATCTCCTTCCTCCTCCCTCCCCCTGTCTCTCCTTCTCCTTCCCTCTCCCTCTCTCTCTCCCTGTCTCTCCTTCACCCACCCTCCCCTCCGTTTCTTTCCCCCTCCACCTCCTTCCTTCCCTTTCTATCTCCCTCCCATTCTTCTACCCCTCCCTCCCTCCTTCCTTCTTTCCCTCTCCCTCTCCCTCCCTCCTTCCTTTTCCCTCCTCTCTCTCTCTCTCTCTCTCTCTCTCTCTCTCTCTCTGTCTGTCTCTCTCTCTCTCTGTCTGTCTCTCTCTCTCTCTCTGTCTCTCTCCCCCCCCCCACCTCCACCCTGGAAGCTTCAGGCTGCAATCTTCCTACCTATGCCTCTCAAGCATCTAGAATTACAGACATGGATTGAAACTCCTGGCCTGCAAACATTTGATTTTTTTCATGTAAATTCTCAGTACATGTGAAGCAAGACAGTTTAAATATTGCCTGCTGGAACATAACTTTGTATGATATTTAAATGGTTTTGAAAAGTAAGTTCGAAATTTATACTAAAAATTGTCAAAAAGAGTCTTACTCTATGATTCAGACATATAAGTTCTACACTAGCAAAAACTTAAAGAAGTATATGCGGATATATTTATGGCAATGTAATTTTTGCAAGTCGAAATGTCCACAGTAAGGTGCAAGGTAAGTTATCTCTGACCTATTTTTATTAAGTGAAGAATCAAGTTACACAGCTCTTTGCTTTTGATCTGCAGCCTCGCTTACCATGCTAGAAGAGCTGTTGGGATGGAAAGGTTACAGATGTTTCTGGTATTCCAGTTGAAATTGGGAACCTGGGAGGCTCACGCCTGTAATGCTAGCTACTCAGGAAGCTGAGATCTGAGGATCACGGTTCAAAGCCAGCCCAAGCAGGAAAGTCTGTGAGACTCTTATCTCCAATTAACCACCAGAAAACCAGAAGTGGCACTGTGGCTCAAGTGGTAGAGTGATAGCTTTGAGCTAAAGAGCTCAGAGACAGCACCCAGGCCCACAGTTCAAGCCCCACAACCAAGAAAAAGAAAAGAAAAAAATTGGGGATATATTTCCCTAAAGAAGAAAATTATAGTGTGTTTACCACTACTTGAAGCCTTACTTAACATAAAATTGAAACCTTAAAAGTTTACCAAGAATGTGAACCACAGAAAACAAAACAGTGCTATTTGAATACTATCTATTCCAAAAACAGTATAATTATTAATTATATGTGAAAATATTTTCAAATTCTAAACAACTGACTTATAACATGACATTAGGAGCATACTCAAGCAATTATGTCTTCTCTGTATATTAATAGAGCAGAGTTATGAGCCTTTTTGCCCAAGTTCTAGGATAAAGGCTCAAAATCTGAAACCCACAAAATAATTAGGACAACTGTCAATTTCATCCCCAGACGGTATTATTTAAGAATAACAGAGATTGATTTTCCTCTAGTGTAGAAATGAGACCAGCATGTATAAAAAGTTCCATTTGTTGTTTTAAATAGCAACTCTCATGTGAAATTACTCGTCTAGCAGTATGATGCACTTTAGCATTTATAAAAGTTAAATTATTTTTATCATTCTTAATTGACCAATCCATATCACATAGTATAGTTGCCTTCATGAGAATTTCAGTAATTGACAGAGAGGAGATTTCAGGCCTTAATGTGTCTGAAAACTTCAATCCCAAATACAGTTCTTACCACCTCATTTTTTTTAGAGGTTAATGTTCTTTACATAATCATTGCCTTGGTTTGAGGATAGTAATTTTTCTTGTCTTATAAAATATAAAGAACCTTCTCATGTTCCCCTCCATTAGGCTCCTGCCTCAGGTTTCTGAGAACTGCACACTGAAAAAATGCCACAAATTAAGTCACAATCACCTTTGTACTTATTGAGGTGGAACGGCAGTAAACAAGAGACTTGCTTTTACCCAGAGCTTTAAAGCAGTTCCGTGACTTTTTCAGAACTTTCTGATTTCAGGGCAAAGATGTTGATACAACACCCTTGACTAATTTTGTGAAATTTTATTTTACTGAAAAGGTGATGTACAGAGGGGTTGCAGTTACATAAGTAAGGTAATGAGTACATTTCTTTTCAAACTGTGTTACCCCTTCCCTCGTTTTCTCCCACTTTCCTCCCACCCAGCCTGTCCCCTGACTCCTCTCCCCACCAAGTTGTAAAGTTCATTTTCAATATAGTGTCTAGTGAGTATCGCTGTTGCATTGGTTCACCCTCTGTCCCACCATTTCTGTGATTCCCCTTCCCTTCCTTCCGTAAATCAGATAAACTTACATACATGACAGAGGGTATGGAAGTCAGGGACAGTGGCCATGGGGAATAAACTAGAGGAGAAAAAAAAAGGAAAGATAAAAGAAATAATTGCAATCAGTACACTCAAAAATAGATAAAAAAAAAAAAAAGAAAACAACAACAACAACAAACCCTCTTGTTTCCATAGCATGGAGTTCATTTTAATTAGCATCATTTTATATGGTCATATGTACCTAGCTATTGAGCTATTATGAACCTGTGCTAGGATGATCCTAAGCATATACTAATTATTATGAATGAGGGAAACCATGGAGCCTATGTTTCTTTGGGTCTGACTACTTCATTTAATATGATTTTTTTCCAAGTTTTTTCCATGCCCTTGAGTAATTTGAGGTATCTAAATAGCATGTCCTAAATGAAATACTTTCTATATATACTCCTCTTATACTGCAAAGGATATTCTATTCCATTATAGAGTTCTCTAACAAAATCATCTTTTAATTTTTCTGCTAGCCCAAGTATACAAAGTTAAGAAATATACACAAATGAGAAAATCCATGAGGATCAATTTTTATAAACAGAAGATAAATTTTATGTCTGTACACACACACTGACACACGCATACACACACACACACACACACACAAACACACACACACACACACACACACACACACACACACACACACACACATAATTTGATTGCTGAAACCATATTGTTCCCAGAGCTTGTGATGGATGCATTATTCAGCAAATATTCACTGAGTTCTTAGGCAAGTCATTTACCATGATATATGTCAGGAACTAGGTGAGCAAATGAAATATTCTCTGCCTTCACTGAGTTTCCATGTAATAACAGTGGACATCAGCCGCATCTTTACACAATTATCTTCTCATATCCCTCCACATTTTTAAGGGTAAGGAAACCTTCCTATAAATCAGTTCTACAACTTCTGAAACCATAGGAGAGTCTTCTACTTCCAGACAGAGTGCTTGAGTGGCGATATTAAGATTGGGTTTTCTTAACTTTCTACTCAAAGATCAGTTCTAGAGACCCTCTTCCTGCAGATGCCTCGCCCCCTCGCTTCCTGAGGAGTTTCTTATTCATTCATTTATGTTTGTATTTGTGTGTGTGTGTGTGGTCCCCTTGATCTTGCTAGGTGCCTAGGCTAGCCCAACTCCTAGGCTCCGGTAACCCTCCCCATCCACTCTTTTTTTTTTTTTTTTTTTTTTTTTTTTTTTTATTGTAGAGATACTATACAGAGGGTTACAGCTACATGAGTGAGGTAATGAGTACACTTCCACTTCCTCTTGAACATTGTTACCCCCTCCATTGTTTTCCCCCTACCATCCCCTCCCTCCCTCCCTTCCCCAAGGTTCTTTTTTTTTTTTTTTTTTTTGATCGTGATTAAGTGATTACTTAATTTCCGGAAATTCACAGTATTGTGGAATAATGATGCTCATTTAAAGTCACAAGTTCATTCTAACTTTCCTGGAGCAAATTGTCTATCACAGTCTGTAATATATAACGGTGCTCATATGTTATATACCATATATGTGATCAGCAGCATGGGGATATTTAGTAGTGGTTCAACCAGATGAGTGGGAGTTCTTTGTTTCTTAAGTCCTGTTAGTTTTGTCATATCACCTAACATTTTGGATTCATCATCCACTTATCAGGGAGACCATGTACTGTTTGTCTCTTCGTTCTTGGCTTACCTCGCTCAACATGATTCCTTCTAGCTCCATCCATTTCCCTGCAAATGCCATTATTTTGTCATTTCTAATGGCTGCATAATATTCCATTGTGTATAGATACCACAATTTTTGGATCCATTCATCTGTGGTGGGGCATCTAGGTTGTTTCCATATCCTAGCTATTGCGAACAGTGCTGCAATAAACATGGAGGTGCACGTGTCCTTGTATATTGGTTCCTGTTGTTCAGGGTAGATGCCTAGAAGTGGTATGACTGGGTCGTAAGGGAGGTCAATCTTTAGCTTTCTAAGGACCCTCCAGACTGCTTTCCAAAGTGGTTGTATGAGTGTACATTCCCACCAGCAGTGTAATAGCGTTCCTCGTTCTCCACATCCCCTCCAGCATTTGTCGTTGGCTGATTTGTGGATGTGGGACATTCTGACTGGGGTAAGGTGGTATCTCAGGGTTGTCTTTATTTGCATTTCCTTCACCACCAGGGATGATGAACATTTCCTCATGTGTTTCTTTGCCATTTTTATTTCTTCATTTGAGAAGTCCCTCTTTAGTTCCCTTGCCCATTTAGTAATTGGTGTGTTGGGTTTGGGAGGGATTAGTTTCTTGAGTTCCCTGTATATACAGGATGTTAACCCCTTGTCTGATATATTGCTGGTAAATATTTTTTCCCAATTAGTTGGTTGTCTTTCTAGCTTGGTTGCGATAGCTTTATCTGTGCAGAAGCTTTTTATTTTAAGGTAGTCCCATTTGTCGAGTCTCTCTCCAATTTGTTGTGACCCTGGGACTCTGTTCAGGAAGTTCCTTCCTGTGCCTATTAGTTCAAGTGTCTCTCCTACTCTGTCCTGCAGTAGTTTCAGAGATTCAGGTTTAATGTTAAGGTCTTTAATCCATTTTGAGTTGATGTTGGTGCATGGTGATAGGCTGGGGTCCACTTTTAGTTTTCTGCATGTGGCTGCCCAGTTTTCCCAGCACCAACGGTTGAAGAGGCTGTGTTTCTTCCATTGTATGTCTTTGGCTCCTTTGTCGAATATCAGCTGGCTGTAGGCCTGTGGATTTATTTCTGGATCTTCTATTCTGTTCCATTGGTCTTCGGGTCTGTTTTTGTGCCAGTACCATGCTGTCTTTGTTATTATAGCTCTGTAGTAGAGTTTGAAGTTCGGCATGGATAGCCCTCCCATATTGTCTTTATCCCCTAGAATTGTTTTGGCTATTCTAGGTCTTTTGTTGTTCCATATGAATTTTTGGACTGTTTTCTGTATTTCAGTGATGTACGTCATTGGGATTTTAATAGGAATTGCGTTGAATTTGTATATTAGTTTTGGAAGTATTACCATCTTTACTATATTAAGTCGGCCTATCCAGGAGCATGGGAGGTCTTTCCATTTCCTAGTGTCTTCTGCAATTTCTTTCTTTAACTTTTTATAGTTCTCATTAAATAGTTCTTTTACATCTTTGGTTAGGTTAATTCCTAAATATTTTATTTTTCGGGAGGTTATTGTGAATGGGGTTGCTCCCTTTATTTCCCTCTCTTCCTGTACATTATCAGTGTATAGGAAGGCAACTGATTTTTGTGGGTTTATTTTGTATCCTGCTATTTTGCCGAAGTGATTTATGATTTCTAAGAGTTTGGGGATGGAGTTTTTGGGATCGTGGAGGTATAGTATCATGTCGTCTGCAAAAAGGGATAGTTTAACTTCTTCTTTTCCTATGAGGATCCCTTTAATGTCTTTTTCTTGCCTTATTGCCCTGGCTAAGGGTTCTAGGACTATATTGAAGAGGAGTGGAGACAGTGGGCATCCTTGCCTTGTTCCTGATTTTAGGAGAATTGGTTGTAGCTTTTCCCCATTAAGTATAATATTGGCTATTGGTCTGTCATAAATGGCTTTTATTGTTTTTAGAAATGTTCCTTCTATTCCTATTTTCTCCAGAGCTTTTAGCATGAATGAATGTTGAATTTTGTCAAAGGCCTTTTCTGCATCTGTAGCGATAATCATGTGATTCTTGACCTTGGCTCTGTTGATATGTTGGATTACATTTATTGACTTACGTATGTTAAACCATCCCTGTGTCTCTGGGATGAAGCCTACCTGGTCATAGTGAATTATTTTTTTTATGTGTTTCTGGATTCTGTTAGCTAGAATCTTGTTAAGGATCTTTGCATCTGTGTTCATCAAGGAGATTGGCCTGTAATTCTCCTTTTTGGTTGGGTCTTTGCCTGGTTTGGGGATGAGTGTGATATTGGCTTCGTAGAATGAGTTTGGGATAGCTCCTTCCTTCTCTGTTTCTCTGAAGAGCTTGAGGAGTATGGGTATTAGTTCTTGTTTAAAGGTCTTATAGAATTCTGCTGTGAATCCATCTGGTCCTGGGCTTTTTTTTGTTGGAAGACTTTTGATAGCTTCCTGTATCTCATTATAGGATATTGGCTTATTTAATTGGTTAACTTCTTCTTTGCTCAGTTTGGGCAACTTGTATTTCTCTAAAAATGCATCCATTTCTGCCCGATTTTCTTCCTTTAGAGAGTATAGCTTTTGAAAGTAGTCTGTTAGAATTGTTTGGATATCTTGGGTACGTGTGGTGATGTTTCCCGTGGCATCCCTAATCCTATTAATATGGGTTTCCTCTCTTCTTTTTTTAATTAATCTAGCCAATGGGCCATCAATTTTGTTTATTTTTTCAAAGAACCAGCTTTTTGTTTGGTTTATTTTGGTTATGGTTTTCTGATTTTCTAATTGGTTAATCTCTGCTTTTAATTTGGTTATCTGGCTTCTTCTAGTAGCTTTAGGTTCCATTTTTTCCTGTTTTTCTAGCTGTTTTAATTGCAACATGAGATTATTTACTTGGTCTGTCTCCATTCTCTTGATGTGGGCACTGAGGGCAATAAATTTGCCCCTCAGGACTGCTTTTGCTGTGTCCCACAAGTTTCTTTGTGAGGTGTTTTCATTTTCATTGAGTTGTAGGAAATGCTTTATTTCTTCTCTGATCTCTTCTGTTATCCAGGCATTGTTAAGGAGTGTGCTGTTCAATTTCCATGTATTGGAGAAATTTCTGCTGTATGCTTTGTTATTGAGAGCTAGCTTGATTCCACTGTGGTCAGATAGGATACAGGGGATTATGTCGATCCCTTTGTATTTGCTTAAGTTCCTTGCATGAACTATGATATGGTCTATTTTGGAGAAAGTTCCATGAGCTGCTGAGAAGAATGTGTACTGTGTTGTTTTAGGGTGAAATACTCGGTAGATGTCAGTTAATTCCGCTTGCAGTATGGCCTCTCTTAATTCGGTAGCTTCTTTGCCAATCCTCTGGTTGGTAGACCTGTCCTTTGGTGAGAGTGGTGTGTTAAAGTCTCCTAGTATTATCGTATTGGGATCTATTTTATTCTGTAAGTTTGAGAGCATTTGTTTGACATATCTAGGTGCACCAATATTTGGGGCATATAAGTTGATGATGGTTATATCCTCCTCTTGGATTGTTCCCTTTATTAATATGTAGTGTCCGTCCTTGTCTTTCTGTACTGATTTTAATGAAAAGTTTATTTTGTCAGATATCAGGATAGCTACACCTGCTTTCTTACTGGGGGCGTTTGATTGGTAGATCCTTTTCCACCCCTTCACTCTGAGTTTGTTTGTATGTTTGGCTGAGAGGTGGGTCTCCTGAAGGCAACAGATGGATGGGTCTTGTTTTCTTATCCAGTCCTCAGTTCGTTTTCTTTTAATTGGCGAATTCAGCCCATTTATATTAAGAGAAAGTATAGAGAGATGCATTGTTGTCCCTGCCATTCCGTTTTCCTAAGTTTTTCTTTTTTCCTTTCCTCCTGTGCTTGCTCAGTTAGACTTTGAGTAATGCCTGTTTGGGGCAGGCCCCAGTTCCTGGCTGCTTTCTTCAGGTTGTGTCCCCCCTCTTAGAATTCTTTGTAATGCTGGCTTAATGTTTATGAATTCATTTAGTTTTTCTTTGCTATTAAAAGTTTTCAGTTCTCCATCAAATGTGAATGCTAGCTTTGCCGGGTAGATCAGTCTGGGTTGGCAGTTATTGGCTCTCAGGGCTCGTATGTTGCTTTCCCAGGCTTTTCTTGCATTCATTGTTTGTGTGGAGAGATCTGCAGTAATTCTTATTTTTTTCCCATTGTAGTATAGCTCCTTCTTCATTTTTGCTGCATGCAGGATTGTTTCCTTATTATTCAGATCTATCATTTTTACTATAATGTGTCTAGAAGTGTTTCTCCTGGGGTCTTGCTTGTTGGGTGTTCGATAAGCTTTTGTGATGTAGTTAAGATGGTCGTTTTTGAGGTGGGGAAAATTTTCATTGATTATCTTGTTAAATAGGTGTTGCATTCCCTTGCTCTGGAATTCCTCACCTTCGTCCACTCCAATTATGCGAAGGTTAAATTTTTTAGCATTATCTGCTTGCTCTTGAATATCCCTTTGGTTTAATTTGAGTAATTTTTCCATATCTGTCACTTTTTGGTCCAGTTGGTGTATTCTGTCTTCTGTATCTGACACTCGACCTTCCATTTCATTCACTCTGTTGACAGTGGCTTCTATTGTGGTTTGCATGGAGGAAATGGATCCCTTTATGGATTCAATGTTGGTTCTCAGAGTACTGATCTCACCTCTCAATGAGGTATGCATTACCTCTAATTTGGCGTTTATCTCACTTCTTATTGAGGTTTGTGCAGCTTCTATTTTTGCATGCATCTCTTGTTTGATACCCTGTATCTCTTTGGATAGTTCATCCTTGTGCTCTTTCAATTTCTGATAAATTTCTCGCTTTATTTCTTGAGTCATTGCCTCCAGCAACCCTTGGAAGTAGCCTTTGTCTTCCATTCCTGCTTTGCTCCCACTGGGGCTCTCCCCTGTGTGGCTGCTGGCTTTTGGGGTGAGCTTGCTGTCCTGGGTGGTAGTAAACCTTGTGATTTTTCTCTGTGATTTTCGCATGGAGGTTCAGGAGACTGCTCTTCAATTTTGTTTTGGTGTGTCTGTCTTTGCTTGGTTGCTGATTCTGTATTGGTAGAGAGAGTCTGTGCCTGATCTGGGTTCTGTTGGGAGCCTATTTCCAGCTGCTATTCTGACTTACTTAGGATTCTCAGCTCTCTGCTGTAGATTGCTGACAGTTCCTGCCTTTGGAAGGGTTGAGCAGCCTAGACTGCTTGTGTTTGCTCCTACGGGTGCTCTTGTGAAGAACAGATGCTCTGGATGCACTCTCCCAAATGCTGGAGTCTGCTATGGGCTCCTGATGTGTTTTTGTTTATTTGTTTTGGGCTGGTTGTGGGCTTGAACTCTAGGTTTGGGTGCTGTCCCTCAGCTTTTTCAGCTCAAGGCTGGCACCCTACCGTTTGAGCCACAGCACCACTTCTGACCCTTTTTGCTTTTGTGATGCTGAGGAATCAGATGCAGGGCCTCATACATCCAAGACTATCACTCTATTGCTGAGCCGCCTTAACAGTCTGAGCTCCTGCTTACTATCAGGTGCTGGCAGCCTGTGTTGCCCAATTCCCAGTCTAGGGTATATGGGTGGAGTTTTGGTGGGGTTTGGGCTTCTCTTGTCCTGGGCCTCCAGGTCTTTTGTTGTCACAGGCGTGCTTCCCGGGGGAGTGTTGTTTCCTGGTTTTCTCCCCTCTGTTGAGGCGTATGCTCAGCTTTTTACTTCAATTGGGAGGAGTTGGTTGTGTTGTTCAGGCGCCGGATCCCCGGGCTTGGTTCCGGCCCCAGCCTGGAGCGCGCTTGTTAGGCCTGTGCTGATGTGTATACCCCCTAGGTTATACAGCCTGGGGGACACAGTTCAAATTTCTTCTACTGTTGGTAGTCTTGACCCAGGGGCGCTGTTCCTGGCTTGGGCATTTAAGCTCCCTTCCAGGGGTGCTCTTGCTCTAGCCTGGCCAGCTGAGTGTGCTCCACGGGCTGGTGGAGCTCTCAAACAGTTCCCAGTTTTAGTGGGTCCTGTGGTCCGGGTGCTGGGGTAGGGAGTCTAGGTCAGGGTCTGGGGATTCCCTCCAGCTCTGGTCTCCCTTGAGGGATACACTTCCCCTGTGGGGTACTCACCCTGGAGCTGGTTGTTTCTGTGTGGTGTAGGTCGTCAGTTGTTGTTGCAATCCGGGCTGGGTTGGGCGGTGGTGGCTCTGTGTGATTCTTTTCTGTCTCTGCCTCTGTCGAAGCTGTTGGGTCAAGAGTGTCCACGCTCAGGCAGCTTCTTCTCGGTACCTCTGGGGCCCAAGTGACCCCGCCGGGTTGTTGCGATCGTGATCGGGCGGGCGGGTGGTCTGCAGACAGGACCCTTTGTCGCGCAGAGCCGCTTTGGCGGGATGGAACCTCTCTGCTCGGGTGGAGAGTGCTGGATCGTTGCGATCGTGATCAGGCGGGCCGGGTGGTCTGCCGCAGGTCCTTTTGTCACTCTGCTGATGCCGAGCGGCTTTGGCGGGATGGAGCCTCTCTGCTCGGGTGGAGAGTGAGGGGTGGGGGTGGGATCCTCGTGGAGACTCCCGGCTGGTAGGTTTCTCTGTTCCTGGCGATCTGCTGTTCTGCAAACCAGTACCTGATGTTCTGAAAGTGGCCCCCTGTGTCTCTGCTGTTTCTCTGGGGCTCCCACAGCCCCCGCCGGGCCGGCTGGCCGGCGGCTTGGCGCGCTGCCGCGCGGCCAGTAAAGGTTGGGGGAGGGGTCTTCGCTTTTCTCTGTTTTGAAATTCTTTTCCTCTTTCTTTTTTGTTATTCTCCGCCTCTGGTTTTTCTCTGAGTGTTCGTCTTTTTGTTGTTGTCGGTCTCTTGGGGAGATTAAGCGTTGGAACTCGAACTCTCTTTTTGGTTGGAGAGCGCTGTGGCGTTTCCCTACTGCCCCGTCGCCATCTTGGTCCCCCCTCCCCATCCACTCTTAATACCATGTGCTTCTTTGCACACCAAGATGAAGTGAGAATTCTGTTCATTCTAGGGTATCTTGAACAGAAAATTCTTTCATAGAGTTCCATTGAAGGGAATACTCAGGGAATAATAAAACAAAGTAAAATCTTTCTTCTTTGAAGGGGGAAAAGATTAAGTAGGTTCTGAGCATTAATGCTATAAATATAAAACTCTGTACATATGCCAGTGTATTTCCAAAAGTTTTTAGTATAGGTGCCAACAAATATTCAATAAATTAAAGATAGGTGAATGGACACATGAATGATTTATGTAATAGGTGTGTTGAGTATGGTGTTATATGCCTGTAATCCCAGCACATCAAAACTGATGTAGTCGGAACAAACACAAGATAAGGACAGCTTCAGCTTAATGACCAAGTAAGTTAAGGCTATCCTGGGAACATCATAACTTCTCTCTTCTCATCATTGCTTTCTGATTTTCTCTTGCTTTAGCACTATGATGTTTTGGTGGGTTATGTACCTCTCTGAGTATCACAATTAGATTATTAACCATCTCTATCATGTATTCCAGGACAGGCCATACAATAATAGTCAAATAATATTTATTAAATTAACTCAGAAAAGGTGATCCAATAAATCTAGCAAAGATGGATCGTGACTGCGCTCTTTTCTTTTTTTTCTTTTTTTTTATTGTGAAAATACCGTACAGAGGGGTTACAATTACATGAACAAGATAATGAGTACATTTCTTATCAAGCATTGTTGCCTCTTCCTTTGTTTCCCCTTCCCATTCCTTCCCGTCTCCCCCCATCCTCCCCACCCAATCCTCCCCGCCTCCCCCACCCCCCATCCCCGACTCCTGCACCAAAGTTGTAAAGTTCGTTTTTCAGCATAGTGTCTTGTATATCTCATTGTTGCAATGGGTCCACCTGTATCCCTATTTAAGCAATTTGTTTTTTCCCTTCTCCTCCCCAAATTATACCAACATCAAATACAATGAAAACAGTGGTTATATCGTGGGGGAGGGACATACAAAGCAACAAAGAAATATCTTATAAATATGTTAGAAACAATAGCAAGAAAGAAAAAACATTTGAGTCCTTATCTTGGGGTTCATTTCACCTAAAATCAACTTATCTGACCGTTTCTGCTTGTCTCAGACATATACTAGTTATTATAAATAAGGGAAACCATGGGACCTATGTTTCTTTGGGCCTGGCTTACTTCACTTAATAGCTCTTTTCTACAAATTGATTTTCAAAGAATTCATATTCTAATTGGGAAAGATCATGATTTATTTAAAAGAAAAGCAAAAAAAAAAAAAAAAAGAGCCCTTGGAAGGTATGCTTAATTATGCACAATAGCCAACCAAGAACTTTCTGGAAACAGGAAGAAAGAGAGAGAGAATCACTTCAAACATTATTTTTCTCAAATGTGTTTCACCTTACCAGTGTGATAATTAAATGTATTTAAGTGACAAAGATACACACTTTTCCTTTTTTAGTATCTTGTATTGATTGTGATTGGTATTAGAACAAAATTGAAGTGAGGTAGCTTCTATGTTCAGGATGGAGTTCAATATAAAGAGTGAGAAAGAGACAGAAAGAGAGACAGACAGAGAGACAGAGAGACAGAGAGAGAGAGAGATCAAATAGCATGAGGTAAAATAAAGCCTGTGTGAAAACTACTCAAATGAGTGAAACGAGACCAGCAGCCAATCCTTCAATGCAAGTAGAGTTGATGGAGGTTATGAGATCTTACTGAAACTCCTGATTTCTCAGTTGTACCATCTGATCTCAGGCCATTCCTTATGATCTCTGAGGGTCAACTGTTTGATTCACTCTACCACAGGTGTTATCTTTTTAAGAATCCAACAAATGTACTCATTACCTTGCTCATGTAACTGTAACCCCTCTGTACAGTATTTTCACAATAAGAAACTTATTAAAAAATAAAATAAGATACAGGAAATACTAAAAAGAAAAAAAAGAATCCATTGTATTTCCAATCACTTGAATACATTTTCGTCTACCATCCATGAATCTTCGCCACCACGGAACATTCTGTTGTTTTTGATGCCATTCTGCTTTCCCAGGATCTGGAGCTCATGCTGAGCTGCGATGCTGAAGTGATTAAGCTACCCTGTTATTGCTGGAGTGCCTCTTTTTCCCTGGGGAGGTCTGCTTGTTGATTTGCAGCAAACTTCCCACTGTCTATGGTGCAATTATGTTGAGTCAGCTTGTTTACTGTCTCCAGCTCCAACTAGCCAGGTTCAGACAAGCGTTTCCTTCTTAGAGGCCCAGCAGGAAGGTCCTTGCTGCACAGCTTGCTGGGAACCATTGACATCTCTTTCCCTGAGAGCTATGATGCCTACATCAGTGCTGTGCATTGCTGCACTTGCAGGAGACAGCTTCACCAATGGCAGTTACCCTCACACAAATTTTTTGTCAGTGCATTCAGTCCTTCCTGGTGTTCTCAAATAAATGACTACGATTAGTCCTTCCTCTGGTAACTTGATGATTCCTGATATCATCTCTAGGCAGAGTGACTAGAGTAGTTCACATCTGAGATCAGAATTCTACTACAAAGCACAAGACATTATCAGCTTGCCAAATGGAAATAAAGATGAAAAATGCAGGGCACCGGTGGCTCATGTCTGTCATCCGAGCTACTCAGGAGGCTGAGATCCAAGAACTGCAATTCCAATGCAGATAGGAAAGTTTATAAAACTCTTATATCCAATTAGTCACCTAAATGCTAGAAGAAGAGCTGTGGCTAAAGTGGCAAAACACTAGCCTTGAACAAAAATTAATAAGTAAATAAAACACCACTAGCTTTGAGCAAGGCTCAGAGACAGTGCCCAGGCCCCTGAATTTCAAGCCCCAGAACTGGCACAAAACAAAAAAATAAGATGTTGAAAGACAAGAAAACCAATTATTTTGGTGTGACCTTCTACAAAGAGCAGACATCTTCATTGCATTAAACTTATCCCCTAACATCACAGTATGAAGATGCATCTTTTTGAATCTTTTAAAATTCTTCTTTTTGTTTTGGTATCCATACTTCAAAAGGATGTAATGAAAGACATTGCAGTTGGGCCCAGTAACTAGCACGTGTCTGTAATCCAATATACTCAAAAGACAGAGGCGGGGACATCTCAGTTTAGGGCCAGCCCAGGGCAAATTAGCAAGACTCTATCTCAAAAAATAAAATAAAACAAAATAACAAAACACTAGGCATGAGGAAATAGGCCTGTGATTCCAATAACTCCTGAGGTAGAGGAAGAATTGTGGTACAAGGCTAACCAGGACAAAAGGTAGCATGAGACCCAATCTGGAAAACAAACTATAAAAAAGCAAAAGGGATTGAAGACATGGCTCAAGTGACTGAGGCCTTACCTTCCAAATCTGAGGCTAAGTTCAATCCTCAGCACCACCAAAAACAAAACAGGCAACATTCAGGGTAACATCAGAAGAAACCAAGACTGTAATTGCAAGGCAGGATCATTATTGTATGTTGTTCTTCACTTCCTATAAATAGGAAAACCATCTCCTGTCTTTGTAGGCTGATAAAACATGAAGGTTCATTGACTAGATGGTTTTTACTCTTCTACCTGTCTGGCTTTACAACAACTTCAAATTAAAAGCAGGAAGGACAAGGGAACAATAAAGTGCGCAACCTCATCAGCTTTTAGCTCTTTGATTCTTCATGGTGAAGTGGAATTCAGTAATTTTTTTTATTGTCAAGCCTATTTTTGAGAAACCACTTTCACAGCTTTTACAAGAAAATGTCACTGTGCCTCTGGTGCAGGCGAGGAGAAATGTAATTTCATTATAGTTAAGTGCCTGACTCCCCATTACCCTCCATAATAGTGTAACATGGTATATTATTGGGCTTTAATAAATAGAAGGATGTGGGTTGCAGCACATTTTAGTAGAAACCAAATTACTTTGGGCCATACATCTGCCTCTTCAGTTCATCCTATTTGCCACCATTCCACAACCTAATTACAGGATTTTCTGGAAATTGCTGTCCAGTAGTAACTGGATGACCTGTTTTATGTAGCAGAGACAGACAGCTCCACTGGCTTCAGTCTTCAGTGCTGTCACCATGTAATTGCACTGGACTTCCATGTTAATTCCTGTAGGCGGGAAGTGGATGAAATATTATAATTACCTTTTATTCCCTTGCCCCTGAAGCCCGGATTAGGGCACTGGGAATCCAAGGGAGAGAATCACGGCCCTGTCTCTAAGAGAATCCATTACTGAAGGTCTGACCGAAGGAAATAGTTGGTCTCATTTTAACCTGAACAAAGGCTGCATCATTGGCTGTTACACTTAAGTATAAAGATCTCATCTGTTTAACTCAGGATCACTGTAGATTCACATGTTGGAGAATTCCAGGAAAATGGCCTATTATATTAAGATATGCCTAAGGTATCAGAGTTGGAAGAAAGTTACCCAAAGGAAAGGAACTGATATGCTTACAAAGAGAATGAGCCTTTTCAGACTCCCTCCCAAATCTATAAACTCCCTGTTATTCTTTGTGAGACAACTATATTGGAGTCACTTGATTAAGATACCTAAGAATGACTGGAATTTTTGAAGTACTTGAAATTTAGATAAGAGTTTTCTAGGCTTTTACAGGGGACTTTAAAATGCACTGATTCTTTAATGAGTGGGATAAGAGCAAATCTCTGAATTTAAATTGTATTCATGAGCTTGTGAAGAAGTGTAAAAACTATTACCTAATAAAGTAAATCTCAACTTTGAGGGAGAAAGTGGCTCTTCATTTTATTTCATTTTCCCTTAGCAAAAGTAGGTTAAGTGTAATTAGAAATTAATATTGCCGAGGAATGATTGTCCCTGATTACTCTGCTGTAAGTCTTTTGAAAATACATACATACACATCTTCACACAAACACATACACATACACATAACACACACATATACGCATAGCTTAATGCTATTCACTTAATTTCTACTTTAATCCTGATGGATTCTAAGCTGGTACAAGAATCCATAATTCTTTCAGATTGTTAAACAAAGTTTATTTAATCTACTAGAAATAAAGCTACAATGAAGTTCAGATAAATCACATACATTAGCTTAAGTTTATGGAAATTTTATTTTCTTTTATTTCCTTTACATGTTCTTTGATTCTCCGTTTCTTTTCTAAATGTTTTTGTGTCCATGCTCTTGATTTAAAAATATGTGAAATAAATTTTGGAAGGAGATGGGTTACAAAATAAATAAGGCAAAACTCTTACATAAAAGCAAATTATCGGTGAAACATGTACTGTCATTGTTCTAATTGTAGTTGCATTATTGAATCTCCTTGCCTGAAAGGATTTCGGTTTTGTTTCTTTCCTAGGGGGAAAAAAATGGAAAGTTGAGAAACTATTAACCTTTGAGAACCTTTCAAATATTTTTTTCAGGTTTGCCATGTGCCACCAAGGGAACATTTCCAGACAGGGCAGAAAATTCATTAGACTTGAGTGTTTCAAATATCTATATCAAGGACAAGGACAGAATTGCTGTCATAGAGACAGGGCTGGTACACTAGGGCACAATAACTTCCATTTTTCTTCATCGTGGTCTGGTGACCCTTTCCATAAAAATGCCAGCACTGTGGGATCTGATACAGATGAACCGGGGCTATGACATCAAGACAAACGCTATTTGCTCAGAATGCCCCCATGCGTAGCACTTGCCAAGACTACATCCCTGATGAGATTCAGCATCTCACACAGTAGAGTTAAAGCATTATGTGATTTTGATTTGCAGAGTTTGGAGTTATGTCCTTCGATCTCTCATAGGCAAAATGCTAAACCAATTGGAATACTAGGTTTTAACTAAGGCACATGTTAGTCATCAGATGTCAGAATTGGTGAAACGAACAGTAACCATAATTATGACATCTTTACCAAATTAGCGTTGTGATTTTTTTTCAAACAAACACGTTTCATTGTTTAGAATATTTTGATATACATTAGTTCAGTTTTACACTAACTTTTATCAGTTTCTCTATCATTACTTCTTCCTTGGTTCTTCTCATCCCTTGGCTTCTATGGTGTGATTTTAACTTCCCTCCAGCCTCTCTCCTTAGACTCTTTTGTGAGACTCTAGTATCCTGTCTTGATCCATCTTCTGTCCTCACTCAGTCTTTTCTGGGTGATTTCATCTGACTTCACGCTGATAGCAAGAAATGTGTTCCCATATCTACAGTTAATAAATCCATTTGGATAGTGAACAGAAAACTCAGAACCAAATACTCCCTGAACTGAATTCACAGTCTTACTTGTTTCTGTACTTAATTCCCAGATTATTCCACATCCATGGAATTCCTTAGATTCATTTTATGTACCTATCCCAGTACCTCTGCCTTGGAATAAAATTCAAAGCTTCTTACACATCAATCACTGGAAGAAGCTTCTAGCCTTCTCCTCCAGGAAGCCTGATCCCACTAAATTTCCACTTCCACTCTTCTGCCAATGTAACCTCTGAAGGATAGACATAGGGTCACACCATTTTCTAGCTTAAACCTTTCAGTGAATCTTTACTGTATCTTAAATATGTGTGTGAGAGAGAGAGAAAGAGAAAAAAACAGAGAGAGAGAGAGAGGAAGAGAAGAGAAAGAGAAGAGAGAGAAAGAGAAAAGATAGAAAGGGATAGAAGGAGAAAGAGATTCTTCCAGGCTTGGTTATCCTCTCTTTTGGTTCAAACCCAACAGCCACGTGGCATCATCAGCTCTTTAAATTCTCCCTCTGATCTGAGTTTTCCCATCATTGAAATGAGGGTTAAAACCTGCACATAATGGGTAGGGAAATTGTGGAAATAAATCTAGATAAAGTGTACAACACTTAGCCCCACGCCTAGCAAGGAATGAGGTGTTTTGAGCAATGTTATTGATTGCTGCTGTTATTTGACTGAGTCCTTAGTGTGGAGGCCCGGCCTGGAGCAGTGTGTTCTAGGTGCTTCATATCTGGCCAAACCTCTCACACCCTGGGACTCCCCCATCTTCCCTCTCCGTGTCCCATCTTCCCTCTTTCTGTGTCCCCCTGTGAAGACGCTGCCCTTCAAGCTTCTGAGAACACTAAATGTGACATTCATTCATTTAGTACCCCAATTCAGATATTACCCCAATTCAGGAGCTGCTAATAACTACTAATGCTATAAGTATCAACAGGAAATGACCAATGAAAACAGTATTTAACATCACCCAGCTTACAGCTATGTTGTCTTCAGGGTGTTTTCCTCCTGTGTTTTAAGGTGACAGCCTCTAGTGTGGAGTGTATCCTGACATGGCTTAGTATATGCTAAGTCAGTTCATGGCTTAGTATATGCCTGAAGTTCATGGATTCTAGTGAGCAGGGACACCCTGAGGACAGTTAGCAATCCACCTAGGACTGAGAATTTGAAGACATTTTCAGAATTTGGAGAATTTGCCACATCAAGCCATCAGGAGCATGGTGCAATGAGCAAAAAGGTGGAAAGGGACATGAGGGTCCCAAACCGCCACAGAAGAAACAACTCCCTCCATGGTTTCATGTTTTCCTGGGTCTTTTCTTTTTGCCCCTATATTCTTTTTTTTTTTTTTAATTGTATTTTATTTTATTTGAGAACATACTGTACAGAGGGGCTACAATTACATGGGCAGGATAATGCATACATTTCTTACCAAGCATTGCAGCCTCCTCCTTTGTTTACCCTTCACTTCCCTTCCCCGCCTCCCCCCTCCCCCCACCCAATTTTACCCCCCTCCCCCCACCCAATTATACCCCCCTCCCCCCCCCACACCGACATTGTAAAGCTGGTTTTGACATGACATTTTGTACTTCTCATTGTTGCAACAGGTCCACCTGAATCCTTAAACGACTTGTTTGTCCCCATCTCCTCCACATGTTATACTGACATCAAATATAGTGAAAGCGGGGGTTACACTGTGGGGGAGGGTCATACAAAGCAACAAAGAAATAATCTTATAAATGCGTTAGAAACACATGCATGAAAGAAACGAAAACATTAAAGTACATATTTAAGGGTTCATTTTCCTAACATCACATTATCTGACCGTTTCCGCTTGACTCATACCTATACTAGATATTGCAAATAAGGGAAACCATGGGACCTATGCTTCTTTGGGCCTGGCTTACTTCACTTAATATAATTTTTTCCAAACCTTTCCATTTCCTAACAAATGGGGAAATGTCATTCTTTCTGATGGAGGCATAGAATTCCATTGTGTATATATACCACATTTTCTTGATCCATTCATCTACTGAGGGGCATCTGGGTTGGTTCCATATCTTAGCTATGGTAAATAATGCTGCAATAAACATAGTTGTGCTGGTAGCTTTAGTGTGGTCTTGTTTGTAAACATTTGGGTAAATGCCCAAAAGTGGGATTGCTGGATCATAGGGGAGATCTATGTGAAGTCTTTTGAGGAACCTCCATACTGCTTTCCAAAGTGGTTGAACAAGTTTACATTCCCACCAACAATGAAGTAAGGTTCCTTTCTGTCCACATCCCCTCCAGCATCTGTTGTTGTTAGAGTTCTTGATTTTTGCTGTTCTAACTGGAGTGAGGTGATATCTCAATGTTGTTTTGATTTGCATTTCTTTTATGGCTAGGGATGTTGAACATTTCTTCATGTGTCTATTGGCCATCCTTCTTTCTTCTTCAGAGAAGCTTCTCTTTAAGTCTTTCGCCCACTTATTTATTGGGCAGTTGTTTCTTTGAGGATTTGTTGTTGGGTGGTTTAATTTTTTGAGTTCCAAGTATATTTTAGATATGAGACCCTTGTCCGTTGTATGGCTAGTGAAGATCTTCTCCCAATCGGTGAGCTTTCTATTGATCTTGCCAGCTATGTCATTTGCCCTGCAGAAGCTCTGCAATCTTATGCAATCCCATTTGTCCAACCTTTCTTTGATTTGTTGTGCTTCCGGGTCTCTATTCAGAAAATTTCGACCTGAGCCAAGGAGACCTAGGGTTTCTCCTATTCCATCCTGTAATGTTTTCAGAGTGTCTGCTTTGACTTCAAGGTCTTTGATCCATTTGGAGTTGATTCTGGTGCAGGGTGATATATAAGGATCCAGCTTTAGTTTTCTACATGTAGTTAACCAATTTTGCCAGCACCATTTACTGAAGAGGCTGTCTTTCTTCCATTCTATTGTTTTAGCTTCCTTATCGAAGATTAGATGGCTATAGGTCTGTAGGTTCATTTCTGGGTTTTCAATTCTATTCCATTGGTCCTGAGGTCTGTTCTTATGCCAATACCAAGCTGTTTTGATTACTATGGCTTTATAGTAGAGTTTGAAATTTGGTATTGATATTCCTCCAGCAGTGTTCTTTCCGTTGAGGAGCGTTTTTGCTATTCGGGGTCTTTTATTGTTCCATATGAATTTTTGGATTGCCTCCTCTATTTCCTTGAAGAATGAGGGTGGAATTTTGATAGGTATCGCGTTGAATTTGTAGATAGCCTTGGGAAGTATTGCCATTTTCACGATGTTAATCTTGCCAATCCAGGAGCATGGGAGGTTTTGCCATTTTTTAAGTTCTGTGTTGATTTCCTTTTTCAAGATTTTAAAGTTTTCATCATAGAGGTCCTTCACTTCTTTGGTTAAGTTAATTCCTAGGTATTTTATTTTTTGTGGGTCTATTACAAATGGAGTTGCTTTCCTATTTTCAGCCACACTTTTCTCATTGTTGGCATATAGAAAAGCCATTGATTTTTGGGGGTTAATTTTATAACCTGCTACTTTGCCAAAGTTTTGAATCAGCTTGAGTAATTTGGGAGTGGAGTCTATGGGTTTCTTTAAATACAAGATCATGTCATCTGCAAAGAGGGAGGGTTTTATTTCTTCTTTCCCTATTTGGATCCCCTTTATGTCTGCATCTTGTCTTATTGCTGTAGCTAGGCATTCTAATACTAGATTGAAGAGAAGTGGAGAGAGTTGCCCCTATATTCTTAAGCCACATTGCCTGGACAATGTCTCCAGGGCACACAATGTCTTGTAAGCATTCGTCTCCCTTGAGACTAAAGCTTTAATTCTCCAGACAATATCCAGCTTCATCCCATGGCCAATTTTTTCTTATCTTTATAGCACAGGCAGATACACCTGTGAGCCATGACATTCAGAAAAATGAATGGGCTTCCTATTTTTTCAGCTCTAAAGAACAGAGAACACTGTGACCGCACAGGAAACATGCCCACAGAATATGGTTATCTGAACAATACTGTTGAAGTAAAAGGAGAAAATCAATAGCACCTGAGAACACACCATTAAGGTTTGCATTTGATAAGAATTGGCCCATGGGCAGAATTGGGGAGAAGCCTTTTTTTACACACCTATCACATATTTTTGTCCCTCCAAAGAAATATTGACAAATGTCATATTGCAAGGACCAGAGAAGGGACCTTTGGGGTCTTTTTGTTGTATGTTAGGATACAGCAGTAGATAGAGTAACCTTCAGGTTGCTCTCTCTTCTAATTCTAGCCAAAACTGAGTATTTAGAAGCCAGCAGTGACTGCAATATGCAGCTCCTAAAGGGAAGAGTAGATGGATAAATGATTCAAATCTGGGAAAATCTACAGAGAATTTACACACTCATCATAAGCTCTTAGCACTAACACTTTATTTTCTCAACATCTTCATGAACTAGGAAAAGGAAACCCTTAGAATATTTAGGGAGATACAAATGATATGAATGAAAATCTCCCAAGAAGAATAAGTCCAGCAAGTCCAAAAGTTAGTGTTTTGCCTTTTAAAGAACAGATGAAACCTACTTTGAAGACACAGGTTAAAGCAGAACCATGCAACCTTGAGTCTTTCGGAGCTGTTTCGATTCCAGGAATGCCTAAAGCAAACAGATATATACATTATTTTGCTGCTCCAGACAGCCTGCATTAGAACCTGTCTCAGAAACTTCTAGTCGAGGTGCCTCCCAATGGACACCCATGAAAGCCAGGTTCTCGTGACAACAATGTTTTATATTTCATTTCTAGTCTAAGCATGAAATGAAATTATCTATAGATGGAATTTTCTGTTTTGGAATTATTGCCCAATGTCTAAAAAATACTGAGTACTTCTTCCTTTTTAATACTGAGATAAAAATCCCAGTGTTTGCCTGTCCCACTGGGGGACCATGGGTAAATTTGAAGAACATAAAAACTCCAGCAATAGAAGAGAAGCCCCTACTATCAGAATCAATTTCTTTTCTGTTCCTTTACTGCTATAATCATATGTGTGTGTGTGTGTGTGTGTGTGTGTGTGTGTGTATAAATAGAGAGAGAGAGATAGACAGACAGAGACAGACAGACAGACAGAGAGAAAGTGTGTATGTTACAGGTGGCTTTGAAGCTTTATAGTATTTCTTTATTATATCAAAGCCACAAAATAAAAACCATCGCTTCTTTATTTTACAGCACCAAGCTATATCAGGTAATATTATTTTTACCTTGGCCCTGGACCCATGTGCATTTCACTTTTTGGTTTCCTTTATGAGGAGTAGTTCTGTAGGTTTGATAAAAAATGAAAAGTTTGTTTCTCAATAATATTTGTCTGAGCTTTCTTTCAGAGCAGTGCCTCTCTGGTTTAGCAGAAAATCAAACATCCCCGAAACACCTGTAACAAACACAAGCTGGTTTACTTGCTAATAAATCTCTCACCTAGTTATGGATATATGATCAATTCATTTCAGGTTTATTAGGCAACAATGGCAAAGAATAGAATAAGAGAGCCTTTATTGAGATAATATCATGGAATCTAGCTATGTAAACATGTATGGTGTAAACTATACAACTTGGGCATGGGAACAGGAGGAAAAAAAGGTGTGACCCTGTTCAAAAAGAAATGTACTCTTTGCCTGACTTATGTAACTGTAACTCTTC
Source organism: Dipodomys merriami (assembly GCF_024711535.1). Lineage (NCBI taxonomy): Eukaryota > Metazoa > Chordata > Mammalia > Rodentia > Heteromyidae > Dipodomys > Dipodomys merriami. The sequence goes on along the minus strand of NW_027202493.1, from coordinate 30,508,885 downwards.
TGTACATCACTTTTATAACAACAACAAAAAAAGCCAGATGCTGGTGGCTCACACCTGTAATATTAGCTACTCAGGAGGCTGAGATCTGATGATCATGGTTCAAAGCCAGCCCAGGCAGGAAAGTCCATGAGACTCTTGTCTCCAATAAACCACTCAAAAACTGGAAGTGGCGCTGTGGCTCAAGTGGTAGAGCGTTCACCTTGAGCTGAAGAGCTGAGGGACAGAGCCCAGGCCCAGAGCTCAAGCCCCATGACAACAACAACAACAACAACAGCAAAAATGCATGAAGGAAAAATAAATATAATCCAGACTTTTTTTTTTAAAAAAGGAGAACTTGCAAAAGATGCTAATACAATTGAGATACATCTTTTGTCGGCATTAAACTAGCATGTCTTAACATATGACATCCCAGCATGTTTTAGAGGTGAAGCTTTGGCTCTCTTCATGTAGGTTCTACCAGGATCCCTCATTTCTTCTAATACTAGCTAATAACCCCAGCCAGACTTTTTCCCCCTCCCCTCCCTTTATCCAGGGGATTGATTCACAGCCTCATACTTGCAAAGTGCTCTAGCCTTTAAGCCATGCTCCATTCCTTTGCTTTTAGTTTGCTTTTTAGGTAAGATATCCCATACTTCTGCCAGGAGCTGGCCTTGGAACAAGATGCTCCCACCTTCACCTCCTGAGCAGCTAGGACTGCAGATGGGCAATAATATGCCTGGCCCTCAGTCAAACTTTCTAAAGCAGAACCTTCTGACTCTCAACTGCTGTCCCTTCCTCTAGAGATAATGTGCTTCATCTGACACACTGCTCCTGGTCTCCTGGACATTCAAACTATCTTCCTCTAAGTTGAATAGACACTCACCTGACAGGTGATAGGAAGAGGTCTAGCCTAACAGATTTTTAAAAAGTCAAATTTAGAGTCTGATTCTAGTGAGTCAAGTTAGTTGTGTGTCTGTGTGTGTGAATATCTATATCTCTATATGTGTGCATGTATAATATTGTCTATGTAGTACTTGGGAAATGACACTCAAAATTACAGCTCACAACAAAATCTGTAGTCACTTGTCAATGAAAAAGAATCAATGAACTGCTAACGTTCAGTGTTCTCTTAACAAATCTGTGACTTGTTTCCTACATAATGCTTGAGTTTTTATCTGTATTAGTAAAAAAAAACTGAAGTGGAGTTTTTTATGTGAGTCCTCTCTCTACATTTGTAGAGCAGATAGAGGAAACAATTATGTAATTATGAGGGGGAAAAACAACTTATTTTAGGTTAAGAGTATGAAGGAAAACAGCATCCTATACTTCAGGTTTTGATGAAGTTTGACAGCCTTCCCTTCAATAAGCACAAATCAATGAAAGTTTATTATAAGGATTTTCTGTCCATCTCAACTATTTTAAGCACGATTCATGCCTCTCTCTCCTCTCACCTAAGAGACTGTCACTGTCTCTGAAGTGGCCCTCTGCTCTAGTGCATGCAGCATCGAATCCACCCTCTGCACTGACATCAAAGTACTCAAATGCATCGGTCCATGGATTAAGATTCCTGAGTGACACTGAATCACATACTCTCAGAGACAACTATCTGACAGAGACAACCTTCTGGCATTGGCATTTCAGAAACACTTACCCTTCTCTAGAATTTTTTTTTTTTTTTTTTTTTTTGTCGGCCGTGGGGCTTGAACTCTGGGCCTGGGCACTGTCCCTCAGCTCTTCAGCTCAAGGCGAGCGCTCTACCCTTGAGCTACAGCACCACTTCCGGTTTTCTGGTGGTTTATTGGAGATAGGAGTCTCATGGTCTCTCCTGCCTGGGCTGGCTTTGAACCCTGATCCTCAGATCTCAGCCTCCTGAGTAGCTAGGATTACAGGCGTGAGCCACCAGCGCCCGGCCTCTAGAATCTTTATACAAGAATTTTATGCATCTTTGTAAGGAAAAACTCTGCAGCTCCTTTCAGTTCCCATGATCCAAGAAAGAATAAGAACTGAAAGTCACAAGGAAAACCAATTCATGTTCTTTGATATGTGACAAGCACTCCTAATTGTCTGGGTGCTTCCTGCTAGCCTGGAGACTTCCTGGCCGGCTGAATTCCCATACAGTAACTCAGAATTCCAAAAGAATCATGTGGTCCAACAAATAAGACAGAAGATGCAGGATCTTTTCTAAACCAGATGGCCCTGGGGTTGACAGGACATCAATTCTGCCCATACTCCATGAGTCACGAGAACCACCGATACTTAAGGGAAGATACATAGACACACCTTTCAATGGGGAAGGGGACTAAGCCTTGGAGAACATGTTTCATAGCTGCCATCTACCAGGGAAGAGATAGATAAAATCCGAAGGAATAGAACATGGATGCTCTTTTCCTTTCCCACCTCGTAGAGTTAGATGGTAATTTTTTAATGGATAAATTTGACACAGAGGGGTAAATAAGATGATGCTTTGCCCAGATTTTTTTTTAATTTTTAGATATGTTGTTCCACAGCGATTTTTTTAGAGACTGTTCGTTTGTTTTGTGGGGCTCTCTAAGTAGTCCAGGTTGATCTCTAATTCAAGATTTTTCTGTGTCCACCTCTCCATTGCTGGAATTACAGACCTGCACCACCACACCTGGCATTCTGATGTGTTTTTAAGAGTTTAAAGTCATTAAGCAGGTATAGAAATGCAGTGTACATTTATTAAAAATTAAATGGTCGATATGCAACATTAAAATTCATGCCACATTTAATAAATTCTAGCTTGATATAAAATGCCAGGACATTAGGCAACAATTGCCTTTGAGTTGCAATCAGTGCTGTAAAGAAAAGCCTTATTTTGCATTCCTTCCTAAAATGAAGGGGCAATGCTTTCCTAAGAAGCAACTGTCAAATGTTTATTAAATAAATGAAGCATAAAACAAGCTTTCCTGCAGTTTCATCCATGCTTAGATTTTAATAACTAACATTTATCCCATGAATGAAAAGTTGTATTTGTATCCAAGAAGAAAAGCTTCCCATTCTGCAGTGGGGATTTTTACCTTCAGAATGATCTCCAATTACTGATGAAATAGGCAATTTGCTCAGCCATCTCACACCATTTCTGTGTTCCTTTTGATGTCCATATTGATGGGAAAGAAGAGCCTGGACTAGGGAAATGGAGATGGGGTGGCGGGGGTGGAGAGGGTGAGGGAGTACTGGACCCTAACAAACCAGGACACAAGACACAGAAGCCAGAACCAAGTGGTGGGTACTGGTCAGCACTGTGTTAGGACTCACAGTTACCTCTGCAGCAGGGCTTTCAGAAGATATGAGCATCATGTGGGAAAACAAAGTGGGAAGCAAAAGGTTTTAAAGCCCTCATAAGGTTATGAAATCTCATCTGTGTTTTATGTAAGAACCTTGTTTTATGTAAGAACCTTGTCAGCCACGTGACAAGACTCAGGTCCGATGGCAACCGTGGCCCAGAAGGCACACTCAAGGGATATCAAGCAGAATTAGGCTCATGGCTAGCAGAGCAGCTTTAGCAGATGGGAGGAAGGGAGCAAGCACTGTAGCCTTTCTGGACTGTAACTGATTGCATGAACGGACTTGTTTCTGATCTACACTTGACATCCAGGGCACTCAGAAAAACCAAGGAATTCTAGTAGGGACTTATGGTTATTAAGCAGGTCATTCATCAAGCCAGTGAAGTTGAGAATTAATGAAATCTCATTCTTACTGCTAATATGCCCTCACTTGTCCTCTCAGAGTTCACAGTCTTCAGATGACATAAGGATTAATAACTGAAACAAATACTGTGGTCATTGTCCTAATGTGTAACAACATGGTCATGACTAAAATCTGTGGCCATTTAGAAATTAGAAAGGAATGAATTCAGTAGAATTAAATTAAATTAAACTGAATGTATAATCTGGGAATATACTTTTTTTCCCAACATTTCACCACATGTATTTCTTCTTATGCAGTCTAAGCTGAGAATGCCATGTAAATGGGTCACTGTGAAATGCAGCAATTTAATTTTTCTCCGATCAAAATAACAAACCAGTATGATCTCACTTCTATTAACTTTTGAAGGTTTACAGCAGTTAAAGTATTTTTGCTTCTATGTATGAAGGTTAAAAAATCTGGGGGTATAGCTGAGCAACAGAGCATCTGCCTAGAATTTATAAGGCATGGATTGAATCCCCAACAGAAAAGAGAAGAGAGAGAAAGAAGCAGAAAGAGAGACAGAGAGAGAGAGAGAGACAGAGAGAGAGAGACAGAGACAGAAGGGGGATTAATAAAGTCATTATGCTCAATGTACCTATGTGAGAATAGAACTAGGAAACTTGAATTAGATAAAGACTAAAAAATAAATAAGAAAGGAATGAGAAGAAAGAAAGAAGAGAGAACTGGGGAAAGGAGAGGAGGGGGGAAACAAAAGGGATAGGAGAGGAGGGAAGAAGAGGAGGCAGGAGAGAAAGAGAAGGAAGAGAGGGTAAGAGGGGGAAAGAAGGGAAGGAAAGAGATGGAGATCTAAAAGTATGCTTTGAGATGAAGCTTCAGTTCCTTCAATTACTCAGAAAGGAATAAACAGGAAGTGACTTTAAAATAAAACATGCACAATTGATCTATTTTGAGAAACTTTTGAAGTGGTTTCATCAGAGGAGAATAAGTATGTTCTACTATTGTTAGCGATAGAGCATGTGTAGCTGTGGTATATTGTTGCACAAACACCTGTTAGCGTGGGATTACCAGGAAATGTCAGCTCTGTTCACACAGTGGAATCCATCCATCCACCCACTATGGGATGAGACAAAACCACCCATACAGAATACATACACAGACTATTTTAGGTACAAATGAGTAGCGGAGTCACACAGTATCTAGGCCATGGACCAGAAGAATACGACTGAAAGTATCTACTACATTTTATCCATGTTCTTCCCATACCCACTATGACAGTGTTGATGTGGCCTTTTGATATCCAGAGTTATTGTTTTTTTTCTTTCTTATCTTAAAACCAATGCCAGTCACTGAAGATATGGAGACAGCAGCATTTTAAGCAATTTCAGAATCATCAACTTAATGGAATTCTCAAAGCAAGGCCATCATGCTATATTTATAGCTGTAGTTTGGCTTAATGCATTATATAATTTGCACTGACATATACAAGACTTCTTCCATCCACTCTTCATCTTTTTTTCACAGGGTATCTACCATCCTAAATATGAAGTAGACAACCAAAAAAAAGCAAATACAATTTCATAAAAGCTTCAAAACCACAGCCTAATATCTTATATATTTATGTGTGTGATAAGAGAAAAATTACAAATCATGATACAAAGTTGTAAAACTGTGTACCATGATTTATGATTTTATTTTCCTCTCATTTTATCCAAAAAGAGCTGAAATTCATAATTCTGCCACCAGCTTTTGGATAACCAGCTGGCCCTATTCTTTTGCCTACTAACTTTTTTCAAAGTGTACCATTTGCATGTGTAAATCTGGAAAAACAAAGTTTTTTTTTTTTTCAAAGGAGGGGCCTTCAGCATCCTTCACTTCTGTTTGTAGTTCTGAAATCCAGTTATGCATTGAAATGTTCCCTGGGATATAAGTGGAGATAACATTTTAAATAATTCTTTTTTATTTAAATTTGTTATTGTTATTCTAAAGGTGATGTACACAAGGGGTTACAGTTATATAAGTCAGGAATAAGTGCATTTCTTTTTGCACAATGTCACCCCTTCCCTTGTTCTCTCCCAGTTTTTCCCTCCTGTCCCCATCCACAAGTTGTACAGATCATTTTCAACATAGTGTCTAGTGAGTCTTACTGTTGTATTTGTTCACCTTTTATCCTACCCTTTCTATGCTCTCCACCCTCCTAAAGACAGATAAACTAACAAACAAGACAAAGAAAAAAATCTTCTGTTTCTGTTTCTTGGAGTTCATTTAGAGAGATATCATTTTATATGATCATATGCATGTGGCAATTGAGCTTTTGTGATCCTCTCCTAAGAATATCCTCCTTTGGTCTCACTGTGTGAATGTCTAGAAACCTGACTAATTTATCATGTCCATGTGTCAGACCTTAAAAATTATGAAACTAGTCCAAACCCCATCTCCATCCAGGAGTATTTATCAGTTACATAATGGTATTAGTGCTATATGTCCTTTTTAGGAGCTTGAAACTCAAAATGTGTATAAAAAACCATCCCAGAAATCAGTTGGTTTGCAATTTGAAGGCTCATCAATTAAATAAGGCTCCATTAAGTAGTTGTTCTCCCAATTAAGTGGGGTGAACAACTCATCTCGGTTGGCCTGCAACTTTCCCAGGTTTAGCACAGGAAGTCCAGCATTCTACAAGACCCATGAGCCTCAAGCCACCTGGGCAGTTGGTGGCTTTATGTCTGATGACTCCACTGGACTTGGATGATAAAAACAGTCTGCACAGACTTGATTATATACCTGATCATGAGTGCCATTGCATGGCCGTGTGTCTCTGTGTAACCCAAGCTGCTTCACCGGGTCACAGCTTTCCAGAGTAGTAAATGTAAACTCCAATATATAAGGCAGTTTGTTGCCATACAAATACATAAAACATGTGTTGATGTCAGATTCCCCAACCAAGTGAATGTTGGAAGTACCACACCCAAACAGAGGTACACAAAAGCTATGATTCACTGGAGCCATTGTCAATATAGTCCAATGTCAGCTCCCATTCTTGTTAGTTCCTTTGAGTGTCCAATCACGACTGCTAAGTCAAAGAATTCCTCACTCCTAGGTTATAGTTCCACTAATGATTGCCTCTCAGAACTAAAACCAGAACAGCTATTTCTTGCTATCTTGCTGTTGCTCACATCTTTCCGGTGATAAAAAGACAACAGAAGTTTTGCTGTCTGGGCAAGAGTAAAAGGGCAATGATAATATGGCATAGATCAGTCACTTGTCCAGCAAATTCTTTTTCTGAGAGTTGGGACACAGAGAGCAAGCCTCTGTTTACTTTGTTAGCTCCAGACATAGGCCTGGGCTCTTAGTGTTCAACCTCCTCATTTATTTTCCCGGTCTCCACATTACCTGAGCAACTTTTCCCTTTATCATCCCTATTCCCAAAGAGGGTAAGCTTTAAAAAAAAAAAGTGAAGATTTCTGTGATTGTAATCAAAGTTCTTTTTCTGCATCCTGGTCTACTGACAAGGACTTCTTTTCCCCAGCCCAGGACCTGCTTCACTCATTGACTCTAGAGTGATCATCTCCTTGTACAAAGACAGTATAATAGTCTCTCTCATCCCTACATTAACTTATTACATGATTTTTGAAAAAGTGACACATAAATGGTACTATTCTGAAGATAAATGAAACAAGTTATCAGTATTCTTTACAAAATTCTAATTTAACACCATAATTTAATAATGGGAAAAATGAGGTTTAAAAAAAAAAACTATTTCACTAAAACTATTTTGCTCACAATTGAATTCTAGTTGAAAAGGATCAGATTTTCAGCTGTCAGAATTTTGAGTCGTGCACCAAGGAAAAAAATTGTTGGTTACATAATTGAAAATTAGTGGCTCATCTTTATGTTGATTGACTTGGCTTGACTGAATCCTGAGGGAAACTGTGCCATTTCATTTCTGATCAAATCCACACTGCAACCCGCATGCCTAGAGTTCTCTCTATAGCCTCTAAAATGAATGAAAGTTGAAAGCCAATTTATTTTCTATGAAGCTAAATTGACATTTCATTTAGATTTCTAGAGCTAAATTTTAATTGTCAATATATTTTCAAAGAAACCTTTCACATACATTTATCTTTCATTGTGATGTATTCTTTATTATTCAAGCCCAATGACTACATGAGATGCAAGATTTCTAACATTTGAAATAATACTCTCTGCTTGAAAATGTGAGAAAGTAGGCAAAAATACCAGGCAGGAAGTTATTTTTTTAACTCTACCACTTTTTTAGATAGGAGGGAAAGAATTAACATGTGAAATAGAAAATACTATGAACTTGGACAACTGTAACTCTACAGTTAAGGGGATTACAGGAGGAATTTATAAGGTCTAAGTCCATATCATACTTGGAAAAGACCAATTCCACACTATGACAAAGGCATTTGCAAAATGAGAACATAAAATGTTTTCACTGGTACCGAATAAAGAATGGGTTGTAGTAAACTTTCGTATTATAGTCTCAATGATTTAAAACTGAACAAAATTTTAGAATGTATAAACCGCTGTACAAAAGTAAACCAGTCAGCTATAAGTAAAACTGGAAAGCATATTTATTATGTGGTTCAGTACCCTTAGTATTAAAGAGGAAATTGACTTTCCACTAAGTATTCAGAAAAGTCACATAATTCAGTAGCCTGAAGAAAAAAAGGATCTTCAATAAGAACACACTGCTTCATGGTCATATTAATTTTAAAAAGTATCCCAAGGAGAACAGATTCTTTTGAATTGCAAAACTCAAAGAGTGATTTGCAATGTTATAAGCACCACTCATAAAGCATATTAAGGTATTTAAAAGTTATACGGACACAGAACCACCTTAATGTATGTCTACAGCATGTGCACAATCCCAAGGAAACAACAACACTGACATTGTTTAAGAAGAGATGAAGCAGTTCTAAAGATAGACAAGTGAAAGATTGTGGGAAGGGGGAACATGAGGGGAAGTCTCAAATGATCCATTTTGATTTAAAAATCAAAATCAGAGTGTAAATAAATGTGCTGAAAAGAATCAACTGCTTTTCATTTCCTCTGAGGAGTACATCTTTTCTCTTTAACAAGGCAGGAACATATTGACTTCAATAGTTCTTTTTGGACTTCAGAGTAACATTGCCAAATAGTTGGACTCTGTGTGTATTAAGTTCAAATTTGTATCCACAAACTCAAATATGTAAGAAATATCACAAATATGTAAGAAATATCACCTATTTTCTGGATGTGGAGACGCAAGCCTATAATCTTAAGATACTTGGTAAGTAGAGATCTAGGGAACATATCTCTAAGCCAGCACAGCCATAAAAGTAAAAGTTGATCTCAATCAGTGCTCTTGGGTGCAATGGAATATGCTTGCCATCCCACAGGTAAAGGGAAGCACAAATAGAAAGATTACAGTCCAAGTCACTCAGGCCGTAAGTGGAGTCCCTATCCTGAAAATAACCAAACAGTAGGGGACTGGCACTCACTGGCACCCACTTAGCAAGTGTGATGCTATGAATTCAATAAAAAAAATCACAATATTAAATTTTTCTTAGTTGCTTAAATGCAACCAAATACAAATTTTAACATAATTTAAGAAATATATGATCATTCAAAAAATAGAACATTACTTAAATCTCTTTAGCTACTTTGTAATCTCTAAGTAGTTGTACCACAGAGTTGCTGTTTAACAAAGCAGTTTATGAGTATAATGCATCTCTACCTATGTCACCCTACGTAATTGATTTCTTAAAATACAAATGATATAATGTGAGATTTATAACTTATGTAAAAGTGAAATTTATAAAAATTCGAGGAAGAGATATGAAGACATGCTGTCAAAAACTTCAATTAGTCTAAAAGGAAAAAAATTACACGATGGAAAAACAAAAACAGCAGTTGGAGCAAATAGAAAATGAAAGGAAGGGAGTAGATTTATATCTAACCAAACACAATCGTGTCAACAGCAAAGATCCATATGACTCAAGTAAAAAGCAAATGCATTTATGTGTTGCCTTCAAGAAAATCTTGATAGCCGGGCGCCAGTGGCTCACACCTGTAATCCTAGCTACTCAGGAGGCTGAGATCTGAGGATCATGGTTCAAAGCCAGCCCGGGCAGGAAAGTCCATGAGACTCTTATCTCCAATAAACCACTCCGAAAACTGGAAGTGGTGCTGTGGCTCTTGAGCTGAAGAGCTGAGGAACAGTGCCCAGACCCAGAGTACAAGCCCCATGACCAACAAAAAAGAAAGAAAATCATTTTTAGTACACAGACACAAATAGTTTAAAAGATAGAAAAAGTTGTACTTTATATTTTTACTTATAAATGATGTTATAGAATACAAATGCAAAGAAAGTCAGAAGTGATTACATTATCAACACGAAATAGATGATAGAGAAAAGAATGTTACCAAGGATGATAGTCATTTGGATTATAATGAGGTCAATTCATCAAAACAGAAAAGTCCTATACATTTCTGCAGTATTAACAGAGCAAGGAAATACATGAAGCAATAAAACTGAACACCAGAATTAATTATAGATTTCAATAGCCTTCTCTCCATAATTGAAAGATCCATTTGAATTTATGTGTCTAAATTAAACTAGTTTATGCTACATGGAGTTTTTTTTTGTTTTAAAAAAATCATTAAGAAAACAAACTCATTGAGCAATAGGGTGTTGAGAAGATGGGGAAAATGAGAATAAACCAGAGTCAACTTGATTAAAGTACTATATCCACAAATGTGTGAACTACCACAGTGAAATTCCTTTGAACCATTAGCACATGCTAAAAAAAGGAGATTAAAACGGGCACAAGTGGGATGGAAAGAGTGAAGGAGGATGAGTATTGTCAAAATACTTTATGTATTATGGAAATGGGACAATGAAACTTGTTGAGATTGTTTAGAGCAAGGGGAGAAGAGCTAATGACAAGGGAAGAAAGGCTAATGGAGACATATTGTACATAGGTATGGATGTATCAGAACGAAAACACCTGTACAAGCAACTGATGCTCTAGCAACTATGAGAAAGCGAAAGAAAGCCAGGTTTTTGTGTTTCCCATAAAGTATTTTTAATGAATCAATTTTAGACTGTCTCTATCGGTGATCATTACAGTTTGGGTATTTATTCTGAGCAGTGTGAATTAATTATAAAGGGCTTCGGTCTCGGAGTTTGTGAAACCAAGTAAGAATACATTTCTTCTATACGTGGCTGGGATGCAGGACTGAGAATTTCTCATGACATAACAAAACCATGCAGAAGCAGAAGTTACACCTTTAATAATAAACAATGGAAATGGAACCTAATAAATATTCCAGCCCTCGTTGGTTCCAGATTCTGTGTTTGCAAAATGAGAAGACTACTAGAAAGAAGGCAAAAATAAGGGTCATTTGATTCTAGAATTTGTATTTCAAACAAAATTTTTTAAATGACATGACAGTCTTTGTATTTTCTGAATTCTGTTCGGTTTTAAGGAGGAAAACAAATCTCTCTTCTGGTCCTTTTTATTTCTTTCTCACTACATGGATCTATGCCTTCAAAGAAACCATTTATAAACTGGAGTAATCAGACCACCTACCATCTTATTATGCTAAGTTCCTAAAATACATATTGCATTTAAATTTAGGTTTATGTTGCCTAAGTGCCTCATAACATATTACCAAGCTTAAATCCTGATTCTCTAACTTGGTGTGTGCACTGTGATTATATAGAACTTAAAATATGTAGCAATACTGGATGCTCTGGTTTGTTACTTGTAATTATGCTTTGTCTCCAAAAATTCAAAATGGTCACATTTACGATGTTGATGATACACATTTTGTGTATTGTCTCATGAAGATGTTTTATAACCTTATGTATACAGTTCTCTCACCAACTCTCAAATATTGAAACAAAAACAGCATAAGGGTGGGAAACACAAAGGCTTTGAAACCAGAGCACCAAGGTCTAGAACCAGCTGTACCACACACTACACACAGCCTTGAGCAATGTTCCTAAATTCACTGCCTATTCAAACCATACACAGGCATGCTTTCAAAGGATCCATCAAAGTAAGCATTCATCAAAGCAGTTAGCCAAAAGATTTCACTTCCAACCCAGTAATGAAAAATAAGAGCTACCTATAAACTGAAAAAAAACAAAAACAGCAAAGACTAGACTAAAGATTATATACCTAGTGACATGGTGAAAATTCATTCCAACATTGTGAAATACTTGAAAAGTATTCCTTAGCCAAAAATGCTTATTTCTTAAAAAGAGAAAAGAGCTGTTAATACTGAGGAATGTAATAATATAGATAAAACATAGAGTGACAAGACTTATTTTAAATTCCTATTCCAGTATGGTAATGAAAGAACAAAGTCTGAGGGATTATTTTATTCTGATTCATAGCCTTTCCATTTGTCATGACTTGTACGTATTAGATGCTCGGTAAACATATCCTCAGAGATTAAGTCAAAAACCTCGTCTAATGGTACTTTTCAGCCTCTTTGTCCTATACTACAGGAGTTCTTTCAATGTAATGGAAAAACCATCGTGCATGGTGATGTTCTCAAAGGTGTCAGTTACTAATCTTCAGGTGCTTGTCTCTAAGAATAAACAAAGCAAATCTTTGTTATGATACGATCTAAACTGCAAGATTTCATGTTCACAAAGATGCTTCTTCCATCCTTTCTCCTTCCCTAGGTCCTTTTCAGTAAGAAGCTTTGTGCTCTCTCACAAAATACTACTACTAATAATAATAATAAAAATGCTGAAAACCTCATATGATTGACATCTCAAAGGTCATTTTCTTTTCCAACAAAATATCATTGCCCTTGACTTGAAAGATGGCTTTGTTTGTTTCTCAGGTCTCCCGTTATGGCTGGAGGACTCTTTGCTGTGGATCGAAAATGGTTTTGGGAATTGGGTGGCTACGATCCAGGTTTAGAAATCTGGGGAGGAGAACAGTATGAAATCTCTTTCAAGGTAAGCCACCATGATTCTCTTCACACTTGTGGCTACGTCACTTTGATAATTCTGGTAGTATGCCCTCCTGTGTCTTGTGATCCACATGGGAACATGAATTAAGGACACTTCCCAAGTGTGTTTTTTCAGTGCTTTTTCCTTTGGATGGCTCAGTGAGAAGACATGCTACTCACAAAAAGAAATGATTCAAACTCCCACTTGCAGGTAGGAGACTTGCTGGGCCAACAGACAGACTTACCACTCCCTAGCAAATGCATTCCTTCTGAAGCACTTTAGATCACATCGAAGAATTAAGATGCATGAAGAAGTGTGAATTCAAGTTATTGCAATTGTTGCTTGTTGTATTTCATGAAGAATTGGCAGGTCGGAGTTTAATCGTAACTAGTTATTTCATAATCTGAATAACTGGAAAACTAAGTTAGAAAACATAAACGATAAACTGAAGCCCTTCTTTACAAAATTTCTAAATGACCAAAGTTTTTATTCATTATTATCTGGAACTTTCCAGATCTCTACTTATTTAGGAATTGATTCTTAGGCCCAGAGTTCAAGCCCCAGGACAAAAGAGAGACAGACAGACAGACAGACAGATAGACAGACAGACAGACAGACAGAGACAGAGAGACAGAGACAGAGACAGAGAGACAGAGACAGAGAGAGACAGAGAGAGACAGAGAGAGAGACAGGGAGAGAAAGGGAAGATGTTTTTCTACACTTTTCTAGACCTTTGAATTCTCTGATCTCTGGCTCCTCTATTCCAGCAATAGTTGCACATCTTGTTATGGCAGACATGACCAGAAAGTAATACAGTGACAGTATTTGTAGAAATTGCATCTGCTATATTTATTTACTAAGCCAGATGCTGGGTTAAGTACTTTATGGGTATTAGCTGATTTTATAGAACAATCATAAAAGATGAATATAATCATTCTGCTTTTACAGATGAAGAAAATGACACAAGATTTTTTTTTCCAATCCTGGGGCTTGAACTCTGGGGCTGGGAGGCCCTGAGCTCCGTTTTACTCATGGCTAGCACTGTGGCCTAGAGCCACAGCTCCACTTTCTGCCTTTTTTCATGATTAATTGGAGATAAGAGTCTCACTGACTTCCTACCTGGGCTGGCTTAAAACTGGGATCCTCAGATCTCAGCTTCTTGTGTAGGTAGCATTACAGGCATGAGGCACCGGTGCCAAGCGGTTTTAAAGATTTTTAGATTAATTTGTTTAAATTTTAAAAATTAATCACCCAGTATCTCATTGCTGAGACCACAGAGACATTAAATGGTCTGACACTCAACTCAGGGTCTACCCATCACTATCCTCAAGTTCACTGTTAACCTTTTGATGATTCACTAATGATCACTTAATGACTTCACTAATTTATTAGACTCATTTATACTCTAATAACAGAACAGCAAATTTTCTGCTGATCTTGGGACAATAAAATACCACTGATTATCAAAAATTGCTCAAGTATTTGTGGCCTGCAAAGTTTACAATAATACCTTTGACTCAAAGGGCCAGAATTCTTCATTTGACTCTAGCAGCAATGAAATATCACTACTTTAAGAATATCATAAGAATTCAAATGAAATTATTTTTCTACTTTTCATAGTTTCTAACCTTTGTTCATCTTCAAGTTCTCTCAGCTCATAAATTCTTGAAGTTTAAAATAAGAGAAATTTTAGTACACAGGAGAGACCTGTCTTTAATGAACTGGATGACGAATAAAATTGCTCCTGCAAGTCTAAAGAGTTTTCATAAAATAACATTTGCATTCTAAATCACAAAGGTGTTTCTTTTAGATTAAATATAAACTTATATCACACTTCGTGTCAGCTGAATATGTCACGTCTCCTTTGTCTGACCTGAGATTTTATTACCCCATTTCCTATTTTTCAGTTTATCTGTCATTCTGAAAGATATAATTGGAAAGCAGTCCTAGCGCCTTTGTCTAAAAACCATAGCAACAGCACTCGAAGTTCAAGACTAAATTGGTCCAGGTTGTTTGGTTAGAATGACAGATTCTTTGGTGACAGTTATGTCTTAACAGGGTCCCATTTCAGACATATCCTTCATTCTTTTTTTTTTTCTACTGTTTAGTGACCTTGGGGTTTCTGTCCCTCTGTATTAATATTTTTCACATGAAAGAGACAAACTCGGACAAGCTTTGATAGAATTTACACTGAAGGAAGAAGAATGTTTTCTGTGTGAAAGGCATCAAAATAGTGTTGTACAGAATTAGCTCTTTTAAATGATAATTCAAAATAAAAGAGAAAAAATATCAAATGCCTGACTTTATGGAAATGCACCATAAATTAAGTTGCATCTTGCAGCATAAAGATATAGCCAACTAAAGCATGTCACGTGATCATATAGAAATAGTTTTTTTTCAATCTATAACTTAGATATGATAGTTCAAAAGATTTTTATGTATGGGTATTTCCAAGCAACGTTTCTTGATACTTACTCTTGAAATTTTGCTGATATTTATACAGAATCACATCATAACAGTTTGGGGCAGGATTCTATTGGTGAATGAAAATCTTTCCTGAAAATTCCATTTCATATGAAATTTTTGGCTGTACTATATTTTGTTAACAGAATTTTTCAGTTATCGTTTCTTTCTGTAACTGTCTTTGCTTCATTTATCTGAAACTATTGACTTCTTTAAATGAGTAGTTTTTCTGCCATAACATAAAAGCCAACTCAGTATAATTTTCAGGACTTAGCTGAGCTAAAGAGAAACAGTTTGTCCACACTGTGAGCCACCTTCAACATCTTCCAACAAGTACCTGGAGTCCTAAGTGGCATGTCCAGCTGCTTTAGATGTTTCTAGGTTAGTCAGCCACCAGGGAAGGGAAAATCGCATTTGGTCAATCTCTCAAGCCTCTAAATTATGTCAGGCATTGTTTCAGGTACTTAATTTGGACCTGTACTTAGAAATAAAGAAGAGACCAAGACAGACTTCATGGCGTGGAATACAAGTTCTAGTCCCTATGTCTAAACCCACGAAGAGTCTCCACTACTTCACAATACATTTGTATATCATTCCCCAAAGATAAAAATCTAAATATTAGCATTTCCCAAAGATCTGTCCTTTGATTGCAGAAAAATCAAACAATAAATGTAAACAATGAAGTTGAGCACTGGTGGCTCACACCTGTAATCCTACCTATTCAGGAGGCTGAGATCTAAGGATAGAGGTTCGAAGCCAACCCAGGCAGGAAAGTCCATGAGACTCCAGTGAATCACTAGAAGTGGAGCTGTGGCTCAAATGGTGTAACACTACCCTTGAGTTAAAAAAACAAAGCTGAGGAACAGCATGCAGGTCTTAAGTTCAAGCCCAGGCTGGGCACAGAAAAGTAGACAATGATTAGTAATTAGGCACCTATGAAAGATGTAGAGGGAAGCCCAGGGATAAATTGTATGGAACCTTCTGATAAAGGACATAAAGTTCACATCAAGGTGACTCAGTATCAAATGAAATTAGAGTTTGCCTTTTCTATCAACAAGGACCAATATAGATCTACTATTTCTTTGGCTACCTGTAGAGTCAGGAAGAGCTTGTGATCCATAACTTCAGCTGTGCAGAAACACCTGAGGCTCTAGGTGGGATAAATACAAGAACCACACATCCTAGAATGACTATGTAAACCTTAGAAGCAAACCTACAGACTACCTCAAAACCACTCTTCCTGGGTAATCAGATCCTAAGTTACCTCCTGTGTGATGCACTACCATCTTCCTATGTGATGAGCTTAATACTCAGACATTTAAGGAAACTCATTAATTCATCCAACAGTTACTTTCATTACCATGTGCCAACCCTGGGCTAACCTCTTGAGATTTAAAGGCAAATGTGAGAAGTATCTTTCTCTCTGCAGGAAGCTTATTCTTTCATAGATACCAGGAAAATTAATTCCCAGTAACTCCTCACCCTAAGTCTGTTTAGGAGATATTTTGTTCCCATATTCACGGTCATAATTCAGTGCATATTCATTAGCCTCTCTTCCTCTAATTTTAATCCTCTTTTATTTCATCCAGCATTTCATTAATTGTCTCCCTAATTTATTTTATTTTCCTCTCCTAAGAGTTCATGGTTGTTCCTAATTACCACACAAATCAAATGAACATATTGAATCATGAGCCATGAAGCTTTTCATCAGTTATCTGTGGCTCTTAATCTATACTCCATATCAGCTGAACTAGTATTTTTTTTTTCTTCTCTGAAAAGATGAAACTTTCAGTTCTATTCCTGTCCTTTTCATTTCACAGATTTTTAACCAACCAGACCAGGCTTTGATTCTGAGAAATTTGTTGATCTTCTCTACAAATATTAATCTTCAACTTTGTCCATGTGATGATATACCATGCAAGCTAGACTATATGGAAAAGGACAAAAGAAGCAATTAGAAGCTCTTTATCAAATACAATTGTCATGAGCATTTCACCCATTAAAAAGAAACATCTACTGTGCAGAAAAGCACAAAATTACATTAATCGTTTTTCCTCTAAAATAGGACATCGAATATATTTAATTTTATTCACCAGTCTTTTAACGTAAGGGAAGTGAAAGCTTTCCTCTGCCTTACTAATTTGAGTTAAACCACAGGTGCACAAGCCACACACAAAATGCATTCGTTAGAATTTCCGAATGTGGGTTCCTTTATTATATGGGAATTCTATCCGTGAGATAGAGAGAAGCTACACTTTTAAGAGGTCGAATTGGAGTCTTTATTAGAAAGCCAGAGACTGCAAGTAGACTCCTGACCAGAAGACTTGCAGCTTTGAATACATTTAAATATTGTTAAGAAATTGAGCCATCAGGGTAGTAAAGAAAGAGCAGGAAAACAATCTCAACATACCAGATCAACTCTAATGGAGAGCTGAAGAGGGACGCCAGGGTGACCTCATGTCAGGAGATATGAGGCATAGCACAAAATGGCGGCTGTGGTTCTAGGGCCTAAATAGGGTCATGATCAGGCAGCGGTGTCACAGAGAACTGGAGAGTTCCAGTAAGATCATGAATTCATGGTACAAGTCTGGCAGGTCCAGTAACCTATTCCTAGAGCCCTGCCTCTAGAAATTCAGGCATGCCCATCACCTGAGGATGGAGGTGGGCCTTCAGTTCTAAGAGATTTTAGGAATTCCCCGTCATCTACTGTGTTGCCAAGATGGCCCCAGTTAGACCCAGGATCCACATTTCACCTTCAAGTTAGTATGAGATCCTAAAGACCTCTCAATGAAGCTACCTTAGTGCAATAACAGAATACTGCTAGGTTTTATTTTTGTATATAATTTTACCCAATCTTTTATTCTTACCTTGCCTAAATCTAATTTGACAGCTTTACAATAACTCAATCCTTCCCAACTTTTCTACCAAGTTTTGACATGGACAATTATTTCTCTCGCCTAACTTGTATGTTAGTTATATTTAATTGTTGTTGTATTTAATTGTAGTTATATGTTAGTTATATTTGATTATACTAATTTAATTGTACTCATTAAAATTCAAAAACTAGCATCATCATATTTGGGACTAAATGCACTACCATTGAAGTAAGCAGGAAACCTAACTATTCAGAGTACTGTAATAAAAACAAAAAAACAAAAAAAGATACAGTGCAGTATTCAATGTAGTCTCTACCCCATAGGAGATCACCACATTAAATACCTTTACAGAAGAAATGGCGAGTGGTAGTCCGCAAACTAAATTAGCTGCATAGAGATTAAAACCTTGCTCCCAAAAAAGTTCAGCCTAGTAAGAGACAAGAGACGCTTATATAGCAGAGAGGCAATGTGTATTGCTGTCTGTACATGGAGGTTCATTTCCCACCTGGTCAGTCCAGGTTTAGAGCAAGGCTCTCGCTTGTAGTTCCCTTCTCTACCCAGGCGACCATAGGCACTGTCCCCACCCACGTCTCTGGGCCTGCCAGAGATTGTTGAATGCTCCAGTGATGATATAGCAGCAGGAGGAGAGGGCATCAGCCTTAGAGAGGTGCTTTCTCTTACCTTGGACCTACAGACAATTCCAGCTCCTAATTTTAGTTGCCTCTTCTCTTGTCCCCCCCCCATCTCAGTCTTAAGTCTCTCAAGTGTACATATGGGCAGAAGGAATTATTGTAAATAAGCCTATGGAGTCTCTTTGAATTTTACTACCTACTAGCTTTGTGCAGAAAAAATGGAAAACGTGCTGAGCATAAGCAAACAAATATAATCCTGTCACTGACATATACACAGAGCATTAAGTGACTAAAATATGTTTGAGATCTTTATGTATTTGGGGTTCCTGGGGCTTGAACTCAGGACATCATGTTTGCTAGACAGGCACTCTACCACTTGAACCATATCTGTAGCATGACAGATTTTAACAGACAACATCCCATTTATTCAACATCCTTGTATGACTTACAAAGCCATTACCTTCTGCTGCCTGTGTCCCAAAGTTCTGACCACTTCCTATGGTGATAGTAACTACTATCGGGTCCCTTAATAAGAAAAAGTAATGAGTTAGCACTTACAGGTCACTGAATTTAATTTCTTACCCTGTTCGTTACAAATGCCAGGTTAAAAAACATTCTATTTCATAATTCCAAAGAGAAGGCATTACCTAGTGAATATCAAAGCAAGGATTCAAAATTAGGTTTGTTTACAAAACAATATACCTAATTTCTCCTCATTTGGAAAAGAGAAAGCTACGTGATCTTGAAGTGGCCATATGTAAAATGAAATACAGGTCTTCCTGTCTGACATTTGTGAAATATGAGATCTATAGATTAATTAATAAACATGCCCTACTTTTTCCATAGTAGCCTGAAAATACAGAAACTTCCTAGAGTATTTACACTCCTAAAACAATTTATATTCTTCCCTAGAAGGTACAACTCCGTCTCATTTTTAGGAGTATACTCTTTTCCCTTAAGGCCATCTCCTATAAACTATCATGATGGTGCTTTGTACGAACAGCTGTGTTAGAAATAAATTTTGCCTTATAAAATATGCTCATTAGAAATACTGTTTATGCCTAGGATGATTCCAAAATATTTTATATACCTCCTCATTGCTTTTATGAGACAACTACATTGCAGACTGTTCCTTACCTCTGAGCCCGCAAAGTACTTCCAAGTCTTGTTGTATTTTGTACCTAAAATGTGACAGAAGACTTTTTATAGCACACTATATACTCCAGACACACAAGAAAATACCTAGAGTTGTTCCTGTGGGGATTTTTTTCCATACAGTATTTAGCCTAAATAACATAAAAACATCTATTTGAATTCAACATACTCAGAGTTGCTCTTCCAAAGAAAATATTAAAATGACTCTGCACTCATTCAGAAACTCAAAGATAAACAGCAACAGCTGCTAAATGTCTCACAAGCCAGTCTGAGATTCATTTCAATTACCTAACAAAAGGTACCTCAGGTGTAACAGAGCATTTTCAAGTTAAATTTTATGTCTATTAGAGATAAGCCTAGCAGCAAATATGAATTCCTTCCAGTTGTTACTTCTTTTATATCTGAGGGCATTTTCCTAATTCCCAATTTAATTTTATTTTAACTTTTATAGATAGTTGTAAAGCCAGCGAGATAAAACAATTTGCGCAGCATTCAGCACCTGTGTTAAGGTCAATTTGATTTGCTATTGATAGCTTTTTTAATATGGAGACTTTTCCCCCCAAACTTTTATGTTTTTCTATTGCCTTTTTTCTTTTATGAGAAAAAGAAAAAGAAATGAACTCTAATAATTCTAATGCTTCTGATGTATAAACTACCTTATGGAGTAGATATAGTACTCCAACTTTATAGAAGATGAGACTGAAACTTAGAAAAAGGTATAAATTAGCTAGGTGCTGTAGCCCCCTCCTATAAACCCTAGCTACTCTGAAGGCTGGGATCCGAGGATCATGGTTCAAAGCCTGCCTGAGCAAGAAAGGCCCTGAGACTCTTAACCTCCAATTAACCACCTAAAAACCGGAAGTGGAATTGTAGTTGAAAGTGGTAGAGAGGTAGCCTTGAGTAAAAAAAAAAATGCTTAGGGACAGTTCCCAAGTCCTATGTTCAAGTCCCCTGAAGGACAGAAGAAAAAAAAAAAACAGTAGAAATTTCCCAGTCTTCTGTACCAATGTTCCGCATCATGAAAGTATTCCAGCTTCAACTCAAGATGAAAATGATTTGCAAGTCATTATGAACCTTTCAAGTGTACACATTTTATTTTATTTTATTGATGGTCATGGGGCTTGAACTCAGAGCCTGGGTGCTATCCCTGTGCTCTATTGCTTAAGGCTAGTGCTGCTAGTGCCTGGGCTGGCTTCAAACCAGAATCTTCAGATCTCAACCTTCTGAGTAGCTAGAATTACAGGTAGGAGCCACCAGGACCCAACCAAAGAGTTCACATTTTTTTAATGAAACTTCTTCATGTTCAGTATTGCTAAAATAATAATAATAATAACTTAAAATAAATAAATGTTTAAAATAATTTCTGAGTTAAATCAAGGAAATTCCTTTGGTCCTATGAAACAGTTGCTGCAAAGGTTTTTATCTAAGTAATAATAGACTCACCTTGACTGTTGAAGAAGAGTTTTTGTTTCAATTGTGTGGTTCACAAGAAGACAAAAACCCAGCAGAATCCAACTTAGAAAAAAGAATTGACGAGGAAATTTATATGAACAAATGAAAAAATCAAGAAAATGGATGGGTGAGAATCTTGAAAGAAAGCTTATCTTTACATTTGTATCCAAATATACCAAAGATCACAGCTGGATGTTTTTGTTTTTATCATCTGTTTAATGCTTTTATTTACTTGGTTGTTTACATAACTTTTCTTTAATGGCCCACACAGTGGGTTATTATTAAACAACTCAGTTGTCTGGAACTAATCCTGATTTATATTAATAAACAGGAAATTGATTCACTCATGAGTCCCAGCTACATCAGAACAGCTACAGTTTTCCATTCATGAAATAGGTCATTTAATAAAAGACACAAAGATCCTGCCTTTGTGGTAGAGAGGAGGGTAGAAAGTGTCCCTAAAAATAAGTAAAGCCAGGCCCAGTGGCTCACACCTGCTGTAATCCTAGTTACTAAGGAAGCTGAGATCTGAGGATCATGGTTCAAAGCCAGCCTGGACAGGAGAGTATGTGAGACTTTTATCTCCAATAAACCACCAGAAAACAGAAGTGCTGCTGTGGCTCAAGTGGTAGAACGCTAGCCTTGAGCTGAAGAGCTGAGGGATAGTGCCCAGGCCCAGAGTTCAAGCCCCACGACTGACAAAAATAAGTGAAGTATGTACTGAGGAGGTCATAAATTCTATGACAACAGAAGCAGAGGAGGGTACATACTGAAGTTGTTAGATAAGAAGATATTAAGGCAAAAGGATTTGGAGTTAAGACTTAAAGAAGTTTGTCATGTGGTACTCTGGAAGAAGAGAATTTCAGGCAGAGAGAAATATCAAATTCTCTAAAATGGAATTTTAGGTGTCTGGTTTTTTGAAAACAGCATAGAAATAAGAAGAGCTTGAACAGACAAGTACTGGTGGCTCACACCTGTAATCCTAGCTACTCAGGCGGCTGAGATCTGAGGATCGCAGTTCAAAGCCAGCCCCAGCAGAAAAGTCTGCAAGGCTCTCCAATTCATTACCAGAAAACCAGAAGTGGTGCCATTACTCAAAGTGGTAGCATGCTAGCCTTGAGCAAAAGAGCTCAGGGACAGCACCCATGCCTGGAGTTCAAGCCCCAGCAGCAGCAGCAGGAAGAGGAGGAGGAGGAGGAGGAGGAGGAGGAGGAGGAGGAGGAGGAGGAGGAGGAGGAGGAGGAGGAGGAGGAGGAGGAGGAGGGGGAGGAGGGGGAGGGGGAGGAGGAGGGGGAGGAGGGGGAGGGGGAGGAGGAGGGGGAGGAGGGGGAGGGGGGAGGGGGAGGAGGAGGAGAGCTTGAACAACAAGAGAGAAAAGAGTAGCAGATGAGTAGAGATGGACAATTTGTAAACTGAATGCTTTAATAATTTATTTCTTTTGAGAATGTAGATAAAAGTTATTATGTTCC
Organism: Dipodomys merriami; assembly: GCF_024711535.1. NCBI lineage: Eukaryota > Metazoa > Chordata > Mammalia > Rodentia > Heteromyidae > Dipodomys > Dipodomys merriami. Next base: position 30,486,213 of record NW_027202493.1, on the reverse strand, counting down.
ATCTGAGACCTGACAATAATGTTCCCTTATCATCATCCTGACAATTTCTTTCTGAAACTGGTTACCTATTCCACATGACCAATATAATTGTATGATTCCATTCAAGTTAACGTTCTCCATGTCTAAATTCCAATTTGTGGCTGATATTGAAAAGCAATTTTAGAAAATAAGGCAAACATTCAATTATTCTGTCAATTTGAACTACATCAGAGAAAAAATTGCTCTTTGTTCATTCGTGAGTAAAATAACATTTTTTAAAAATATTTATGGTGTCAAAGGAAGACATAGTACTTATAAATGTAAAACATTTCTCCAAGCATTAGAGTCTAAAATATGGCATGACATAGATGTATTTCTAGATTATAATCACATCATACTCCCAGGAAACATCTTTTTAAACTATAAACCATATCTTTCAGGACAAATATGGAATTTGACAAATATTGCAACAAGTTTGCTTCCGCATGAGTTATGTATCGACACAGGCACCCAAACACTTCTTTCTTCTGTGTCAGTATATATACATGCTTCTATTAATGTAGACCAGAAAATACAACAAATAAATGAAGGGTGATCATCTTGGCAGAGCTGCATAAACAAGCCTAAGGTTAGGGACAACTGAGCTGAAATACTTCTGGTAAAAAGCAAGGTGGTCCTGGGGTTGTATAAAGCAGCACTAAATGGAAAGAAAAGCCTTAGTAGCATCCTCTACATAGCAACCTCTGCATAAGTAGAAACACAAGTATACTTAAAATAAAAGGTGACTAGGCTCAGCCACTTGACAAGTGTTTATTGAACATTATATGTTGAGGCTTTTATCAGTAACTAGAGATATTAATGAGTAAATCATCATGAACTTATAGTCCAATGAGGGGCAAATGCTAAGCAAATAATACAGGAAGTGGTAAGTGAATTAATTAATTAATTACAGTAGGTAATTACTGTTAGCACTAAGTACTATCTCCACTTGAAAGAAAGTTCCCTATGTTCCAAACTTTGAATTAGTCACACACAATAGCTCCTGCTCATTGGAGGATGCCTGACATATACAAACTTTCTGAGGCAATTACAGTTGGTCATTCTTGACCCAGGGTGATGGCTAGGCTCTCAGACCCTTGGTAGATGCCTGAAATCACAGGTAGTGACGAGCTATACATACCATGTCTTTTCTATTCAAGCATATCTATGTATTTATTTCTAAATTCAGCACAGATGAGACATAGAATAATGATGAATAATAGACTAGAACACTTATAACAACATACCGTGATAAAAACTATATGAATGTGGTCTCTTTAAATCTGACTCTGTCCCTTTCTATTTCTGTCTCTATGTGTTTCTGTCTCTCTCCATGTCTACCCCTCTGTCCCTCTCTCTCTCTCTCATTTTCCATCTAGTATTTTCGAATGTGAATGAACATGGGCAGCAGATTCTTCCACAGAAATTCCATATGCCAGATTCCAGATAACCTAGACTTCGGCTCTGTGCTATTCTACGAACACAGGCCAGACAATCCTACATAAACTTCAGACCATAAGATAATAAATGAGTGCCATTATAGTGTTCATGGTCATCTTTTACACAGCCACAGATACCTAGATCTTCTGAAGCTCTGTTAGAGTGACCCTTTGAGAAGAATTACCACCTAACTATTAAAAGTTGTCTCTTCCTAGCTTAAGAAAGGAAGGAGTCTAGGTTCTTTTGAGCTGCTCTAACAAAGTACCGTCAACTCTGGCTTAGAAACAACAGCAGTTTCTTCTTCACCATTGTGTCTGAAATCAGCATGCTGGAGTTGTGTGGAAGGTTCTCTGCCAGGTTAGGTAGAGCCACCTTATGACAAGAGCACTTCTGTGGGGTCTCATGAGAACACCAATGCCATCCATGGCGCCTCCACCTTCCTGACTCCCAAAAGACTTTGTAGCACCATCCCGCTGGGCGTTTGAACCACCCGAACTTCTGGGTTTAGACTTTCAGTCCGTAACAGCAAGCGGTGATGGTGTATTTAACTTTGCTGCTGTGGAGTCTCCCTCTGGCAAGCTTTCACAGTAAGAAGCTCTAGGCCACTTCTGTCCACTTTCTACACGACCACATGAGCCAAAATTAGATTAAAGCCAGAAAATGTGGGACCTTGCTTCAGTATTTGGTCCCACACCCCTCAATCCTGTAGGAAAGAATGGCTATCTCCACAAACTAATGGAAGCAATATGTTCATATTTTCTGGGAAAAATAAAAGGCTGGGCCAGCAAATTACGGATGACAAGAGGGCTTCTTTGATTTGACAATTGTTTATCTTTGACCAATAAGAACTGACCTTTGATTATTCAGGGGACTACGTGACATTCTTAGCCTACCTATATCCTTTCCCTTCATCTCTCACCTAGTTACTTTCAAATTCTACCTCTTGGAAATGCAAAAATGACAAATGAAGTAATCTCTCCAAGAATCCTGTCATTACATTTGGTTAAGACGTCAGGAAAATCAGGCACCAGTGGCTCACAGCTGTAATCCTAACTGCTCAGGAGGCTGAAATCTGAGGCTTGTGGCTCAAAGCCAGCTAGAATCCGTGAGTCCCTTGAAACTTTCAATAAACTACCCAAAATGCTGGAAGTGGACTGTGGCTCAAATGGTAGAGCATTGGTCTTGAGCAAAAAAAAAAAAACCTCAAGGACAGTGTCCAGGCCTTTCGTTCAGGGGTAGCACGCCCTCACCCCCAAAAAACAAAAAGAGGAAGGAGGAGGAAGATATCAGAAGACATCAAGTCTTTGTAGCTTATCACTAAGACCTCTTTATTATTCCTATCATAATTTGGAATGCTGATCCATCCAACTTTTCAAGAACTCGAGTCCGAATCATTTACTCACTCTACCATCTTCTAGGGTCTCAAGACCTTCCCTGTATCTTCTCCAACTGATCTGTCTCTGAATGGGGAAAAATAGAAATTATGAAGAAGGAGAGCAGGAAGCTCACTCATAAGTTCCTGACACCAAAAGTGATATACATCACTTCCATTCACATTTCAACAGGAAGTAATATTAACCTGGCACCATCTAAACACAAATGAATTATGACCTAGCAGTATGCCTTGGTAAAAGTGAACATAGAAATTGGCAAGTCACAACACTTTGTCTCCCACAATAAGATAAGGTGAAATCGTTGGGTGCACCATAAATTTTAGTTACCTGTGTTGGCAGGTCCCTTTATCATGGATTGGAAAATATGCAGTTCTTGTCACTCTTGCTGCATGACAAAAATAATCCAGAAACCCAGTGCATAAAACAACAATTTCATTAATGTTACAGAATCTGTGATTTTCAGATTGAGAAGAGAGAGAGAGCTTGCTTCTGTTCGATCTGGCCTGCAGGCCATTAAAGGTCTGTGAGATCACTTGGTACATGACAAGACAGACACATATGTTTTCCCTCGTGCTTTTCATACAGACTTTCTGCCGGTATTGATAGTTTCATATGGGCCACACATGTTGTGATAAGTATCCAAATAGTCCTTGGCAGAAAATAAAGAGTCTCCATCCATGAAGGAGTCTCTATTGTGACTCCAGTATGGCTTGGAATCATTTTTAGAGAACTCTCCTTTATGTATGTGGCAGCTCTTGCCAGACATCCATGAAAACATCAACTCTTCACCAAGAACCTGCACATAGCCTCTCATGGGGGCCTCAATTTTCTCACAGTGTAATATCCTCAAAGACTCAGATTTCTGACGTGACAGTTGAGAGTGGCCAAAGCAATCCCAGAGGGGACACAGAGAAGCCACACTGCCTTTTATGACCTAGCATTGATCACTTCTGCTGTACTGTACTGGCTTATGAATCCACTAAAATCCACCCAAGGAAGGAGGGCCAAGATTCCCCTCTCAATGGGAGTCTGTCAAAATCATTTGATAATAGAGCATATACAATGAGAAATATTATGATATCCAATTTTGGAAAATAAAATTTCCCAATACAGTATTATAGAATGACTCTGTTTCACTTTTTTGTGCCTTACAGAATAACGACCAGCAAACTATGACTCAATTGCCTATGTTTTTGTAAATAAACTTGGAAATATAGCCAGGCCTATTTGGTAGCAAGGTTGCCTAGCTGCACAAGAGAATACATTATCTGTAAAGGTGAAAGAATTTACTCCCTGACCCTTTACAAAGGTTGTTGTAGGTAGAATGTTGAGGACGTACCTTGGTATTGCAATTCCCATGTTAGATTTCAAATCTCAGCTCTGGAGGTGACTGGTTAGCTGATTTTGAACAAACTATTTGTCCTTTCTAAACTGTCTATATAATTGCGGAAAGAGTAAAGTCTGTCAATGTGTTGTGAGCATTAAGTAAAATAATACATTATCAATGCATATTATATATTAGTATATAAATAGTATATAAATAATGTAATGTATTAATACATAATAAAGTAATATAAAATGACAAAATAAACATTCAGAAATGATAAATGTTTTTATTAAAATTGCCTTAAGCTATCAGCTAAATCAACTGCCAATCCAAGTTAAATGCTTTTCTATGAAGTGTTACCAACTGAAACTTCCATCAGATCAAGGAATCCCATTTCATCTTTAACTGTTCTGCCTACTAAAAATGTCTTTCTTCCAGTAGATTGAAATCTGTCCCTTTATAGCTCTATGCTATCAATCCTGCTACTATCTCCTTAAGGTGTTATAAAGTATCTCTTCCAAATATTCAGTTCTTCAAATATTAGCCAAGGGCTTCTCTGAATTTTAGTTTCTTGTGACCATCTATTCTTTCTAATCCTTCTCCTGAGATGATTTTTATCTTTTGTTTCCAACTTCAATAATTCTCTTAATAAATGCATATAAAACACCCAGAAATTAAAAAGAGCTGGAATATGGTCTGTGGAAATGATATTTTGGTGAACTAGTATGTTGGTTCTATCCTTTTATGAATCTATGTGTTCAAAAAGTTGGTTAAGCCCTTATAATGCAAATTTGTTTAGAAACTTGAACAGATTTTGTGAATCTTGTTAACAATTCCTTCGTGTGTAAAATTCATACTTCTTTTTCATTTACTTTCCTCTCTTGCAGGTGTGGATGTGTGGAGGAGAAATGTTTGATGTTCCATGTTCTAGAGTTGGCCATATCTACAGGAAGTATGTCCCTTACAAAGTTCCATCTGGGACTAGCCTGGCAAGAGTGAGTAACTGCATGAGACAGCATAATCAGTGAACATCTATTCTAACCTAAGCCACAGAAAGTTAGACACTTCAGTGTGTCAGTGAGGGGCTTCATTCACAGTCACATAAATGACAGACAGCAGAGCAGGAGTATAAACTCAAGTCTACAGAATCTATGATCAATTCTCACACACACACACACACACACACACACACACACACACACACACACACACACACTGTGAGTGAAGCATCAATGAGACAGGAGAAGGATGGAGAGTTAAACAGTCTTCTTTTTGTAACGAAGACAAATTTGCTAAACGTTTGTATCCTCAAAGTGCCAAAATTGACCAAGTCTAGATTTATTTTCATTCTTGTTTTGGATAGACATTTGTGGGCCAAATGGCTAGGATGCTTTTCTCTTCTGTCTCTCTGAATATGTTCATGTATAATGGGAAAGATAAGATCCCAGTACTTTCTCCAAACAATCCTGACAATTTCTTTGTTGTCCAATTTACCTTCTTCATTACTGCATCTGTTCTCTTTATGACAATATGTACTGCTACTACATATGTGGAAAATCTAAAAGAAAGGGAAAAAATAATGTCTTACCATATCCCTTCATACCCTTCTTCCCTAAGAGCCAAATCCTGTATTTTGAACAAGCAAATATGGTTTAATTTAGTCATAAGATGGAATGTACTTAAATCCTAAAACAAGAAGAACTCATAAGAAGGTGAAAGATTACACAATTTTGAGCATATATCATGCATCAGCTGTGTGGATAGCATAGCAGTTCAAAATATCTTAAAGATAACACTATTCTGTCACTTACCAACTTTCATTCACTCATATACTCTCCAATCTGTGCCACCAGATGAATCATTCATTTGTAGGCTGGATGGTGGATGTTAGTCTGCAGTCAAAAGTAGAGTGAAAAGCTTGGTGGAGAAAGTTGTGCTGATCTGAAAAAAAAGGTTTATTTTCAAAAAATACAAGTGTTGATATATTTCTGAGAAAGAAATGAAGTACTTTTCAAGGACTGTCAAAATGTAGAGAAAGTTGGGCTGGCACATAAAACATCCTGGGGAAAGGGAGTCTTCATTCAAATGAAAGAAGTCCATAATTCTGAATTTTAATCTTTTCCACTTAAATTTTACTCGAGGGCTCATTTTAATTTTTTTATAAACTGCTAGAGCAATCAGAATGTCATAAATATTGAAGCTCAGCTGTCACTCTAAGGAACACTTTATGATTTTTAAGTAAAAAAGTATATTAAAATGAAAAATAAAGTCTGATATATCATGGGAGAACTTCAACTACCTTGCTACACCCTACATTATTACTAATTCATCAGAAATGATGAGAAGCTGTCAAGGTGCTTGAAATTCTGATCCACACCTGCTTTATAGATATTTTAATCTTTGCAGACTCATTAGGTCATAGAGATGAAGCTGGTTTCTAAACCCCAAAGGCTTGTTTCGGTACTTTGCAAAACTCGTTCAGTTCCTCAGAAAAATGTGTACTTTTTGTTTACCTACTTGTAGACTGATGATTCCATACAACTTCAATCTCTCTGTCTGTCTCTGTCTCTCTCTTTCTCTCTCTCTCTCACACACACACATTCACACATACACACACACACACACACACACACACACACACACACACAATGTATGGCTAGCAAATAATCCATTAAACAGCATGAGATTGTAGAAATAAAACCAAAGAATATTATTCAATACTTTCTCTTTCTCCAGCACTACAATCTGTTTGGAAGAAAAGATTTCCATACAGAACACCTTAGAAGACAATACAAGATAACATATGTCATGGCACTTGTAGAAATGTGGAGGTAGAGGGAGGAGAAAGCCATACCATAGTTGGAAACTTCAGTCCTCCTCACTTGATAAGTTAAAGGACTTAATAAGTTTTAATTAATAAGTTTTAGAGAATACTGGTTCAAAACCCAGAACCAATGACCAATGCCAACTTCTGAGCAAGTTTTCACCCAGCCTCAGTTTATTAAGAATTGAGTAAGAGATGGAGAACAGTTCCCCCATTGCTAAACACATGCTGATGGTAGCACAACAGTAGTCCCAAGAAGAATAACACAACCCATGAGATTTTCCCCCAGAAGAGTTCCCAGACCCCCTGGGAACTGACTGAACAGGACCGTCCTAGAAGCACAGCTGCCCCCTTGAGTGCCAATAGAAGACAAAGTTGGAATCCAATCTTATCCCGGGTCTGTAAGAGACACTACAACATACAGATCTGAAGACTGTAGACTTTTACCTCGCACCCATGACAGAGCATTTATAATTTATTCTTTTTATTCTAAACTTTCACCTTGACTTTTATGGCAACCATTCAAGAACAGATTTTAGATTTTCCCAGTTCCAAGATAATAGATAAAATTAAAGAAGTGAAATCTCTTAAAGGTCAAATTGTACAGGATGCTCCATAGTTCTTGAAAATGTTAAATTCATATTACACAAAATAGAGGTTACATGGTGTATGCATAGTGAATGGTGAATGTAATCTGGAATTACGAATCAAGGTCTGTCTAAGCTGGGAATCTGTGGCTCACACCTCTAATTCTTGCTACTCAGGAAACTGAGACCTAAGGATCATGGTTCAAAACCATCCTGGGCAAGAAATTCTATGAGACTCTGATCTCCAATTAACTAGCCAAAAGAAGCCAGAAGCAGAATTATGGCTCAAGAGCTAGAGCTCCAGCCTTGAGCACTAAAGTTCAGGGACAGCATCCAGGTGCTGAGTTCAAGCCCCAAGACTAGCACCGATGCACGCACACTTGTGTGTCCAAAGTCCACACTCTTGTAAATCCAGTGCCTTACAGAATTAACAGGAGCAGCTGGTACATTCACGGGCAAAACAGAAAGGGCAGGCATAAAGACTTACAAAGCGCTGTGTTTGAACCATAAATGTGCATTGGTGGCAGACTCTGAAGGACCCTTGGTGCAGATACAACATACCCTAGGGAGGTGCTGATAGTTTTTAAACTAGAAATGCCATGAAGAAAGTAGATGAGGGGGAAAGAAACCAACAAGATGTACCAAAGGGGAGAGAGACAACAGAAAGTGACATTTTGAACTCCAGCAACATCCATGAAAGAAAATCTCATCAAAGATCTTTATTGATTTGTTAAACTGTGCAAAGAAGGGAAGGTCAAATGTGACTATGAGGTTTTCATCTTGGCATCTAAGAGAAAACAGTACAGTGGAGAAACAGAGAGGTTAGGAGAAAGGAGATGAGGCTGTGTTTGGTTTAAGATAAGATGAATTCTAAGAAACAGCCTAGCCTAGCCTCTGATAAAGGAGGACATACACAAAAATTCTCCAATAAAAATTCTAGAGCCTACAAAATCTTCTTCCAGAAATTTTTAGCTTAATATATCATATATATGTATATGATATCATACACACACACACACACACACACACACACACACACACACACACACACACACACACACACACACACACACACACAGTGACAGCACTATCCTAGCTCTAGGAATTCAAATGATGGGCCAATCAAACACAAATCATAAATTCTCTTAATTAATAGTGCTTTAATAGAGTCCCCATGGTAACCTGTAATATCACAATGCTAGAATAATATGAAGATAGGAAAGAGTGAAATGAGGACAAACTTATTATGGCATCAGATCTGAAACTTGCATAGTTTGCTTATGTATAAGCTGTGTTCATGTTGATTTGCGTTAGTGCCATGATTAACAGAAGAGGAAGTACATGTCATACAAAGCTAAAACATTTCTTAATACATGGATATATGGCTATTTTATATTCACAGGTTATATTTAATGACCCTATGGGCTACACTAACATGTACAAATTACAAATACGTTCACTTCATGAATTCACTTAAGGCTCTTTGTTAAATGCAATGACCTTTGAAGATTTCCTGTGGTTCTTATACTTCATGTTCATGAAAGCTAAATTTGAGGTCTGAGGGATCTCAAATGGCTGCTTTGATTCTGTGTCAGTTATGAAATATCTCCTTAATATACTTCCCAAGATGACTTTCTTCCATGGACATCTCCCTGATGACAACCAGCTCTCTGAACTTCATAAATCATCTCACATTCATGACACTGATGAGGGTGGAGAGAGGTGGAAAGAAGAGAGGAAAAAATAAGGGCTTCAGGGGGAGAAGACAGACCACCCCAAGTTAATTATGAGCCCTTGGTTGCATGTGGTGTAAAGAATCTCTCTCTCTCTCTTTCTCTCTCTCTCTCTTTCGCTCTGAAGTCTCTAAAAGAGAAAAATACAATACTTCTCCTGCCTCTCTTGTCACCAAAAATAACAAATTGAAAAGACTAGTTTGATATCTGAGAACAAAAACATCCACAAAACTGTAATGGGGGGTGATGAATGGAAAACCTATATTCCCACAAATTGACCTTTCTCCCCTCATGACTATGAATAGGTTTACTCTCATAAAACTGCCCAGCAAATAAGAACTATGGCATGACCATCTTACACGCAGTGACAGCCAGAGCTTATGTCTTGTACTCTTAAAGACTATGGAGTTCAGATACTTTATGTGAAACTATCACTGAGTTCAGGGACATGGTGGCCTTTTGGGAACATGTTCTCAGAAGCAGGAAATGATCAATTTTCCCCCAAGGACTCCACCCTATAAATGCTAAATCTGCTGTACAGAAGCTATCCCTCTGAAAACAATAACCATCTCTAATTTTTCCTGCAATATAACAAAAAAGGCCAATACAGCTTTGCAACACTAGGGGCAAGAACTAAAGATGATTCACATACTGCAATCATGTGGATGCTACTTTTCCCTCTTGGCCACAAAATACATAGAATATCTGCCATCAAAAGAATATAATACCTTTTATTATCTGCATCTTTCTATTTAAAATATCATGGGTGATAATATAATTCTCCCTGTTATCTCCCTAAAAAATAATTCATAATTATTATTATATGACAATAATGATCCAATAGATCATTAAATACCATAAAAGGATAAATGTCATTTCTAGCTTTCATGAATGCTTAGTGCTAGAGACATATTGTCACTAAATGTTTATCGTGTGCTTAGTGTGTGGCAGGTAGAAATGTATATGACATGCTATACATCCTGAACCAGTAGCATTAGGACATCTCTTTGGGTTTTGTTATTTGTCAGTCCTGGGACTTGAACTCTGGGCCTGAGCTCTGTCCCTCAGCTCTTCAACTCAAGGAGGACATCTCTTTGTAGAGTAAGGGGGCTTCACCTTAGGGCATTCCTTTAACTGGGATAAGTTTCTGGTAGGACACCAGCAACAGAGCGCTCATCCACATGCTTCATGTCCCCCCTTTTATACTCTGGGCATTGTAGGCTTGTGTAGACCAAAAACATCAAGGATCTACAACAGATGAAGCAGGAAAACATAAAACTCAATTTGATTTCCCACTCTTTGACCTTCACTTGCTATTTATGTATTTTTCTTGGCTTCACAAATAACCATAGTATAACACATTGTTGTCGTTGTTGTTTTAATTTTTCGGCAGTGTGAGGGTCAAGCATCGAGTTGTCACCACCACTCATAGCTATGGGGGAGAGTAAGAAAAAACTCACTGACAGTTCATATGTAGTGAAAAAATGCATGAAGATATTTCAAAACTGAACAATTTCTTTCAAAGCCTCTTGGAGCTATCCTTCAGTTTCCTATTTATGTGCATATTTTCTGCCCGATAGTATCCCATGGATACTATGTTCTTCCCAACATGAAGCCATTTTTCTCAGTTTAATTCTTTCCAATATTTCTTGATGCTTTCTAAGTTGTAGCTCAGCTATGACTTGTGAATCAATTCTGTCATACTTCCTCATGAGGAAAGCAAAGAATATAACTGAACCAAGTGGTCCCAAGCTGTGGGGAATCCGAACTGGGAGGGGGGAGGGGGGGAAAGGGCTGTCACCAAAGAAACCCACATTTTATATTCGCTTTTCACACCTGCTGTTTACATAGCTGTTTGTGCCTAAGTAAATATAAGATTCAAATTTTAGCCCTTTCTATTTTACATATTTGGTTTGTCAAGATTAATCATTACTTTTACTTTGTCCTTCTTAATGAAATTAAAAAGGGATTTGTTTTCTATTTCTAGTGGTAACCATTTCAGTCTGTTTTGGTGAGTCTTCCTTCTACCTAGAGCATTTGACGCTTCATGTTGTTATTTAGCATTTATATAGCTTATTTCCTCAAAGCATCTGAGAAACAAACTACATGGTGAGCCCTATTTGTGGGCTAAGAGGAATTATAATTGCCTTTTTATCATTATCCCCATTAGAACTGAACATTTTCCCACATTCACAACTCCACTGGAGACTCAGAAATAACAGAAAGCTTGCTTCAACAAAATAGGTCCCTGCTGCTATGAAATTAAGCTCCTGAAATTTAAGCAAATTAAAATATTTTAGCATGCCATAATCTCAGTTACCAAAAATGTAACTCTTGCACTGAGGAAAATGGCTGCTTGCTTCTAACTCTGCCTTGCAGGAGCCCTGCCCCACGATGAAGCCACAGAAGCACCTGATGGGAGAAACTTATATTTCACACTCCACTTCTTCCCATGAGGTGCATGAATACACAAGGACACTGAACTTGAGGTCTCTGCTATTACATTTCCATTTTAATCACCTAATTGCTAATACTTCCTTAGTTCATGGCAAGAACTCCATTCCCAGTGCAACTCTAGCCCCAATGTATCTTCTTTTCTTAGTGCTAGTTGACTTATATAAAATGGTTTATAAACTGAAAAAAATAATCAAACATTAGCTGTGTGGTGGCTGCTGCTCTTAGTGTTCTACTTCTGAACATAGTTTATAAAATTTGACCGACAACTTTCACAAACTACCCATATTTCGAACAGATATTATATTAGAGCAAAGAACCCTACAATGAGTAATCAGAAAGCCACCCATTTTTTTCTTTCTCATTTTTAAACCATAGAGGATCTGCCAACAACCACTGGCATACATAGAGCAACATTATGGTTGTCCCACACTGTCTCCATTGCTCTCCAAAAGAGTCTCAGTACCAGCCCTCTTTCTCTCCTTCTGCTTCTGCTCTTTATTTCCTGTCAAACTACTGAAGAAACAATGCCATGACCATTACTTGTAATGACAGCATAACTTGAGCTTGTGGTACTTCAGTCCTCTGAGTGGCAGAGCCTCTCTGAACCCCGAGTAGACTCAAACAAGGAGGCCAGATCCTCACCATGCAATGTGTGTCCTCAGACTCATTTTTGACAGAGGACTTGTATGCAGAATATATAACGAATTCTCAAAATCCAATAATTCTTCCAAAGTGATGGATAGAGTCCATACTTAGCACAAACAAGATCCTGAGTTCAGTCCCTAGCACCTAAAAAAAGGTTTTTAATAGGCAAAATCTTGAACAGCTATTTCATTAAAGAAAATGCATAAAGGTAAATAACATCTAAAGATGCTTAGCATAGTTAGTTGATGGAGAAATGCAAATTAAAAACATGATGAGACACTTGTTTTTATAATAGAAAAACTGGAAAAGGCTACAATAATATGAGTAAGGGAGGTTAAGGAGTCACTGGAATGATTACCCACTGCTGATGAGATTTCAGTGTAGGTGATAAAATGTAATGGACAGGGGCTGGGAAGGTGGCTCAGTGGTAGAGCGCTTGCCTTGCATGCATGAGGTCTTGGTTTCAATTCCTCAGCACCACATAAGCAGAAAAAACAGAAGTGGTGCTGTGGCAGCCTTAAGCTGAAAAAACTGAGGGACAGTGCCCAGGCCCAGAGTTCAGGCCCCATGACCAACCAAAAAAAGAAAACTATAATGGACATAAATACATGAAACTCCATGGGTGAGCCTCAGAATAACTATGTGAGTGAAAGACACTAGATAAACAAAAAAAAACACATGCTATCTATCTAAAATTCTGAAAATTAACCTATAGATACTGATAGCTGCCACAAAATGGGGTTGGAAGGAGGCAAGAGAAAACATGTAGATGTGAGGAACAGATTATCATTATTTTGATGATGGCTTCACATGCACATATATATCTCACATCTCTATTATTCTATGCATAATTTGTACTGTGTACAAATCTGTATGCTTAAATATGATCAATGTCCAATCTATTAAAACTCCATGAGCATTACAAATATATTACATTTTGTAATGTCACTAAATCATACCAGTAGTTTTTTTGGTTTGTTGGTCATGTATCTAAAGGTCACAAGAAATGTTTTTTTATAAACACTACCATAAATACCCAAAATATTCCGACAAAAATATATAATAGAGATACAAAAAACAAAGAAAAAAAGCCAACCCTGTTAAGACAACCAAAAGCAGATAACCACCTGCAAAGAGCTCACCCGCCTTGAGGGAAAGGGAAGAGGAAATTGCCTGTCAGAGAAGCCTGCTTTGTGGGACTGGATTAGCTTCCTCTCCCTATGCTGAAGGCTTCCCACTGACTTCAAAGAAGTCTCAGATCAGAGAAAAGTAGAGCTCAGCTGAATAATTGTTGTGAGGTTGGGGCTCTCTTAAGGAGATTCTCTTTTGAGCTCTACCCATGATGACATTATCATATTATCAATGAGAAGAGGGCTTTGGGATATGACTACTGAGCCACTAAAGCCCTCTTAAGCATCAAAGAAGAAACAAGATATGCATTCAAATCAAAGCAGAATTTTTAAAATCATCTGATAGTGATGCAATTCCTTGCTGTAGCAGTGACTGTGACAAATAAGAAACTGCTTCTCTGTGAGATTGGGTTTTCTGGCTATCATCAGTTCTGGGAGGAGTGGAGAGAGGGGAGCGCTAAAAAAGATAAGAAAGAGAAATCTATTACTCAGCTCACTGAAATAAAATAGTTTAATATTGACACAAACACAGCATGTGGATTGAGTTCACACCAGTGCACAAGTAAAAATCACAACCCTCACAAAGAAATAAAAGCACACAACTGAGGTGAACTGGCCCAAATAATACAAATTCATGGGACAGCCTGTGGCCAGAGAAATAAGCAAATCACAAATAATACATTGAAAAACAATCTGTATTTTTAGCATAATTGAACAGCAAGGTCTTAAATGCTGCTGGCAAATATATATATATATATATATATATACACATATATATACATTGTATATGTGCTGTATGTATTTATGTACATATATATTTTTATGTATATGTATTACACATATGTATATAATTATATATGTACATATACACATATAAATAGTGAATAGGTTTATATAGTTGCATCAAACAGCAGGAAAATTGGAAGTATCTATTTTTCTTATGTTGCATGCACAATAAAGCTGGACATATCAGAGCTGAATATTCATTCTTAAGAACTGAACTAGAAATTTGATTAAATGTTCCTGGAAAATATCAATTCAAATGGCAGATGAGTATTAGAATTAAGGAAAAATGTAGTGTTTGGTAGTGCAAAGAAAACAAGATTTGAATTCTAAGTGAATCTAAACTTGCTGATAAACATCTGGGAAACATAGAGAAAGCAGAAATAAATACAAATTTGGGCTGAATAGGGGAATATGCTGTAATACATGAGACAGCACCCAAGGGTGCCAAAAAACTGAAGTGCTATATATCACTGCTTTGTATGCATGGAAGGTACACCAATAACACCTTTTATTTCATTTATCATTCACAAAGCATGAAGGTCTGCAACTTTTAAAATGGAGAAACCTTTCACTCTCTTTCTACACCAAAAAATAAACTTATTCCTCAGCATTAGTAGTTGACGTCCTCAAAACTTTTGCATGAACTCCATGCTGGGTGGGTGCTTCCTCGGAAAAGAAAAACCCTCTTAGTTCCAACTCGAATGAGATTAAGTTCTCTCCCTTCAGTCTTCCTTACCCATACAAACTTGAGCCGGGATAAACCCAGTTCAAATATGTGAAGAAAGAGGTATCTGCCTACTTATTTTCAGGCTGAGGTTAACACACACCTAGAAAGCCCATTGTAGGCATGCTGAGCCCTAGCCTCTAGCTACTAATTAGTTTTGCTGTTTTCTTAAGCATTGTGGCTGTCTCCCTGCTCACTTCCCAGATAGACAACCAGCAGGATCCCACATGGTAAAAAGTGAAGAGCAATGGGGTTTCATGCTTCTATTATAGCAGTGCATATTTACAGCTGACTCCTCAGCAGAGACCTGCTTGATATTTCTCTGGTACTATTTCTACAGAAGCAAAACATTCATTGTGCATTGACATTAGCTTATTGACATTAGCATATGCCAGCTTCATTTAAGATTTAAAATGCCTTTGTGAGGCACATATAAGATGCCAATTTTGTCTATTGGGAATAGAGTTGCCAGATTTTGCAAATAAAAGTTCAAGATGCTCAGGTGAGTTTTAGGTAAGCAACAAATAATTTTGGTATTAACAAATGCTATTTGTACATACATTTTTAAATTATTTGTTGATTATCTGACATCCACACTTAACTGAGTACCATGCACTTAATGTGGTCATTCTAATTGGGAGAAATAAGAAAATTGTTGCTTTTATTGTTTGTCTAAAGGACAGAGCACTGAGTCAAAAGAACTAATATAGGCATAGACAGAATACTCAGCTGGTGAATTACAGAATTACAGCTGGTGAATAGGGGTGCTCATATAGGCAGGGGTTTATACAAGAGAATAAATAGGACCTCTGATGCAATGTCTTAAAGAATGGTCAACTCTTATGCAACAAAAGTGTGGGAACGAGCTGGGTGCCAGTGGCTCATGCCCATAATCATGGTTACTCAGGAGGCTGAGATCTAAGGATCATGATTCAAAGCCAGCCCCAGAAGGAAAGTCTGGGAGACTCATTGCCAATTAATCACAGAAAAGGCTGAATGTGGCACATAGAGCACTAGCCTTGAGCAAAAAGGAGCTCAGGGACAAGGTAGTGCCAGATAAATCCAATTCCCTATCCACCACGTGACCAAGATGGTGCCCGCTAGACCCAACCTCCTCATTTCACCAGAAATCCAAGTGGTCAAGTACTGACATTCATGCTGCTCAATCAACTAAGTTTCTGCCAATTCTATAAAATCTTCAGTAGCCAGGCCTTCAGTAGCTCATGCCTGTAATCCCAGTTCAGAAAAAGGCAGAAGTGACACTGTGACTCAAATAGTAGAGCACTAGCCTTGAGCAAAAGAAGCTCAGGGACAGTACCCAGGCTCTGAGTTCAAGCCCTAGGACCAGCAAAAGAAATCTTCAATGAGAGTCTAGACCAAGATGACTTTCTGGAGGGATGTTTCAGAGATGAGGGAAAGGATCTGTGCACCCTATTCAGGTATCTGAAGCACAGGCTAGTAGAGTACCAGCAAGTGCCAGAAGGTGAAAAAGAATCCACAGAAATCTTAAGGTGTACAAACATATAATGAGATGAAAAAAGCACATTCATTTAAAATTTTAAGGACAATATGGTTCAAGCCTGTAATCCCCACTACTCAGAAGCAGATAATCTGGAGGATGTAGTTATGAGTCAATCCAGACCAAAGGGGAAAAAAATTAGTGAGACCCATCTCAACAAATAAGAAGAGTTTCGTAGTTCATTATTATCATCCCAACTACACAGAAAACTGTAAGTAGGAAGGCCATAGTCTGATATAAGCCTAGACAAAAACAAGAGACTTTATCTGGTAAAAAAACACTTTAAATAAATAAATATCAAACAAATAGGAAATCCAGTAAACAACCGGGCTCTGTGTATATAAGACAAGCTCTACAGATACAACCTTTGATAGTTCAGGAAAAATGATTCCATGTATAGATCTCCAAGTCTCCAAACTCTATTCTTTTTCTCTTAATATCTATCTTTTTTGGGTAAATCATCACCTTTCTCAAAATTCATCCAATCTCAGGGTTAGATGGAAAAACTAGAACTCTTTTATTTTTTGCCATCTCTAGCAAGAGATGTTACGGGGATGTCTCCATTTCATGACTCTGCAAGCTGACACAGCTATGAATACTTACGTGAATAAAGCAGTTTTGCATCAGTCCTGTTCCCTCTGTGCATTTCAATGTGCAATATATGCTCCTGTCTAAATACACCTGTGGACCCCAACGTGTGTATGATTACGACTACTTCTTGGAGGGAATGAATTTATTCTACAGTGTATGAAAGACGAACCAACGTCTTCTTGAGACGTTCTTGAGAAGTTCTCTGCATTCCTGTGGTCTTCCCAAAATGAAGCACAGATTCATGATGACAGGAGCAAATGCACCCAGTGGATTGTTATCTCTAGAATGATGACTTTATGCAGCCTGCCACCTAGATCGCCCTTGATCATAACAATTGATATTTTAGAAAATTCCCTGCTGAGAGGAAATTCTCTTCAGAGAACAGAGCACCTGTATGTATTCCAAAATGGTCAGAATGGGTGATCGGGGACAAGACATGTTATTTAATTTTTAAGTGTCGGTGAAAGGGACAAACAAGCAGTTTCAGGTTTGGGGACTAGTAGGCTGTTTCTCTTTTCTCATCTCCTGGAAAACTACAGGAAAGGAATCAAGGATTTGACATTCTGTCTGGTACATGTCCATCATCCTGCTTCTCTCCAATTTGAAAAGGATGTAATAATCAGAGCTAACTGGCAAATCCTCCAGCCCAGCTTCTTTACAGCTTTGCTGGAGTTGACCTTTTTTTTTTTTACTTTTTTTTTTTTTAATTTTATTTTATTTTATTTGAGAACATACTGTACAGAGGGGCTACAATTACATGGGCAGGATAATGCATACATTTCTTACCAAGCATTGCAGCCTCCTCCTTTGTTTACCCTTCACCTCCCTTCCCCGCCTCCCCCCTCCCCCCACCCAATTATACCCCCCTCCCCCCACCCAATTATACCCCCTTCCCCCCCCACACCGACATTGTAAAGCTGGTTTTGACATGACATTTTGTACTTCTCATTGTTGCAACATGGAGTTGACCATTTATCAACCTGCTGCCGTCTACCCTTTTTCTTATTGCTGCCTAATACTTATCATCACTCCTTGAACCTTTCCCAAATGAATCAATAAAATTAATCAGTACCACCAATTCTGTTCAGAAACAAAACAATAAACAAAAATTTACTCTGTGTGTGTGTGTGTGTGTGTGTGTGTGTGTGTGTGTGTGTGTGTGTGTGTGTGTGTGTGTGTGTGTGTGTGTGTGTGTGTGTGTGTGTGTGTGTGTGTGTGTGTAGTTTGCTGGAGATTGAACCCAGTGCCTTGTACATGCTGAATGAGTACTGTACCACTGAGCTACATCTTCAGTATGGCAAATGGTTTAATTTTTTTTTGGTCAGTCATGGAGCTTGAACTCTGGGCTTGGGAGCTGTCCCTGAACTCTTCAGCTCAAGGCGAGCACTCTACCACTTGAGCCACTGTGCCACTTCCAGTTTTCTAGTGGTTTATTGGAGATAAGAATTTCACAGTCTTTCCTGCCTGGGCTGGCTTTGAACTTCAATTCTCAGATCTTAGCCTCCTGAGTAGCTAGCATTACAGGCGTGAGCCACCAGTGCCCAGCTAAATGATTTAATTTTTAATTTTTTTTTCTTTTTCTTTTTCTTTTTTTTTTTTTTTTGCTGGTCGTGGGGCCTGAACTCTGGGCCTGGGCACTGTCCCTCAACTCTTCAGCTCAAGGCAAGCGCTCTACCACTGAGCCACCTTCCCAGCCCTTTTTAATTGTTTTTATTTCACTGCTTCCCTCAATAGACATGTTATAAATGAGTTCACATTCAACTTACAATATGATTGCTTTCTTAATCTTACAATATGATTGCTTAATCTTACAATATGATTGCTTTCTTAATCTAACCACATGCTCAGATGAGCACACAAATATGCTTATAACCAGACAAGAGACACAAAACATACAATTTTTTTGAAAAAATAAATCTAGAGAACTGAGAGGCTAAGACAATAAGCAAGATGCCATAGGCCAAGGGTCCCTTGAACAGTCCTAGCCATAAAGCCAGGAACAGGAACATAAAGACTGGGTTTATAGTGAATTATACCACAAGCATAGAACCGGAGAGATGCAGTATAGTGAAAAAATAGATATTTCTACTTTAGTTTTGTAATAATTGTAGTTCAGGGGGAAAAAACCAGTTGGGATTATACCTAATGTCAACTTTGTTTATAAGGTTGTAATATTATCAACTTATTCTTTAATTCCACCTTTGCATCTTTTTTACTAACTCTAAGAAAAATTGTCTGAGGACAAATTAAAAAGCAAATTGCATTTCCTGTAGAATGCCTGTCAAAATGAAATGTAAATGACAAGGTAGCAAGAACACCACACATTTGGGTTTCCTCTGTGTGTGTGTGTGTGTGTGTGTGTGTGTGTGTGTGTGTGTGTGTGTGTGTGTGTGTGTGTGTGTGTGTGTGTGTGTGTGTGTGTAGCCATCTATCACAGAGCAGAGGCCTGCAGACACTAGTGAGTGGATAATTCAGAATTAGTGGCCAGAGCTAGAATATTCCAAACCTGATCGATTCTGCATATCTGGATTTATTCTGAGTATCTGTCAAGATACACTGAGGGGGCTGTTATTGGTAACATCATTCTGTAACATATTAGTAATCAAACAATGACAAATAATCCCTCAGGAGCCGGTTCTTGCATTGTCAGTGCAAGACACTGGCACTGACACTCTAAGAAAGGAAAAGAAGCCAAGAAATTGGAACAATCATCATGGCTCTTCCTCTCCTTTTGAATCTTGCTATAATGACTGAGAGCTGATTTGAGCCCACCATCAAGCAAAAGTAACCAAGAAATCCATAGACACTGTGGAGCGGGAAAAGGGCAGACAGCAAGCATTCCATCCAGAGACGCTGGAGGCAGAGTATAAAATCCCATTAGGACTAAGATGTCAATAACTGTGACTCCATACCCAGCATACCTCTGGCATGGTTCCAGGTCTGAATTAAAGTTTCCTAGCAATCTTTCTGATTTTCTTAAATATCATTCGGGTTTTTTTTTTTTTCTTTTTACTGTCTTCACTTGAGTCTGGATCTTATTCGAGTTCTCAATCTTCCTGGTCATTTTGTTCTCTATGTGCAAATGAGTCAATGGATGAGGTCAGTGTTCATGCCAACCATGCACTTAAAATAATAAGGAATTGGAACTGGAACTGGAATTGGAAAGATGTTTTCTTGAACCTGAGAGAAATCAGTTTTTAAGACCCCTACCTATGAAAATGAGCTTCCCAGCGGGAAGCAACAACTCTCTCTTCCACTTACCCAGATAGAACTCCAAGGAATGTCAAAGAGCATCTCTTCTCCTTGCATCGCTTCTCAAAGGCCCAAGCAATGGCCACATTTTGTATGGCCAACCCCAATCCTCAGATTCTTCCGTTCTTCCATTGCGCATTATTTATTAATTATTAATAAATAATGTAATAAAAGATCTGGTTTTCATAGTATTTACTATGTTCCAAGTACCATTCAGAAACATTTCCAAACATTACCTTAATATATATATATATATATATATTGGGATTACACTCAGTGCTACAGCTCTTTCTAAGCAAACATTCCACAACTTCAGCCATGCTCTTATAGTTTTGTCGCTGTAGTTTTTCTGATAGGATCTTGCACTTTTTCCCAACCAGTATTAGATCTACCTCTGCCTTCCACAAGATTGCACCATGCCCAGCTTCTTTTGAATAGGATCTCATTTACTTTTGCTTGGGCTAGCTACAAACTGTTATCCTCCTGTCTTTGCCTCCTGAGTAGCTGGGATCAGTAGTTCCCAGATAATCCTACAACATCCCCATGATGTGTGTGTGTGTGTGTGTGTGTGTGTGTGTGTGTGTGTTTGTGAGAGAGAGAGAGAGAGAGAGAGAGAGAGAGAGAGTCAGAGACAGAGACAGAGACAGAGACAGAGACAGAGACAGAGAGAGAGAAAGAGAGAGAGAGAGATGAAGAGAGGCAGGGAGGGAGGGGGGGATAGAAGGAGAGAGAGAGAGAGAGAGAGATGTTAATTTTGTCACTCTCAGATAAACCTAATGTGGATATATATAACTTGCTCAGTTCTAAACTGCCAGGAAGATTGGTGTTCCTTCTTCCTTTCAGTTCACATACCTTCATATCCCTAAAGAATGTGCTTATTTCCCTACCAGCAACTTAAGGCTTCCTTCACCCCCAAAGATCACCTGCGGAGAAGGTGATGCTTCCTTCATCCTCCTTCATAACAAAGTAAATTACTAAACTCAGTTGGCCACACATCACAGTATCACAACACAAGGTTATGAATGCCGTTTTGTCAAGCTATCACAATGTAGTGAGGGAAAAAAAAGAACAGTAGTGTATTTGTCTTTTGTGTCCTTGAATTTCCCTGGCACATGTTTTTCAAAATATTTTTGGCACTTTGATACCTAAAAGGAACCGCCTATTTCTCCTCCTTTCAATTCCTTTGTTCTTTGTGGGGGAAAAAGGAATAGAAACATGGAATAACAGAAGGAAAATGGACGTCATTGTGAGCTGACTCTAACAGTCTCTGATAAATTAAAGGCCACATTGGCAACTGAGCACCATGCCTGAACAGAAAGCGCACACAGCCCCAAGCTGAGCTCACCACACTCCTTATGAAAACCCTCAGTGTTAATAAGCCACCAGCCAGCGTTGCCTGAGGTTGCCTGATTCCTTTCTCTCTTCAATTTCTGTTGAAACTAAAACCACCCCTTTGAGCATATACGCCAATGTTGTTATTGTGTTGTGTTTGTGTTTTGGATTGTTTGGTTTTTTACTTTTCTTCTGTGTAGAATCTGAAGCGGGTAGCTGAGACCTGGATGGATGAGTTTGCAGAATACATCTACCAGCGGCGGCCAGAGTACAGGCACCTGTCCACCGGAGACATCTCCGCCCAGAAAGAACTGCGTAAACAACTCAAGTGCAAAGACTTCAAATGGTTCATGGCTGTGGTGGCCTGGGACGTGCCTAAGTACTACCCTCCAGTGGAGCCCCCACCTGCTGCCTGGGGGGAGGTGAGGAGACCCCCACACACACTCTTAGGGGTTCATCTCTCATAGTGGTGAGAGGGACTGCCAAACCTGGAGCCAAACAAGGTTGATTGAAATCACCTAAGTTGCAAATCACTGAAACTGCAATCATCTCTTGTCAGAAATTGCTAGAATAAAGATTCAGCCTTCAGGGTAGATAGCCACCTCACCCACAGCAATTAACCACTGTGGCTCTTTTTTTAATGCATGTGGAAAATATTTTCACTGGAGATTTGTAAAAACTTTCCACGGGAGCTGATAGAGAACAGAAATATCAGCCATGCTACTATGTAAACACAGGTGAGATCAGCAATTTCTGATCAAAATCCCTCACTGCCTTCCAGGTATACACCTGTGGCTGTTTATGTCTGCAAGGCAGGTGATCTCTGTGGTATGTCTATTTTCCTAGCCAGTGTGTCCTATCCAGAATCATGAAGAAATTCATTATTCTGAATCATGAAGAAATGCATTTCCATAACACAGAGAACTACAGGACACACGGGAGCCATGCGGATTCCTTCTAGAAGCAATAACTCGCCCCATCTTTTAATGATTTCACTTCATACTCTAAATGGAAGTGGCCCAAATTTAGAAGATCTATCTTCTGACATTTAAAAAAAAAAAAGGATTATTGCATTGGTTCCTTTCATTCAAGGCTGCTCATGTCGCCTTTCCCTAACAGAAAAAAAAAATGGGATACAGTGGATTGTTCTAACAATTTAACCTGCTTTGATCAGAAGGTATCAAGGAGAAACTCAGTCTTGGTTGCATTTCTTGGCTCCAGTCCACCAGCCTCACGGTAACCCAGGGCTGACTGGCAGGTGTTTTGAAGAAATCTTTTCATCTTCATCCTAGGTTTTGTAGTTGTATGGGTGTGGAGAGGCACTGTTGGATTAGTGTGCTTGACTAGTGAAGTCCAAAACAGGGGGAACAAAAGGTTACCCTAATTCATGAAATGAGAAACCGGAGTCTCAGGCATTGTTGACATCATTCTTGAGTGAGCTACTCCAGCTCCAAATAGAAAATGTGTCCAGCAAGTCAGATAGCTGATGGATCTCACTGACCACATCCAAAAAGATTCCACTGTCTGCCACGACCTGGAGAGCCCTAGGCATTATGGGGAAAGGGTGCTGGGTTCCATCTCCTCATTCTTGTGTGTGTGCACATGACATTGTCAGCTTCTTTGGTCTCATCCTTTGCACGTTAGACATTTTATTAAAACCTGGCCGAAATATTAGTAACATTTGTCAACCACGTAGAAATTTAGACACTTGGGGCTGGGAAGGTGGCTCAGTGGTAGAGTGCTTGCCTTGTATGCATGAGGTCCTGGGTTCAATTCCTCAGCACCACATAAGCAAAAAGAAAAAAGCCAGAAGTGGTGCTGTGGCTCAAGTGGTAGAGCGCTCGCCTTGAGCTGAAGAGCTGAGGAACAGCGCCCAGGCCCAGAGTTCAGGCCCCACGACCAGACCCCCCTCTCCCAAAAAAAGACAAAGAAATTTAGACACTTGAAAGAGCTTGCTTAACTGAACACATAAAAAGTGGAAAGCACACAATGTTTTAACCTCTAAGTAGAGCATTCTAAAGTTTTTAGGTTCACAGTCTTTTTGTCTAACTTCTATGATGATTTAAATGTTGTCCTAACAAATATCTAAGAAATTCACTTAAACAGTATTATTATTATTTAATGCTGGGTTTAAAAAAATCTCATCAGTCTTTTCCTCCTTAATGTAGAAACATAAATTGTTCCTATTTTCAAAGTATAGCTAGTCATATTTGCCCACATTACCTGACTAACCAATAATTACCTGTATTTATAGGGCTCCTTTGTGGGAAACAGATTTGAAGCTTTCATTCTAGAAAAGACAGAGCCCCTCAGGAACAATCAAAATAAGACCCATCTTAAGGCTCAGTGGGCCATGCCAGTGTGTGTTCCTCTAGTGTGCCTGATTGCTTCATACCGCATGTCGATTGCCTGCTACCTGGAGACATGAATGCGTCTCACTTCTGGTTTAAATAACCAGACTCTGAAAGCAGATTGTTTTAATGAGACAGCTAATTTCTTTTCCCAAAAGCTTCAAGTCAGTAAGAAAATAAAGATCATATTTAGGTTGGAAGAAGGAGAATATGAGGATATATATAGTTTGGGGGTCAGTTGCATTCTGTTACATTAGTTCAGTGAAAATGGAGCTGTCTAGCAAGAATGAAAATATACAATATTGGAAGAAGGAAGAAAAGGAAAGAAATCAACCAGCCACAGGGCTTTTCACTCTTGAATGGTTTTGAAAAGTATTCCTCAGGCAGAGTAGATCTGAGAAGAAAGTAAAGTGTATACATTTAACTCAAGAGGCAAATGAAGAATTTAAATTTGAAATTCAGCTTTGTCTTAACTCAAATAAGGAAATAGAGACTATTTGCTACTTGCATATAACTAATAACTACTTATTTCTTTTGTATTTCTTTTCATGTGGTACTGGGATAGAATTCAGGACCCTGTAATCAGTAGGCAAATCCTCTATCACCTCAAGCACTCTATTATTCCCATACCCCTATTTCCTTATAGTGGATCAAGAATTACTCTACGTATAGAATGGGTCGACATAAACTCTGAAATCGTTCAAATGTTTTCCCTTTCAGAAGCTTCCCCCAAATAGACCTTTGTTTTCTAGTCATTTTAATTTTTAAGTTTGTAGAAACATTGCACAGGTAATATCCAGCTGCCATTTAGCTTCTTTTATTGTTAATATTTTATGTTTCCCACCTGGACTGGAATACTTATCAAGTTAAGTGATTATTATTGGTATAACACTACTCACTGAACTACAGATTCAGAACTATTCAGATCTCAGTGTTTTCCTATTTCCCTTCAGTATCTGAGGGGGCTTTTTAATTTCCTATAAACTTTACAGTAGCTGTTAGGATATGCAAACTTCCCAGATAAGTGCTGCAGGTGAGTTGCTGTCCAGACAGACGCTAGGAAAGGAGTGCTAACGCTGGTTCTTTGCTAGCCATTATGGAAAGGAATCAGAATGCTCCAGCGAGACAAACACAAGAATCCTATATGGGAGGCCCTGTGCCAAGGAGTAGGCCTCTCACCATTTTACACAGTCGTACTTGGAATCAGTTTCCACCTACTACTCTGTGCCAGCCTGATTCTAGGCAAACAATGAAGTGCTTAGGCAATTGTTGGCTCTGATCATTGGCAGCAAGCTTATAGAGGAGCTGTTACAGACCATAACCAGCCCCTCAGCTGCTATGCATCTCCATGACAATCCTGCCAATTACTGTACTCATCCCCTGACCCATCTCCCAGATCTAGTCTCCTATCCTACATTAAGTTTATTCTCCAAACAGTCCCCTTCACACAGCAGCTCATGCCACGATGCCTCCCTTCTAGAGCTTTCAAAGGATACCACCTCTCTGCAGGTGAAAATCAGATGCTAAGTGTTCTAAGCACTAGCGCTCCCTCCAGCCTCATCTCTTAGGTAGTCCTGGTTTACTCTTCTCTAATCGTGCCATTCTTTGCCATTCCTCAACATGGGTGGATTCCATTCCACCTCAGAACATTTGTGCTCATTCCTCCAACTACTAAGAGCCTTCCAACCCCTAAAATTGCCCCTTCTATCACTTCCTTTAGGGGCTCCAAAATGAACACGTGTTTGGTCTAGTGAATCCCAGCTCCCCTTACTAGCTTCCTCCTTAGAATGGAGAAGAAATGAACATCACATCTGATAGAGAAATCATCTCCAGTAGTCATTCTATTCTCTAGGACACAAGAGTGGAGTTGGGGTAGCAATGGCGCCCAAGACTAAATGGGATTTTGAGCCATGGAATAAATATGACATCTCTTAACACCATGCAGGTGGGAGTAATGCACTTCTCCAGGATGCTTTTGGATAGGGTAAGAAGAGTTTCGAAGTGGGAAACTATTCTTAAACCACTCACACATGGCTTGCCTCTTTCTGTGTCAAGATGCTAAATGAAAGAAACTGAATTTCCTATTTTTTTGTACTTCTGAACCCTGCTCTTCTTTAGAATTCATGAATTTGCTAAATTCATTTATCGTACTCCTTTATAGTCTAAAAAGAAGAGTTCTGTGGAATTCTAAATATTATGTGTAAGAGGAATAAAAGATATAAAAGAGACAAAGGTGTCTTTTCTAAACAGTGCCATAAATTCATTTTTAAAACGTGTCTACTTACTGTCCTCATTGTGCCAATCACGACACTTCCACTTGTCATCTTGTGATTGTGCAAAACTTTTTTTAATCTTTATTTTCCAAATTCATCTCAATACAGAACTGCTCTTGCTACTTATTTAAATTCCTTTCCTCAAGAAGAATGTCACTCTGAATTGTGCAATGTTCACAAAGACTGCCACCCTACGTCAGTCCTTCTCTCCTCCTCCTCTTCAGATGGATGCTCTTCTTTCAACCTGCTCACTTCTTCTCTCTGCTAATGTTCTCAGGGTGTGCTGGGCTTTTCAGATTTCTCCATATCAGCTTACGCTGAGGAAAGGTCAATGCTAAGAGGTGTGGGATCTAAAACTCCATCTCAAGACATGATTGGTGCCTCTTTCAAATAGCTTCTGTGAGCCCCTTTGATGTGCATTACAGGGGTAAAAGCCAGTGCTTTTCTGCACAATAAGCTGAGCTCATTGGTGCTCTCTTAGGGGAACCTTTGCCAGCTTCTCTGATACCCCAGACACCTTGTCTTGCAATTGGAAAAGCCACATATATTCTATATATAATAAATATAGTATATATATATATATATATATACTACTATATATAGTATATATATTCTATATATGCTATATGTTATATATATGTTTTATGTGGTATATATGTTATATAATATGTATATTTATATATTGTATAAATATAATATTTATTTATTATATAATATATATAATCAAAACAGATCTTTAAGCACTTATTTGGAGTTGATGTACTATTCTGAGTGTATTAGTCTTGACTTGATCTATCACTTATTTTATCAGAGACAGGCAATGTTGGGCTGCTATGGTAGTTCCTCTCTTTGGAGCTCAACAAAGAGGTTAAGAAAAAAAATGTAAGGGATTAGAGGCATGGCTCTATTGTTAGAGTGCTAGCCACTCAGCAAAAGCATCAGGTACTAAGTTTGAGTCCCAGTCTCGGACCTGAAAGGAAAGACAAATGTATGAACATATAAAGAAGGGCATTCTGCTTTCAAATTTTACTGTGTGGTTTTTCTGAGTTTTCAACAGTTCAGACAAAGCTATAAAGATGAATTTAAAGTGCCTTAAGAATAGAATACTTTCATACCAGATTCCCAAATAAGCAAACTGGTCACCTTAGTGGCCCACTGGCCGCAACATCACCCAAATCATAAAGGGATCAGAAGCACTTGGGAGACAATGTACCTGTTTTTTCTCCTATGTGGTATACAGACCATGCTGATCAAAACTTCTATCTTTTCCCTTTATGTTGTTCTTCTTTAAAATGTATGTACTTGAGTTTGGTATAAATTTCTGCACAGAAGCATATGCTTTCCTGGCTTATGTTACAAAACAAATGAACTTAAAAGTGTACTTATGGCCCTGAATCCAGGCATAGTGGCACACATCTATAATCTCAAGAAGCTGAAGTAAGAGGAGAGAAAGTTTGAAGACAGCCTGGGCTACATAATAAGATCCTGTCTTAAAAACACATATAGGCAAGCAAAAAAAAAAAGTTTGAATTTGTGTGCATATTATAGGGACCCTATGTAGGAAATTCAATGCTTTTTAATGAAAAGCCTTTTATTTCTAAAATGAATTTTTTTTAAAAATCAAAGTAAAAAAATAAAAAAGCAGATTTTTGGACTGGAACATGTGTTGCCAGAAGCCCATGAAACAGCTTTGCAAAAATTGTCAAGAAAGTAAAACAAGAGTCAAAGATTTCATAGCCAGCCAAACTATCATTCAGGCATAGAGACCATCCCAAAACATATAAACATTCAAGAACTAGAAAGATTACTTTTACCAAAACTTTTTCTGAGCCAAGAAACCACAGACATCAACATCGAAACCACAAGCTGTTTGCAGAAGCTTGGCTAAGAGTCTAATAGACATTGGCTGTAAGTACTAAATTTCCATTAGCTACCACATTCTTTTATTCTGCAAACATGAATCGAACTCACTTTGCCACCTATCATGCACACTGTGCAGTGGAATGGGAAAATGCAAAGATGCCTTATAAGTTCTCATCATTCTCCACTTGTTGCTGTCTAGTGCACCTCTCAGTTCTATGGAAACCCCAGGCATGTCTGTTTGCTCATGTTCCAGTTCTGACAATTCCCAGGAATGTTAGAATCAGGCAAGTCATTTTCATCTTTCTTTTCTTATGGTAGTAAAATAAGAATAGTCCCTATATTGTAGAAATGTTGAGGACTGGCTGAAATCATTCCTACACAACTTTCATGTTCACATGTCTGGTGCATAACAAGTACTCAACAGCTATCAGTGTAGCAGTGATAGTACATGTTATAGTGATGCAGTACACACAATCATTTGTATATAAAAATTAATGACTAACAGTGCCTAGGGCATTGTTGTTGTATGTTTTTTATGAGCTCCTAGACTTCTCAAAGAATGAAGAAGTATCAAGACATTCATGTATGTGCATCATTGGCAATGAAAACATAAAGGATTTCTATCTGAAAGAGAAATTACATTGATTCTCCCATATAAAAGTAAAAGTGAGTGAATATTTTCTCCTGAAGAAAACTATGTTTCCCTTTCTTAAAAGGTCCAATTTTAGCCGGGCACCAGTGGCTCATGCCTGTAATCCTAGCTGCTCAGAAGGCTGAGATCTGAGGATTGAGGTTCAAAGCCAGCCCAGGCAGGAAAGTATGTGAGACTCTTATCTCCAATAAACCACTAGAAAATCAGAAGTGGTGCTGTGGCTGAAGTGGTAGAGCACTTGCCTTGAGCTGAAGAGCGCAGGGACAGCGCCCAGGCCCAGAGTGCAAGCCCTATAACCAGCAAAAAAAAAAAAAAAAAAAAAAAAAAAAAAAGGTCCAATTTTTAGCCAAGCATCAGTGGCTCACAGCTGTAATCCTAGCTACTCCAGGAAGCTTAGATCACAATTCAAAGCCAGCCCAGGCAAGAAAGTCTCAGATTCTTATCTCCAATTAACTACCAAAAAGCCAGAAGTGGAGATGTAGCTCAAGTGATAGAGTACCAGCCTTGAGCAAAAAAGTTGAAGAACAGCATCCAGTTTTAGTATTCACACACATACATACAGACATACACAAACAAATTTTCCAGAAAACATGTTAAATAGAACTAGCAAGCTAAATAAAACAAACAGAATATGGAAAAAGACACGATTTTGATTGTGTCATACACACCTATGCCATTCTGGATGAGCAAATGAGAGGTGAACTGGTCAAGTTTTTAATCTACCCAAAAACATATAGCCACTGCTTTTCAAATACTCTTTCCTCTTCCTCTCTCCTCTCCCTCTACCTATCTGTACCCACCTGAATTATAAAAAAGGTTTACAGAAATTAAAAGTACACTGGTTTTACAGCTCATTCAAACATGCCTCTGGCATTCAGAACCTGGTGATAAAGGTAGAAAGCTTTGCCCTGACTACTTGCATTATACAACTCAATTCTTCTCTGGTAGGGAAGAATCTTGGTGAGTTAATTGGTTAATCTAAAATAGTATGGATTGAATGAGACTTGATCACCAATAAAGAAGGTAGAAAGGCTTTCCAGCTAGAGTTGGCCTTAGTGTTCTCTATTTATCACAAGTCCTTGGGGTACTTCTAAACAGGTCTCTCTTCTAAGGAAATAATGCACCTTTATGGAAAAGCAGATACTACTATATATCTTTATAACATTTCGTCTTTTGAAGAAAGGAGTGAAATGTTATTGGTGTAAGCTAGCATTAGTTTTAAATACACTAAGAAGCCTATACTTACTTAGAGACATGAGTCTCCTGATTTTCACCCCACAGCAAAATGATCTTGTTCTTACCTTTTAATGAACTGTTTCTCCTCTTTCCAGACACACAATACAGTCATGATAGTATCATGGCATCTTGGTATCTTGGCAAAAGCCCCTTTCCCAGTCACCACTAAATAAGAATTGTATCTTATTTTTTGCATTGTGCTTTATTACCCAGAACATAAAAGTTGTCCTTTTACTAGCATGCCAATGATATTAAGCAAATTTATATTGCTGGGCAACCATCAATGACATCTACTTCCAGAACTTTCTTTCTTATCATCTACCTCCAGAGCCTTCTAATCAAATTCAAATTCTGTAACCACCTTTATTAATCAGCTCAGATTTTTATAGGCTTATCCAACAATAGATGTTCATTTTCTCACAGTTCAGAGGCTCAAGGTCTGATGCCTGAATGCCCACACAGTTGGATCCTGCTGAAGACTCTTCCTGGCTTCCTTCTTTCTACGTGCTCACACAGCCACTGGTATATTGGAGCAAAAGGGAAGCCTTCTCTACTTGGCTTTCTTTATAAAACCACCGGTCTTATTGGATGACGTCATCTTGCTTTAATTACCTCCTAAAAATCCTACCATCAAATACCATTAGCTTGAAGGTCTTAACTCATGGTTAAGAGAGAGGAGAGAACACTATTCCATTCCTCTTTCCCTATTTCCTGACAACTTCTTTCTTGTTTCTATCAATTTGACTATTCTAGGCACCTCGTATAAATGGAAACATAAGTCTGTTTCCTTTAAAAGTTGTCTATTTCAGGGCTGGGAATGTGGCTTAGTAGTCGAGTGCTTGCCTAGCATGAATGAAGCTCTGGGTTCATACACAGAAATGGCCAGAAGTGTTGCTGTGGCTCAAGTAGTAGAGCGCTAACCTTAAAAAAAAAAAAAAAAAAAAAAAAAAAAAAAAAAAAAAAAGCAGCTCAGGGACAGCACCCAGGCCCTGAGTTCAAGCCCCAGGACTGGCAAAAAAAAATTGTCTGTTTCAATTAGCATGAGACCTTTAAGGTCTCTTTTATAAGGCTGGATAGTATTCTATCATATTTATGCACCATCTTTTGTTTATTTATGTATCTGTAAATTACACTGCTTCTGTTGTACGGTTAATCCAGTCAGTGAGAAACAGAAAAGCCACCACTCAAGAGGCCAAATTTTAGTCTTTATTGGAGAGCTGGAGGACTGCTGGTCTCTCAAAGACCAACAGCTCAAAAGCAGCTAGCACAAAGCTTATATAGGCCAAAACCACACAAGGTGTGTGGAATCAAACCCAACGTAAGTGTTATACATGAGCAAAGCAAACCAGATGAAGACACTTAAACCTAATAGAAAAAAACAAACCATCTAGGGAAACAATCAGGGGAAATCAAGAGCTAATTATCTAGGGGAAGCATAGACCCAGCCTCCTTACTTCACTTCCACGATTTGACTGTGGCGAGCAACGCTGCTGTGTACATCGCCATGCAAATACCTGTTTGAGCCCCTGCTCTCAGTTCTTTTGTTACTAACCCAGACATGGAGCTGCTGCATTAACTTTAGGAGAACCATAATACTGTTCCCCACCGCAATGGAAAAATGTCCTCCCCAAATTCATCTGTTGAAATCTTAACCCCCAACTGACTCCATTCAACGACAGGATTTTTAGGAAACTAAGATTTACAAAGTTGATAAATCATAAGAGTTAGGTGCTACTCCAATAGGATAGGTGTGCTCTTATTTTTAAAAATGAAAGAAAGAGGAAAGAAGAGAGAGGGAGAGAGAGAGAGCGATGTATCCTCTAAGCCAACAAGGTTTTAGAAGAATAAAACTTACTATTTTTAATCTTCAACTTCAGCCTATAGAAGTGAGATATAGTTCCATTGCTTAAAATGCCTAATCTGTAGTATTTTGTTACAACAGCTATAACAGCCCTAGCAGACTAATACACACTCTGTTCCAAAATCCATGCCAGGTGCTAGAATTGCACAGATGAGCAAGTTTCTCAAGAAAGTTTCACTGGTTTGACATAATATCATAAGCCCCTGCCACAAACACAACCCAGACCTCAATCTCCCAAACCCACAAGAAGCCACAATTAGACCTATCTTTCACTTGGCTGGCCTGGCCTGGCTGTTTATTAAATTATACTTGCACCAATGCTCCTGTGACTGGAACAAATCTACTGCTGACTCTCTTGAAACTATTCTGTTTTGTTGTGCCATCCGTCTTTTTCAGAAAAAAAAAAATCATCTGTCCTGGAAATGGTTAAGTCTTATCTTTTGCCACCTCTCATTTATATTACAATTTAACCAACCCAAGCCCACATTCCGAGAATTATCCACCCATTGAATCATGATTAATCACATTGGAAAAAAAAGCTGATTTGGGGATATGAAGTAAAATGCCTAGATTAGAAATAGATGTTATATTGTCTTTTAGAATACTGACCAAAACCTTGGAGCATTGTAACATTATTACTATAACCATTGCAAAAAAAATGATACCCTGGGGTGGAATTTTTAACATCATTGGTTTGGAAATTATGTGTTTACTTTTTATAGGAGCTATCATCCCACTTTTCCCTATCAATGTGACATGAATTTCCCTTGCTGCAGAAAATAATGATGGAATTCTGGTCAATGTGACTCAGAATTTTAGGGCTACCCCTTCAAAATTCAGCTGTTTCTATTTCCCCAACATGTCTGATTTTTTACAGCAGGAGGTAAGAAGCAGAGTCAAAAATATCTTTTTTAACCACTCTTTAGTTTCTTGTATAAAATGGAAATTATATGGTTTGATAAAGTAAAGCCTGCTGAGAAATATTGCAGGTAAGTACCTAAATCATGAAATATTTCACAAACATTAAGATAGTTTTGTGTGCCAATGCAATTTAATATTTCTACTTCATTTTTTTAAAGACCCAAGTCACCTCTTTCAGAATGCAAACTCTACTTAGCCATGATTAAATTTACAACAGAAGACACCACCTTTGAATTATGTTAGATGAAAATGAGTACCACTCACTAGCTTTCTTTAGACGAAGAGAATAATTAAAGAGAATCCACTTGTCAAAAGAATTTGAAAGGCCCACAGATTAACAGGTGTCTCAAAGATTTTTCTGCCTCTCAACGCAGGATCAAAGGGTCTCATTCTTCTCTGAATCAGCTTATGATTTTTGATTTCAGGTTTCCATTAATTAACAGTGTTCAAAATGTACTCAAGAGCTTTGTAACTGTATTTTAGACAAGATTTTTTTAACCTGCCCACATTTCAACCAACTGACCTAAATTCAAAGGAAGAAGCATTTTCTAGACACCATGTTGTGTGAGAGGATTTTCTATACTAAAAAATGGTGCTGTCTTCAAAGGGCTTATGGCCCTTGGCTTTAAGGAAAATATTGGAAGTTTGTCATGACTGTATTAGAACTAGAGCAAGTCTAAGATGCTCTGGAAAAGCAACCATAAGTCTAACCACTGGAAGAAATACTGAAACTCACAAAATAGCACTCTGGGAGAAAATGACAGGCATATTAAGTGATCGGATATTTGTTAAACTCAAGTACTTATCCAGCACAATTTTTACTGTGCGGTGAGGCCTCCGTGTCATTTAGAGGGGCAGTGTAGGAAGATAATAACCAATCATTTTGACTTGTCAGCCATGATGGGGGTTACCCACCCCCGCAATTTGGGACTTGAAGGGGTCACAATACAATGCGTAAGTCAACTTCTACTGCGGCTTCCACGAATCTTCAAAGCAACATTCCCCAGTTTAAACTCCTTGCCATAGAGTTAGTGTGAATGGTGGCTTCTCTCCTCAGAATACTCAAAAATTCATACGAACTCCTGACCCAAACGACTGTCTGCACTTTCAGTTATGCTATTGGTGATTTGTTTCTAGAATCTTCCACAAAATTCTTATTGACCTTCCAGTGCAACCTTATTTTCATCGCATCTCATTTTTTTTTCTCTTCCCTTTCCACCATAAAGGACCTATTTGAGTTTTATTACTTGCAGGAAGGAAAAGAAGGACGCATGTAAACCTGTACCTCTCCTAAAGTTCTGCTTACAGCTTTGTTCAATGCGTTCCCCACAGGCAATACATTTTGGTGTCATAGCACAGGTATGTATAATTCATACCCACATACAAAAAGATATTGTCGCCCAAGCCCTCAAAAGCTCTTCTTCATCCAAGCCAGCTCTCAATTACTCCTCACTGCACCATGCCTCTCTCTCACCAAAGCCCTCATAATAATAAATTTCCCATACCATAAGTTATTGCCTTCTTCGATTTGATGGCACTATAATATCACACCTTAGTGAAAGAGAAATCAAGCTGAAAACAGAATTCCATATCTGAGAACTCTGATACAAATGGTTCCATATTCTCTCCTTTACACAGGGTAAGTCCAAACAAGCAAAAGTGTCTCATCTTCAATGCCAATGGGAAAGGCAGGAGGAAATGTCCCCTCAAGCAGAACCAAGTGGACCCTGGCCACTGAACAATAAAAGAGAGATTTCCCTGTGAGTTGTATAGATCAGGAAGGGTCAGCACTATTCTACCATTTTCTAAGTTTTTCTTTCAGAAAAAAAAATTTTTTTAATCCAAGCTGAACACTCTCTAGAGTCTTCACCAAGTGTGATGATCTGTAATCCCAGCTAGACAGGAGGATGACAGTCCAAGACCAGCCCAGACAAAAAGCAAGAGACACTATAGTAAAAATAGCTAAAGCCAAAAGAGTTGTAGATGTGGCTCAAGAGGTAGAGCATCTGTCTAACAAGCACAATTCAAAACTCCAGTACCATTAAAAAGAAAACCCTCTAGGCTCTCATGCAATGTTTACAAAATGATCTTTCTCTCCTGTTCATCCATTATGCTTTCTCTCATCACCATAACGATCCCTGGATTCAAGCCACAGGTGTTCCCCATCAATCTTGTATCTCAATGGCTGGACGATCATTTTCTGTCCCTGGAATTCCCCTGGGTGTTTGTGTAAGTTTATTTCTGACCCTGCTTCGGTGTCTCTGCTCAGATCATACTCTAATTCATCTTTTGACAAGGTCACTTCTGTATAAAATCCAAGGACACATAATTGTCTTTAATGGTCACCTATTCTTTTGAATTCAGTAAGGCATTAGCCACAGCCTTACACCCCAGATCACACTTTTCTGGTGATTTGAGTGTAACCATTACCATCATGCAGCATAAAATGCACAGGCCTAGGAATCAGAGACATAGACACAAGCTCTGCTTACCATCTTCTCGCTACGTAATCTTGCACAAACCCCTGACTTTCTCAAAACTTCAAGGACAGACCTGAAGGAATGAATGCACAGTAGGGTGATGTTGGTGCAGATAGTGAAAGCATCCACTTCTGTCTCAA
Organism: Dipodomys merriami; assembly: GCF_024711535.1. Taxonomy (NCBI): domain Eukaryota; kingdom Metazoa; phylum Chordata; class Mammalia; order Rodentia; family Heteromyidae; genus Dipodomys; species Dipodomys merriami. Next base: position 30,450,677 of record NW_027202493.1, on the reverse strand, counting down.
GTAGGTTAGAAAGACTGTCGAGCTTCATTTCCTCTGGTCAGAAAGGAGTTGCTTATTTATAGGAATTTTCCACTGTGTCTGTTCGTGAAAATCAAATTGTTTTGGCAAATGACCCTTCACTTGAAAGTTCCTATGTTGATGCTAGACATGTTTTTCAAACAATACTCACAATACTTAACTTTAAGTGGCAGAGGATAGCTTTAGAAAAAGACAGTTTGGAGCAGAACACTCTATAAATCGAAGGCCCCCTGGTAATATCTGTGTTGTGGGCTCATCTTTCTCTTGCATAATGCACACCAGTCCTCTGAAATGAGTAGTTGCAGTCAATCCCAAGGCAAGAGGGACATGCCAAAGCAATTACATTGATGGTGAATTCAGGAAAGGAAAATGTGCACAAGAAAAATCTCTGTGGGCATAATTTCAATGAAAGGCACTAGCTGCTCTCTGCCAGCGGTCACTAGATGCCATAAGCATGGGGCAATTGGAGATGAAACGGGTCTGTTCAAGAGAAAATGGTGTGATGGGCACCAGGCAAAAACCTTCAAGAGTGGAAAGTCCTATGAAAAGAATAGGTGTAGTGCTTCCCATGTTGTTCTTAATTGCTTCCCACACCTCTTAACTTTTTAACTGAATCTGACATGAATTATATCAGGACTGAGCTGAAATTCTATCTTCAAGTCTCCCTGTCCAGCAACTGATTTCATTTCAATTCTGCTTTTCTTTTTTATATCACTTGCTGATCACTGTTAAGCTTCTGGAAAGAGCCGCTTTTCGGGGTGATTCTTGTTGCATCCTGTTTCCTCGGTCCACTTGGCAATCTGTCTTCTTTCTTCATTCACAGCCACCTCAGAAACTTCTTCAAAAGGTCGCTGCTGACTTCCTGCCTGTCAGAGCCGAATGCCTCTTCCCCTCCTACTGTATGGAATTTGATCGTATTAACCCCTCTCCTAACTCCTGGAAATCCATTGCCTGATTTCTGATCCTCCTTTTGCTTTCCCTTTCTTGTTCTTTGCACACTTCTAAAAGGAGGCATTTCCTAGAGTTCCTTCAGTCTTCTCGTCATGTTTCAATGTCTTCTCTTGAGTGAAATCACATACTTCCATAATTATATAGATTATTTAGGTGTGGAATGTAATCAAGAGACTAGAATAACCCTGGTAATTCTACTCATCCTCCACAGCCGCTTCCCATGTCTTCATTTCTACCTAGTGTTCAACACCATCTTGCTCAGAATGGATGATTTCCCCTCCAATCTTTGATTCACTGCTGTACCCTAAGAAGATGTCCTCAGAGTAATGATTGGCCACTGACATTGAAGGCTTCTGAAAAGCATAAACCATTTTTTTTCTGAGTCTTTGAATTTCCATCCATTCTCCAAAAAATGCCTTTCCTTGGCCTTGAAGGTGAACTTTTCATAAATGGATAAACAGAGCATTGAGAAGTGCCTGTATCTAAGGCACTCTAAGTGAATATCTCCTCCACAGAACCCAGCCTGCCATGTCTCCACTCAATTCTCTCTCCACCCTACCCTAGTGGCTGCTGTCATTTTAACTCTGCATCTAAATTTGACTCCTAAAATCACCCACACACCATGAAGAAGAGCATCTTGATCCCTGTTTGCCATATCTTAAATTCACAGACAGAAACATTGGAAAATACAAGGCACTTTTCTAATGTGCTGACTAGACCTTAAGCTACATAGAGAGACTGGTCCTCTTATTCTCTTGTCCCCTGTATCAAATACAGTGTTCGTACTTAACAAATATTTATTGAATGAATAATAAAACCACTACTCCACTTAAAAGACCTGACATCTACCTAAACGAATTAACAAACTATGGCTCTCATTTTGTTGAGCCAGGTTATCACTTAAAGCCAGCTGAGTTACACACACACACACACACACACACACACACACACACACACACACACACACACACACACACACACACCCCGCACATACACACACATAACACATACCAAAAAGAAATGTTTTACCTATCCTCCATTTGCTGATCGCCTTTCAATTTGCATGATTCTCCTATCTCACCTCTTTTCTAAAAGCTTCCTGAGTAAGAGAAATACAACCTGCTGAACTTGAGCCTGCCTCCACTTACATACCTAAAGAAAGCCTTTACTCTCTGCAAGACCTCTTCTAATCCTTGTCTACAAGGAGTTTATCTCCATAATCCTGTCATACATATTGAGTCCCTTTTTTCCTTCTTTACTCCTTTCTTCCCATCTCCTCTTCAAGCCCCACCTCACTTTCTAATCCGTTCAGCCTCCCGCAGGAGTCCTTGACACAGTGTTAATAATTCAAATCTCTGAAACTGGATAATAAAATGGTAAATGCTTGAAAATTCTCCCTTCTGTCATAGATTTATTCCATCTTCCATGCCCTAGGTTGGAGGCACGCATGTATCCGTGTGTGAATTGCTTTCTTGTTAGCTAAAGTACAGACCTATGTTGGAAAAAAAAAAACATAAAACATTTGTACATACTGTTTCTTCATTTTTTTAAAACTTTGGTCACATGAAGAAGCAAGTGGTCAGATCAGTTGTGTTGGAATTTATTCACCTACTAATTGGTATAGAGTTGTACTTCTGAGCAACAACTTGCTTTGGAGAGGCTCCAAACAGGAGCTGGAGAGATGTCAGGGAGAGAAGCAAAGGAAAATGGCCGATGTGAGTCATGTATCCAGCTGCCCATCTCATCCTGTGCTAGACTGCCAGCTTTCCCTCTCGGGCACAACTCTTTGTGCTGGAATTTACACAGATGTAGACAATTATGGCTTTGAAACTTGAAATTTGATTTCCAAAGTAGTTTATCCCATTGTCTACACAGATGCCATTTGAGGGAGAATTTAGAAAATTCAAGAGTTTGGAAAGTAGTATCTGCCATCCCTGCCAGAGACCTTTCTAGCTCATCACATTTGAAAACTAAATGAGGCTCGGCAGCAGACCTGATGTGTGTGTGTTCAGGGGCAGGGCTGGCAGAGTTGCCATCTCCTGTTGTTTGCTTGTCCATCTCTTTTCTTCCAAGAGCAGGGTCCCTCTAGTGGCTGAGCTTGCATACCAGCCAGCCGTCCCTAGGACCAAAGTCACCCTCTGTGGCCAAACAGCCAGGAACCCACCAGCAGCTGCTTCCTCTTTCCCTCACCCCATCCCCATGTGGGGTTCAGAGGTCCTAGACTCGAGTGATGGAAATGACAGTATCCTGAAGAGGACTTCAGTATATAAAATTGATAACTGATCTCTAAGGAAAGGTAGCTGTGAGTTTAAAGGCCCAGGAATGAAAAGAGACGCCTGCCTAGTGTTCTGTCAGGCAGTTTTCTGCTTACAGACAGCTTTTTTTTATTTTTTTAAAGAAACCCACACAGTGGACTCAGATAAGGAGATGAAAGAGGAGCTTTACAGAGTGTGCCAGGCTCAAGATAGCAGTAGTCTGCCAGGCACTGTGGAGCAGACTTTTAATCCCTAGAGTTTGAGGTAGGAGAATTAAGAGCTTGAGAACAGCATGAGGTACAAAGTACAACCCTGCTCTCCCATACGAGGTCCCTTCCCTGCCAGAGAGAGAGAGAGAGAGAGAGAGAGAGAGAGAGAGATTCCAAAATCTAACTTCGCCCTCCTAGGTGTTTCTATTTCACTAGCGAAACAAGAAATTGATTTTACAGAAGTTTTTTTTCCCCCCCACAGTGGTGGAATTGAATCTCCAACATGCTAAATAAATGCTCAACTACTGAGCTCCTCCTTAGCCCCACAGAGAATAGTAAGTTTGGATCCTAAAATCCCAAAGAAAAATGCCTCCCTGGTACTTACTTTAGGAAAGATGGAGAGACAGGGGTTTTTTGTTGTTGTTGTTTTGTTTTGTTTTTAGGTGTTTTTTTTAAGTGACGGTAAGTCATGTGCATTTTAATGATCCGCCAACTTCATTTCCCTATCTTTTTGGATCATCCGTGATAATAAGAGGAACAATGCAATAAGCTTGCAAGGAAAATAAATATGGCAGGCTCATATCTACTTACAGCTTGATTGGTTGGTTGGTTCGTTGGTTGGTTGAATGGGTGACTGGTTGGTCAGTTTGTTTTTGCTAAAATATCCATAGGGTTCCTTAGAAATCTCTGAATTCTGCATTACTTCACATTCCCCTAACATCAGAGAAAAGACCCTGAAACTAGAGGTCCCAAAGAGGACTATGAACCTAATCTTTTGGCAAATTTCCTGAATAAGGAAACTGGTTCCCACCACATTGACTTCCCCCACCCCTCACCCCTGGATAATAATAATAACCTCTACTCCTACAGTAAATGAAATATGAAATAGTTCCCTCCACCAAACCATTCCCAACCCAGAATTCATTATTCCCTTTGTGATACCCAGTATTTTTCACAACAGATCTATCTGCTTCACTGCCCTGTTCCAATAAGCCCAGTTGAAGCATTCTGCTTTGTTGAGAGACTCCCTACCTACCTACTCAACAGGAAAAGAAACTTCCTGAAAACTATCAGTTGGGTTCATCCTACTCTGTTTCCGCTCTTAAACATACCTAAAGAGATTTTCATAATCAAAGACTATATAAAGGCATAAAAATGATTAAGATAATGGAGCTTTTCTAGCCTTCATACCTACTAGACAAACCAAAACCAATATCCAACTCTGCTACAGGCTGCAATGATGACACCAACAAGTAGACTGATGGAATTTCCAGGCAAAAATATGTAACAAAAGACTCATTTTCTGTCCCAACTGTTATTCCTGTTGCTGCTTCTGTTCTTAATACTTTTCATTGTCTGCCCTAATGCTAATATAATCCTTGGCAAGGATTGCCTTTGTTTGTCCCACTATGCTAAGTGCTCTATAGAAATGTAGTGTTTATCCAGAGTATTTCAACAAGAGTATTGACTTTTTGACAATCCCTTACAGTCACATCTAATTTATCATCCATGAGAAATGCTAAACTATGAGAACAGGCTTAAATCAATATTGTTGCAGTCAAACTGGAACATAAGGTCACCATACCTTGCCCACGCCCAGCAGTGTTAAGTGACTAATCCACCTCCATCATATTCTTTACCTATATCATTTGCCCTGGATTTGGCCTCACTTCCCACGAGGATCATAACGGTAGAAGGTACTTGATGCAAGAAGATAACAAAATTTCAGGTTAAGTACTTACCTGGGGACAAAAAAGTCTCCTACTACTGTACAGAGAGATCGAGAGTTCTAACTGCTCTCTATTTTTTTTAATGATTTTTATTGTGAGGATACTGGACAGAGGAGGGTTTACAGTTACATGAGCAAGGTAAAAAGTACCTTTCTTATCAACCATTGTTGCCTCCTCCTTTGTTTTTCCCCTACCATCCCTGCCCTCCCATCTCCACAACTACACTGCTCCCTATTTTATATTATCAAAATAGTCCTCTCCTGCAAACAGCTGTATTTCTGCTGTGGGATTGTGTCACATTCTTTCACATGTAGAAGATATTATTTAATTGGGCCTAACCTACTGCTTTTTCTCCAGAAGTTGAATTTGAATCCAAGGTATCACTCTAGTTAAATAATCAAAACAATAGTTTATTCACTGATCTCTACCAAGATTGTCCAGAGCTAATCATACAACGGCCCTGAACTCCACTTTCTTGCTTCTTTTGTTTTTTTTTTTTTTGCTATGTTGTATTTATTATCTTTAAGTAGTTGTTCAAAGGAGCTTCAAGTCAACATGTCAGTTTATGAGTATAATACATCTTGACCAGTGTCACCCTTTATTTCTTTCCACAGATTAGAAATGTGGCAGCAAATCTGTGTGTGGACAGCAAGCATGGAGCCACGGGCACTGAGCTGAGGCTGGACATCTGTGTTAAAGACGGCTCTGAAAGGACATGGTCTCATGAGCAGGTATGTCAGGCGGCATGCGGGGGGAGGGAGGGGACACATGTGATGAGCATAGAGGTGGGATCAAGTGCCCAGCTGGTGCATGCGAGACCTAAAATGAAGTCATGGTTCTGTTGCCAACTAACTCTAGAGGTAAGTGTTTCTGTTTGTTCTCAAGTTGCGGTCATCAATTGAGATTATGGATACAAATATGCGGTACACTATAGAAAGGATGGTAAAATTGTTCTCTATGATCTTATTGCATTTCCCAAGATGGTACTTTGTAAAACCTAGAATGCTGGCAAGCTTCCAACAAAAGGTCATGATTTTAATGAAAGACACGTGTGTGTGTGTGTGTGTGTGTGTGTGTGTGTGTGTGTGTGTGTGTGTGTGTGGTTTCATCTAATCTTATTTTTCCCTTCTGGCTGTATATTGAAAAGAATATTTTGCATGAACCTCTTGCTATAGTAGTAGTTTTTAATCTTCTGCATGAAGGATTACTGAGATGAAGACACCCCAGCGTGGACTTACCAAGATACATGAAGTCAGTGCATTACTTTTGATTGAAAGACAGTTCTAACCTGATCTGAAACTTGGAAAGTTCTTACCAGGGGCTCTCCTTATATTGTGTCATTTGTGCAAGAGGAAAAGAAAATAGTGAGCAGAATTACATCTGTTCCTTTCCAGTGCTTTAATTTTAAAGTATGAAAAATTTGAATTGGAAACTCTAGGAGACTTTCTACGAGATGTTTTCTCACCCATGACACAGATTTGACAAAGATCATTGGTGACTGGCCCCCTACTTAATGGGAAAAACTATACAGTGAGAGGCTCTTCCCATCCCATCTCTCTTTCTCTCTCCACACATGCCTACACCACAAGACGGAGACAGTGTGTCCGGCCAGTGCTTCCAGTTTCCATGTGTCTCTTGTCTAAAATGCAAAAACATAAAGTTTCTGTATTACTCGATCTGTATTCCTCAAGTGTCTATGTCTTGTCTGAGATGGGGAAGAGGCCTAGCTCAGACTGTTTACCTTATGTAATCATCCACACAATAGGACATTGACAAAAACTGTCAGTTGGCTAATTACCATGTCTAAGATATTAAGGAGATCAAAGGGATTCAGCATCTGGCACCCCCTCACCTCCTTCCCCCTCTCTCTCCTCCCCCTCGGTGCCATCCTGCTCCCACCCAGACCCTGCTTTACAGGCAAAGCAGCACAGTGCTAGTGAAACAGCCACGCACCAAGTCCACCACAGTGTCTAGAATTCAGTCAGTCAGTCAACGCTGGTCCTCATGGAAGTACTCATCAGTATCCACAGGATACTCTAGGGTACAGAGCACAAATCGAGTTATCAGGCCAACTAATATTTTCATTTCAACTATGTGGCTTTGTGAACATGTTCAATCTCTCTAGGCCATAGTTCCTCCATCTTTAAACAGGGGCAAGTATACTCATCTCCAGAAAAGGCTGTGTTAGCAGGAATTATAACTATTACAGCTTCTTACACATGAAGTAGGCACAGAGCCGCCCCCCCCCAGCCATATTTTCTGTTTTCTCATAATCGTAGGAAGTCACTTTATGTTGATGCTGAACTTGAAATCTCTTTCATGTCCAAGATAGCTATCCATATGTCCATTCCCAAATTAGACACCAAATACTCATGATCAACTATGTCAATCTATCCTGCAGTATACAGACACTTACCAGATGGACTTTAAAGAGAGTTCTGGGGCTCTATGATTTACTGATAAGACTCAAGTCTCAGGGTAGATTCATTTACTTCCTCCTTCTTCCATCCATAAGCAAGGTGGATGTTGCCAGGGAATGGAGGAATCGTGTTGGCTGTTGCCTACAATGAGCAATTCTTAACCTCAGCCTGGCAACAAGACAGAATGCTCAAGGAGTGATCAGCAAGGCTGGCATCTAGAGCAGGAAAGGATATTTCTCAAAAGACAATAAGAGGCAAGCTACATAATAAGAGGCTAAACTCATTTCTACTACTTCTATTCAGCCCAACCAGGAAACACACCTGCTTTGTTGAAAGATGAATGCCTGAATCAGGCTTAATATTTCTATTGGGTAACACTCCAGAATGAAATTTGCTCTGGCTTGCAAAATTTTGTTTGACAGACAAAAATTCATACAAACAGACCTAATCATATTGTATACACTCTAAAAATGTTGATTCACTCCCCACCCCGACCCCCAACCCCCAGACTAAACTTAAAAAAAAAAAAAAAAAAAAAAAAAAAAAAAAAAAAAAAACCTATGGCATGTAATTTCATAAATGGGCACTAGAGAGCAGCACTAGACAAGCAGAAAAATCTATGTGGGCAGAACAAAAGTTAATATAGTTGGTGAAAAAGGAGCTATCAATTCTCTAGATGGCATAAAAAAATGGAGTCAGCGGGAGATTAACGGTTGACAGGAGGAAAAAAATGAATACCAACTGAACTATCTATCACCATATATTGATGGAGGTTAAAATACTACAAGGTGATTCATTTCCCAACTGTAAGCTTTATTCAATGCATTAGCTAATGATTTTACAAGTATTATAATTCATTCCTCTACATTTAGATTAAAATTTGGGGACAAAAAGTATATCAACCTATTAAAACCTGTGAGTGCTCTTTTTAGTGCAAAGCCTTCATACCAAGGGGATTCTTATTAAACTTGACATTATCTCCTTCCTGCCCCCCAGAAATGAAAAAAAAAAAAAGATAGAACTGAACAAAACTGTTACACAGAAATCAAAGAGTCCCCTGAAGTATCTTTATAAGGAAATGCCTTTTGTGGCAGACCACAAGTCATGACTCATGTGATTTCTGTGAAGAAAGCAGATGTATGATTCATTCTTCCAGGGCAATCAATTTAGCTGCTAGCTAGCACCGTAGCATTGTATTCTGGCTCTCCATTTCCTTTAAGGGCCAAGAAAGAAAAAGAAAAATAGATCCTAAGAGGACGGTAAGGTCTAGAAAGTACACATGCCAACTCCCATTATGAGTTCAAGGAGGAGGGAAGAGAGGAGGCAGCGCTCCCCTTGGCCTGCTTTGGCTGTTCTGTCTCTGCAGGCCCCAGCCACAGCCTCTGAGCTCATGCTGGGGAGGAAACACTGCAGCAGGCCCTTCCTCCTGCAGAGGAAGCAAAGACCTGGAGGGGAAATATTCAAACAGAGATGAGAGCAAGTTAATGCCTGCAGTGAAATCCCTTTCCTTTGGAAAAAGCAATCTCACTAGAAGGACCAAGGGTAAGAATTGGTACATAGCTGAAATGGGTGTATCTCAGATTTCTGCAAATCACCTTAAAAATGAAAGAAAATATAAGCAACCATGGGGAGAAAATAAAATCTTTTCAATTGCTACATCAGTAATAATTGTATCTGCAACCACGAACCTAGTGCTATACAGGCAATGGTACAGACATCACTGGAATAGTAAAGCAAAGAAATGAGTTATTACTTTGAAAGTATGTTTAAAAGCATCACTCACAGGGCTGGGAAGGTGGCTCCGTGGTAGAGTGCTTGCCTTGCATGCATGAGGCCCTGGGTTCGATTCCCCAGCACCACATAAGCAAAAAGGAAAAAAAGCCGGAAGTGGCGCTGTGGCTCAAGTGGTAGAGCGCTAGCCTTGAGCTGAAGAGCTGAGGGACAGCGACCAGGCCCAGAGTTCAGGCCCATGACCGGACCCCCCCACCCCCCCCCCCAAAAAAGCATCACTCACAGAAGAAGAGGAGAAACTAACATCAATTTACATCAAACTGACCATTCAAGTTTGAAAAACAAAGCAGAGGCTTTTGTATAAGAAGAAAAAAAAAGAAATCAGATACTTTTGTCAATAAGCACCGCCCAATGATGGGAGAGAAGCTCTTCATGTCACAGAAACATTACCCCAGACAAAGGATGAACATGGCTTCAGAATATCTGCTTCTTTCTGCTTTGACAAAATTGCACACAGGAAAACACGCCTATTGAATGAGAGACCCAGTGCCTAGTTGGTTTGGCAATGGCCATGAGTAGACAATAAATGACTTTTTTCTTCAGCTCAAGGCTAGCCCTCTATACGGAGCCACAGTACCACTTCCAGCTTTTTCTGAGTATGTGGTGCTGAGGAATTGAACCCAAAGCCTCATGCATGCAAGGCAAGCACTCTACCACTGAGCCACCTTCCCAGCCCAAATGACTATTAAAAAAAAAAGTACTTCAAAGACATGAGAGGAAAAGTTTACTTGATATTTAAGTGCCAAAAAAAAGCAATTAGTCAAATATGAAAATATTATGTCTCCTGGGATGTAGTAATGTAACCACCAGGTAATGATGATAATTATGATGATGATGAAGATTATGATGATGATGATGAAAACAATTCATGAAACATCTACGAAAATTTCATTCTAACAGTCTACACATACATGTAAGAATGATTAATATACTATAGTAACAAATCTAGAAATAAAAGACATGTAAGAATGCCCTGAGATATACTTCCGACAACAGATGAAGATGTCTTTGGAATTACTATAACACAAGTATGCTTTTGGTCTTAACTGACCCATTCAATAAAAAGTATGAGAAATTGTAAGGGAAATCTACTCACTTGAAATGAGACAGAGGCAAGCCATTTACCTCTGACAGCCTGATTTTCCCTAACTATATAATAACAGTCTGTGCTCATTGGTGATTGCATTCCTTTTCTACTCTGGCTTTCAGAGAAAAACTAAAATTTTGAGTTAAAACTAAAATGAGAGAGATATATAAATAGAAAGCAGAATGGATAAATCAAGTAAATCGTTCTAAGCCAGGCATCGTGATATACACCTGTTAACTCAGCACTCAAGAGGCTGAAACAGGAGGATTTAGAGTTTGAAGTGAATTCAAGGTCAGTCTAGGCTACCATAACAACACCCTATTTAAAAAAAAAAAAAAAAAAAGGAATTCATTTATCTGGAATAGTTCTCTTGTCACCAGTAATGGACAAAGGTCTCCAAGAAGTTACCCAAAAAGAAGAAAAAAGGGAGTCAGACACATAAGGGCTAACAATCAGGGTAATCTTAAGATACTTCAGAGGCTGAGATGTGAGGATCACAATTTGAAGCCAGCTCTAGACAGAAAATTCTGAGAGACTTTTATGTCTAATTAACCAAAAAAAACTCCAGAGTAGAAGTGTGGCTCAACTTGTAGAGTAGCAACTGTGACTGGAGAAGCTAAGCAAAAGCTCAAGGCCATGGATTCAAGCCCTGATTATGAGGCCAGAGGGAAAAGGGAGAGGGAGAGAGAGAGAGAGAGAGAGAGAGAGAGAGAGAGAGAGAGAGAGAGAGAAACAGAGAGACACAGATACAGAGACAGAGAGAGACCAAGAAAAAGAAAAAGGAGGAGGAGGAGGAGGGGAAGGAGGAAGGGGGGAGAGGAGGAGGAAGAGGAGGAGGAAAAAGGAGGAGAAAGAAGAGGAGAAAGAGGAGAAAGAGCAGTTCTCAAGTTAGCCCTTTAGGTTCTTGTTAGTGCACATGGAATATGGAACTTAGGCAGAGATACAAGGCAAGCCGAGATAGATTTACTCAGCTAGAAGAGTAAAAAGAATAGGCATGCTTTCTAGACAAAGTACAAGCTTATAGGAAAGGATAGCACACACTCTGGCCGGTGTTCATTCTAACGTGAGGCGTACTGGGTGCTACACCACAGAGCAGGGTGTAAAAGGCATACATAATTAAGCAGGACAAAGCGTGGCTTAGTTGATCAGTATCTCAGTGCTGGTTATCACCTCCCTCCCTTGGGAGTAATCTAGTCTGGGGTGAGAACGTTCCTATTGCTCCAGGGTTCCAATCCTCATCACAGATAGTGTCCTCATCTGAGTGCCTGTCTGTCCAGCAGGTCTCTATCTAGAGTACTCTAAGTCCTTTGTTATAAAGAAATAATACATCAGGCCTGGCCTTCCGGGTATCCAAGGTGACTGTAGGAAAGACTTACAACAAAAGAGACAGAGGCAAACCTGAAGACCAGGATGTCAGATTTTTACCCTGCTTTTAATTAACTTGTGGGCACAAGTAAGGTGTCAGTACCATTTAGAAGAAGCACTTTCTGAGTACTTAAAAAAAAAACTCAGCATACTTTCTGTTAAGATTAGTGTACATTGCATTTATTTGAAACAAATGTATTGGACACTTACTTGTATTGACATGTTATGAATTATCTTGGATGCTGGAGATGCACACTAAAAAAAAAGATCTGATTACAAGTTTACACCTACTCCAGAGGCTCAAATCTAAAGATCTCAGTTCAAAGCCATCTCTGGCAGGAAAGTCCTTGAGCCACTTATCTCTAATCAAACACTAAACAGCCAGAAGTAAAGATATGTCTTGATCAGGAGAGTACCACCCTTGAGTAAGAAAAGTTAATGGGGCAGCACCCAGGCCATGAGTTCAAGCCCCAGAACCAGCACATACATACACACACAAAAAGGTCTTAAGGTCTTATTGTCTAGATAGATACAGAAACATGGACAATCTTGATAAATCACGAGGAAATAAGGAAGAGAGAAGGAAGAGGAAGCAGTTCAAAGATGAATGGCTATCTGCTTGCTAGTGGCTGACGCCTGTAATCTTAGCTTCTTGGGAGGCTGAGATCTGAGGATCAAAGTTCAAGCCAACCCAGGCAGACAAGTCCACGGGCTCTTATATCCAATAAACTACTTAGAAAAAGCCCCAAGTGGCATGTGGCTCAAGTGGTAGAACACTAGACTTGAGCACAAAGAGGCTCAGCAACTGCTCCCTGGCTAGGAGTTCAAGCCCCAGGACCTACAAAAGCAAACAAACAGAAAACAAAGATGAATGGACACGTGCACTGAATCTTAAGGAGTTGTTGAGCATTGATTAGACTGCCTGCTAACTGCTGATCTTCCCAACAGACAATCTCACCAATAAAATCACAGAGAAGGATACAAAGTCTGCTTTGTAAAAGAAACATCTTAGTGTTGCTGGAATATCAAAGAAAAGGAAAAGGATACAGCTGGGAAAAGCAGCAAAGGCCAGACAGCGGAAAGTTCTTCCTGTGATAAAGAGTTTGAACTTTATTCTCTAAGGGTTATGTGAAAACGGTTGTGAGATTTGCAGTTGAGGGAAGACACAGTTAAAAAGACGTTTCAAACAGACTGCTCTAGAGGCTGAGAAAGACAGATGTGTGGGAACGAAAGAAGGAAGATGGGAAAGAAATCAGTGAGGAGGTCAATGCAATTGTCTAGACAAGAGATATTGAGGGCAGTGGTTACAGGGATAGAGAGAGCAAGACAGATTCCAGAAACATTTATAAGACAAAAGTGGCAAGACTTGACAATTGGTTAGATAGACGAAGGAGTTAAGAGAGACAGAGTTCAAGACTCCCCAGTTAACAAACTGAATGATATCACCACCAACCAAAATGAAATAAAAGAGCAGGGACAGGCGAGAAGGAAAGAAAATGTTGGCTTCACAATGTTGGAAATGAGCTGTCCATAGGACATGCTGTTGGACAGAAAGAACCTAGAGAGTGAGTTAGTGAGAGGTGAACTTGGAGAAGAGAGAGAACCCTGGGCAACCCCCAGATGTTGAACAGATGGATTCAAAAGTAAGTTGAGGGAAATAGAGTGATAGGATAAGGGAGAATGGCAATAGTTCAAAAGCCAGAGAATCAGCATGTCCTGATCAGACGTCATCCTCCTGCACAAGATTTAAACGAATCTAAATATGTCTTCATCCACAATCCTATTTTTTTTAATTGGGGAAAGATAAACACAATTCTCTTCACAAATCTACCTCAAGCCCCTGACCTAAAAACCTCTTGTCCACCTTCCATTCAGTTACCCAGACAATCCTCTTGCGTAGGTTGGATTGCAATTATTTCTTTCTTTCCTTCAGACCACTTCACCCAGTCCTATAATTTTTTTTTTTTTCACAATCCTCACCACTTAAGCGGTTTTGTTAGCTGTCCTTGGAATGTCCTAGATTTTTCTCCATTTTCTTTCCTGAATAGGGACTGAAAACTGAAATAGACCTAGAGCCTGGTCAGTGGTCAGGCTTGTTTATGTAACATCAGGTGTTCTCTGCAGGGTGCAGTTCACAGCTAGGCTTCAAAGAGCAGCCTGCCTTGTGTCCTGCTGCATGAATACTATAACCTGACTGAGATGTTCTAATTGGAAGAAATCAGAGGGCTTGCCCAGGCCCCTTTCCCTTTACTAAAGGATTTCTCCTATTGTAATCCCATCAGTGGGGTTCACCTGGGCAAACTCAGGCGAAATGCTCTTCTTCTACAGAAGTGAATTCTTTGAATTTGATACACTATAAAACTCAACTTACTGCATTTTAATATAATACAATGGGATGTCTAGAATAGACTCAGATGGAAAAAGGTTGAGTAGAGTAACAGAGTACCAAATACAATAACGATAATAAATAAATATTATTCCATGAAACTTCCATTTCACCACCAGAGATGTGTCTGGGTCTGTGTTTGTGTGTGGCTGTGTGTGTGTTTAACTACACTAACACTGTTGCTAAGATTTTTCTCCATTGCCTTGCGGAATTACTCTTACCAACTCTAGAATATTAATTTGCCTATTATTTACTTCCTCAAGCTTAGCTTTCCTTATAAATTACATGTTTCAATCCATCTCAACCCTGTGTAATGAATTAGCAATTCATGGGTTCATTTAGACTGTTAGCATTTGATCTGGTACTATTTTATCTACAGGATGAATATAAAAAATGTCATTAAAATTTTTCCCCTTTTTCCCTCCCTTCTCCCTTTCCTCTCTCTTATCTCTCCTTCCTGTCTCCTCTTCCTTATTCTGATCTTCAATCTCAATATTCTCTCCCCCTACTTCTCTCTAACTGAACATTTCTCCTTGCTTGCATTTTATTTTGTGCCAGTAATGAGGCTTGAACTTGGGGCCTGGGTGCTGTCCCTGGGTTCTTTTGCTCAAGGCTAGTGCTCTACCACAAAAGCCACAGCTCCACTTCTAGCTTTTTGCTGCACTTCCAGCTTTCTGCTGGTTAATTGGGGATACAAGTCTCACAGACATTTTCCTCCCAAACTGGCTTCAAAATGCAACTCAGCCTCCTGAGTAGCTAGGATTTCAGGCATGAGCCACCACTGCCCAGCCTTGTTTGTATTTTTAGCAGAATTTGGCCTTAAATGTAGCCCTTACTACTACATCACTTTATGAAACATGCTTTTTCCACCCCTATTATGATGAGACATGGTTCTCTCTTGCAAATCATGTAGCAAGAGATCTTTCTTTCTCAAAGACATACCTTTCCCCTCTTCTCTGGGATCTTCTTTCCGAACTGAGCTCGTCACAGCTTTTCTGCTACTGTTGTTTTGCTAGCTCTTTACCTTTGGATGGAGAGAAGATATTCGGCCTGGTGAGCCACTACACACCCGAAAATTCTGCTTTGATGCCATCTCCCACAACAGCCCGGTGACTCTCTATGACTGTCATGGCATGAAAGGAAACCAGCTCTGGGGGTACAGGAAGGTAAGTGTTGGTTCCTGATGGTCATTCTCATACTGCCGTGACTTCAGACAGGTTCATTGCAAAAGCTCCTTCAAAGCATGCTGTGTTGATTCAAAGGTAACGCACCTGGATGGATGGTTGCACATTTTACTCACACATTTGGAGACCATGGAAAAAGAGAAAGATACAGTCTGTTGAAAAGAGCGTGGTTTTTGACTTTACTTATTAGGTGCACATCCATTCATCCCTATCAGCTATGATCAAAAGATGAACTGGAGTAACACACTAAAGATGGACAGCTGTAAGTGTAGCAAAACCAACTTGCAAAAGGAGGAACTATATGTCCAGTAAACAAACACACATGCATAATTTTTAAGAACCCTAATCAACAACACATAGACATACAGAGATGAACACTTCTATTCTTTTATTATATATCCTTCAGGCAAGAGCCTGCTCTCTTGCCTGAAAGCAAGCAAGACAATGTAAAGACAATTACAGTAACACAAACATGTATCTGTTCATGTAGCTATAATTCTTGCAGAGAATTTCCCATTTGTAATTTTGCCAAAAACCTGTCCAAGAGTATCAAAGAAGAAGTGATTTGAAGAGCTATAAAGTTAGTGCTTCATGACAGAAAAATAGTTGTAAAACTATAGAAAAAGAAACCCATACTTTATTGAGTGAATGAAGCAGAGAGCAATTAAACAGTTGCATGTGCATTAAGCTCCTGCGGATAACATTTTCAAATACTTTCAGAGAATGTTTTTCGATTCTTTGCTCTTTCTTCGGCTTCTTTGCTTTTCAAGGCAGGGCCTGGCTGCCCATTAGCAAGTATTCAATATGCTCCATCCTGTCTCTCAAGGACAGGAGCTTCCCCAGCTATAGGAAGAGAGGCTTCTACTTGCCTTTCCCTGTGCTGACACAGGGATTATGTCATGATAGCTTTCCCTCAGCATATCAGGAAAATGGACCTGCCGTGTGAATCATGAGCTTGGGTCTCCTGTGGCCAAGACCAGATCAATGTCCTCTGAAATTACAGAAACGGGAGGGAGGAAGCTGTGGGGATTCAAAAAGGGGGAAGTGTGGGTCACAGTTATGAGTCCACATTTCTACCTCTCAGAGAGAACATCTAAAATTGTACTTTGCCCGAAGTCTAACCTGTTTATACAGTGCATTCTTCACACTACTCCCAGCACTTCTCCAGGGCCTGACAGATTTTTTTTCCCTTCCTGCATGTCCAGAAAAAGCACAATACAATTGAAAAATCCAAAGGATTAATAAGAAGATGGTGTCAGATGTGAGCGAAGAAAATCACTGCAATGGGAAAATAATGCCACTGTTTTCCATATGTTACATACTGGATTGTTCTTGCCGAACTCTTTCCCCATTCGGTACAAGATGGTCTATATTCAGTAAAGTTGGTTGTCTCTTCTCACCTTTTTCTGACCTTTAAGATGCTACTCAGTGAAGCAACTGGTTTGACATTGCTTCTTCATATGCTGATGGTCTGTAATGAGCAGAACATTTCTCATTACAGTACATTTATAGCATGAAAGACAGATCACTTCATAACAGGCAATTAAACAAGAAAATATGGCTTTTTAAAATTAGGGAGTTTACAGAAGCTTATGGATGGATAAAACCAACTAATAACACATACAAACAGACTCCTGGGGAGAAAGAAAACTCATAACATTCTGTGCTTCTTATGAGCTTTAACACTTTCAACCTTTGCAGGAGCCAAAGGGATTCATGAAAGGAAATCACTAGAAGCAATTGAGTGGTGGCTTTCCACACACAACTTTGGTAGCTACTAGTTTGGCTTTACAATACTGGAGCACTTTTGTTAAATAATTAACAAAAGGTTATGGTCAGTATGTATTTATGTAGCAAATAGATATTTGTACTTAATCAGGAAGATATCAAAAGCTTAAGATGAAAAGTCTCTGAATATCTCATTTTGGTTGGTGACTCAAGCCTACTCAACATAACTTTTAGAAAATGTCCTCATTTCTTCCAAGAGTAGGCTCAAAGATCTAATGAGAGAAAATACAGACAGAAGGGTGTTACCTTTTCTAGTTAGATGCACTATTTTACCCTGGGGGAATTCTGTAATCTTTTGAGCTTGCTTTGCATCCCCTCTTTAATGAGCATATTCATTATTAGCATGCCTCATTACCATATTTATAAGTCAATGTAAAATGCCATCTCCTAAGCTCTGAGGGTAATTATATGTTCTACCTCCAACTGTCAGTAAGCCTTGAGGTAATGCTTTACGGAGATCACCTAAAACCTTATAACCTTCTACATACTAGTATGTATAGTTTATATAAAAAGAAATTCATACTTGCAGGTCTGTGGCAGAGTCAGCATTCAAATTCCTGTGAACCTTGAAAGTTTCTACACCATCCTCTCCCATCCTCTTAAGAAATAAGATCACTATTGTCAAAGAGATTTCCTCAGTGTTGATTGGATTTAGTGCCATGGATAACAGCCAGCCTTCCCAGGCAACATGGTGTCACTTGGAGAAAGAGGGTAGCCAGCTAGTAGTTATCTTGTTTGAGTAGAAGCCTGTTGAGAGGCCCCAGTTCTGTTCCATTAGCAGCAATCAGCTTTCTGATATCTTTCCACCCTAAGGGGGAAAAAAGGCTCCCTATTCTATGATATGGTAAATATGTTCAGTTGCACAACTGAATCCCTTAACAGCAAGGTAGTTGGGATGAAGATGCCCAATTTGGGTTTTCTTTGACCACTAGGGGGACCCCTACTCCAAGAACAGTGAATTCTTGAATCAACCTTAGTATTTTTTTGTAGGTCTTTTGTTGTTATTTGTTTTTTGGTCAGTCATGGGGCTTGAACTCTGGGCCTGGGTGCTGTATCCTCAGTTCTTCAGCTCAAGGCTAGTGCTCTACCACTTGAACCACAGTGTCACTAACAGTTTTCTGAGTGGTTTATTGGAGATAAGAGTCTCATGGACTTTCCTGCCCAGGCTGCCTTTGAACTGTGATCCTCAGATCTCAGCCTCCTGAGTAGCTACGATTATAGGCATAAGCCACTGGTGCCTGGTTCCACCTTAGTTTAAAAAAATAGCACATTTGAATCAAGAAATGAGCTTTTCCTCTTCCCACATCTTCTTGGTCACTAAGACTTGTCCGGATGAGTCTCAGGACTCATCCTGCCTCTTTGCCCATTTCAGTAGCCCATTCCCTGGTTGCAGCCCTCCCTCCTCCCCACTGCATTGTTGCAATGACTTCCTAAGTGGTTTCTGCCTTCTGTCCTTCCCCCTCTTAAATATTCTCCCTCCTGAGGTCAATGGGAGTTTCTATAATATCCAGTCATTGCAACTTTGTGTCATCACAGCACTTGAGCTTTCTCATTAGGTAGCAGCTTGTTTTGTTTTCACCTTCTAGTTCTCAGTCTGACCTTTCACAGTCTTAACAAAATGGTCAGGCTTAACCTGACCAGTCTTAACACATCCTAATTCATTGTGAAATTGCTATGCAATTTGAACAAAGGTATTCCACATCTCTGTCTTCCAAATTCTTCACCAATATAATGGGGATAATAATTAAATG
Organism: Dipodomys merriami; assembly: GCF_024711535.1. NCBI lineage: Eukaryota > Metazoa > Chordata > Mammalia > Rodentia > Heteromyidae > Dipodomys > Dipodomys merriami. Next base: position 30,431,742 of record NW_027202493.1, on the reverse strand, counting down.
TGATTCACTAGGTAAATCTTCTAGGTACATTCTTCATTGTATGACCAAACTTCCATCTGTGTGGGTGGCAAATTCACTCTTTTATCTTGATAATAGTGGTGCAGTATAAACACCCTGACATATTGCATCAGAAAAGCAGTACTAAGCAAAAATAACCTTTGTTATCCTCCCCAGAATAAAAATGACCTTCAATCCTCTTTTTAAGCAAACATTTCTTACTGAAATATTGTCTACATATATATATATATATATTACACATATGAGTGTATACTAATTTATGTAAAAAATTTGAAAGCAAGTGGTTTATTTGAAAGGTGGTTTCCAAAATATCTGTAAGGAATGAAGAAGTGAAATAACAAGGATTGGGAATCAGGAAAGGAACGTCACCAAGCAAGTACCATTACAGGTACTCCAGCTCCATTGGGCTGGAAAGTGTGTAGAGCAAATGACAGCCAGGAGTTGCGTTATCTACACAGAAGGCCAGTCAACCTTTAGTTAGGAGCTTATACTCTGACACCTTTTCTTGAGATCAGAGAAAATCCCTATGCAGAGCTGTTGTGCCAAATGGCTGGAAGCTAAGCTAGCATCACTCAATGGCAAGCCCCAGAAACTCAGGGCATCTATAAATAAATACCACCCAAGAACTTGCTACCATTGTCTGTTTCTTTTTCTGTACTCATTCATTCATTGTAAAGTGACATCCTATGTCTGATAGCCATTCGGGGTTATGTTCATTTTTGGCTTTTTGGTTTGGAGCAGAACTAAGATTTGAACTTAGATTCTCACATGGCAAAGCAGGCTGTCTAACACTTGAGTCACACCCCTCATCCATGGATATCTTATTTTGACTTTGTGTGTGTGTGTGCTTGCACGCACATGCACATGCACGCACATGCCACTTCATGCTTTTGCCTGGAGTGTTTGCTCTAGCACCTAAGGCACACCTTCAAGTCCTGCATCTTCCTTGTTAATTGGAGATAAAAATCTCGCAGAGTTTTTCTGTTTGGGCTGGCTTTAAACCATGACCCACTGATCTTAGCCTCCCAAATAACTAGAATGACAGGCATGAGACGCCGCCCTCAGTCCTGACCATTTTTTAACTTAGGTTCTTGGTGGTGTTTTTTTTTTTTCTTTTTAGTGATTTTTAGGGATTTAAAATAAATAAATCTAGATACTATTGCTCTGTTGGGTGTATGCATTGCAATATCTTATTGCAGTTAGTGTCTTGCCTTTTTATTTTCTTTCCAATGGAGTATCTTAATGAAAAGCTACTTTTTCTGTTGGGTTATATTTTTTTAATCCTCTTTATGAAAACCAGGCTCATGCTATGTTCATGAAGATGGTTTGGGAAGTCATTAGAAAGCTTTATTATTTAATCTTCTACATTTTGATATATATACCCTCAGGTATATTTACATATGTAATATAAGAGGTTGATTCACATACAAATGCATGTTTGTATATCTGTGTGTGTGCGCTCATCATGCATTTAAAGTCTCATTATTTTCCCACTGTATTTAACTGACACTCTTTTGTAACTCAACAGGCTTTACTGTTAAATACTTTGGCTTATAATTATATAAGGTTATTGTTAAATACTTAATTTTTTTACCATCTCACCAAAAGGATTTAGCCATACCAAAAATACTCCCAAACTAATAGAAATAATATAACTTAAAGTAATAAGGGGAATTTCTTTAAAAAAAATCCACAACCACCACTACAATTACTAGTGAAATGTAATAGCTTCCCTCCAGAGACCAGGAAAAAAAATAACATTTGGCTATAATCACTTCTATTCAACCTGCTACATGATATCCTGTTCAGTGTAACCAGGTACATAGAAGTGAAAGGCAAAAAAAAAAAAAAAAACTAGAAAGGAAGAAAATAAATGTTCTAGTCATAGATTATATGTCTGCATATTTAGATAATCCAAACACTCCACAGCTAAACCATCAAAAACTGGTAAATATATTTAGCATAGCCTTAAGATGAAAATCAATTGTCTATATGCTGACAACAAAAACTAGAGAATGGAATTAAACGGGATTACCCTTGGTCACTATGAAAAGCATTAGATAACTAGGAATAAATGGTATATATAAAGTGGGTGCTGGTGATTCACACCTATACTCCCAGCATCTCAGGAGCCTGAGATTGAAGTGATTATGGCTCATAGCCTGCCCAAGTAGATGAACCTGTTAGACTTTTATCTGCAATTAGCCAGCAAAAATCCAGAAGTACAGGTCTGACTCAATAGTAGAGGGCCATCTGGGTGAAAAAAAAAAATCCCAGGAGAATAAGCAATGCCCTGAGTTCAAGCCTCAGTACTGGGGAAAAAAGTCAAAATTTTTGCATATAAAGCTACAAATAGGCCTGGGACTAACAGCTCACTGGTGGAACATTTGCCTCTGGGTTCGATCCCCAGCACTGACTAAATAAAAAAACAAAGAGATAAAGAAATAAAGTAGAGAGGGATTCATCATGTTCAATGCTTATATAAGATTTAATATTGCAAAGATGTCAGTTTTGAAATTGATCTACACATTTAATGCAAGCCAGCCAAATCCCAACAGGTTTCTTGTTGGAAATTGATAGATTCTCAAACTCATGTAGAAATGAAAAGCACCAAAGATAGCCTAGAAAATCTTGAAAGAAGGAAAACACAGGATTGAATGTTGTAAAAGCCCAAGCATCCGTAAAAGAACATGTATTGAAGGCAGTGTGCTGTTGGCATAAGGAGAAGCTGACGTAGGCTCTCCCTGGAGGTACAGCCAGGTAGTGAGACATTTTGAAAGCTCCCAAGACATTTTAATAGACAACTAGGTAGAGAAGCTCTTTTCTAGCTTTACCTACTTTCATCAACCTACTTCTCCTCCCGCTCTAGCTAACCCTCTATTGATCCTCCTGTGCCATTGTTTCCTTTTTTGTACTTGAAACGTTTCTGAAGCATAGTTACTTGTACCTGTAGCATCTTAACTACCTGAGGTAAGCAACCCTTTTCCACATTCCTATAATATCGGCCTACAATATTAATATATATATATAATATATCATTCCTAAGTAAGCATTCACTAACTAGCTTAAAGATCAACTGATATGAGTCCTTCTATCATGAATTTCAAACTGTTCTGAATAAATATCACACATCTTAGTCTCAAAAACCACAAAATAAACTTCCCCAACAACAAAACCTCAATGATTATAAATTACCTTTACTAGTAACTCTGTAGGATATTCTTACAGCTTAACTTCCATTAAAAAAAAAAAAAGACAAAATAAAGCACAAAACAAGAATGGCAGATTAAAAAGGTACCTGCCACATTGAATTGATAACAATACAACAGAACCATTAGTTTATTAAGCAGTGGGTAGAATTCTTGGCACGTGACTACATTTGACTATTTTAACTTACGGTATATGCCAGGGCCTTGGCCTCACAGCTCATAAACTGTGCCGGACACCGCACTGCCAGATGGAAAGGCACAAGGTTGTTATTTTAAATCATTCTGGTTATGTATTGATTTAGGATCTCAAATGAGAAAAGTGTATACAATGAGTTCAACCAAAAAGGCATGTAATTCAACTTCGGTTCTGATTTACGACGTGTTCACAAAACCCTGGACTTGTGGTCAGCGTTGGGCAGTTACACTCTTCCAGGTCAGCCCATTCGTCTCTGGACAGACTCAAAGTTCCAAAGCTCTTTAACAGCCTTTGATAGTCCTCAAATTCAATTTAATCCATTTTGTTCAAGGCAAATCCCAAATATTTCGTAATACTTGTTTGGTCTTTAATCTTTACTTCTGATTAAAGGGCCCAATTTCCAGCTACTCCTTTTCACATGAGGTAGTTGCGAGCTACCTAAATCTCCTGGACACTGGCTCATAATACACTCTAGATAGTGATACAAAGTAGTATGCTGCCCAGAACAGAACACAAAATCCCTTATCCAAGGAAAGTGGAATGAGCTCCTAGTATGCTTTGCTTGGAGTTTCTAGCACTTGTTTTTGTTGTTCTTGCAAGCAGTGCTGTTGTTAATTTAGCCTGAGCTGATTGATTTTCTGCCTTCACTTCACACATTGGACTTATAAATACAATTTCAATATTAAAACAAAAACAAACCATCTTTTTTCTTATTTTTCTATGCAGGCACATCTCTCATCTTTTGCCTATAAAAGTTGCCTTTCATACTTATGTAGCTTTCCTTTTGTTTTTATTAATTACCATCTTATGAATTGGGGTGGAACGCAGCAGTAAAGGAGGTTCTTGGAATATATATGGCTCTAGTCTTCACCAGCCACATCCCAAAAGTAAAATAAAATAATAAATTTTAAAATGGATCTGTCTCACAAGATATACCCCAATCAGTATTTTGTCAGCATGCCCTTTTCTAAGCTATGGATCCCAATGCATAAGGTCTATTATTGAGCTCTCTGTCATAACACAGAGGTGATATTGATTCATTAACAAGCATCATTTGGAGGACTTTATCCAACCGAATACAAATTCACCTAGTAATAATAGCTTCTAGGCCATCATTCTCCAGCTAACCATAAAAAAATAAAGATAGATTTTTTTTAGTCTTGTTGGAAACTAGATGCACAATCTCTGCATCATCCCTTGTTTGTAGTAGGGGGCTTAAGTCATCATACTCCAATAACTAAGTCATTGATTTAATCTAAGCAGACTAAAGATAAAAGTTTAGGGATGCCAGGCACTGGTAGCTCACGCCTATAATTCTCGCTACTCAGCAGGCTGATATCTGAGGATCACAGTTCAAAACCAGCCTGGGCAGGAAAGTCCGTGAGACTCTTATCTCCAATAAACCATTAGAAAATCGGAAGTGGAGCTGTGGCTCAAATGGTAGAGCGCTCACCTTGAGCTGAAGAGCTCAGGGAGTACCCAGGCCCTGAATTCAAGCCCCATGACTAACAAAAAGAAAAGTTTATGAGTAGAGGTATGGCTCAAGTGATTGGGGCAACATTCTGGAAAGCACGAGGCCCTGGATTCAAACCCTAGCACCCTCAAAAAATATTATCTATCTAAAATGTTTTATTTTTTAACTACCTTGTCAAAAAGAGCTAGTTCCCAGGAGGGCCTTTCATTCTAGCAGCAATGAAAGTACCTTTTCAAGACGAATGTAGCATCACATAGATATACCTATAGCAGCAGAAATTGGCCACACGAAGAGGTATGAATGCTTACTTTTAAATAATCAATCTGGTATAAAACACTTAAAGAGAATTAGTCACTTAGAAGGTAGGTATTTATTAGACTGGCGCGACTATTGTGAGAAGGGTTGTGGAATGTGGAGCTCCTCTACTTCAATTTCCTCTCTCAAAGTTCACAGCAAATCCTGGTCACTTGAGAGGCACTTTGAGAAAAGCTAATAGTCATTCTGAGCCAAGACAAGTGAATAAGTGGAAAGAAGAATGTTTCCGTTAGTAACATCCTCTTGTCTGTTTTCGTCTGTCTCACCCAGTTGAAGTCACTTAGCTGTCACAACCTTCTAACTCCTGCCAAGTCAATTTCGCCATATTCTGACTGGGTATCATTCCCTCTGACATGCTCAACTGTCTCACTCCAGTCACTCACAAGCAGAGAGTCTGCATGACAGATAGCCCCCATTCTCTTACATAAGGCGGAACTGAATGCCTGCCAACAGCTCCACTGCCAAACAGAAAAGAATTGTGGTGAAAGGAACTATGAAAAAATCCAATTAATATTTGCTGAGAAGGACAATTCTTCCTCCTGAGCAGATGTGGGATAGGGCAGGACTGCTAATTGCCTCAGCCGGGCAGAGAGAAGGAAATGCAACTGAAAGGTTAAAAAACCCCAACTCTGGGTCCTGAGAGGCCTGACATTTGAGTCATGAGCTCCACTGTGGATTGTGGCCCTGGGATCTCAGAAAACTTCCTTGCTGTGCGTTCCTGTTTTCTCATTTAGAGAATGAAGGTAATAAAAATTTGGCCTTAAAGGTTTATTGCAATGATCAAATAAAATTTAAATGCACATAAGCATAGCATTTGCCATTCAATTAATGTTACTACTGGATCCGTTCAACAAGTTATCTTCCAATTTTTAACTTTCCAGATGGGTTTATACATAGCTCAAAAATGCGGGCTAACTAGTTATATTCCTATACTGCATATTTCTGAACTGTTTTATCTACTTATAGCTAAGTAGCTGAATGTAAATTTCATGACAGCAGGGATTTTTCTATGTTTTCATCCATGTTGTATTTCTGGCACCTAAAAGATCCTGTGGTGTGTTATAAGGGATTCAGTGAATGAATGACTAAAGCTAGCTTCCTCTTCATGTACATTACCAGTCTCTCTAGGTTGCTTACTGTGGCTTTGGTAGGAGAAAATGAGAAAATCTGGCTAGAACACTTAGCACGATCTGACACATAGTTAAAACATTCAATAAATAATAACTACTGTGTTCCCATGACTGTGGGCAGGTTTACTGACAGGATAGATATGGACAGATGCACACAGGATCTGGGACAGCTGGTTTTCTCTTTGACTGTAGAGAGGAAAATGAGGTGCACAGGCTAACATGAGAACTTGAAACAGTGGACACTAATCAGGTCAAAGGGCGTGGAGGAGGTGTCTCTTACTGGTATTCAAAAGAAGACCTAAACGATAAGTGGGAATTAGATTGGTGAAGAAAGTGGTAGAGAGAAAGGTCCTATACATGTGAATCAACTTGAACAAAGGCCCTAAAGTAGGCAAGAATGAACAGAAGGAAGGGAGGGAGGGAGGGAGGGAGAGAGGGAGAAGGAAAGAAGGAAGGAAGGAAGGAAGGAAGGAAGGAAGGAAGGAAGGAAGGAAGGAAGGAAGGAAGGAAGGAAGGAAGGAAGGAAGGAAGGAGAGAAGGGGAGAAGGGGAGAAGGGGAGAAGGGGAGAAGGGGAGAAGGGGAGAAGGGGAGAAGAGGAAAAGGGAAGGAAATGAGTGAGAGGAAGAGAAGGAAAGGAGGGAGGGATGGAGGGACAGAGAAAAGGAAAGACTGTAAAGAAGAAACAACAAAACAGATAAACAAAGAGAAGCCAGCTGAAATGCATGAGTGCAAAGGGAAATAGTGAATGTAAGGCCTGCCATGAATAAGAGGCAGTCTATACAAGACCTTGTAAGTAATGTTAAGATTTGAGCAAACAGGGTGAGAAATATTTGAATCTAACACATACAACATATGTTTTTAACCAATAATTGCACTGCTCTAAGGAGAACTGAAGATATGTCTTCATGCACAGTGCCATGCATATAGCCCAGAATACTAGTTAGGGAAACAGATGATAGTTTGAAGATTGGCTGTAACCTATATGTCTCATCTCATACCCCAAGGTCATAAAAGGCATTATTTCTAATTGGACAAATTAAATACCAATGCACAAAGACCAATTTTCTCCTTTGAGAAATACTACCTGTCAAAGGAAAAGCAGAATAGAATAGATAATAAGACTACTTTTCCCTTTTGTGCTTACTAAGGTGTTATTTGCAATCTCTCAGAAACCAGTGGTTTTCTGCATATATATATATATATATATATATATATATATATGCAGAAAAAACTTGATTTGTCTTCCTTGAAGGACAGTTTCATATCAACCATGTCCTGCATAAGCCAAAAAGAGGAAAAACAGAGTTTTTTTTTTTACTGTTTATCTTTCCCTTCTCTCCTTCTCTATCCATTCATTTTACAGGTTAAAAACAACAACAACAATTGATCATGGACAAATTAAGTGGCTATTAAAAGCTTAAAACCTAGTTTCAGGATTTCAAGCCAGAAGAAAAATTAAGACCATTCCCACCCCTGAACCTGTTCCTCTTTTCTGACTCAATAGAGTCAGAAAATTTCTTGATAGAGTCAGAATCATTTCTTGATTCATCCACCTCCTCTTCTCTCTCTCTCCACCCCTCATATTATATTAGCCAAATTTCTCTAGCCAGGTGATGGTGGTTCACACCTGTAATCCTAGCTTCTCAGAAGGCTGAGATCTGAGGATCATGATTCAAAGCCAGCCTGATCAGGAAAGTCCATGAGACTCTTTTTTTTAATATTTTTATTGTGAAAATACTGTACAGAGGGATTACAATTACATGGGCAAGATAATGAGCACATTTCTTATCAAGCATTGTAGCCTCCTCCTTTGTTTCCCCTTCCCATCCCTTCCCATCCTCCCCCCGCCCCCACCAAAGTTGTAAAGTTCGTTTTCGACATGACAGCTTCTACTACTCATTGTTGCAATGGGTCCACCTGTATCCTTATTTAAACGACTTGTTTTTCCCCTTCCCCTCCACAAATTATACCGACATCAAATACAGTGAAAGCAGGGGTTATACTGTGGGGGAGGAACATACAAAGCAACAAAGAACCATGAGACTCTTATATCCAATAAACCACTAGAAAACCAGAAGTGGCTCAGGTGGTAGAGCTGAAGAACACAGGCACAGCATCCAAGCCCAGAGTTCAAGCCCCACGACTGACCAAAAAACAAAAACATCTCTAAATTCTCAACTATCCCTCAAGTCATTTCTCTGGTCACCTCTAACTCATTCCCATTGCTTTGGCTTTAGCAGCAGCTGAATTTTGGATTTTTAAAAATTTTTGTACGTTTTTTATTGTAAAAATCTTGTACAGAGGGGTTACAGTTACATGAGCAAGGTAATGAGTACCTTTCCTATTGAACATTGTTGCCTCCTCCTTTGCTTTCTCCCTATCATCCCTTCCCTCCCACCTCCTTGGACTCTTATAGTAGCTTCTATTTTCTCATTCAGAGATCAGTCCCTTCCAAATTCTCCTCCATTGTCCTTACTGTCACCCCAAATATATATCTGTGACTCTATTCTATTAAATCCTCCAGTGATCACTGCCCAACATTTGCATGAGAAATCAAGTCTTAGCATGGCACCCAAGTCTCTCTGTGATGTGGTCCTTGCTGTCACTGTAGATCTCGTCAGCATCTAGAATTCTGCACAAGGCTCCCAGTGTTCCAGCCACACCAGGATGACTTGCTAGGCCCTACCCTGTTACCTAGCCCTCTACCACCTGATATATCATGTCCATCACTCTGCCTTTCTCACCTTTCTGACTCACCAAGGTTCACACCCGCTTAGGACTTTTCCACTGGCTGTTGCTTCTGTCTGGGACCCTTTGTGCTCAAGAGTTTGTATGTCTAATTCCTTTTCCCAGATCAAGACTGCTCGACTATCATCTTCTAAAGGTTTGTCCTGGCCACTTCATTTAAATTATCACATTGGAACCATCTGTGTCAATTTAGGTCCTCCTCACTTTCTAATCTGTTACATCACCTGTGAACTGGCTAGGTATTCTGTTTACTACTTTGCTATCCTCATATCATTTCCACCTTTAGAATATGAGCTAGGAAAGCAGGGACTTGCTAAGTTTACTGATGTAAAATAGTGCCTGGCAAAATAAATGCATAAATACATACATTAATTTCACATATATTTTTAGAGTTCTTCCTTATATCTGAAATCACCTAAGGCATCCTATCCTATTCAGTCTCCTCTGCAATCACATTATCACTATTTTACTTCAATTAGATTATTATTTTTTGTTGTTTACCAACTGTTTTCCTCTTTTGGGTCTAGTGGTATATCTTCAGTTGTCCTGCTATATACCTTTCCTAACACAAACCAAAAAATCAAAAGCACTTCCTAAGTATTTGTTAAGCTCAGTTAGCCTTAAAAGTGTTACATGTATTTTAGTAAAACAAATAAACAAAAATTAGGCAGAAAAAAACCTTCTGAATTGCTCTTCTTTCCAGAGAGCTCAGAGAGACCTAAGTCAATATAATCACATGGATTAGACACAAACTCGGATTATAGTTCCACAGAAGAGTTCACTTCATAGCCTTTGATTCCCTTGGTTCTATAAATATATTTGCTCAAAGTGAGAAGTACTCTTCTTTAATGTGGGTAACTAGCTGCATCAGAGGATAATTTTTTCAAATTCAATTGTCCCAGGATTTCAGGAAATATAGTTTGGTATCAAATAGCTGGTCTCAGAGCATATGGTTAGTACACTTTGATTTTTAGATCTAGAAACAATTTCTGGCTAAAAATAAGTTAGAGAGAAGGGAGCATGAAATTACTATTAGTTAATACTTATTTATAAGTAGGAAATTAGGCCAGAATTTTTAAAAATTGTATTCTCAAGCTTGTAATGTATATCACTTATATTTTACTAATAACTAAGAGGAGAGTCATAGAATGAAGCAATTTGTCCAATTTAAGTAATTTGTCCATTAAGTGGCATGACTGGAATTTATCCACATTTCTTAGGACATGAAATCCTGTATCTTTACCCAGCATGCTATTGTCTCTCCCCATGTGTGTTTGTTTCATTTTCAGAATCCTCTTCCTGTATAGTATGCACTCACGCATCTACTTTACTCTCTTTGCATCTTTGATGTTTGGTTCTATTATGATCCTACACACAAATTGGTATGTTTTCAGCAGCTTACTCTTCTTTTTGAAGTCCAGACTCTATATAAAGAAGAAACCTAGTAAAATTCTGTGCACGCATGTGAATGCCCCAGTGTGTCACCCAGATGCCAACCCAGTCCACAGCTGGCTTTGAAAAGCTGTCTTATTCCATGAGATACCTGAAGAGGCCCACCTATGTATTTTTTCTCAGTGTGCACTGATTGGCTGGAATTGCATAGTGATCATGAAAGGCAATTCAGTAATCCTAGATCTAAAGTGAGGCATTTTCCTGATGAATGATTTCTAGTTTTCTTAGGCAAAAAAAAAAAAAAGGAAAAAAGTAGGTATCCAGAGAAGATGGGAAAGTAAATCAAAATGTGCTGTATAACACTGTTAACAGCCAGGCCTATGCTCTGCCTTCTTGCGGGTCTGAAACAAGAACAAACTAGTTACAAGGAAAGAAAGAACACCATCTATCATCATTTATAGATGACTCTTATGGAACATCAAACTTTCCAAAGTACCAAAAAGTCTATTCTACAGGGGGGTGGGGGGGGCCAAAACAAAAGTAGAATGTAACCTACAACCTGTACTCTATAACATTAACAGCCATTGCTCTCCTGACAGATGAGAGATGGGATAAAGGGCTGTGGAGGAACAAGAGACATACTCAGAGAATAATTATTTGATCCACTGACTTAGAGTCAGGAAACACTTCAGTGAAGACAGAAATCCAAAAGTTCAGTAGAAGAAACATAAAGATGGTGGCTTTGTGGCCCCCAAGGTGAAAAATAAAAATGCATACTCTAGGGAATATACTGAGAATATTTCCAGAAGCTTTGATTCCGAGGCCTGCTGGATACTCTAAAGACAAGAGTGAACAGAGCTCAGGCTATAACAAGAGCACAATCAATCTATTCATCTACTGGATATTGTAGATGGTCTTTAGTTTGACATCACGTCATTTGTCTCTGTCACTGGTGAACTTTGGAATCAAACGTTCATTCAATTTTACAGCTAGGAGATGTTATCCAGATTTATCTCATCTAGCCCTTCATTTCACTGATAAAGCTTCTCAGATAGAGACAGATACAAAGAATTCAACTGTTTAACTTTGATGAGAGCAAGAAGTACAAGGGCAGAGAACATGTTCTGGGTAGTTCAGGATAGTGATCAATTTGCATTGCTGGCTTACCTGTGTGGGTGTATGTATTTGTACGGCATCTGTGTATTTGTCAGCGCAGGCATGCTCAGTGGGATCTGGGAAAACAGCATCACCTGAGGGCTCCGAAACTGATGAACAGAAAAATAAAACGTTCAGGAAAAATTGCTTGGCTTTTGCCTCTACGCTGAAGCTGGTGAAGGAAAAGAGAACAAAAACTGTGTACCTTGTTTTTCCCACCTGAGCTATTGACAGAGGCAACAACAGGAGGAACTGCAGAGAGTGAGGAGGGAAAGAAGGTTCACAAGACAAAGGGGATTAGCATGTAGCAAGTCATACAGAATTTTCAAGAATATTGCAACTTTAGAATGCTTTGAAGAGCTAAAGCTCAGTGATAAAGTGCTTACCTAGTATTCACCAGGCCCTGGGTTCCATTCCTAATGTGTGTGTGTGTGTCTGTGTCTGTGTGTGTGTCTGTGTGTGTGATATATTATACATATATATCATGTATCTCATATATCACTTATATAATCAGTTATGACATATGTGATATATATATGTATACATATATAGATAGATAGATAGATAGATGATGTCTACACAGATAAACTGGGGGAAGTTGAAAGTGAAGACTTCCAGAGAAGCTGGAAGAAGGAAAGACAAGGAAGGAGAACAAGTTGTCCTAGGAAATATGATGGCTCCAAAAGCAGTCTGTAATGCCAACTTCCCAGGATCCTATGAAAGAAGGCTCTGTGAAGGGATCTGCACATACTTCCTTCTACCTTCTTTCCTTCTTTCTTTCCTTCTTTCTTTCCTTCCTTCCTTCCTTCCTTCCTTCCTTCCTTCCTTCCTTCCTTCCTTCCTTCCTTCCTTCCTTCCTTCCTTCCTTCCTCCCTCCTAGAGTCTACCATCCCCACCGCACAGTAGGGAAGAGTTTCTCAGAGTCTTTCCCTAGGGTCAGATGCCAGTGGAATTAATGAAACAAGAGATAAAGAGAGGACATTAGGGGTCCTCTTAGTGTAAGGAAAACTACATCCACAATAAAGTCTAGAAAATTTGCCTTTTAAGAGAGCAGGTAAGTCCAGGTGTGATAGTATAAGTCTGTAATCCCAGTCTTTGGGAATCTGGGGCAGGAGGATTGCAAGGTCAAGGCTAGGCTGGGCTAATTACAGCATGTCTCAAACACACACACACACACACACACACACACACACACATGCACGCACGCGTGCATGCACGAGTGAGAGAGCAAGAACAGGGAGAAAGAGCATAAGAGAAAAGTGAACCTTTGTATTAAGCATAGCTCTTTGTTTACACTAAAAATAGAATAATGCAAACTAAATTGAAGCATATTGCTGTCCTTCCTTCTTCTCCTTCATGCAGCACTGAACTTTGCAAACATCCGGATCCTAAAAGGACATTAAATATTGGCTTGATGGAGTCTTAAAATCCTGGAACAACCTAGAAATGTTTACCAAGGGTGGCTGAGATTAAATTTAAACCCATTTTAAGTTCAGTGTTCCTCACTGAAAGGAAAAAGGATGTGAACTTAGGAACACTTCCGAAGCTAAATAATAAAATATCACCTGGTCCTAAGTTTTAAGCAGTGGTTCAGGGATATTTTCTCATATCCATGGTTCTTAAAAAAAAAAATCACAAATGCCATAGAGATAAATGCTGGATACTAGGTAAGGAAAGACCTTTTTCATTTGGCATTATCTTCTTTTCCTATGCACAATTTAAAAAAAAAAAAAAAGGTGTGTGTGTTAAACAGACCTGCTCAAATAATGAGCTTGCTCAGCTCTTAAACTTTATGACTAGGAGTGATTACCTTTCATCCACTCAGCCGATAACTGTCTCCGGTGTTGTTTTGTTTTTTAAGTGAATAGCGCCTCCTCCAATTTAAGAAAACCCTGACAGCTAAGCACTGGTGACTCACACCTGTAATCCTAGGTTCTCAGGAGGCTGAGGTCTGAGGACTGTGGTTTAAAGCCAGCCCTAGCAGGGAAGTCTGTGAAGTTCTTATCTCCACTTAACTACCAGGAAACCGGAAATGGCGCTGTGGCTCAAGGTATTAGAGCACTAACCTTGAGAAAAAAAGAGAGAGAGAGAGAGAGAAAAAAAGAGCTTAGGGACAGAGCTCAGACTCTCAGTTTAAGTCCCACAACTGACAAAAATAATAAAAGAAAGCCATGATAACTGTGTCACTAGACCACCTCTAATGTCAATAAAGGGACTGACAACATTTGAAAACAAATGGACTTCGTACTTTCTGCTATTGCCTGAGTGTCCCGTGTTCCCATCCCCACATTCATCTCCTGAAGAGAAAAGTTGAACACCTAGAACTTTGGTTTCTATTTGTCTTTCCCAATGCAGGTTCTTCGTGCGTGCGTGTGTGTGTGTGTGTGTGTGTGTGTGTGTGTGTGTGTGTGCGCACGCGCATATGTACATCTTTGTGTGTACTTGTGTGTGCTTACATGATTGTGTGTATAGGAATGTGTATGCGTGGTTAATATTTACTGTGGACTGAATTACAGCTTTTATACATATTTCATGTTTCTTTCCAAATAGATTATTAGCTACTTGACATGCAGCCTCACATATTTTTCTTCAAAATCCAAACCTATAGAAAAATGCTGACAAGAATAGGAAATCCATGGATTATTACTTACAAAATGAAAGGGTGCATTGTTTTTCTTGACAGCACTGGGGCTTGAACTCAAGGCCTTGAGTTTGTTCATTGACACTCTACCACCCAAGCCATGCCTCCAGCCTGACATTTGTCTGGTTTAGGGGTAGGGAGTGAGTTTTCTTGGACTTTCCTGCCAGGACTGGCCTCAAACTGTGATCCTCTGGACCTTAGCTTCCAGAATAGCTAGACTGACAGGTATAATCCACTGATACCAGCTTAAACGAATTTTTGTCTCTGACTCAAACTTAACTTCTTGGAGTTTCAATAGATTCAACTGATAAATTTACAAGCGTTCCTTGTCGACTGATCCATCCATTCTTATTGGGCTTGGGAGGTGGTCTCTTTAATATTCTGTACATGGAACTCAAATATTTTATTTTTCTGTATATTTTGGATTCTCATCATTCCCTATGTAATATGTCAGTCTTTTCTTTCTGATTTCCTCTAGGACAGAACCTTATTTCATCCTGTGGGCAACAGCTGCATGGATTGTAACCCTGCAGAGAAGAAGATATTCATGGCCACCTGTGACCCCCTTTCAGAGACTCAGCAGTGGATTTTTGAACATGTCAACATGACTGTTATAGAAAAATTTAGCCACCACACCAGCTCCTAGAAAGAAGGAAGGAAGAAAGAAAGGAAGGGGAATGATTACCTACAGATGATGAACTCTCATTTTAGCCAGCATCTGGGTCGAAGGAGTCAGGAATAACATTTCCAAGATCCAGGAAGCTTGGTTTAAAGATTTGTAAATGCCATGTCAAAGGAGTTCATCCTGAAGAACTTCCTGCGTCTGAAGAGCTTGTCTGAGAACCTCACCAGCTGCTTCTGAGAACTCCCGTAGCAGTTTCCCTTGCTGGCCAAGGGTGAAGATTATTTAGGGACTTTTCAAAACAACTACTGAGTTAATCAATCCTAGCATTTCTCAGGTCAAATCCTGCAGTAGTGAGTAGCTATGAATGGATCCTATTAACTGGGTGGGAGGGGGGCGGAAATAGGATGCATGATTGCTCCGACAACCTGAGGATCCCCACAGGTTTAGAACTAGCCACACTTCAAGGGGTGAGCTCTTGGTGCCATTCTCTGACTAAGAATGGGTTAAGCCGGTTTAACCCTTAAAAGTGCTGCAGATGATTTTAGAGTGCTCATACCATTCTGTTTTATTTTATTTTTTTTGTAAAGGGTGCAATAATCTTAAGACTTCACTCCGTAATGAAATGGATTTCCAGTGTGCCCATTCTCTCATTGATATCCCCATTTTCCTTTTAAAGCAGAAGTTGCTGGTTCATGAAAGTCCATCAGCTCAAGTTCTAATTCAGGGTCCTCATAGGAATCCCACTAACAGTGACAAATGAAAACTATGCTACCCAGTTACTCCAAAGAAAGATTGCACAAAAACAGCGAAATACCATTTAAAAAAAGATGCAGAGAGAGATTTCCCTGGAAAATCTATTTTTAATTTTCTATTCTTTTTAGAACTTTACAAGTCAGATGTTGGTTGTCTAATTACAATTTTTATTAAGGAGGGTAATGGAGTGAGATGGGTGTAATTTGCTTAGGAGATTGTTTAACTTAAAATAAATCTACACTCCAAGTAACAATGTGACAATGGCTGATTCACTTCCATTTTATTTATTTGGTGCCGGGAGGTTTTATTTTTTTTTTCCGTTGGGTGGGGAGGGGTATCAATGATTTGTCTGGAAATTATTTTTGTTTGATTTTCTTTTTTAAATTGTTCATGTTGATAATGTTACTATATTTGGAAGTCCATAAGAGAAATTATCAATAAAATGCTTCTGACACCATTTTCTGTTAATGGGTAAGGAAAGGATCATTCAAAAACAAAATGGAGGCACTAAAGGCCTGGTTCAAGTAGTAGAGCACCAACTGTGAGTTGCAAAAGCCCTATAAGAGAGCTAGTTTTAGCTTCAGTACTAGCCCCCAATTTTTAAATTAAAAAAAAATAATCCTGAGAAGGAAAAAAAATGTAATAATGATGTGTTGGAGGAAGATGGATCTCTACAGCAGAAAATCATGTTTATTACACATTTCTCCAAGTTTGTCTGGTACAAGAACACTTTTATGTTGCTTTTATTTTTTCTTTTAAATTATATATCATCTTGGATATAGACCACTGAATTGTAAGATTGGCAAGATTCAGTCTCTATTGTTCTTTTTTTTTTAAATAAATGACAAAAAGCCCTAAGCTCCTGGGAGAGTCGATGAGTCTTCTAACCTTATCTCCTGTTCTGTTGTTTCACTATTTGCCCACAGTAGTTCTAATTATTCTGCCAATTTCATTTGAAAATTTTAGTCACTAAGAACACCAACTTCCCTCAAAATGCCCATAAACATAGTCTCTCTTCATCTTCAGAAACTTGAAAATATGAAACTTCTTCTTGCAAGCGTTCATAATCTTGCCCTGTCCTTGAAACCTAATCAAATTGTCCAGCTAATAGTTGGGGAAGAGTTATTTCATTATCTTTACTGATTTTTTCAAGCATTCTTTTGAAGAGCTATTCTTTCTAAACTGTCAGAGATATCTTGTATAGGTCAAGATATCTTGAGACTTTCAAGGTGCATAGTGGATAAAAATCAATAGGGTGAAATTAACCTGTGTGCTGTACATTTCTAAAGGGTGTGTGAAGATTTATCTCAAGTGTTCAGGGCACACTCTGACTGTAGAATTAGATGAGCCCATAAAAATTCACATCAGGTCATTAAACAGTTGACTGCTATTTACAGTTGTACCAAAGAGAAAACCTATGTCTGTACCCTTGAAGGCTGAGAGTCGCAACCAACTTTTAGGATGCTATGATTGTGGTTAGCTAGCCAGTGTTTTAGGGGAAAGTTTGAATATTGCATCATTTTAATGTGACATACACATTAAGAAGCCACTATTAGGCCGGGCATTGGGTGGCTCACGCCGGAAATCCTAGCTCCTCAAAAGGCTGAGATCTGAGGATTAAGGCTCAAAGCCAACCCAAGCAGGAAAGTCTGTGAGACTCTTAGCTCTGGTTAACCATCAGAAAACCAGAAGCAGTCTGTGGCTCAAAGTGGGAGAGCACTAGCCTTGGGCAAAAAAGAGCTCAGGGACAGTGCTCAGGCCCTAAGTTCATGATCAACAACAAAAATAAATAATAAACCAATATTGGTCTCTCAGGCCAAAAAAAAAAATGTGAAAGAAATTAAATTATGTTTCAAAAGTGAGAGGAAACTTGAGCTTTAAACTTTAAATGTTATGTTCTGAAGTAATTTAAACTTTATGTAATCATTAAGTGAGTTGTACATGGAACACATACAAATAAGATGAAACCTAGAGCATCTGCATAGAATCTGTGTATAAACACACTGAAAGCACGCCTACCATTCTGAAAGGTGTGAAGCGCAATGTACCTCCCTATTTACTTGGCAAAAAGAAAAAGAAAATTAACCGAGCCGTCCTCAGAGACTCCGGGTCGCCACGATAAGTACTTGTGGAAGTTGGATGGCAGAGCACTTACTAACGGGAGGGAAAATACCAGCAAGTCAATCTGGACTCCGAAAGTCCTTCTTCTCCATGAAAGTAACGTTTAATGTGCCTTTCATCCGTTCACGGAGCGAAGACGACAAGGTCAGGTTGAGCTTCTAACGTGGTCGGGTGGATGGCCGCGGGCCCGGCCCCGCTCCTCCCGCGGGGAGGACCAGCCAGGACGGCGCCGCGCCCCGCCGGGCCGCGACGCCCTCCAGGCGCAGCGGGCCCAGCCGCGCGGGGCAGGACGCGGCCTCCTGTGCGCCAGCTGCGGGGCCGGCGGGCGCCATCGCCGGACCCCAGCCGCGGCCCGGGCCAGCCCCGCGTGCCCCGCATCCCCCGCCGGCAAGAGCTGTGGCCACGGCCTCCAGCAGAGCGCGAGCGCCCACCACGGCCACGCACGCCCCCAGCCGCCCACCTCCTCCGCCCGGCGGCTCAAGGCTTCTCACCGCCAACCCGGCTCACGCCCTGGTCACGCGATTCCCGGGTCAGGAACCTGTTCGTCAGATGATCCTGCATCACGGGACTCGACTGCTTGTCTCGTGAGGCATTGTCATGTGGTACTCCGCATCCCGCATCATGTGACCCCTGTCACATAATCCCATGCCATGTGAGCGCACGCCACGTAACTTCTGTCACACGTTGGAAACGCAGGCCGCCCCTCAGCTCTTCAGCTCAAGGCCATCGCTTTACCGCTCACAGCGCCACTTCCGGTTTCCTGGTGGTTTATTGGAGATAAGAGTTTCATGGACTTTCCTGCCCGGGCTGGCTTTGAACCGCGATCCTCAGAGCTCAGCCTCCTGAGTAGCTAGGATTACAGATGAGCCACCAGCGCCTGTCAGAAGTAGACTGCATTGAGTATACTTTTTTTCTTCTCCTCCTTCTCCTATTGTAGCGGGTTAAACATCAACACTCATTGAGGTATAGGTCTCTGCTTTTGAATCTAGGTTTCTTTATATATGTGTAACTATATGTATATGTACATATATCTATGTATGGATGAATAAATATAAGTAATGTAAATATATAACAATATAAATGCCTACGCATCTTTGAAGTACTGGACTTTAAACTCAAGGCTTTGCTTTCTGGGTAGGTGCTCTACCCCTCTCATACCTCCTGTTAGGTTCACTCAGGAGAAATGGTTCTTCAATATCCCCACTGCCATAGTCGATGGGGAGGCAGGCAATTCTGTGTCTGACAATGGGGAGAAGGGATGGGAGAAACAGCAAGAATATCCATGCTTCCTTTTCCTTAAGAGAATTTTTTTTAACAGCCTAGACCAGAGAAACGGGAGGAAGAGTGGGAGTTAACTGAGGCGTCAAAGAAACAATCTCACAAAAGAAATGCTGCCCTTGGAGCAGGCTGGCTAGCAAGTGGTGAGGGTCAGGATTTACGAAGAACAGAAGTTACAAGTATTAAAGTACTATGCAGAGTCAGCTGCTAACACGTTTAAAATAAAACATCCTTTATCTGGATAACAAATACCCCTGCTTGAGAAAGGAGGTGGGATTGAGGTTCTTTTATTGGGAACAACAGGAAGGACTTAACCAGAGGAGAGCTAATGACCCATTTCTATGGTAGAAAATCATCTGTGGAGGTGAGGGTTTAAAATGACCAAAGAGAAAAATGAGGAGGAAAAAGGAGCTTCATCTTCAAAGAAAGCTGCTAAAGATGCTGATAGATGCTTGGAACCTGGGCTTACATATGTAATCCTAGCTACTCAGAAGGCTGAGATCTGAGGATCTCACTTTGAAGCCAGGTCAGGCAAGAAAGGCCATGAGAATCTTATCTCCAATTAGCCACCAAACACTGGAAGTACAGCTGTGATGTAAATGGTACAGTGCCAGCCTTGAGCAAGAAAATATAAAGGGAAGCTGGGTTGATGGCTCACATCTGTAATCCTAGTGGCTCAGGAGGCTGAAATCTGAGGCTCACAGTTCAAAGCCAGTCCAGGCAGGAAAGTCTGTGAGACTCTTATCTCCACTTAACCACCAGAACTAGAAATGGTGCTGTAGTGGTAGAGTGCTAGCCTTGAGCAAAAGAGCTCAGGGATAGCACTCAGAACCCCAAGTTCAAGCCCCACAATGGATAGAAACACAAAAAAGCTAAGGGGAAGTTTTCAGACCCTGAGTTGAAGCACCACTACTTGCATATTAAAGAAAATGTTGTTGAATATCTTAACTTGGAGCCCTGCTCTATTCATAGAGCTGGGCCACTTATCAAGATGTAAAAGAATTCATATTTCTCTTTTCATTCCCTTTTAAATTTTCCCTTATATCTGTTAACCCCTAATGCATTTCCACAAAGAAAGTTAAAACCACAAAGGAGTAAGATTCCTTTGGAGACTTGAGGAAGGTGGCAGATCTTCCAGCAAAAACTTCAATCCTCCCTTGTACATTGTACATCTTGCCTCTTCTAGAATGAACTGTTGGAGGTGATATCAACAATTGCTGTTTTTCTCCAAGGACTCAATACTCTCTAAATAAATGCTAGTGCCAACAAGCATGGGGCTTTATATTAGACCAAAGGATGCAAAAAGCCATGAGAGGCAGCGGTAAGGAAGATGGCTGTCCAAGGCCAGCAAAAGTGGAAGATCCTATCTGGAGGATAAACTAATAAACTAAAAAGCCAAAGGATTCGGGATGAGTCCAATAATAAGAGTACTTGTCTAGTAAGGCAAGTTTAAGGCCCAGAGTTCAATCCCCAAACAAAAACAAAACCTGTTGCAACCCTTCTCTCCTACTTGAAGTCACTCCTCTAAGCCTCCCTATCAGGATTGTGGTAATGTTGAAATATGATCATGAATATGAAATTGCTTTGTACCTGGCAAACCAATATGGAAGTGAAAGCTGTTAGTATCCCGTGGAAATCTGGCCTCTGCCTGTTTTCAATCTAGCTAAGTAACCCATAATTTATTGTGCAATCCAATAACTTTTGAGAATGAAATGTGCTATTTAAAAATGATGTAGAAAAAAATAGATCCTATTGTTGGAAACACACAACAACTTTCCAGTGTCCGAAAATGAATGGATACAAAAGAGATGGAGGAGATTTCCTCAAGGCATGTTACTTCTGTACAGAAGGGGGGGGTCTGCCACTCTCGCCAGAGCAAGGCAAGCACCCAAATGGTAGTCTGCTCTAACCCTGGGGGTGACACTGTCCCTTCTCTCTGTTGTTAAGGAGTCAGGCTCATAGTTTCTTTACAGTTGGTTGCCAGCCTGCTGGGAGAATACAGGGACGTTAGAAAGCACTCTAACAGGCTCATAGAAAGGTCCCTTCTTTTAGCTTTAGTTTTCTACAAGTAGTTAACCAATTTTGCCAGCACCATTTACTGAAGAGGCTGTCCTTCTTCCATTCCATTTTTTTTAGCTCCCTTATTGAAGATTAGATGGCTATAGGTCTTTAGGTTCATTTCTGGGTTTTCAATTCTATTCCATTGGTCCTGGGGTCTGTTCTTGTGCCAGTACCAAGCTGCTTTTATTACTATGGCTTTGTAGTAGAGTTTGAAATTTGGTATTGATTTTCCTCCAGCACTGTTCTTTCTGTTGAGGGGTTGCTATTCGGGGTCTTTTATTGTTCCATATGAATTTTTGGATTGCCTTTTCTATTTCCTTGAAGAATGAGGTTGGAATATTGAGAGGTTTTGCATTGAATTTGTAGATAGCCTTGGGAAGTATTGCCATTTTTACGATGTTGATCTTTCCAATCCAGGAGCATGGGAGTTTTTGCCACTTTCTAAGTTCTGTTTTGATTTCCTTTTTCAGGTTTTTAAAGTTTTCATCATAGAGGTCCGTCACTTCTTTGGTTAAGTTAATTCCTAGATATTTTATTTTTTGTGGGGCTATTCCAAATGGAGTTACTTTACTGATTTCAGCCACACTTTTCTCATTGTTGACATACCGAAAAGCCATTGATTTTTGAGGGTTAATTTTATACCCTGCTACTTTGTCAAAGTTTTGAATCAGCTTGAGTAATTTGGGAGTGGAGTCCATGGGATTCTTTAAATACAAGATCATGTCATCTGCAAAGAGGGCGAGTCTTACTTCTTCTTTCCCTATTTGGATCCCCTTTATGTTTGCATCTTGTCTTATTGCTGTAGCAAGGCATTCTAATACTACATTGAAGAGCAGTGGGGAGAGATCCTTATATATCACCCTGCACCAGAAACAACGCCAAATGGATCAAAGACCTCAGAGTCAAAGCAGATACTCTGAAAACATTACAGGATGGAACAGGAGAAACCCTAGGTCTCCTTGGCACAGGCTGAAATTTTCTTTTCCTTTTTTTTTGGGGGGGGGGTCCGGTTGTGGGGCCTGAATTCTGGGCCTGGGTGTTGTCCCTCAGCTCTTCAGCTCAAGGCTAGCACTCTACCACTTGAGCCACAGCACTACTTCCAGCGTTTTTCTTTTTGCTTATGTGGTGCTGATGAATCGAACCCAGGGCCTCAGGCATGCAAGGCAAGCACTCTACGACTGAGCCACCTTCCTAGCCCCGAAATTTTCTTAATAGAGACCCAGAAACACAACAAATCAAAGAAAGGTTGGACAAATGGGATTGCATGAAATTGCAGAGCTTCTGCATGGCAAAGGACATAGCTCACAAGATCAATAGAAAGCCCACAGATTGGGAGAAGATCTTCACTAGCCATACAACCAACAAGGGTCTCATATTTAAAATATACCTGGAACTCAAAAAATTAAATCCCCCTACAACAATTCTTCAAAGAAACAACTGCCCAATAAATAAGTGGGCTAAAGACTTAAAGAGAAACTTCTCTGAAGAGGAAAGAAGGGTGGCCAATAGACACATGAAAAAACACTCAACCTCTCTAGCCATAAAAGAAATGCAATCAAAACAACATTGAGATACCACCTCACCCCAGTTAGAATGGCTAGAATCAAGAACTCTAATAACAACAGATGCTGGAGGGGATGTGGACAAAAGGGAACCCTACTGCATTGTTGGTGGGAGTGTAAACTTGTTTAACCACTTTGGAAAGCAGTATGGCGGTTCTTCAAAAGACTCCACATAAAGTTCCCTTATGACCCAGCAATCCCACTTCGGAGCATTTACCCAAATGATCACAAACAAGACCACACTAAAGCTACCAGCACAACTATGTTTATTGCAGCATTATTTACCATAGCTAAGATATGGAACCAACCCAGATGGCCCTCAGTAGATGAATGGATCAAGATTTGTGGTATATATACACAATGGAATTCTATGCCTCCATCAGGAAGAATGGCATTGCCCCATTTGTTAGGAAATGGAAAGACTTGGAAAAAATTATATTAAGTGAAGTAAGCCAGGCCCAAAGAAACATAGGTCCCATTGTTTCACTTACTTGCAATAACTAGTATATGTCAGTCAAGCAGAAAAGGTCAGATGTTGATGTTAGGGGAATGAACCCCAAAATAACTATTGAAATGTTTTTGGTTTTTTTTTCCTTTCATGCAATTGTTTCTAACATATTTATAAGATGATTTCTTTGTTGGTTTGTATGCCCCTCCCCCATGGTATAACCCCTGCTTTCACTGTATTTGATGTTGGTATAATTTGTGGAGGGGAAGGGAAAAAACAAATGGTTTAACTAGGGATACAGGTAGACCCATTGCAACAAGGAGATGTACAAGTCGTTATGTCGAAAAATGAACTTTACAACTTTGGTGGGGGTGGGGGAAGGATTGGTTGGGGGGGAGGGAGGAGGATGGGAAGGGATGGTAAGGGGAAACAAAGAGGAGGCAACAATGCTTGATAAGAAATGTACTCGTTATCTTGCCCATGTAATCGTAACTCCTCTATACGGTATTCTCACAATAAAATAAATAAATAAATAAGAAATTTACGAAAGAAAGAAAGAAAGGAAGGAAGGAAGGAAGGAAGGTCCCTTCTCGGGGAGAGGCTGTTCTTTTGGAGGCAAAGGATAACATTCTTCTGTCCCTCAGAGCTGCTGATGGTTACAGTTGGAGGAAGTTGGAAAAATCAGTGGAAAGTTCCCAGTCAAGAGAAGGAGGGCTGTCTATTCTCTGACTCCATTGTCCAGGACTCATTCCCTCTGTATAGCTGGCTGCTCACAAGCATCACAGTTAATAGTTACAATTGAAGTCAAGAAGGAAATAATACCAGGAAATATCAGTGACTTGTTACAAAATGGAGACATTTTAGTTTGACCGGAAAGATTGCTTTATTCTCCCCACACAACCAAAACTGGAGAAATTGGAACATAGGATCATCTTCTCAGAAACTTCCAACAAATGATTCCTGGACAAAATGGACTATTAAAATAAAATCTGTACCCACATTTGGAGGTGGACATACCAAGTGAAATGACTTGGGTCTGAGGATTTGGATTCTTATTGAGAAGTTCTTTGAAATCAAGGCTACAACTATTTTCTTATTTCTAAATTTCAGCATGAAGTATTATCTGAAATTGAATTTTTATGTGTTATTGTGTTTATATAAGATATTCAATATCTACAAAATCTAAGCTATTCACAGCCTGAAAATATCCTCTACTCATCAGATCAGGGGGTATCAAAATAACTTCACAATAACCAGCTTAATTTAGACTATATAAATAAAATGCTGATATAGCAGGTTATCTGAAAAAGGAAATAGTGTCTTCTGTTTTGATTATGCAATTATGTAACTTAATTAAAAAGCAAAGAAAAATGAAGGTAGGACTTATAGAAACAATTGCATTACTAAATACCTTCCACAATATTAAAAGAGCTATTTTTATAATTTGCTTTCTAAAAATTACCAATAAAACTATGTTTCCCTTGATAAATGAGGATTTGGACAGGAAGCTGATGTCAGGGAACTTAGCAATAAAACCAAACAGTGAAGACAACATTAGGTTTTTATTGCTAATTTACTTCCTTGGGTTCGCATTGCACCAAGGGTAATTCCTCTATCAAAGTGTGGTAATGATGCCTGATAGACTACCTGATAAATGTGCCTTGTGCTCAGAATGGAGAATGAGCTGCATTTATTCAATTTTGCTGCATACTGAGACAAATGAAATTGGGGAAAGTCTGCGAGGAAATGAAGCTATTTTCTACAGTTTGTTCCTGACAAGCTAGCTATATTGCCTCCCTAGCAAAAAAATAAGGAGACAATGAATCATCTTGTTGATAGCCAAACATACCAAACAAAGCAAAACAAACAAAAAATTATGTGAGGCTCCAAACTGCTATTCTGTCAATAGACTTCCAGAGACAGAAATTAGTACGTCTAATATATGTTGTTGTTGTTCTGCTTTTTGTGCTGGTACTAGGCTTGAACTCATGGCTTCATGTTTTTACCCTTGGCTTTTTGGTTCAACCTCCCCTTCTGGCTTTTTACTGGTTAATTAGAAGTAAGAGTGTCATGGGCTTTCCTGCTAGGCTGGCCTTTAAATCATAATACTCAGATCTTAGCTTCCTGAGTAGTTAGAAGTATTAGTTTTGCCACAGCTCCTAATTTAATCTATCTATCTATCTATATCTATCTATCTATCTATCTATCTATCTATCTATCTATCTATACATTCAACTGTTTTGTTGTATGGATGAGGGGCAAAACTAATAATGTCCTCAATATTCCCTGTGATTCAAAGAAAGAAGAAAGAGAAAAGAGAAAAAAGGGAGGGAGGGAAAGAGGGAGAAAAGATGAGAGGGAAGGTAAAATAGACTCTCAAACTTCAAAGCATAAGGATATATCTCAACTTAGGCTGGGAAGGTGGCTAAGTGGTAGAGCGCTTGCCTTGCATGCCTGTGACCCTGGGTTCAATTCCCCAGCACCACATAAGCAAAAAGAAAAAAAGCCGGAAGTGGCGCTGTGGCTCAAGTGGTAGAGTGCTAGCCTTGAGCTGAAGAGCTCAAGAAGAGCACCCAGGCCTAGAGCTCAAGCCCCATGACTGACAAAAAAAAAAAAAAAAGATATGTACTCAACTAGGTATTTTGAGTTGTGTAAAATATTACTTCTTAATTGTTCCAAGAAAAAATAATAGATGCAAAATATATACCGCTTTGAGAAGTGAATGGGAGAAAACATCTTCAAAAAATAAAATAAATAGCCAGGTGCTGGCGGCTCATACCTGTAATCCTAGCTACTCAGGAGACTAAGAACTGAGGATCTTGGTTCAAACCAGCCCAAGGCAAGAAAAGTCCCTTAGACTCTTATTTCTAGTTAACCAGCAAAAAGCCAGAAGTGGAGCTGTGGCTGAAATGGTAAAGCCAGTCTGGGGGAAAAAGTTAAGAGACAGCATTTAGGCCTGAGTTCAAGCCCCAGTGCTGATACGGAAAGGAAGGGAATGAAAGGGGAGGGGGGAGGAAGGGAGGAAGGGAGAAGGAAGGGGGGAAGGGAGGCAGGGAGGGAAAAGGGCAAAAATAAACATGTTTTATTGAGTCATTTTGGAGAGCTGGATATCTTAATGCTTTAGGCCTAGGTAAACCCAGGGCAATAGGGCCTATTGTGCAATAGTTTTAGGATTCATCGCTATGAGTACTAATCCATTCTCAGGCACCCCTGGGGTACCAGAAGCTCAGGGAGAGGAAGAAACAGTGAAAACTATGTAAGTATGTTTATCCAGTATTTTCACATTTATCCTTTTGTAAGCAAGAATCTGTGATTTGAAAGCCTTCCAACATAGTGAAATTGATTGCTAAAACTAATTAGGCAACAAGAAATGCATGAAATGAAGAAGGGAAGCCAGTCTGAGGCAAACATCGGGTTAGAGCAGAATAATAAAATGCTTCGGAAGTAACTGAAGAAGGCTTACTGACTTTTCTTGACCTGTAAACTTGCCTTCATTTTGCTTATGCCGCTGAACCACATAAATGAAAAATAAGCGAGAGCGATGGCTGTTGTAATTAGTTTCCTAATAGTAACTGTTTTGACCTGATGCAAATGAATGTTCTTAAGCTATTTAAGGTGTGTTGTATTTGGCCAACTGTGCTTCTTTTAAATCACAACAACAAAGCTTACTGTTCCTTTAGAAAAGCTATTGTTGTTTTGGCTTTGGTTTCCAATGCTAATATCACCAACTCTAATTTTATGCACATTGGTTTCAATTTTAATTAGCTATATAACTATAGGTAAATGACCTAGTAACTATAATTAAAGAGAGTCACTCCTAACACATGCTGTACTGTAGTATCCTTTTTAAATGGAAATCTATGATTGAAAAATAATAGTAAAGTTAAAAATGGTATCCATGTTTAACTACAAAGACATAATCTGGAGAGTATAGATTTTCTCACATTTGTAGAGTTGGGATGAGAGAAATTGGTGAAAATCCTAGACTGAACAATACAATACTATCTACACTCAGTTTGAAACATGAAATGGACCGGGCACCAGTGGCTCACATCCATGGTCCTAGATACCCATGAGGCCAAGATCCTGAAGATCGCAGTTGAAAGCCAATCCAAACAGAAAATTCTGTGGGACTGTGTCTTTTTAAATAAGCAGTAAAAAACAGGGCAGGAGGTTTGGTTTATATCCTAGAGCTACAGAGAAGCAAGTAAGCAAGGAGAAAAATAATCATAATATTGAAAGGATTGATGATCTATTAATTCTTGTGCTACTGATCAATTTACCAATCAAATATTTATTAAGTAACTAATCAATAGATAATCACACAAGTTCACAAAAACCTGTAATACTATTTTATGGAACAGCTTTGCCCTGTGAAGCTCCCTACATAATCAAATGTACAGAAAAGCTGGTCAAATACTCTAAACCTTGCAAATGGGCTGAAAATCCTCTTACCGGATTACAAAACCACAGCCAGATGGAATATTTAAAGGAAAGCCATAGTTAATACTAGTCTTATTTTCCTTTCCTATGTTTTTTTTTTAAAGATAACTGAAGCTTATTCAGGAAATAAGATATAGAGAAAAGGAAAGAAAGCATCATGTACTTTCAAAGTCTAATCTACATAAAATAAAGATATCTAGTTACCTTTACTGTAGAAACAGTCAGGAATGCATATTTTGAGGAGTATAAAACATTTCTTCTTCCTTTTTCCTAAATGTTGCCTCCTGGCCAGTCCAGATAAAAGAAAACTTTCACCCATGAAAGGATTATGGGAAAAGTAGCAATTCTCTACTTCTTGTTGATTCTACCCATGTTTCTTGATCAGTGGCTAGGTATCTTACATCTAATTGATTAATAATACAGTAAAATGCAAAGTTTTTACATATTATCAAGTTAAAGAACTTGAAAATTTTACTAAAATAATATAATTTTTGCTCACTCATACATACTCTGATACACTCTTCTAATAGCGTGAAAGGAGGTTTTATTGTCATAGTTATTTCTGATGATGGAGGATATAACTCCACTTGTAACTACAAGAAAGTATTGGACATGTGCAAGTCATATGCCTGTATTGTGTGGCTATAACAAAATACCTGATGAACGTAGGATTTTTTAAAAATAGAAACAAATTCTATTTAGCTCATAGTTTTAGAGACTGAATGCCCAAGACCAGGCAGTTCTACTTGCTCAGCTTTTGGTAAAGCTTTCTGCTTTGTCATAACCTAGCAGATGTCATCACCTAATGGAAGCGCAAGAAAAAAATGAGACAGAGAGGTCACATGATAAGAGAGAAAGCAAGACTGAGGGAGAGACAGGGCTAATGCTTCAATAATACCTGCTCTTTGGGATGTGACCCATTCTTTTGAGGCCTAACCTACTCCACAAATCCACCATTTATCCTTTCACAGGGAAGCTAGGACGCATTCACCTTCCTTGAGGCTCCCACTCTAAAAAGTCCTTCCAACGCCATTACAATTGAGGGCCACTGGCGGGCAAACCACATCTACACTATTACACCACACTTCACTGGCACAATGAAACCAGGCTGATAATGCATACCTCAGGGAGTTCCTAGTGAATTTAGTCACTTGTGTGTGCCTACTCTATCTCTCAGTATCGCTGAATATAGTAGAGAAGCAGGCTAGTGATAAGTGCTTTTCCTCTTGTGGAAACACCTGATAAAACGCTGCAAACATCAGGTCATCCATTTCCTTCCAGTGTGATTAAACGTGAATCAGTCAAAAATAAAGTACTCAAAGGTAATGCTTTTGAAAAAGCTTGATTCAAACTGTTGTGGTTTACACCATGCTGGAGATAGAATCCAGGTACTGGCACATGCTAGGCAATTGCTCTACCAGCCAGCTCTACTCCCTGCCCCAAGTTCAAACTCTGAGCTATCAAATATTAACTATCCTGAAGGCAATTCCTCTATCAACACTCAGCAGGCTCCCATTTTTCATTCACTGACTTCAAATTTCCTTTAAAAGAGATGTTTAAAAGCTCACTGGTATTTTTCAGCCTGGTAGGAGATAGGCTACCTGTACCAGTGGAAAAGGAGAAGACTTTTATCCCAGTTGTCCATGTTAGGCAATCCAGCATGTAAATAGCCTGAGCCTAATCTCTGTAGGCAGTTAAATTGTGCAGTGCTTGACAAATACTTCTTTGTAGTTAGCCAAAATAAAACAAAGGACAGTGCTAAATAATAAGTCAGCTGCAAAAGTTAACATCAGATCCTTGAAGAAATTGGAGCTTTGAGCTTGGGTCCTACAAGAGAATAGATCACAGAAACCATCCTGGCAGGAGAGACACCTATTTAAAAAGAGTGATGATTATTAAATGAGCAATAAGCCACTGAAGATTCGCCTAAAGTACCTACAATCAATTTTAAGATAAGTAACATTGCCTGAGGTTAAGTAAAATAAGATACCTGAAAATTACCATTCTATTTTTATCATTTGGGATTTACAGCCTAAGGAGAAAAGTAGCATAAAGTAGAAAGCCATCCGGATGTTGTCTCAAAGCTATGCCTTTCACTTGTCATTCTCAGAGGAAAATTTTGGGTGAAAAAGATCTTTAACCGAACTTTACAACTTTGGGGTAGGGAGAGGGAACCACTGGGGAGGTGGGAGGAAAGGGATGGTAGGGGAAAAACAAAGGAGGAAGTAACAATGCTTGATAGGAAATGTACTCATTACCTTACTCATGTAACTGTAACCCCTCTGTACGGTATCTTTACAATAAAATATATATATTAAAAAAGGATATTGGTCCATGGAAGAATGAAACTTGGTAGAATCAAAGTTGGATCTTCAATATCTATCTGTCTATCTATCAATCTATCTATCTATCTATCCATATATATATATATATATATATATATATATATATATATATATAATTTTCCAGCTGGAAGCTGGAAAAATCTATATACTAATCACATTTAACTTCTGAAGGAAGTTCAGAGGACAGCCCAAATCTGACTCGGAGGGCTAAGTGACTGACATAGGAAAAGAGATGACTAAAAGATTCTAGGAGGTGGCGCTGTGGCTCAAGTGGTAGAGCGCTAGCCTTGAGCTGAAGAGCTGAGGGACAACGCCCAGGCCCAGAGTTCAAATCCCACGACCAACAAAAAATAAAAATAAATAAGTAAACAAAAGATTCTAAAATGCCCAGCTCTCTAGAGTACCAACCAAGAGGAGAGATGCCTGTCATTGGAAAGTTCCCACAGAGTAAACAACAGTCAGAGTCATTACTGAATTGGGTAGAAGGAATGAATTGGGGTGAAATTAAGGACAGAGAACATGAACTAAATATCCATGGTGAGAAGAGTTGCCAGATACTGAAACATCTCCCCAGGGGTAATTATGAGGCATCATTCAGGAGGCTTTGAAAGGTCAGGCTCTACTATGACCCAAATAAATATTTTTCCAGGCCTTTGGACTACTTTCTTTAAAAAGCTGGATACATATATTTATATATATGTGTGCGTGTGTGTGCATGTAGACATAAATGCATATATACACATATAGATAGCTATGTCTGTATATGTATATGTATATATGTGTCTATATATCTATATAGATATACATATATATCTAAATATGTATGTATAGATAGATGTTTGTATATGTATATATACATATATGTATGTATATCTGTGTGTATGAATGTATATACATGGAAATATATGTATATAAGTACATATGGCTAAATGTATATGGGAAACAATTATCTAAAATTTCTCTTGAGGAGAGAGAAGTCCAGGGGAATCTACACTGGAAATTATTTTAGAGAAAGGGGAGGGAGGAAAGGAACTGGAACCATGGGAAAGGGACAAGTCTAATAACTTGTCAAGCAGAGAAGTTGTAGCAAGCATTGTCCTGACTAGACTTTTCTGAAAAATAACAGCCGCCCTACTACCAGCAATGACATTCTGAACTGGTTCTGTGTCAAAAGTGGTGGCCACAGGCATCTGCCTTGTTCATTTGCATGACTTTGTTTCTCCAACCAGTAGATTTAACAGTTGTTAACAACCTACCACATGCATTCTTCATGCCCTTAATCTAAGACTTAATTCTCTAGGAACCATAGGAAGCTATGTAATATTGTCTACTGTTTTTAACTGACAGTACTTAACAAGCTTGGCATTAAACAGATTCAAATTTCAGCTCTGATACTTACTGTGTGACTACCAGCCCATTAACATAACCTCTCAATGACCCAAATTCTCAGCTGAAAATTAGGCAATATATTCTTTGGCAGTCAGTGTTCACAGTTGCAAGAATTATACTGGAGAAAAGGTAAGCAGGAAAGGATTTTATTGGAAAATTGTTTATTGGTATTACAGAGCAGAGAGAATAACAGTAGCATCATGGGAGAAAATGCATGGGAATTAAGAGGTGAATCACACCAGACCCTGGGCAGGGTTATACCATACAGATTGCCTAGACAGGGCGTCACTTCCGGAATTGCTGCTACCGTCGCTGCTGGGATCAGGCACTGCTAGATTCTGCTGCTACTGGGCACTGAAAGGCATCTACATCCACTGTACTTATTGCCATTGCAAGATGAATTTACCTTGTATCTTGTTTGTCTTAGGTAGGATTTGAATTCCTTTCAAATGGGCAAGCCTAGGCTATGTGACAGTAGTGCAGCTGCCAATGTGTCTGAGAGGGAAAAATGACTCTCTTCATTTGAGATGAAGGAGGAACTCACCTTCCTATGGAGATTCACACAACCAGAGGTTTCTCTCAGGCTGGGAAGCAGTTTGAAAGCATGGAAGCCATAGAAAGGACACCTGTCTACTTCAGTGTACACTTTTACTACAACAGATACTTAGAAACTGCTTTGGGTAAAAAGCATCCTACTGCATCATAAATCTTTTTTTTCCCCCTGCTCTTTACCATCACTAGTCCCTTGATCACTGGGGAGTGGAGGGTAAATGGCCAGATCTAACATAAGTGAAAACTCCTAGTTATATGTATTTCTCCTAATCAAAGTTGTGTTTTCTTTGTTGGTTATGGGATTTGAACTCAGGGCCTAGGTGCTATCCCTGAGCTCTTTTGCTCAAGGCTAGTGTTTTACCAGTTTGAGCCATATGGCTACTTCCAGTTTTCTGGTGATTAACTAGAAATAAGAGTCTCATGGACTTTCCTTCCTGGGCTGGCTTTGAATGCAATCCTCAGATCTCAGCCTCCTGAGTAGCTTAGGAATACATGTGTGAACCACCAGTGCCAGACCTCATACTTCATTTTTAAAATGATTGCTTACCTACCAAAATGCAACCATATTTATATAGTTAAGATTGCATGAATCTTCTCTCAAAAGAAAGGTATCAGTTCTTATACCAAGGACTCTGAAAAATATCACTCCTCTAGGTTCCTTTACAACTGCAACTTAATATGCAGCTACCAATGGACCCAATTATAAACTAAATAACTCAATCCCTGCAGTGTTGGAAAGAGAGAATTAGCAAGCATGTAAGTGCCTGCCTAACCAAAATCTATCAGGCTATGAGTTTACATAATGAGAGGTCAGATAGTCAGAGATTTTACACATATTTATAGATTCTATATATTATATTTTATATTCTTATATATGTTATATTTATACATAATATTGCATATAGATAGATATAGGTAGTAAAAAATGAAATATAGATAGGAAGGAAATCCACAGTTACTACATCAACAATTGGTTGCTAGGTAGTAACTAAAATTTGATTTTTTTTCTTCTATAGTCCATTTCCTCCTCAGTTTTTTTCCTAGTTAGGTCACCCAGCACCTTATGGAGGGATTATGATTAGTAAATTATTATTGAAGCTGATATAGTCCACTTCTGTGAGGGGACACAAAGAATCCTGTACAAATATTTTCTATGTAGAGCTTATTCTAACTGGTTGTCAGAACCCTGTTTCTTTCCAAAGATCATTACCCTTTATCCAGCTGTATTCATGTAGTAGATTCAAACTATGACATTGAGAAAGAAAGCAATAAATGGAGGCCCCAGAGCAGCATCTCCAAAGAGTCAAACTGAAATGTCATGGGAAAAGTCTCCACACTAACAATGCCCTCTTGCTGCCTGTATCTCAAGATTTTTCACTGTTAGGCCAGCTTTTCCCAAACACTGATGTAATTACAGGGGGAAAAATGAGCACAGGAGACATCTGGAGAAACTCAGAAACTGAAGGTGAGAGACTGCTTGCTACACCTACGCCTACATGATATATTCTAGACTGAAATTTTAGAGTGTCTCTTACAGTGAAAGCATTACTTAATCACAATTTCCCCTCCAACAATTCCGTTTTAAAATAACTGAATAGTTAATTAATTCTCCAGAGAGATCTAAAATATGCAGTTTCTGAATTGATTAATGAATAAAAATTTTTATGGCTTTTCTATAACTCTAGCCTCATTAAAATCAAATAGAATGCCCCAAATGCTATTTTTTTCTTTTACACACTAAAGGAAGTTGAAGGTTGTAGTGTAATGTTAATTAACCATGAACTTCTGGACAGTCTCCATCCTGTTTTCACAATTAGGCTGTCCTTGTATTGAAAGAAGAGGTGATGAGTCATAATCTATAATTTTGTAAAAATATATATAATTAATATAATTGCACACTTGTACATGCCATTTTACAATAAAATTAAAAAGCTATCTGGTGGGTATTTTTAATGGGTATGTGCTTAATTTCACACAAGGAATTAAAAATGCTATAGCAGAAAGAGAAAATGGTGCTCTGGTTCCTACTTAGGAAAAATGACTCAAGCAACAAATCCATTCACTAAAATAGTGAGCAACTCAATCTGACTACTTACAAAGCCAGAATGACAATATATAAGGTATTTTGAGATCATCTTGAGAATGTGTTTTGTATTCCCACAGTAGCAAAGTAACCACTGATGAAAAACGGTCTCCTTGATATAAGTTGTAGAACAATTTGCTTTTGGAGATATCACCACAGTGAAGGATATGATAATCTGGGTCAGAAGGTGGAAAGGAGATTCATAAGT
Organism: Dipodomys merriami; assembly: GCF_024711535.1. NCBI lineage: Eukaryota > Metazoa > Chordata > Mammalia > Rodentia > Heteromyidae > Dipodomys > Dipodomys merriami. The sequence goes on along the minus strand of NW_027202493.1, from coordinate 30,397,595 downwards.
GATAAAATGAAGAATATCTTATTATGGAAACAGCCCAGATGCCCACAAAAGATGAGTAGATACAAAAAATGCAGTACCTATACACAATGGAATTTAACACAGCCATTAGAAAGAATAAAATAATGTCATTTGCAGGGAAATGGATGGAACTAGAACAAATTATGTTAAGTGGGGTAAGCCAAGATCACAGTGACAAGTGGTACATGTTCTGTAGGATATGTGGAAATTAGACCTAAAATACAGTGGAATATGATAAATTATACAGGATTCTAGATATTCACACATAGTGAGACCAAAAGAGGATACTCTAAGGAGAGAAACACAAAGGCACAATGCCTAAGTGCCTCTTCATATTTACATTTAAAAAAGTACAGACCGAAATGAACTCCAAGATATGGAAACAAGAGACCTCTTTTTTTCTTTTTTTAGTGTTTGATGATTCTGTCTTCTTTACCGTATATATGGTGAATTCATGTGTACATCATCAGAAGGATTAGGAGGAGGGTATAGAACTCCAAGGGAAAAGAGGTGAAAATTGCAGCAGTTGAACTCACTGAACACTGACAAAAGTGAACTATACAACTCATGGGTGGAGATGGGAGGGACTGGGAGAGAATGAGGGAACAGAAGACACTGTACTAAAGGAAATGTACTCATTACCTGACTCTTGTCATTGTAATCCCTTTGTATATCACCTCTATAATAATAATAAAGTAAATTAATAATAATTTTAAAAACAATGTCATCTTTACTTTCCATATATTAATCAAGAATGGGGAAGAGTGGACAAGATTATACCCAGGACAGGAACATCAACAAATTAGTCACAGGAGGAATAGCCTTTGTACTTTCAACATAAAATGACCAAACAAGTTTTTGTAGATTCTCATACTTTACTGTCAACTCTCTCCTTAGATAGTAAACAAAAAAACCTTCTTTTAAAATAACATTTTCATGTAAATGTTTGAATACACAGTGCTATGGTTTGAATCCAAAATTGTCTCCTGTGTAAAAGGTTTGACTGTCAGCTAATGGGTTTTGGTACATGTCTGGGTCACCAAGACATTATCTTCATTGGAAAGGACTTTTGGAGCCACAAGAATTTACTGAGACAGAACAATAAGAGAAATGAAAGATTTATGAGGATGCCAATACAGGAGAGATATAGTAGGCAGTCAGGCAGAGGAGCATTGCCATTGGAGACTGGGTCAGGAATGAGGTTAAGGCCTTGAATCAGGCTACTTTTGATTGACTACCTCCCTTTTTGTGGACCCTATAAATTGACTGTGTCTCATGGACAATAGTTGGAGTTTTATGCATGCTGGATCATCTTAAGAGCTCTATTACATTCACATTCCATCTGGCCCTCTTTGTGGGCTTATTTCTGCATTCCATTTGGCCCATTTTTGCCCTTGGTTCACAACCACACTCCACCTGGTCCTTGCTATTTCTCTGATATCCATGGCTTTTCTTAAATAGGGCATCTACCACATTCCCTCCTAACAGAACAACAAAAACAATCCTGGTTTCAATGGGACAAATGTTACATCTTTTGATTGCTTTGAGCTGAGTAGGGGGCATAGAAATGTTCTAACCTATGGAACAGTAATTAGGGACATTGCAGAGCTAAGTAATATCAAAATAAAATTGTATAGCAGCCAGACCTACCATTCTGCATGAGGTTTTTTGACCTATGGGTTAGAAAAAGAAATCATTTAGTCAGAAGACTAGGAAAAACAAAGGTTTGTTAGAGTGGCATTGAAGAAAAGTGGCAGGCAGCTAGACAGAGGGAATAGCACTGCTATTGCTGCTACTCATACACGGTTGAAGGCAGGCTTTTGTATGGTTACTGGGGATTTTGCTGATTGGCTGTTTCTTTTTTGTGGACCTTGATCATTGTTTTTGTTGTTGTTTTGCTTTTTTTTTTTTTTTCCAGAGCATGATTAAATTAGGCATATAGAGGAGCATCTTATCAGCTTGGCTTTACCACCATAGACGTGGCCCATCTTGTGCATTTTGGCTTATCTGTATTTTCAACCTAGCCTTAGGTGTTTCCCTGTCTACTATGTCTTGTGAAGAAATGGAGAGAAGAGTTTCCCTCACAGTCAGTGATGGGTCACTCCATAGATGAATTCATACCTGAATAGACTATTAGGAGGTAGAGTCTAGTTAAAGGAAGTAAGTCACTTGGGGGCATGCTTTTGAAGGATTTAGTTTGTCCCAGGATCAGATACTTCCTCTCTGTCTCCCTACTTCCTGGTCACCGTGAGATTAGTAGCCCTCCTCCACCATACCCTCATCACCCATGGTGATGCTCTGGGTCCTCAAAGGCCCAGAAACATGGAGCCAAATGACCTGAGACTAAAATCTCTGAAACAGAGGTGTTTCCTCACAGGCATGAAAAGTCAATATAACACCCACAGATTCTAATTTGTAATATTGAACTTAACATACGCTAAAGCTCATGACAGCTCTGCCTTTCATTTCAGTGAACAGTTAAAATTTATTCATCACTCCAAACTTCATCATCTCAAGCTATTAGCTATCCAACAGGTCTGTTTTTTGTAAAAAAAAAAAAAAAAAATCTTTTGGGAAAAAAAAAAAAAACAACTAAACTTGATCGGTTCCTCTTCAGGTTCAAAAGCTGGGTGGAACCAAGTAGAAGCTGAATAGGTGGAGTCTAGGGAGAAGCAAGTTCAGAACACAAGCAAGCCAATGTAGACATTAAGTACCTGGAGCAGATTAAAGCATCATAAACAAAAGTATTGTTGAGAACCATCTCCCAAAGGAGGAACTAAGTTGTTAGCCCAAGAATAACAAAATATTTTTTAAGAGAAAAGAGCCAGGGATTATGGACAGGGATTATGGATACAAGTGTTAAAGCACAATTTAAAATTAGCTAACGTGGATTTTTTAATAAGCAATGCAGGGGGGAAAAAAGGTATAAATATACCAGACAAGACTGGGTAAGTAAAAACTCACTAAATAAATTATCTGTTAAGAGTGCACTGATTGAACTGCATTCTGAAAGTGTTAATATGTAGCAAAAATATCCATTTGTCCTGTTTATCCCCCAAGTGCCACTGAGAAATTAATTCAAAGTCAGGTTTAAATTTGTACTTGTCTTCTTGAAAGCAGAGGAAAGGGCAAGATCTTCAGCACTAGTCTGGCATGAAACTTGTTCAGAGTCCTGCTGACATGCGTTAAAGCAGCCCTCTTTTTCCCCCAAGGTGGCCAGTTGAGTGGGCATTTGTCATGCAGAGAGCGGAAACAAAACAAGATCAGCATAAGGAACGGTGAGAGCAGAAATGAGGCCATGTGGCAATAATCATGACCTGCTGAGAAGCAAGAGCCGCACCTGGGAGAAAGTGAGTCATTGTGAATGGCAAAATGTGTGACATAAACACAGAGAAAAAAGGACAGAGAACAGTGGCTACAGCAACCCAGCCAACACCATATGACATACAGATGGACTCCAAAAAGGACTGTACAAACCCACATGCACACGCACACATGCTCGTGTACATGTGTGCATGTGCACATACACACACACACAGCATCCTCACTGTAAACACTTCTAACACATACCACAGAGTCCAAGAGAAATGGGTATTTAAAAAATAATATGTTTCATAGTCATGTAGTCAAAGAAATCATTTCTATCGAATGCTGTTTTCCTTCTTTGGATGTTTTGCTGGGTTTCTTCAAAGGCTGGGTTAAGAAGTCAAAACCAACTATGATCAAAAGTAGAATAAGATGTTTCAGATGATGAGTCTGTATTTCTGAGATTAATAACTGTACAGCTAATGGACAAAAGAACTTCTACTCTTTTATTCATTTACTCATTTGCTCACTCATTCAAATCAACAATTTTTCAAGCGCCCAGCATAAGCTAATACTGTGCAACTACCCAGTGTTCTCCAGGGCACAGAAGTGATCTTACAAATAGAGTCCCTGCCTCTCAGAGCAGACAATCTGGTAAAAGGGTTTGACTATCTCCATTACACCACACTCTCTCACCCATGATGCTGTACCTGTACACAAGCCCAGAAACCCAGAGCCAAAGGACCAGAGATTGAAACCTATGAAACAGTGAGCCCAAATTAATTAATCAGATATTGATTAACCAGTCTCATGGTTTACTAACTAAACCGGGGAAACTGCTATGATAAGAGACTGCCACGGGCTTTGACAGCACACAGTAGATGAGTTGGTCTAGTCCACAGAAGAAAGGACTTCCTGAGAAATATTTAAAGACCTGCCAACTTTTTCACAACTCTCTCTAGGAAAGGCCTTATTTTTATTTTTACTTTTAAAATACATAATGTGGTGGAGGCAGTCAACTGACTCTGATTGTTCCTTTACACCATCTCAAATAAAAATGATTTTACTCTCTCTGCCTCCTGGTTTTTGTCTGCAGGTGAAATTTTCTTCCAAAATCATCAAGATTCTAGATGTCACTGCAAATGTTTGCACTTCTGCATTCTACTGGGTTAGCACATAAAACAAGCAACGGGAAACATGTTCTGATTTCTTGGTATTGCCTTCCCAAATGGCCCCGCCTACCACCTTTGGTCATCACTAGTCCCTGCCCTTACTTCATCGAGGTTGCTCAGGAAGGTAGCTCAAGTGGTAGAGTATTTGCCTGGCAACATGGGGCCCAAGGACAATCTTTTGTCCTGAAACAAAAGAAAAGATGGAAGGGAAGAGAAAAGAGAAGAAAAGGTGGAAGAGGGGAGGGGAAGCAAAAGGAAAAAATTAGGTCTGAGGTATTTAGGGGACATCTAGGTAAATTAATTGGGAAATTACATGTTTTTTTTTGTTTTTTTTGTTTTTTTTTGTCGGTCGTGGGGCTTGAACTCTGGGCCTGGGCGTTGTCCCTTAGCTCTTCAGCTCAAGGCGAGCGCTCTACCACTTGAGCTACAGCGCCACTTCCGGTTTTCTGGTGGTTTTATTGGAGATAGGAGTCTCACGGTCTCTCCTGCCCGGGCTGGCTTTGAACCGCGATCCTCAGATCTCAGCCTCCTGAGTAGCTAGGATTACAGGCGTGAGCCACCAGCGCCCGGCTTGGGAAATTACATGTTTTATAGATGAGAAATAGATGGGCTAAATTTGTTTTAATGATCGGGCAGGTTATTTTTCTTTATTATTATCAAATCGTTGTACAAGGGATTTCACTTTAACATGTTTATTGATGTGTACAATGCATCTTCATCAGTGTTACCCCTTCTCTCATTCTTTCGCCTCTCCCATCTAATCCATCCCTATCCATCTCCTAAGGTTTCCCTGCTTCATGCATACAATATATTTTAAAGTATCTAGGGGGAAAGAAGAGAAAAGAGGTCTGAGTGTGTTGACAGAATGAGAGGTAGATAAATAGAGTACGACAAATCTGTCCAGAAATTGAAACGGTAGTGGGACCACAAGGATGGATACTAGAAAGAAACATAGAATTGAGCCTTGTGCACAAAAAAATATGTAACAGATCAGATTTAAACATGCTCAGTTAAAGAAAAAAAGTGAAAGAATATAAATTCTTGGAACTATAACTTACTCAGTGCAGCAGAGCATGGGACCCTGATCACACAGATGAGGACTGTGTTCTGAGAGGAAGGTGGGGGAAAGGAAAGAAGTTAGGAAAATTCACTCCGATGGCTTTTAGTTTCCAGACAGAGGTGAAAGGTACTAAAGAACATGAGAAAACAAATGGGGAAGTACACTGGAAATTTAAGAAGACTGGCAGTTTTACCTTGTCATTTTAATGAACAGATATGCAAACAAGAGTAGCACTGGTGAAATTCCAGAAAATACTGAAAGCTCAGCTGAAGGCATTTGATTATGACTTCATGTCAATACGAAATGATATGAATGTGTGATGGTGAATATCCGCTTGACTATATGATTTTTCTTTTTCAATAGTTCTTCAACTAACTGAGAAGAGAGTAAATGCAGAGCCAGTTAACATTTTCTCTGATGAAAAATAGACAAAGACATAGAATTCCATTTTATATATATATATATATATATATATATATATATATATATATATTACATTTCTTGATCCATTCATCTACTGAGGGGCATCTGGGTTGGTTTCATATCTTAGCTATGGTGAATAATGCTGCAATAAACATAGTTGTGCTGGTAGTTTTAGTATGGCCTTGTTTGTAATCATTTCAGTAAATGCCTAATGGAATTCTATGCCTCCATCAGAAAGAATGACACTGCCCCATCTGTTAGATAAAGGAAAGACTTGGAAAAAATTATATTAAGTGAAGTAAGTCAGGTCCAAAGAAACATAGGTCCCATGGTTTCCCTTATTAGCAATAACTAGTATATGTCTGAGACAAGCCGAAGAGTTCAAAAGCCATGTACATATGACCATATAAGCTGATGCTAAGTGAAATGAACCCCAAGATAAGGACACAAGAACTTTTATCTTTGTTGCTGTTCTTTTTTAATGTACTTATAATGTACTTTGTGATTTTTTTGTTTCTTTGTATGTTCTTTCCCCATGGTATAACCCCTGTTGTCACTGTATTTGATTCAGTGTCCTGCATCTTGTACATACATTATTCTAATTTGGCGAGGGGAAGGGAAATAACAAAATGCTGCAATAAGGATTCAGGATAATCCATTGTAACAATGAGATGTACAGACACTATGTTGAAAAAAGAACTTTATAATTTAGATGAGGGTGGGAGGAGTTGGGGAGGTGGGGAGGAAAGAGATGGTAGGGGAAAATCAAAGGAGGGGGTAACAATGCTCTATAGGAAATGTACTCATTACCTTACTCATGTAACTGTAACCCCTCTGTACAGTATCTTTACAATAATATGTATATATTATATATAAGAAAACAGACAAAGGATGGAAGTGTGAGGCACCTTGTAGTGTTAGAAAGAGAAATATTGGAATCGTGGATGCTAGACGTTATGTTGGACATAAATGTTCAAAAATAAACAAAGCTAATGAGCAGAGAGATGTGATTTCCCTACATGGGTTTGAAACACGATCATGGTGCAGGTAACCGAATAAGAAATCTAGAGATAGAAAGGTGTCACCAGAGAACCTGGAGGTGTGTGATTTAGAAGTATAGTTCCAGGATGTGTCTCACAGTGAATAGTTCTGATAAACTGAAGAAGGAAGTCCTGGAACAAGGAAGTCGAGAAAGTATGGGGCCAGGGATGGGATGGGTCCTACATTTATATATGCTAGCAGTAATTGGGGTGGAAGAACCACTATTAGACAAATACAAAGCAAGCGATTGAGTGAATGAGGAATAACAGGGTGGTCATAATAATGGGACAGAATAGAGGCCCTAGGCGCATGCCCCAGCAAAGCACAAGTTTCAACAAGACTGTGCAAGCTAGTCTGAGACAGCAGAAAAGAGAAAGAGGCACTGAGGTATGAGAAAATAAGAACTACCTGTCCCTTCTCCCCAGAGAAACAAAGACTTGATTCTTTTTTTTTTTTTTTTAGCAGACTTAATTCACTTTGTTAGTCTTGTATACAAATCCTGTGGTGTAGCTAGAGCCAGAGCCAGGGCCCTCTGCAGGGAGACTCTGGTGTGGGTTTTCACAAGCTGGTCAGTGAATTTCTGATAAGGAGATTTGGTGAACATGGTCTCTTTCCAGAGGTCAGGGGCCAAGGGTCAGATAACTGTAGGTCTTGGAGATGGCATCAAAGGTGGCCTTGGCCAAGTTGCCCAGGGTAACAGCACAGCCTCTGGCTGAGGTGTACCAGTCAGCCATACCAGCCATCATCCACAGCTTCTTGGGGCCGGGAGGTAACATGATCCCCATGTCTCTGGGGGCGGGGATGACGCATACCAGCACAGAACCGGCCTGTCACCTCACATGGGGCAGGGTGGTGCTTGCCAACCTTGTTCCCCCAGGAATGTCCCCACACAGGGACGGTGGAGAGCTGGGTCAAGATGGTGGCACGTTGGATGGCCATGGCAACCTCGTTGGAGCGCTTAATGCCCAGACTGACAAGGCCATCATAATCGCCAATGGCTACAAAGGCCTTGAACCTGGAGCGCTGGCCAGCTCGGGTCTGCAACTGCAAGGCCATAATCCTCAACCCCTTATCCTTGAGAGACACCCCCAGGAAGAAGTCAATCATCTCAGGCTCCTTCCTGGGCAGGGAGGAAAGATAGATCTCCAAAGACTTGATCTTCATGTCCTTAACCAGGCCAGCCCCGTTTGGTGACAGGAATCCATCTGTCTTCGGCCTTGACTGCACGAGCCCTGCGGCCCTGAGCTAGCCTCTACCATGGCCACCATCTCAGCCCCGGAGGACGCTGCCACTGAAGCCTCCTCAGAAGCCCCCACGGCCTCCCATGCCTGGGCTCTCCTGCTGCATGGGGTCATCAGCCATTTGCTGTTTCCCTGGAGAAGCAGCAGCAAAGCCTTGGTTCTTAACCTCTCATGATTGTTCTTGTTCTAAATCTTCCATTTTTCTTCATCGATAGCTTCTAAAATAATATAATCAGTTCTTTAAAGCTATAATACTTTTTTTTAGAGCTGGAAATAGAACCCAGGACCACCCATGTGTCAGACAAGCATTCTTCCACTGAGCTACCTCTCCAGGCCATAGACACTCTTGAGTGTTTGAAAGGTTATGCTTGCGGCTTACCTAGGTCATTGCTTACATGGTTCAGGCAGTGCTCATGTGTCCACAGGATCATCTTAGAAGCACATTAGCATTCCACACTTCTTTTGAAAAGTGAAAAGTCTTATCTTTAACATAAGACCTTTATGAGATAGTTGGTTAGGGACTCAAATTTACAATTCAGCTGGTATATCAATATGTCCATAATAGCTCAATATGCCTATTTATGTCTCAATATGTCCATATATTGAGATATATGATATATATAATGTGTCCCAATGTCTATAATAGCTCAATATGTCTGTAATAGCATGTTTTCACACTTGAGCCTTTCCACAGTTACAAGGGCTTAATCATAATGAGTCATAATGAACTCTTCCTTGCTAAGTGGGATTAACATTCCTTGATGAACTCAAGCCACTAAATTATTAACAGTTCCTGAAGGCTTTGGGGTTTTACTGCAATACCTGCAACGCTTTCCTAAAAGTTTAAGAGCATTAAACGAAAAATATAGACTCAACATAGTAAATTTCTAAAGCTTTGCTTCTTACCATAGTTCCAATATTCTTAAGAGAAGAAAGTTTTCATGATGTCCATATTATGATAGATGATAGACTTAATAATAATTTTTACATGGTCATGAAACTAAGAATCAACTCTCAACATTTTTGTTGTTACTATCTGGCAATTACAGCTCCTCATTATGATTTTTCATGACAGTCTAGGCTGACATTAAACCAGCACTAGTTGATGCAATGTGAAAAATGGAAACAACTGTGAAAATGTCCCCCAAAGACATGTACTTTGGCTGGGTTTAGTCCATTTGTTTTCACTAGGTACACTGGGGAAAAGAGTACAAGAAAATATTCATCAAACTTTGATCACAAAGAAGATGTCTCTATGCACATACTGAAGAATTTATTAATGAAAAGTTAAGGAGGAAGGGAGAGGGAAGAAATTCATTTACGACAATGTTACTTTTAAGAATGAAAACAAAAAAAAATTCAAAGGAAAGAGGCTGTAGAGTAGATGTAGATTTAGATTATTGACAGTGAAAGGTAAATGCGTGTATGCTAAAGGTGTGCTGAGCCCCTACCCATGCCCAAGACACTCAGGCCCACACCAGGGTTTCTGTGGTTTCTTGCCAGCTTATTCTGGCAAGACCTGTGCTAGTTTCTGGCTTCTTCTCTCATTTGTTCAGTACTACAATGATTTCAAAGTATAATGTACTCCATGCTTTCCTGATAACCAGCAAACTGAAGAGAAATTAAGAAGGATCTCGCGCATGCTATGCATCTGTGAGGATAATGGACGTTATTAACTATCTGAGAGCCATTGGAGAAGATGCAGGAATGGAATGCCTAGGAAGCATGAAGTGAGCCTCTTGAACCTTCTAATTATTCCAGGTCCACTGGGGCGGTGTGCCAGCAGGCTTCCATGCCAAGGTGGATGCCTCCATGTGCTAGAAGATCTCCAGGTGAACCTTGGTGTTGCCATTTCAACCCTGTGTTTCCTGGAGTCTGCTGTGAGCTGGAGTAAGCTCCTGAAAGAAAATGAGAGAGGCCCTTCCTCCACCCCAGGCCACATTTGTCACTTGGATCTAGAGTAGCACCACTTGTGTTCCTGGGTTGCAGTGATCCTTCTAATTATAGTTCTCTCAGTTTCCTTTGGAACTCTTCCCCACCGCCACCCCCTCCACCCCCATCCTCACCATCAAAGCGCCTCCATTTGACCAGGTGCAGTAGCTTTCACCTGTAATCCTAACTACTTGGTAGGTAGAGCTAGAAGAATTGAAAGTCAAGTTCAGCCCAGCCAAATATGTTGACTCACAGCTAAAATTCTAGCTATACATGTGGCAAAGGCAGGAGAATCCAAGTCAGGCCAGCCATGGTAGAAAGCATGATAGAGCTTATCTGAAAGACAACTAAAACAAAAATGTTGAAGGTCTACTACAAGTGGTAGAGCACTTGTTTAGCAAGAGTGAGGCCCTGAGTTCTGAGGTACAGTTTAGTATTGAGAGAGAGAGAGAGAGAGAGAGAGAGAGAGAGAGAGAGAGAGAGAGAGAGAGAGAGAGAGAGAGAGAGAGAGAGAGAGAGAGAGAGCACTCATCCATGGATAAGATCCTATATCCAAGACTCAAAACCCATACTACACCTTCCATTTCCTTTCTCTCTTCCCTCAAGTTATTGGGTATAAAGCTATGCATCAGTTCATGCAAAAAAAAATAAACTTTTTCTGCCCCATGTACAAGTTCAGGTATGTCTTAATCTCAGAATGTGTCAAGTGGAGATTTCTACTTCATTTATTTAATAAGCTTTCTAAATATGAGTTTCAGCCATAGTCAACCACAAAATTCCTGTCAGAACTGAAATGGAGAATACAAGAGATATGATGAGTCCCTACTCTCTTTTCATACTTGGGGAACAGAAAACATGTCACCCTTCTTTTTAATCTCACTTTATCCTATTATCCTAAAATAAGTCCATGCTAAAACTTCAAAAGCAGAAAATTCAAGCAACATGACCTAGAGGATGAGGATCTGTCTTTGTCAATGTGTCAGAAAAAAGGGAACCTAATAAAATACGATGTGGAGTAAATGCTCAATAGAAAGCACAAAGCCAAAGATTTTAAAAAGCAAAGTAAATTTCCCAGCCGCTCTTATTTTATCACATACATGCTTGGGAAAAAGGGTGAGGGGGAGTAAAATATTGGAGTAAAATATCAAAAGACAACATCCAAGAGACAATTTTGTTAACAGAGTCAAGAACAATAAAGGAAGAAAAGAAACCAAGCAAGATTAAAGGTGTTTCCTACAGATATTTTAGGTACACACGAAGAGAATAAAGGCGGATCATAGGCTTGGGGAATTAAAATAAATAAATAAATAGATAGATTGAAGTTTAGTCAGAATAAGCAGAAATAAAAAGATCTTTAAAGGAAGTGCTCCATAGAACTGGATTCAGAACAAGATGGAGAACAAGATGGAAGTGGGTTGAATACCGTGTGCTGACCAGTCCTCTCTTTTCCTCAGGCACTACAGCACTGTGGCCCTTCAAGCTGCTACTTCAACTGGAAAGAGAGCTTTCTTTGTCCTAGGTCATACCCCTTCCTGGGGCAGCCCACATTCAATTCCTATGCCATTAGGGACATAGAGGTCTAGCCACTTTGACCCAATTCAGGACAACTCTGAAGATCCGCTGTAGCTCCAGAATGAAATTGTGGGATATGTAGGTATAAATCATATACACATGCAAATTGCATACCAACATGCCTATAGTTATGCAGTTGGGCTGTTCTTTTTCTGATACACAGACTTGCTGTGTAGGCCAAGATGGCCTCAAATTTGAGATCCTCCTGCCTCTGTCAGCCAAGTGCCAGTTTCTTATAGCTTTTCTCTTGTCAGTCTTCTTGTCTGCTTTCACCAGATGTGGCTCATCTCTTACTGTCCCTACCCTCTATGCAGTGTTTGCTCACTATCTCTTTGCTGTGTTGTCTCCACAGTTTTCGCTACCTTCCCAGCAGCAATGAGTGATGGACTCTTCAGTGTGCTTTATTTGTTCTAGGATGTATGCTTTTTCTTTCTTAAAATAAATTTTCATTGCCATATGTTCATTATATAGGATGGGCTCATTGTGAAAGTTCCATGTACACAGGCTTCACTGCAAATGATGTCATTTCATTCTTATTTATAGCTGATCAGTACCTGGTTGGGTATGTGTGCCTCCTTTGCCTGATCCATTCATCAGTTGTTGGATACCTAGGTTGTTTCCATAGCTTGGTTATTATGAATAGTACTACACTAACCTGATTTCCTTTGGATATAAACCCAAAATTGTATGGTAGTTCTAGTTTTAGTTTTCAAACCCTGGAGTTTATCGATTTTTCCCTGTTTTTCAGAAGGGCAAACAAGAGACCCCAGCCACAATTGACGTGATCAAAGGAATTGTTTACTCTGTCTATCATCCAGGGACCCCTTTCAATCTTGTATGGTGACCTTATTTACTCCAGAGGCTATATGAACCTTTAGAATTTCTCTAAAGAACACCAAGAGACAAGCACATATTTGAAACACGAATTGAATGTCAAGAATAGCTCTCCTGATAGAGCTTTTAGAAAGTTCCCTGTCCTCTGGCAGTCAAAGCAAGCAGCTGGAATTCTTACCTTCATCCTATTTGGTCAAGCAGCTCCTTCTCAATTGCTGGTTTCCTTCAAGTTGCAATCTTATTGTCATTGTCATAACAAACACTTCTGATTACTTTATTCAAAAGGTCTACATCAAAATATGCCATAAAGACAGTTCCCAGAAAATTGGCTATTGTTGTTTAAATGCACACTTTTCCCAGAGCTCTGAAGAACTCCTAGTTTCTACATTTACATAAGATTAATTTGCAATGGAATTGTTGCTGTTTCAATGCCTTTATTTTCTGTTTCCTTTTTTGGATTAGTGTCTTAATTTTTCTTCACTGCCTGCCTTTAACCCTCAACACTCATCTCAGTGATGGTCCTTTGGGGCTATCTTCAATAGAAAAGACTGCACCATTTCTAAGACTCTCATCTTCCATTACTGATTCCAGCCCTATCCACATGAAATCTTTGAAAACAGTATCCCCTCTACTGTTGTGCCATTTAGTTGAGCTGTGCTTTGAACAGTAGAATGAGGAAAGTGAACGAGATGGAGAGGGGAAGTGAGTCACTGACTAGGATCTCTTCTCTGTCACACCTGTTCAAACTTGACAAGTCTGCCTTCAGTGTACACTTCAATGGCCCAGTCAAACTAATTCTTTCTAATCTAATGTACTACACCAAGGAAACAGAGTGAAGCTAGTATCTCAGAGCTACATTCAAAGTTTAGAATTGGTAAAGTACCAGAAAGGTGTGTTGGGATTCCAGCCTATCGGTTGATAGCTGAGAACTGAGTGGAAACATCAAGGTCAGCTGGATTTGGATTTAGGGACCATCTCTAAACTTAGGGAAAAGTGGAGGATGAAGATGAAATTCAAAGTGCTACCTTGAAGCTTGGGTTAGGATGAGATCTAATAGGGTTTTCTGGTGGGAAGGGCACAGCATAAAATGCAGGTGAGGATAAACAATGTGGGTATAGAAAAGAAAACTGAGTGTGCAAGGAGTTTGATTGCTGATAGGATTCTTCTAGATCCTTCTTTCCCTCTGGTTTTTTTTCCACTTATATGTGTTCTGTTAGTAAACAAGTACAAAATACATAGACTAGGTAGTACATTGAACCAGCTGACATGCAAATTAGGTACGACTGTGACTCTATCCTCAGAATTACACTATCATGGGAGATTATAGTCTAAGCCCATGTTTTCTGTTTTTGGTTAGTCATGGGGCTTGAACTCCAGGCCTGGGTGCTGTCCTTGAGCTCTTTTTGCTCAAGGCTAGCACTCTACCACTGTGAGCCACTGTTCCACTTCTGGTTTTCTGGTGGTTAATTGGAGATCAGAGTTTTATGGACTTTTCTACCCAGGTTGGCTTTGAACCATGATCCTCAGATCTCAGCTTCCTAGCTAGGATTACAGGTGTGAGCCATAAAGGCCAAGTTTTTGTTATCATTCTTATACACTAAAATATTTCCTGACATTTTATTTCTGTAGTCAAAATGTTTAGAAAATGCTCTATCATATATTACAATGGATAATCACAATGTAGCATATTTTTAAAAAAAAGAAAACCTTGACTCATCAAATATTTGACCATAGAATTCTAGATTTTTATCAAAATAATTCTTAATATCCTAAGTGAATCATATTCTTTGACCATATTTATAAGAGCTGATTTAAGGCTTAAGTCCAACATGTACACTTTCCTAAGCATAGTCTCTATTACTTTTGTTGGTTTTAATCTTACCTATGGGCTATCTTTGTATTTTAAGTAGAAGTTTTCCACAGAAAGCTCTGAGTCAGGTCAAATAAAAACAGGTCCTAAGAAGGAGGTTTTCAGGGAGCTGACAAAGAGATGGTGACAGTTCTCCAAGGAAGGGACTTGGGTTAAGGGCTCCAAACTGCTTCCCTCCAGTTAATGGTACATTGTTGGTTTCCAGAGCACCACAGCTGTAAAGACTGAAAAAGAAGATGAGAGCCAGTTTAAAAATGGCACAAGACTTGCTGGGTTTTTTTTGTTGTTGTTGTTGAGATTTTTACCGTTTTGATGAGCACTCCACTGGCTGCCAGCCTTTAAATTCCTCGAGCTTTGAAAAAGCTGATTGTGACAGGTTTTGACAGTGTTCTCGGCAGATTTGGGAGTTCCTTACTCCATCATTTCCTGCATGCTTTTTTTTTTTTTTTTTAATGTCATTAGTCTTTAGTTTTCTTTTTCCCTATTCTGAGAATGTCTGTGTCCTGTTGCCTAGTCTGCTTCTATTCCTTCACCAAATTCCATTTATTATTCCCCTTCTGGGCAGGATTAATCATGCCCCCACGACTTTGTTCATACATTTCATAGCACTAATTACATGGTTTTATGCCTAGCTATTTCTGGGTTTCACATTTAGTTATGAACACTATGTGGTACATACACCAGGGGATAGTATTCACAGTAATTTTGAATGTGCTTTCTGGGGTTATATAATGAACAGTCTCTATTGTCATACTTGAATACCTGGGTCTGTCCCCACCCATTAACATGAAGTACTTAAGCTAGCAATAATAATGTATTCTAGTGTATCTGTCCACAGTTTTCTCCATACTCCTCCAAACTATACACCCAATCATGCTTAAAATGTATTAAGGGAACATATTCTCTCTATCCTTGATAAATAGATAATGCACACATACATCAGGGTCTGCCTGGAAAAAAAAATTACAGTGTAGAACATATGAACAGAATTCTAAAAAAAAAAACCCTGAACTAAATAGAGATCTATAATTGCCATGGATTTAGAGTAAAATTCTCATTATTTCCATAGCAAGGGAGAAAGATTAGCAAATTCATGTGTTAACCTTTTGTGTATTACAGGATTTCTACTTAATTTATGCTTTAGGCCTTGATTACACATGATTCCACATGTCTAATTAAAAAATCCTTAGATTGCAGGCAGCTTCCTAGAGAAGGCTGAGGTAAAGAGGACCTCTTTATAAATACTCAGAACTATCTTGTGAAACTCACTGCAGAATTTAAACAAGGTATTTCAACAACTGAAAGTCAGCACCAGAAAATCCATAGCCAAGATCACTCTTTCTATCTTAGACCACTGATTTGGATTTATCACTTGATTTCTCTATTCATCTGCCTTATGCTTTTTCTTCTCAGAAAACACCTGCTTTCTGTTGATCAGGATGCACAAGATTTCCAATACTCTCTCTGTTAAGATATCTCACCCCTAACTACCCAAAGAATCTGAGTCTCTCTTTCAAATTCTCAGGAGAGCAAATCCGTTGACAAACTTGGATCAAGTGTGAAAAGCTGGGATAAATAGCTGGGCTCAGGAAGGATGGTTTGCATGGCTTACTTGCTACGCACTCAGCCAGATCAGTGAAAACTCACTGTGTAGAGGGAGTGGGAAATGGGACAAGGGCTGTAAGTGTTGGGGAGTTTAATTGGATGGGCAGCTGTATCAGTCTGATTGGGCTGCAGGAACAGAGTAACAGAGACTGGTTTCGGATGATTTGTGTCGTGCATTTCACATATCTGCATTCTAGCTGTCCTCACATGCCTTTTCTTCTGTGTGCACTTACATTTCTGATGGCTCTTCTGTATGTATATAAACACTGGTCTAAAGAGATTAGGGACCCACCTTTATCATTTAAACGTAGGTATCTCTTTTTATTTTATTTTTAATTTTTACTTTAGTATTTTGTGATACTGAGAATCAAACCTAGGGCTCTACCCATGAGAGGAAGTCTGTGTTTTGCCACGGAGTTACATTCCCAGCCCCCTTGGTTAAATGCCATATTCCAATAGTTGCATTGGGTTCTGGTTCTAATGTGTGAACTTCGAGGGAAGAAGATGACCCAGTTCAGTCCATAACTGTCTCAGAACTGTCCACTACCCCATGCTTAAATTTAGTCTCTGGACATAGAATTTTTTTTGGTCAGTTGTGGGGCTTGAACTCTGGGCCTGGACACTATCACTGAGCTATTTAGCTTAAGGTGATTGCTCTACCACTGGAGCCACAGGGCCACTTCTGGTTTTCTGGTGGTTAATTGGAGATAAGGGTCTCAAGGACTTTCCTGCCCAGGCTGGCTTTGAACCGTGATCCTCAGATCTCAGCCTCCTGAGTAGCTAGTATTACAGGCACCCAGTATATATTTTTAAACATTAATGATCACTAATGTCATGAAATGGTTGATGATTTGTTACAGAATTATTCATGAATTGGTTTTTCTTCTTCATGACATTCTCTCTTACATTCTCATAATATACAGCATCCTATATAGTCAATTCTCAAATAGCCTCACAAATGAAGCTATAAAACAGATGCTCAGGTTACCCAGGAATCTGAAGAATTGTTGCAACTGTTCTAGTAATCAAGTATCCTTTGTGAAGAAGCAGTACAATGCAGATGATTGTGCCTTTATGCACAGATGTACAAATTTCTCATTGTGCAGGAAGAGATGCTGTGTTCCAGTCATATGGTTATCTCCATGTTATTTTACTTAATGGTGAGAGTTCTGCAAAGCTACTAAATGCAGAACTCAAAACAACAGAAGTGAGTAGGTAAAGTGAAAAGCATAAAGAATTCTTTATAGTATACGGTAGTCAAAGTAAATGCATCACTGACCATGCCAGTGAGAGGTTGGTGGTAGCTGAGTTTTCACTGAAAGTCATCCATTCAAAACCAATGACTTGTTCAATACTATTTGGGGTCACACACCACTATGTCTTAGAAGGTTTTCATATATTGTTTTGCTCCTACCTATTTCATGCATGTTTGGTCCTCCAAGAGTTAGTGACATGCAAATAATGCCAATCCATGAGCAAGTCAAAAACTGAAAGCTCAGATCCTTATATATCACCCTGTACCAGAATCAACTCCAAATGGATCAAAGACCTTGGAGTCAAAGCAGACATCCTGAAAACATTACAGGACAAAATAGGAGAAACCCTAGGTCTCCTTGGCACAGGCCGAAATTTTCTTAATAGAGACCCAGAAACACAACAAATCAAAGATTTGCATGAGGTTGCAGAGCTTCTGCATGGCAAAGGACATAGCTAGCAAGATCAATAGAAAGCCCACGGACTGGGAGAAGATCTTCACTAGCCATACAACCAACAAGGGTCTCATATCTAAAATATACCTGGAACTCAAAAAATTAAATCCCCCAACAACAAATCTTCAAAGAAACAACTGCCCAATAAATAAGTGGGCTAAAGACTTAAAGAGAAACTTCTCTGAAGAGGAAAGAAGGATGGCCAATAGACACATGAAGAAATGCTCAACCTCTCTAGCCATAAAAGAAATGGAAATCAAAACAACATTGAGATACCACCTCACCCCAGTTAGAATGGCTAGAATCAAGAACTCTAATAACAACAGATGCTGGAGACGATGTGGACAGAAGGGAACCCTAGTGCATTGTTGGTGGGAGTGTAAACTTGTTCAACCACTTTGGAAAGTAGTATGGAGGTTCCTCAAAAGACTCCACATAGAGCTCCCATGGTTTCCCTTATTTGCAGTAACTAGTACATATCCAAGACAAGCAGAAAAGATCAGATAAGATGATTTTAAGTGAAATAAACCCCCAGATAAGGACACAAGTGGTTTTGTCTTTCTTGCTATTGTTTCTAATGTATTTATAAGATACCATGTGATTTTTTTTGTTGCTTTGTATGTCCCTCCCCCACAGTATAACCCCTGTTTTCACTGTATTTGATGTTGGTATAATTTGGAGAGCTGAAGGGAAAAAACAAATGGTTTAAATAGGGATACAGGTGGACCCATTGCAACAATGAGATGTACAAGACGCTATGTAGAAAAACGAACTTTCCAATTTAGGTGGGGGGTGGGGTGAGGGTGGGGGGAAGGATGTAGTGGTGGAGATGGGAGGGAAGGGATGGTAGGGGGAAAACAAAGGAGAAGGTAACAACGCTTGATAAGAAATGTACTCATTACCTTGCTCATGTAATTGTAGCTCCTCTGTACAGTATTTTCACATTAAAAATACTTATTAAAAAAACTGAAAGCTCTACCTCTACTAGCTGGCAATGTGAAGTAAAGGAAACTAACACAGACTGCACCATTCTCTTACCTATCCAGACATTTTATTCCATTTACAAATATGACAAGTTAAATATATGAGATAAGAAATAAACTAAAATAGGCCAGTCAATAAGTTACTATTTATAATTTTTATAAAGAGCTGCAAAGTATATGCAGTGCAACAGCAGTTAGTAGTAAGAATTCTGGACCTAGAGTGCTCAAATCTAAGCTCTGTCACTGACTAGCTCTGTGACCTTAGAATGTCACCTGCGCTCTCTGTGCTTCAGTATCCTCATTATCAAAAAAGGAAATTACCTATTCGGGTTTGTTTGAAGGATTAAACAAATTTCCAAGTGTAAATAAATGTCCAGCACATAAGCAGGGCTATGTTGCCTTTGGTGACAATTACAATTTCCATTACGTTTATGTTAGCTACTTGATAAACTGACACTAAGATGACCTCTAATAATCTTCCCCTTCCTCATAGTTACATCTTGTATAATCAGTAGGTGTGGTCTGGGAGTGGCTTTTAGCCAATAGACTGAGGCAAATGTGATGAGCAGTCACTGGTGAGATCAAGTTAAACAAAACTCAGACCTCTGTCTCAGACTATTGCATTCTCACTAAAGCAAACTTCCACAGGAGGAATGAATGATGGGGATCTATTCCAGTCAACAACCTGCCAGCAACTAAGGTCCCAGTCCAGCAACTCGCCAGGAACTGAATTCTGTCAACCACATTTATTGGTTAAGCCTTTATGTGAGGCTGCAGTCCTGGCCCACATTTTGATTGCAACCAAGAGAGACATTAACCATGCCCAAACTCTTTACTCACAAAAATTGTAATGGCCTAAATATGTGATGGGCTAATCTAAAGATGCTGAATTATACTTTGTTTTGTAGCACTTATATATCTCATACAGCTTAGAAAGTGCTTAAGACAAAGTAATTACTCAAATATATGTTAATTTTCTTTCCATTTTCAATTATGCTTATTCTTCTCTTAATGTAGTTTTGCCTAGAGAGAGTTCTTGAGAGCATTGTCTTACACATACATAGCTGGGCCCAAAGTTGGCTGATGTTTCTGTAGGTGATAATGTCTTGTTTGAATTCCTTTTCTTCGACAATCCTAACCACTCTTTATGGCACGTACATGCACGGAGGGCACAGGTTGTGTCTTAAGACCCTTGTCCCTACCACCCCATTTCACCTTCCCCAAAACACCCCACATGCTAGATGTGGTTCCTTCTTTTCACAGATTGGACACTAGTGTTCTAAGCAATTAAATCCCATTTCCAGGGTCACAGCTAGTGGCTCTAAATGATCTAAATATACAGAAAGCCTCCATTGATTATGCTCAGAGCTCTTCCTGAGATACATCCTGTCTTTATATAAATACGTCGTATATAAAGATCTTTAAAACATAAACATCTTCTTTCTCTGGATTATTTTTGACTTATTTTGTCCTGAAGTTTTTGTTCATTTATTTTGGAGTTGTTTTGTTGGTTTGTTTTGTGACAGATCTTGACATGTTGCTCAGGCTGGCCTTGACCTCAAGATCTTCCGGCCTCAGCTGCCCACAGGCTAAGATGACATGTGTTCACCACAGCTCTAGTTCTGCCACCTAGAGAATTGTCATGTCACAATGGCCCTTCAAGTGTTCCTCTGTATATTGATACTACAACCTCAGTGGTGCTCATGCAAAAATTCAGAAAAATCTAGTTGGGATCCTTTTTTCGGGGGGAGGGGTGCATCTTCATACACAGTTATAACTGAAAGCAAAAAGATAGTAACTTCGGTAGCTCATTGGGGCCAAATGTTATAATTATAATAATGCAAAGAAGCCTCCAAAACATTTTATTGTGGCTAAGTTAAAGGCTTACATGGAAACTGAGTTGAGATTTATGCCTGTAGATATCAATATCAAAATTATGGTTCCCATGACAGCCACAACTTACTCTCAAGCATATAGGTAGTATTTTCAGTGGTTGTAGGAAAGTTGCAGCTAAAAATGTATTTATGATATGTTCAGATTACAGCTAATTCAAGACTGGTTAAATCTCCTTTACTCTGAGGTTGTTTATATTTATACATAGCTAATTCACTTGAGTGGGATTTTTTTTTATTTCTAGGATTATGTCTTTCAAATTCAAGTAGCAATAATTACTTGAAAATTTACATTAGAGTACTTGGATCTTTAAATAGGCCAGGTTTGAGATTAGCATCCAATGACAGGTAGTGGGAATTGGCTAAAACTTAGAGCACAAATACTTAAATTAAGGAGACTCAGGAGGAAAGAGAGAAATGTCAAAGTTGAAATAGATTATAAAGAGCAATGAGTGTATTTTTTATTTTTGTCCTAATGATCCTGACACATACATACAAATAGTTCTTATATATGCATTCATTCAGTCATTTTCTAAAGACACAAAGCAGATATGAGGACCTAATCTTAAAATATGGCATATTACCATGAAGCTAGACTTGAAAATAGATTCTAAAGCAGAAGAGATGCAGGCTATGAGTCTAAAGGAACAATATATATTAACTTTCCTCATTGATTGGGATTACTGAGGTACCAGTACTCATTTTAGAAAAGTCATAAGTGAACTGCTTCAGTGCATGATTAAATTATCGGAATCAGTTTCAGGAATGCTGTAGAAATGTATTTACACACACACACACACACACACACACACACACACACACACACACACACACATAACTTTTTTTTGTCGGTCATGGGGCTTGAACTCAGAGACTGGACACTATTCCTGAGCTCTTTTTGTACAAGGCTAATGCTCCATCACTTTGAGCCTAAGCTCTACTTCCAGTTTTCTAATGGTTAATTGAGGATAAGAGTCTCATTGACTTTCTTGCCCTGGCTGGCTTTGAAGTATGATCCTCGGATCTCAACCTCTTGAGTAGCTAAGATTACAGGCATGAGCCACCAGCTACAGCTTTTATTTTGTGGGGGTTTTGTTGCTGTTGTTCATTTGTTCGTTTATTTGTTTGTGACAGTACCAGAGTTTAAAGTCTGGACTTTACATTTGCTTGACTGGTGATTAACCATTTAAGCAAGCATGAAGTCCTGAGTTCAAATCCCAGTAACCAAATAAACAATTTAAAAACATAATAATCTATTAAAGGGATAGTAGTATCTCTTCCCCAAATTTAGACATTTTTCCTAAAAGTGCCTACCTAATGGGTATCTTATAATAGGAACTCAGTCCTCATAACTTCATCTAAATTTAATAACTAGCCTGAGAATTTACCTCCAAGATCACCTCTCTGGTATTAGAACCTCGAGGAATGGCTTTGGGTGGATACAATTTAGTGCACAGTACTTAGAGTTTGTTTGAGCATTCCCTAATCCAAGAAATAAAAAGCAGGTAGATGCTTTGATCTGTATTACATATTCCTTCACTTACAGTAATCAAAAATGTAAAATTAGCCGGGCGCTGGTGGCTCACGCCTGTAATCCTAGCTACTCAGGAGGCTGAGATCTGAGGATCGCGGTTCAAAGCTAGCCCAGGCAGGAGAGACCGTGAGACTCCTATCTCCAATAAACCACCAGAAAACCGGAAGTGGCGCTGTAGCTCAAGTGGTAGAGCGCTCGCCTTGAGCTGAAGAGCTGAGGGACAGCGCCCAGGCCCAGAGTTCAAGCCCCACGGCCGACAAAAAAAAAAAAAAAAAAAAATGTAAAATTATCATGAGCCAGACATGTATATAGTCCTGGGTTGGATAGATTAAAGCCAAAAAATTACATGAAATAAAATTATATACGAGAAGTAAAACTTAAGAATTTCAGTTACAATATGAGAGTTTGATAATCTTTCTAAGAAGTAAAGTAAATAAAACATAAGATAATAAATTTAATGAGTTCTGTCTTGGCCTATCTCTCAGCATAAATCAAAGGTATAACTTTGAAAAGACTAATAAAGTAAATAGACTTTTGAAAAAAGAAAAGAAAATACACACACAATGCACTAGGAATTAGAATTGGGCATGGCTTAGGTATAGATAAAGGCTTATTTTGTTACAAGAGAAAATAAAGAATAATTTTGCTCTAATAAATTCTAAAAATCTACATTGCATAAGATTATTTCTGGGAAGGGATTCTATGTAACTTTACAAAAAGTAAAAACTTTCATATGTCAATAATCATAAGACAAAAAAAAAAACAAATAAAAACAGCAGATTACAATTGTGCCATATAAACTAATCCAGAATAGAAAAAAATGCTAAAAATTAGGCAACTAATTTTGATTCCATAGTTATGAATAGAATACTAACACAAAGGTGAGTATTTGTTGCCTATACATATAGATAAACATCTTATATAGGATATCAGCACCAAAAAAAATCCACCAATTTTTGTCAAAGTGTTGTTAGTACAAGAGAGTCACAGATGATTCATTACACTAAAGGATGATTTGAGGAAAATTATCTTTAAAGTTGGAGCCAGGAAACCTGTGTTCAAGTCTTTGATCATACAGATGACTTGTCCTATTTGAGTGGTAGAGACTAGAAAAACTGTTTATATAATGGTCTCACCAAAGATCATGAAAAGTCTGAAATTTTCATTTATATAAAGATGAGAAAATCTCTTAGTCATATTTTTGAGGCTACTCCCAACAAGTTGATGAGACAGCCAGATTTTAAAGTAAAAGAGCATCAGTAGTACTTATAAAATGCTGACTCTCCAAAACTTAGTTACAGACACTAAATAATGAGGGTGAAACTATATATTAGTAACTGTGACTCAAGCACATTTAATTGCAAAAGTGAATCTACCACAAACAAAAACAAAAACCCAAAGCCAGGTAAATCTGAGAACCATCAAGTACTTTTAGATCAAGCACTATATTTTCTAAGTACAGAGAGAAATCTCTTTTTTTCTGATACCTTTGATGTTTCCAAATGACTCTTCCGCAGTTGTCCTCCATGAGACATTGGTAATGATATGTTATTATGTGACTTTACAAAGCCGCAGGAGGCAGCCATGGATAGAGTATTATGGCACCAATAAACTAAAGCTTATAAAGAATAAAAACATACATTTAGAGAGGATAATTGTAAAATAGTGTTAAACTTTAAGGAGCATAATACAAAATTGTAAATATAAATGTAATTTAAATAATATATGATAGAAATTATAAATTTATAATGCTTGTATATTATGTATTTATATAGTATATATGACAGCACTATAATTATATATAGTCCACATAAAATAGATTATATATACATATATAAATATAAAGTCTTTGAGTCTTCCATGTAATCTGGAATCACTTCCTGCCTAGTAAAGAATATAATTTCTGCTTTAGCTTTTCTAAAAATCTTTCCAGACTCTTCTGCATATGGCTCCCTTCTCCTAGAAACAAGTTCTTTAATGACAGAGTCTCCTGTAACATCATTTCCCATGCAGCCTCCCCATTCACAGCTTTGGAACCCCTAAAGCTGTGAACCAATATAAATCAGTTTTCCTATTATCTCAGGTGTCAGTCACACTAATAACCATCTTACCAGCACAATGGGTTAAAGATTTACATAGACAAGATGAAAACTGTCAAAGTAGGCCTTAATAAACGTGAAGGTAAATAAAATCCTAAAGTAGGAGGAGAAATTTACCAACCCCTAAGAAAAAAATGGGAAATTTTAGATCAAATTACCAAGTACACTTCCAAAAAGTGGTCTAGAGGAAATAACTAAATAAAAAGACAAAAGTAGCCAGGCACTGGAGGCTCACCCCTGTAATCTTAGCTATTCAAGAAGCTAAGATCTGAGATACACAGTTCAAAGCCAGCTGAGGCAGAAAAGTCCTTCAGACTCTTATCTCCAATTAACCACCAGAAAACTAGAAGTGGAGTTGTAGCTCAAAGTGGTAGAGCACTAGTCTTGAGCAAAAAAGTTCAGGGTCAGCACCCAGGTCCTGAGTTCAAGACCCATGATCAAAAACAAGATACAGTCAAAATGATGCTTGTAGTAGTTTGGGGTGTAAAAAAAATCTAAATATTTGAGCTAATGGAAATACTCATCAAGAGGATTTAGTTAAATTACGTTACAATCCAAAATAATATATTGTGTTGATAGGAGGCTATGCTTGTTGATTTAGAAAGACCCAGAAAAAGGTTAATAAGTGAGGGTAATCATATGTCGTTTTGTGAGGTTTTTGTTGATGTTGTTGTTTTAAATGTTCACCATACAAATAAAACTGTATTGCTTCTCTCATCAGGAAGTTTTTCTATGGCTTCCAGTCCCTACATGACGTCCAAGGAAATACACTGGATCTATCCAGATCTATTATCCTGCACCAAAGAACTATGCATTCTCACATTTGGTGCTCAAGCTGTTCTATCTACCTGAATGGTAGAATTTCCTTCTCCTTGTGCTTTGTACCTTTTGCTCGAAGCTTTACTAAGCCCATCCCTACTTACATGTTTTTATACAGGCCTCATCATAAATGTAACCATTTCTGCTTACATATATTATTTATAAAATTTTTATTATTCTTAGAAATTCCCTCAAGAAATGAGAAAAAATAGATAAACCTGTAGTTTTCTAAAATGCTTACTGTTTTTACTAATTTTACTACTCCCAAGGACAATCTCTGTTAAGAAGTCTGTGTATACTTAGAAATAGACATAGGAGGATTGTGGTCAGAGGCTGTGATGGTCAGAGGGTGTTAGTGGGAGACTTTATGTCAAAAACATAGCTAAAATCAACAAAGGTACAGAGAGTGTCCTCCAAGTTCCAAAAAAAAAAATCTATATATATATAATGTCTCGTAATTTGTTATATATAAACATATGCATGCATATATATAATTTTTCTATAAAATAGCATCATACTATCATAATTTTCATAAGATTAGCAAGGTTCATTTTTCTGATGGTCTGATCAGAAAATGTAGAACACTGGTTTTCTTCAATAGTCTTTCCTGCTTCTTTCCCAGATTAGACATCCCATTTATTTGTTACTGGTTTTCTTCAATTCCACCTGGAAATGCTTGATTTTGTCAGATGCTTTCATGATAAGAAGCAACAATCCTTAGTAACTAGGCCAATCTGTCTGGGCCTGTCTTTGTCTGACTCAGGTTTTTCACCCAGACTTGGACTAGGCTGATCTTAGGATTTCCCATTGCTGAGATTATGTGGCCCTAATTATATATTATCCAGGTACACCCAGAAATTATACCACAGCTGCCACTCATTAGCTTTGGACTTCAGAATGACTCTAGCACAGGCCCTTCATGCAAATCCACTTTGGAGTATCTCTTGAATACTTTGTAATCACTACATGTTGGGAATATTATAACGAATATAACCCAGACCTTCCTTTCAGGAGAAAGAGAAGGGCTGATAGGCACTGGGGGAATGAAAAAGACAGCCTCAAGAGAATACGATCATAGGATTGTCAAATCCCTTCCAAAGTAAAAATACATAGTTCCATGGAGGGAGCAAAAAAAAAAATTGCTATTCTTTTTCGTCAGGAACCTAGATATTTTGTAGGTTTAGTCCTCAAAACACTGGAAAAAATAGGGCTAGAACTTAAAAATATACAATGTGGGTCGACTTGTACCTTCTCTAAAATATTCCTCCCAGGATGGTCTGAAATTGTCACCAACAGACGGCAGACTGGTGATGTCCTGCTGAAGTGACTCCATGAATATTTAATGAATTATGTAATTAATGCCTACCAGGCTTCATGCGCCAAAGTAGAAGGAATTTTTTAAAGAACGTTTTCTATTGGCATAGCTTTGGCAAAGGCCAAGATATGAACTTGGGGTGTGTAGTTGTTCATCCTGCTATGTTTGAAAAATTGATTTCCCAAATACAAAGAAGAAGAACAAGATGCAGAAGAAGATCTGCACACATGAAGATCATGACCAGACCTCAGAGATGGATGCTTTGTCCCAGAACCAAGTAAAACATGTTCCAAACAGGGAATACAGATGCTCCTTGACCACCAGTGAGATTCTGTATCCTCTTCGCTCATATTAAGGGGAATACATCACAAGTTTAAAACATACTTCAAATGAATCATTGCTCAACAACACTGTGACATGGCTGATCTGATCCCAGTATCCCATTGCATACTGCCAGCCCAGGAAAACTTCAAAATTCAGAGTTCACAATATGGTTCGGCCTGAATGTATAACACCGATGCACCACTGTAAAAAGAAAAAGGTGGAAATACTGTAAATGGAATGACCACAAGTCAGAGCCTACCTATATATCTTTACAGCAGAAATATCACAGAGCTCTCATTTGATACAGATATTCGTATTTTGATAAATGATTTACAAATGTCTGTAAGTTTCAGATGTGTGTTGAAAGGAATTGTGACCGTTTTTGCTCAGTGTCTCCACCACCTAGCTCGGTGTAGCCAGTGACATTCTGGGCTCCCAGGTGTGGCAATCAAGCAGGAGAATGCTCCAGCCGTCTGACAGTATGTGGCAGGTGTTTGGGGAACACAGCTGTTTGGCTCTGAAGGCAGCAGATAGAAAGAACGCTTCTGCCCGCCACAGAAATCAGCTGGCATAGCTGCTATTCTTGCAAATTGGTCTATCTTGAATACGTAATTCAGGGACTAAAATTAAAACTAAAAGAGAAGGCAGCATTTCTGGAATCGCCTTCAAACATAGCAGTCAGCAGGGCGGCTTTTCACACAGCTAGTCATCCTCTGGGGCTAGAAAGGAATTTCCTCTAAGCAGAAAAGTCTGACAAGAGTGTTCTTCAGAGATCCTTGAGGGGAATCCATCTGATATAACAGGAAAGTTCAAGATGCCTCAGAGAGCACATGTGTAGAAAAAAAATATTTTACACAAGGTAAGAGGAGGTTATCTTAGACAAGGCAGGAGAATCCAGTAACAAGTCAGCAATTCTAACTTGTTAGGTTAAAAAAACAAGAGTACCAGTAAAGATATAACCATGTAAAATAAGGACTTAGAACATGTATATGTGTACATAATGTATATTAGATGTGTGTGCCTTTGTGTATTAATACAGGAGGGATGCCCCAAATATTTAATAACTGGTATAAATTATTATATTGGTATAAAGTGGCCAACATTGCACTGTCCTGCTTTTTTCTAGAAATGAAGGGATTTCTGGGAGATGGGGCTTTTGGTGGTAAAACTGAAACATGGTAAACTAGGGAGACTGAAGGCATGTAAGGGCCTACATACAGGTCCTAGGCAACCAAAACAAATGCCAGCTATCTGCAGCCATGTGGACTTACCGACATCATACCTGGCCTTTCATCCTTGCCTGCAGAGGATATTTGTATCGGAAAAACCACAAGTATCATGCAGCCCCATGTTTAGTGATACAGAGTATTTCTGCCTTCCCCTGCCTCTGTGCCCTATGCATGTTCTTTTCTCTACCTGGAAAATCTCTCCCAACATCTGGTCAACATCTGTCATTTCCTCCAAGAAGACTTACTTGATAGGTCTCAAGTAGACTTGTCTCAGAAGTTATTCCCACAGACTTACTTTTTATTCAAGACTTGGGGGTGGAGATCAAGAGATCAAATGAAAAGACAATGAGGATGGATGAGTGACTACACCCCCAAAACTGAATCAAAGTAATGTACTCACAGTCCCAACATTCTCCATTCTCTGGCGAGCCACAACAGCTACTGTGGCCTTTGGTGTATGCTGCCAGGCTTTCAGACAGCGCAGAAAAGAATGTCAGATGATTTAGGCACTTGAGAGCTGGAACTAGTGAATAAAGGACCAGTATTCCTGAAGCTTCCTTATAGGAAGACTGAACCAGAGATGTTTCCCTGTTCCCATCCTTGCTAGGTCTTGGACAAAGTCTGGACAGAGTCCCTTCAAGATTGGAGGATTTAGGAAAGAACTAGAGACATAACACAAAAGCCTTCCTTTCCTGTGGAGGATGGTGCAGTTTCTCCAGGAGCTAGGTCAAGCATGGGTGTGACCTGAAGTGGAATCGTATCAAGAATAAGGGAACACCCAAAGAGTTGTACTATTTAGTATCCCAGCTGGGAGTAAATGTCAGGCAGGTGCTGATGCAGTAGCTGCTACCACCCCTAAATCAAAGTGATGGAGAAAGGGAAGGTTGCGTGGGGAGGGCCAAAAGGCCAGAGCTTAACACCTGTGGTGCCTAGACACAGGCAAGGATGGAGAAAGGGAAGGTTGCGTGGGGAGGGCCAAAAGGCCAGAGCTTAACACCTGTGGTGCCTAGACACAGGCAAGGACTTGCAGAAGGAAGCTGATTTACAATTTCCTCCTCCCTTCCTAATCCTCTTTGAAGTGTATCCTTGGGCCAAAAGGTAAGGCAGTTTTTAGTATAATCCAGGGTTAAACTCCTGGCGCCTTAAAGTAGAGAGGAGAAATCTCCAAATCTGGAGAGCCAAGAGAAGGTACAGACCACATGGACATTTCCACTGTAAAGCCTGTGTTCTCAAATCATTTCCTTCAGATGCACAAAGGAAGTTCAGCCTACCTAGAACTGGAATCCCAGCAGTCATGAAGGTATTGGTGATCCTACCTAGCTTAAAATCCTTGTTCCACCATTAAGTAATCATTTTATCTGGGACCATTTATTCATCCATCCAAAACGTGATTTGTTTAGCTCTAAAATAAGCACAATAAAAATACACACTGGATTGGTGAGATTCAAGAAAGCATCCAACAGAATTGAATGGCATACAGTAAGGGCCCAATATATGTTGACATTAATTTTCTGTTACTGCTATCACTGTTTTTTGCAAGGCATGCACTCTACTGCTGAGCTACCTTCCCAGCCCACTATCACTGTTTTTTGATAAGTATGTATTCCATGTCATCTGATGGTTTTCTATTGGAGAGGCTAAAGAATCAAGTGAAGAAAGGAAAAAGTAGTCTATTCTATACCAATGGGAAAAAGTAAAGTCTATTCTAAACCATTCTCTCCAACAACACAGGAAGAGAGAAGTCGGTCAATGGATGAACTAAAATCCAAAGGATACTTCATCAGTTAAGAGAGAGATTTTCAAGAGAAATGTACAAAGCTAAAGCTCTTGGTTGTCTTTTGTAGCTTAAAATTTCTTTCTCTGGAAGAAGGTTGGGAGGTTTGTAAATTCCTGTTACACTTACAAGAGGAAATAGAATTGAAAAGTGAAATTGAATCTATGTAAACCAATTCATGTATTACAGAAAGAAATGAAAACTCTTCAGCATGATTTTAACATGTTCCTGAAAACAGCAAAGAAAACAGGATAGCTCTGCCAACAGTAAAATTCTGCATGAACTCTAGCTTTGTAGCCAACCATGACATAAATGCATGTACACAAATTGATGCCATTCATGTGATGTGTCCCCTGTGGTTGGAAGCCAGGATTTTCTCCTTCCTAGTCTATTCTATCCTATCCTATCTTATCGTATCCTGTAAGCACAATTCTTTATAATAGAAACTCCCATTTTGATAGCCTCACCTAACTAGCTACAAAGTAAAAATGAGTGTTGGCAAGTTAATAGAATTCTATGGATCCATGAGTCACTAAGTTCAGTATGAGATAAAAATGCAGAAGCAGAGAATGTAGAAGATCATTTCCACTAGGGGGAATAAGAATAAACTAAGAGTAATCAAAGGACTGACACCAAAGACCTTTTATGGCACAATCCTTGGCTTACCAGTCTAATTTTTGACTATGTGGACTGTTTTATTCAAAGAATTTGAATAGACACTGGTAAATCATGGACTGACTTTTCTCTTTAGTTGATTGGTTGGTTTAGATTTGGGAGTAGTGGCACACATCTATAATCCAGCACTGCGGAGGCTGAATCAGAACCGTAAGTTTAAAGTTAGTCTGAGCTACATAGTGCAAATCCTATCTCCAGCAACACGAAATGAAAAACAGCTTTATTGATATATAATTCATATACTGTACAATTCATTCATCCAGGAGGTACAATTCACTGACTTTAGTATACTCACAAACTAAATGTAATCATCACCACAATTTTAAAACTTTTTTATCACCTCAAAAATTTTCCCTCTATAGGTATTTATTTACCCAGTCAAGCCTCTTCATATAAATTGAATGACATACTATCGATACTTTGTAATTATTTTCCTTCACTTAGAATGTTTTCAAGATTTATTTGTGTTGTTTGGAGTATGTATCACTGCTTCATTGCTTTTTGTTTTTTGCTGACAAGAACAAGTAAAACTCTGTAGCATAGACTGGCTGCTAGTTTTCATTTCTCTTGTTCAGTTTCCTGAATATTGATAGGGTTGCAGGTCTGAGCTATTCTGCCCAGTTTTTTTTAATGCTTTATGGCAAAATCATATTCCTTTGTAGGGAATTCCACATTTTTATCCACTCTTTGGTTGATGGGCATTTGGGTTGGGCTATGAGAAACAATGTTGTTATAAATATTCATGTACAACTATTTATAGGGACATATGTTTTCATTTCTCTTGGGTAGACATGTTTACATGGACATATATTTTTACTTCTCTTGAGTAGATAGATACATGAGAGTGAAATTGATGAGTTGCATGGTTATCTCTATACTTTGACTATTTGAGGAACTACCAAATTGTTTTCCAGAATGACTGCATTATTTGATATATTTTATATATTCTTTCCCATTTTCCTTAGAAAATGGTTGATTTGATATCTCAATAAGAGCACAAAATCCTGAGCTAACCTCTACATCAGTCACATTCCCAAATAACTGTCCTTCAGAATATTCTGTTCTCATTTCTCCATGCACTCAGTATGTATTGACACTATCAATAGCCAAGTCACAGTGACTCTTGTGAGGATTGGAATACAAACGCTGCAGTCCTTGGCAGTCACGCTGTGAGATGTACTCACCTTAATTTGTTCTCCAAAACAAAAGTGAAAACAGAAATTCACTCATGAACTGACTTCTATAACTGTAATCACTAAGTACATCACCTTTATAATAACAATTGCAAAAGAAGAAGTGAAATAAGTAGGAAGAACATAACTTCCTTATACCAAAGGGGAAACAAAACAGAGGAAAACTTGTAATTTTCAGTAAGGCATATCTAAATGTGTGCCAGGGACGTTATCACACATGCCCATTGCCACTCTCAATAATAGTACAAGTAAAGGGCTGATGGATTATGCCTATAATCCTAGCTACTCAGGAGGCTGATTATCTCAGGGTCATGATTCAAAGCCAGCCCAGGCAGGAAAATCTGAGATTCTATCTCCAATTAACCAGCAAAAAGACAGAAGTGGACTCATGGTTCAAGTGGTAGAACACTACCTTGATAACAAAAAATTAAGGACAGCACCCAGGATCTGAGTTCAAGCACCAAGACACACACACACACACACACACACACACACACACACACACACACACACAGTTTTCTTTCAGTAAAAATAAGCTCAACCTAAATGTGAGCACAACAACACAAGATTTCCGTGTAAAATGGCTAATAAGATAAAAAGTGATGAGAGCTTGGTAAAAAGAGAAAAAAATGAAAATAGGGATAAGGACATAGTTTAGAGAATGGAGAAAGATACGGGAAAGATTTCCTAAAGGAATAGAGAAGGTAGCACCAGAGCAGAGCCTAAGAGGATTCAGAGATGTTTGAAAGTTTCACAAACTGAGCTGAGAGGAGGTCATGCTGAACTTCAAAGCATCAAGACCACAGTGACACAGAAAACACAAGCAGGGCCAGGGAATTCCCTTAAAGTAGAAAACCTTCTCTTGTGTATAGCTGAGTACCACGAGGCTGTGAGTTTGATTATAAATGCCCACTTGGAGAATCTGATTCTTATTTCGCAGACAACAGAGAAAGAATGGCAAACGTGTTATTAAAGTATTTCATAATCAATATGGAACCATAATGATACTATTTAGCCAGAGTTAAAGAAGGGGGTAAGGGGTACAAAGGATAGGAAACAGTATAAAATTGCAAATGTCTCAATTATAAGTTCTCAGCCAGGTAGCATTTTTACTTGTGGAGTGAATTTTAGCAATCACATGGGGGAGAGTGCTTCTGGAATTCATTCAGTAGAGACCAGGGATAGATCTAAACACCCTACCATGCCTAGAACAAAGAATCAGCTGGCCCACTATATCAGTAGGGACACAAAGTGATAGCCATGAAAATAAGACCAAATGATAGTAACTTTCTCCAAAGGAAAAATTATCTCCAAAGGAAAAGTGACAGGATTTGATCATTGATTAGGTTTGGAGGCAAGAGTTAGGGAGTTGTTTATAACTTGTGTGGTTTACATAATTATAGTAGTAGGTCCAGGAATGAGGCTGAGTGGTAGATGCGCATGCCTAGAATGCATGAAGCCCTGGGTTTGATTCCTCAGTACCACATAAACACAAAAGGCTGGAAGTGGTGCTGTGGCTCAAGTGGTAGAGTGCTAGTCTTGTCCAGGGACAGCACCCAGGCCCTGAGTTCAAGTCCCAGGACTGGCAAAAAAAAAAGTAGTAAACAAATGTTAAAGAAATTAATAAATACTAAGGAGAAATAGGAAAGTAGCAAATATATGGCTTATTTTTTTTAATTTTATTTTATTTTATTTGAGAACATACTGTACAGAGGGGTTACAATTACATTGGCAGGATAATGCATACATTTCTTACCAAGCATTGCAGCCTCCTCCTTTGTTTACCCTTCACCTCCCTTCTCAGCCTCCCCCCTCCCCCCACCCAATCATACTCCCCTCCCCCCCCCACACCGACATTGTAAAGCTTGCTTTGACATGACATTTTGTAATTCTCCTTGTTACAACAGGTCCACCTGAATCCTTAAACGACTTGTTTGTCCCCATCTCCTCCACATGTTATACTGACATCAAATAAAGTGAAAGCGGGGGTTACACTGTGGGGGAGGGACATACAAAGCAACAAAGAAATAATCTTATAAATGCGTTAGAAACACATGCATGAAAGAAACGAAAACATTAAAATACATAGTTAAGGGTTCGTTTTCCTAACATCACATTATCTGATCTTTTCTGCTTGACTCATACCTATACTAGATATTGCAAATAAGGGAAACCATGGGACCTATGTTTCTTTGGGCCTGGCTTACTTCACTTAATATAATTTTTTCCAAGCCTTTCCATTTCCTAACAAATGGGGAAATGTCATTCTTTCTGATGGAGGCATAGAATTCCATTGTGTATATGTACCACATTTTTTTGATCCATTCATCTACTGAGGGGCTTCTGGGTTGGTTCCATATCTTAGCTATGGTAAATAATGCTGCAATAAACATATACATTTGGGTAAATGCCCAAAAGTGTGACTGCTGGATCATAGGGGAGATCTATGTGAAGTCTTTTGAGGAACCTCCATACTGCTTTTATATGGCTTATTTTTTTAATTCTCTAAACTTCCTTTTCTTTAGAAACAACCTATTCCACAAATGTAATGTAATTGGGTGAGGAAGATAAGGCCATCAAATCCATCCCCAATTGCCCTTGCTTTCCCTAGGTCTATCCAGTAAGAATCCATGATTAATTTAAATTTAGTGAATGCTTCCGTTAGGTGGACATGTGACTCAAGCTGACTAGTCAGAATTGTGTCTGCAATCTATGTAGGGCACATGTGAAGTCACCTTGTCTGAGAAGTAACATAGGTAGGCTGACCCAAGTGAGAGAGCAGAGGGAAGGTAGATAAGAAGAGACAGAAGAAAAATAAAGAAGAAGAAGATTAATTGATAGTATTAAGCTCCTCTATCCCATTATGCTGGAAACACAGATTTAGACTCAGATTTTCCAGTCAGATTAAGCCAATATATTTCCTATTTTGCTTGAACTATTTTTGTTGAATTTTTATTACCTTTAAATTTATTTTATTTTAGTTATTTTATTTTTTATTATCTTTAAGTAGTTGTACAAAGAAGTTTCCATTCTACAAAACAATATATGAGTACAAAGTGTCTGACAACATTATCCCCCATCTCTCTTAACCCATCCCTTCTCTTACTTTTTTTCTTTAATTGAGATTAGGTGATTACATAAATTTCACATATTTCACAGTATTGTGGAAGCGTGATACTTAGAGTCACAAACACATTTTAAGTTTCACAAGGCAAATTATGATTGTCATGGTCTATACAGTTTGTGAATTCTATGAGCTTTGACAATACAAGTTATTTTTTTCCACATTTCTTTCCTTTTGCTTAGTGTAGGCTGTTCCCACGTACTCTGTTCCTCCTCTTGTCTTCCCTCTAAATTTTAAATAAGTTTCATCCAATAAATAAAGGATGGAACTCATTTTAAATATGTCAGATGGCTAATTCATTGAATAGGCACAAGTGGGTAAATGGTTAGAATTTGGGAGGTTTAATTGAGAAGATATATTTTAGATATTACTTCTTTAGAAGTGACAGATGCCAGAACAATAGCAGTCTTTTTAAATAGTCCAAGCATAAACAGCATTTTATAATTCATCATAAACTAGAAGAGACCATACGTTGTTACACGTAAGTCTAAATTACGAAGTTGTAGTAATTTAGAAATGCTCATCTTTAAACATTTGTAGAAACGAGTGACTTTGATTTATTTTGAACTGTTCAGTTTTCCACATGTAGAAGAGTTCTGAATGTGTCTTCCATCTAGTGTTAGCCTGTGTGCACTTAGATCTCTTCCCTTGGATTGATTGGTTTCTACAAATCTCATTCCCCAGGCTCCTTTACCAGTTCTTTTCTGGTTAGCATGGCCAGTGAGAGTTGTTGGCAGGAGAAGCTAGATTATGCTCCTCCTTTTGTCTTTGTTTTGGTCTGGATCTCTGACAATGGCTTTTTCTATTTGGTCTCATGTTTCTTGAAAAGCCCTACAGTTAGAAGCATGAGTTCTCATTCAATAACCTGAGTAAAACCTTTTTCTGGGGGCTTGCCAGCCTCCAAAGTGCTGGTGACAGGTGCTTTTGCTAAGTCTTAGCTTCACAGTCTGCTATTTTCCTTTTTAGCAATCTCAGCACCTTTAGAACAAGTTCTCCACGTAAATTAATCCTTCGTATTAATTGTTGGGTTTGGGTTCTTATTATTTTATTTCTTCCTGCTTGTACTGACTGGTTCATTTTATTTATTATCCTATTCTAACCACCAGAACTCCAGTGAAAGACAAAGGAATCAAAAGAACCCTATGACAGTTTTTGATCTTTCAAATCAGTTAAATAGGCTATACAAAACTATTGTTTGCCAGTAGTAGATAAAATATGTGACATAAAAATGCGTGAACTATACCTCCTAAGGAGTGTGTAATCTAATGCTATATATCAAGAAAATAAAACTATAAAGTAGTACATAGTTCAGAAGAGAGATTGAATGGTAGTGGGTATTGAGGGAAGACTTATCAAAGGAAATAAAATCAGAGCTGAGCCCTAAAGGATGGGAAGCACACTGTGGAAAGCAGAATTACATACGGCATTAAATAGGGGCCAAGCAGTAGAAAAGGAAAAAAATCAGGAATAAATACAGTGTTTGTGAAATGTCTGGCCAGGCATCAATGAGGCAATGGGTTAAATAATGAAGGGGATGTCATACTGCAGAAGGCCTTTTATAGCTGGAAGAGTGGCCTGAAATGGGATCCCAAAACCCTGATTGGAGGAGAGTTCCTGTCCTTTATAACACTGAGGCTGTAATGCCTCCTCTGGTTAATGAGTACCAAAAAGAAGTCTGGAAACCAGCATTTATTCCTCTTCCTCATTCACTTTATAATCTTGAAATGTTAGCATCTCAGTTGCCTAGTTGCAGAGGAATTGATAATAAATAAGATTCATCCAGAATGTTTAGTAAAATTTTTGTTGCTTTACAGATTGTTTAAATTTAGTGTACCCCTAATCTTGTGCGAAGCCTGACAGAAGTCAGTCTTATTTTGTGCAGTTCTCAATTTACTCCATCATAATCACTGTTTTTTTTTTTAAAAAAAGGTTGCATAAGGGTAAAGAGAAAAAAATACGTTTCCAGCACTTAGTGCAAGAACATTCTTAATTAACTCTAACCTTGAAAAAATAGAGTCGAATAAAATGAAGCAGTACTTTTAATGCAATATATTAATTGCTTTTAAAAAGCAAAAGCACATACAAACCCAAGAAAGAGCCTGTCATTTGATATTTGATGTGTTCTTCTGAGAACCAAAAAATGAAAAGAAACATTAATGCAAAGGTTAAAAATTATTTTAGAATTCATAAATGGGTTGGCTTGACAGGTGGCTGATGAAATAAGATGCTACATCCCATTTTATATTAAAGCGAATTTGTTTTGTCATGTGCATTATAATTCATATTAGAAAAACTAGTAATCATTCTACTGTTACTTCCAGCTTTATTGTGTGAAGAATCTGGAGAAGCAATGGCTTAGTTCTTATCCAATGCCAGGCAGGAATTGCAGTCAGAACAAACAAAGGACGTAATTATAGCCTTTAAGCGAAAGCTGGAATAGTACACGTGGAACTGAAATCTTATCCAAGTCAAATTTAAGGACTAGGATGGTGCTCCGAAAAAAATAAATAAAAGAAAGGAATAAAAGAAGAGACGCTAACTGAAATTTTAGCAGATGGAAGAAGAAATTAAGCTTCTACCCATCTATAAATTGCTGTTGGTAAAAATCCGGTTTAACATTTTGAGTCTTTGAAACAATTTTCAAATTGATCCTGAGTCTATTTTCACTTCCACTAAAATTATATTTCAGTACTGATCATGAAAAGTATTATAGCAGATACACTGTATATAATTTGATGATTTAAGCATGGTTTACAATATGTATGGGCTGTGCTGGGGTTTTAAGCAAAAATGTTTCATGAGAAAATACATAGAAATCAGCTTCAGAGTCCCAGAATCCTGTCATTCAGTAAAATGAGCCGGCTGGGGAAACAAGGAAATTATCCAGAGGGTGTTTTCAACTTTCTGTAACAGCACAGCTAAGCAAGGTGGCTGAATTGTAACACTTCTGCTCCCTGATGATGATGCCATGATGATACTGTGCAGTCTCCTGAATTTAACAAGGTTTTCAGCTAACCCTTAATTGTCAAGTCATTATAACAACTACTGATGTGCCATCCCTGCTATAATTGCTTTAGTCTCTTTGGCAGCACCTGTTTTGCATTTACTGTTGTATTAAAAGACATAACACAAAGTAAAACTGAGACGATTGCTGCTGTAAACTGCACGTACACATTCCCTCTCCTTCCTTTGTCTTTTTATTCCTTCCTCTCTTCATCTTGTACAAATGAGATGGCCGTAGAGTTCTGAAGGTCAAGAATGGTTTTTCTGTAAAAATAGCAACAAAGAAACGCATGCAATCCCAGAGCAATTTCAGGAAAACCTTGAACAGAGGAGAAAGCAACAAAGTTCACCTAGCCAATATGGTTAGGGAAGATTTATTTACCTTAATAGTCAGATCATTTCTCCACCTTCTAGCCTGGCTTCCCAGCATTACTCACCTGGCTAAATCTGCACTCAGCTCAACCTTGTGGCCTGTAAACAGGGTGAAATTTCATGGAAAGCAGAGTGACTGGAAAAGTAATGGAGCCATTACTTGTCCCCATCTCTGCCCTTCCGGTCCCTCCCTCTGCTACCATAGGCAGCTTAGAAGACAGCCCTTGACAACAACTCTTTCATATTCTTCTGTTTTCTCTAAAAATAATATTAACAATAGTCTTTATCTGGAGGGGTTTTATGTGAATGTAGGCAGAGAATTTACACAAATATTTTTGTTCCTAATGGTTGAAATACAAGTTTGTGACCTCTAACGGCAGAGTCTCTATGGTGAAAGCTGAAATACTGCTCTTTGGTAGTCTATGCATAATATATTCCTACCACAGTAGTAATGTGGGGTGTGTGTGTGTGTGTGTGTGTGTGTGTGTGTGTGTGTGTGTGTGTGTGTGTGTGTGTGTGTGTGTGTGTGTGTGTGTGTGTGTGTGTGTGTGTGTGTGTGTGCAGCAGCTAACTGTGTGAGATCTCTGAATTCTCAGGTCCTCTTTCTTATCTGTCTCTGGAGGGACCACTGGTTCAGCATAAAGCCACAGAGCCTGGGGCTGTGACAGCACTTCTGTGGAGAGAACTAAGTTGTATTTTAGCTGCCATAACAGGTAGGCTCTGTGGCGTTCCTTCAGTCCCACGCTGGCCGCGCTCTTCGTCTGGATGCCCCAGTGTGGGTGTGCAACTCATCCTCCACAGAGGGAAGTTCATGAAATCCATTTGATATCAAAACAACCCAGTGGCTTCCCGGCCTCCGCAGCCCCGGAGCTGAACTTCCTTGTTTTGTAGCTGATGTTTCAATCCTTTCTTTAACATGAAAGCACAATGGATCAATAAGAAATCTGTACCCAGAAATACTTATCAACTAGTTCATGTTATCGTCACTTGAGAGAGTTTAGAAAATAGGTCTTCCAGCATGAACAACCTAGAAATGAACTTCTTTCTACAGGCATTATATTTATTTATTTTTAATTGTATTTTATTTTATTTGAGAACATACTGTACAGAGGGGCTACAATTACATGGGCAGGATAATGCATACATTTCTTACCAAGCATTGCAGCCTCCTCCTTTGTTTACCCTTCACTTCCCTTCCCCGCCTCCCCCCTCCCCCCACCCAATTATACCCCCACCCAATTATACCCCCCTCCCCCCACCCAATTATACCCCCCTCCCCCCCCACACCGACATTGTAAAGCTGGTTTTGACATGACATTTTGTACTTCTCATTGTTGCAACAGGTCCACCTGAATCCTTAAACGACTTGTTTGTCCCCATCTCCTCCACATGTTATACTGACATCAAATATAGTGAAAGCGGGGGTTACACTGTGGGGGAGGGACATACAAAGCAACAAAGAAATAATCTTATAAATGCGTTAGAAACACATGCATGAAAGAAACGAAAACATTAAAATACATATTTAAGGGTTCATTTTCCTAACATCACATTATCTGACCTTTTCTGCTTGACTCATACCTATACTAGATATTGCAAATAAGGGGAACCATGGGACCTATGCTTCTTTGGGCCTGGCTTACTTCACTTAATATAATTTTTTCCAAACCTTTCCATTTCCTAACAAATGGGGAAATGTCATTCTTTCTGATGGAGGCATAGAATTCCATTGTGTATATATACCACATTTTCTTGATCCATTCATCTACTGAGGGGCATCTGGGTTGGTTCCATGTCTTAGCTATGGTAAATAATGCTGCAATAAACATAGTTGTGCTGGTAGCTTTAGTGTGGTCTTGTTTGTAAACATTTGGGTAAATGCCCAAAAGTGGGATTGCTGGATCATAGGGGAGATCTATGTGAAGTCTTTTGAGGAACCTCCATACTGCTTTCCAAAGTGGTTGAACAAGTTTACATTCCCACCAACAATGAAGTAAGGTTCCTTTCTGTCCACATCCCCTCCAGCATCTGTTGTTGTTAGAGTTCTTGATTTTTGCTGTTCTAACTGGAGTGAGGTGATATCTCAATGTTGTTTTGATTTGCATTTCTTTTATGGCTAGGGATGTTGAACATTTCTTCATGTGTCTATTGGCCATCCTTCTTTCTTCTTCAGAGAAGCTTCTCTTTAAGTCTTTCGCCCACTTATTTATTGGGCAGTTGTTTCTTTGAGGATTTGTTGTTGGGTGGTTTAATTTTTTGAGTTCCAAGTATATTTTAGATATGAGACCCTTGTCCGTTGTATGGCTAGTAAAGATCTTCTCCCAATCGGTGGGCTTTCTATTGATCTTGCCAGCTATGTCATTTGCCCTGCAGAAGCTCTGCAATCTTATGCAATCAGGCATTATATTTATAAGAATAGCAAAATGACAGAAAGATTGCCATGGTCATTCAGGATCTTTGTTAATATGTCAGTGGCATAAAATCAAGAGCTACAATGGTTAGAGATACAGAGACAGAAAAATGAACTCAGAACACAGATAATAATCCAAAAGTTAAGAAACTTGTGCACATGAATTATATTTTTACATTTTCATGCCTGATAACAACACGTTAAGGAAGTGCTCCAAGATTTCTTTCTGTTCCTACTATAGTAAATAAATGGCAGTATACATTTTACAGTCAGGGAAATCCAATCCCAGAATACAAGGGAATAAAGAGCTTTGTCAAAGATCACACAGTTAGGTCATGCTTGATTTTCAGCCTGAAACCCTGCTCTAACCATAGTATTGCATAGTTGTTTTAGAG
This sequence comes from Dipodomys merriami, assembly GCF_024711535.1. Lineage (NCBI taxonomy): Eukaryota > Metazoa > Chordata > Mammalia > Rodentia > Heteromyidae > Dipodomys > Dipodomys merriami. The sequence goes on along the minus strand of NW_027202493.1, from coordinate 30,356,671 downwards.
GTCATTTAACAGGAGCACATGTTTTCTTTCATTGCCAACAAAACATTTTAAATATATATGTATATATATATATACATATATATATGTATATATATATGTATATATATATATATATATATACACATATCTAGTAGATAGACTGGGGCAGGTTTAAAGTACAGAAGGAAAAGATCACTTCTGTTTGTTGTGGTTGATTGAATGCCCTATGGTTCCATTTCCTTAAACTACAAGCCAATAAGCTGTTCTACTCCACCCCTTCTCAGAAGGCAGTTGAAGGTCAGCAGACGGTTTCACAAGGGCCTGGATAGCTACTTTTTTCTGATCTTTTACTTTGTGATAGCAGAGGTATCATTTTAAACACAAAAATTGGGTGGCAGACTGAAGATAGAAGAAAGAAACAGGTGTTGAATGATATAAAGACACAGAAGATCAAGTTAGACTTAAAACACCATTTCTATTTTTTTTTTTTCTGACTTGAAAGCCAAGAAAGGGGCTCACTCTCTACAGGGAGAAGATTCTGAAGTTGAAAATGCAAAGTTGAGGATTTCATCCTGAAACTGTCTCCCCTTCACAGAAAAAAAAAAAAAAAAGACTGAATTTTCTGGCTTTTGGAGAATATCAAAAGAGAGATGGGTCTTTGAGAAAAGGCCCGTTAGATACATGAATTGTTAGACTCAAAGATTACAAGTGTGGCAAATTCTTTTGCTCTCTGTGAACAGCATGGAAAGAGATATATAATTGTGTCGGTGGATTTAAAGAGCATTCTAAAGATTTATGACTTAAGTTGAGTATAAAATATGAGTCTAGCAAAGTCTGCTTTTTGCAGCTTCTACAGGATTTTATTTGCAAATGCATTTGATTCAGAGAAATAGCACTTTGTAATTTGTCCACTGGCATAATACATGATCCAACAATCATTTAGTCCCTTTCTTCCTACTGCTAACAAAATGATTTAGTAAAATTACCTGTATTTGGAGCAGTGGAGGAAGGAGGGAAGAGGAGTTGGAAAGATTAGAGGTGAGAAAAGGTTCTGGTATAGAATAATGTCTTTTAGGAAGTAATCTTGCCTTAGGGCAATATAAAATGAGCAACTGGTAAATGTAGTTACAGAATATTTCATATTTTTTCCAGTAATACTTGGCAGTTGATATTACCAACACACAACTATATTGCATTTCTGTTGGTTTTGCTCTCATCTTATTTAATATTCCTCCATAAGTTTTCACTTAAAACACAGCATAGAGATGTAGGAAGAAAATCACATGGGTGCATAAATAATTCATATGCACCTGAAGGCATAAAAATCACACTAGATTAAAAAAACAAGTAGTAAGAAAGGTGAGCAAGAAGTTAAATTGAAATGCTGTTGAAGATGGAACAAACAGTAGAAATCTGAGGGAGCCTGAAAACTAATTTTAATAATGACACCACCCTCTCAAGTAGGATTGGCCCTTGTCATGGCAATCATACTAATTCATCAAGGGTTGTCTTGAATTTAAATATCTTTCATCTCTGCAAGATTGTTAAGGTTGAGATGCAGAATTTTCAGCCCAATATAAATAGATTTCCAACTCTATTTACATAGTGTTCTTCTTTATCTTCCATGATAATATTCTGTACTATGCCCAAGCTTCATGGAAACACTGTGAATCCACATGAACACTTCACCGGCAGTAGCATTGTCACCACACTTCAGAACACCTCAGGTTCTACTGCACAGTAAAAGACAATGACTGCCCTGTTTCAAGATAGTGTATATGTTGAAAACATAAGAAATACCTAGGGGGCTGGGAAGGTGGCTCAGTGGTAGAGTGCTTGCCTTGCATGCATGAGGCCCTGGGTTCGATTCCTCAGCACCACACAAGCAGAAAAAGCTGGAAGTGGCATTGTAGCTCAAATGGTAGAGGGCTAGCTTTGAGCTGAAGAGCTGAGGGACAGTGCCCAGGCTGAGTTCAGGCCCCATGACTGACAAGGAAGGAAGGAAGGAAGGAAGGAAGGAAGGAAGGAAGGCAGACCTGGGCACCAGAGGTTCATTCCTGTAATCCTTGCTATTTGGGTGGCTATTGATTAACAGCTGGGCCCATCAGCTGATGTGTATCTGTCTTCCCAGCTAGATGGACGGCCATTATTGGGTAGATAATGGTTCCAGGCCAGCCCGGGTAGAAAAATTCATGAGAATCCATTTCAAAGGAAGAAACTGAATATGGTATTGCTTGCTTATTATCCCACCTGTGGATGGGAGGCATAAAATAGGCAGACTGCGGTCCTGGCATGTTCAGAGAGGGGAGGATTATGAAACTATGATTTTTTTCCTGCACAATTATCTCTCAATTGCAATATCTTCTTTTGTTGTTCAATGGATACTTATCCATCACACACTAGATACCTTGTGTGTGTAAAAAAATAGTGAAAAGTATGAAATCAGAAATTATACTAATATTATCTGGGTAGATATCTTCCAGTAAATTCCAGTGGTATCTCTATGCTCACTCTCAGCAAGTAATTAATGCTGTTCTTGATAGAATTATCAGCAATCCAGGTCCACTAGTCATTACCTCTGGCTTCAACCATTTTTCCTTATAATGAAAGGCACTTTTATGCATAGAAAGAACTATCATTTGCAAGTGATTGAAAGATCAGATCAAATTCCAAACTAGAATTACCTTTCCTGTAATGGTTTAGTTTTGCCTCTTAATCATCTTCCATTCAGAAAATGAAGAATTAAAAAGATAATAGTTGTGGGCCCAAAGTCATTATCAGATATCTCACAGGACTAAAGGGAGGGTCAGGGGTGTGCCAACTGCACAGACTAGAGGAAGTAAAGAGACAGAGGTACCAAAGCAGAGAAAAAGAATGGTGGCAGTGGTGCTATCTAGCTCTGCCATTTCTCTCTACCGTGCAGTGGCCAACACTGTATTTTATTCCTTTCTTGCTCTGCCAAGGACCAAAATAATCATAGAGAATCCCTTATTTATAAAATTGGGATTCTAAAGCAGAAGATCACAGTGCTGCCTGTGAACAAAGGAAATAAAATAATTAAAAGCATAATCTCCTCCCTCCCCCAGGAAATCCTTTTCTTATAAACAGTAAGACCACATTAACAACCTCTTAACCCATTCCTCCAAAATAAGGTAATGTACAGATTTAAATTTTTTCAAATTGTTGTCACTTTGCTTCTTTAAGAACTTGGGGAAAACAGTGGAGATTCTTTCTTCTACTCTAGTCTTACTGAATATGGAAGCTTGAGACTATTTGGATTTTTCAGAATGAACATATTTTGACCAGGTATTTAAAAACTCCAAAATACTAGGGCAGTCTTCAGAGAGGGACATTAAAGACTCTTTGTAGATTTTAAGCTTCTTTCCTTGGAAGTGGGATGTTTATCCATAGGCAATTAAAGTAAAATAAAAAAAAATCCTTCCAGATAAAAGTCACATAGAAAGATACTCTTTCAAACAGATTTTTTTTGCAAGAAAAAAAAAGAGCAGAAAGGCCAATTCAACAGTCCAACAGGTTTTATTCAAAAGGAAAACCAGGGATGGGCAATCAAGCAGCCCGACTGAAAAGGAAATGGTGACACTGCCCCTCCTTAAAACTAGGATTCTTTTTTATCAGGCAGGAAAAAAATAAAGTCAGGCAGAGCCGATGGAAATGGGGTGAGATGGGAGGATGTGGAAGAGCCAATCTTACTGTGAGTGGAGAGTGAACCAAAGTTCCAAGGGTATCTGAGTCTCCTGGGTGTCAGCACCACACGTGGCCTTGGTCTCAGGCTCTCTTCTGAGACCTCTGGGTGCCTTGTTCAGGAGGAAGAGGAGAGGAGATGATTCTGTGCAGACAGTTCTAAGATATGGCTGTCAGGGGGGAGGGTGAGCGCTTTCAGTTCAGACTATTTTCTATCAATTTTTTTCATGCTATTTACATCTTTATAACACTATATTTGAAGTTAGGAGTAAAACTTAAGATCATAGAGGATTCTTCTCTAAACTTCCCCATGCAAGCCAGGCATGGCGGCTTAAGTCTGTCTTCTAGCACCTAGGAGGCTAAGGCAGGCAAAGAGAGGATTCAATACTAGCCTAGACTTCGTAGTGAGACTCTACCACCAAATAGATGTAAATAAACAAATAAAATTCCTCAGAAGTAATCATTTGCCAAACATTATAGCAGAATAATACGTAATTCTGCATATTTAAACTCTTACTATTCCTGCTTTGTAAGGGTGGGGGGAAGAACATGGTAGCAGCTAATTCTAAATTTAAAACCTGGTTTTACAGAGATCCAAATATATTCTTTTTTTCTTTTTTTGTCAATTGTGGGACTTGAACTCAGGGCCTCGATACTGTCCCTGAGCCTCTTTGTGTTCAAGGCTAGTGCTCTACCACTTGAGCCACAGTGCCACTTTTGATTTTTGAGTGATTGAATTGGAGATAAGAGTCTCAGTGGGACTTTTTTTGCCAGGGCAGGCTTCAAACCTGGATCCTTCAATTTCAGCCTCCTGAATAGCGAGCATTACAGGCGTGAGCCACTAGTGCCTAGCTAAATATATTCTTAAATGTTTCCTTAAGGAAAAAGCAGAGGAACAAATCAGAAGCGATTACACCTGTTCCATAAATTACTAAATGGATTAAAGGAAATATTATCCTGAAATGAAATAAAAATGCAATTTTTAAAAACAGAAAGCATTGGGCTGGGGAGGTGGCTTAGTGGTAGAGTGCTTGTCTAGCATGCATGAAGCCCTGGGTTCGATTCCTCAGTACCTCACAAACCGAAAAAGCCAGAAGTGGTGCTGTGGCTCAAGTGGTAGAGTGCTAGCCTCTAGCAAAAGAAACTCAAGGACAGTGCCCAGGCCCTGAACTCAAGCCCCAGGATTGGCAGAGAGAGAGAGAGAGAGAGAGAGAGACAGACAGACAGACAGACAGACAGACAGACAGACAGACAGACAGACAGACAGACAGACAGACAGACTCTGCCTGCCGTGGCTCTCATTCTTTTCACTCCTGTGCATTATAATATGTAACTTCTGTCCAGGCATAGCTCTGTGATATTCCAGTCATTTGATACAAGTACTAAAGATAGTAGCAACTATTAGAGACTCTTGAAAAACAAAGCAGAATTGAGATAGGGAACTTGTCTTTTACTATTGAAGATGATGTTCAAGGATTGACTCTGGCTTTTTTTAAAATAATGCATATAGTATTGTGACAGGAGAGGCTATGTTGGCAAAAGTGACAAACTCCAAAAATCTCTTGGCTTCAAGCACAAATTTTATGTATGTCTTGCTATGTGACATTTCTATAGCAGGTTTGGAAGTAAGACTCTGCCTGTGATCATCACTCGGGCATCTCGGCTGGCTGAAAAGCTGCCATCTTAAATATTGTCAATCACAAAGCCACAGGGAAAAGATGCATGTGTAAGAGAGGCATTTCTCTACAAAACAAATTGCTTGCTACACCTAATTCCACACATACAGGCAAGTATAAACCAATGGTGTGTTGTGAAAAATAGTCTGGCGTTTGTAAACTACCATACCTATCACCATAAGAGCACTATTTACTAATTACATTGTCTTCTCACAAAGTAATAATACTTCCAGTTGTTCAAAATCTGACTTTGACAGCTGTGCCACCATGATCCATTGTGCCAATTATAATAGTGCATTAAATTAGAAAGTTCTGAGATTATCTGTCAGGTGTCATCATAAATTTGAAAGACATTCACTAATTAGGTATTTCACTTTTCTAATGTCAAAGAAGTAAATCAATTTATACTTTTGTTATACATATATATATTTATATCTATACTTATTCACTTTACTTAGGTCTTTGAGTAATGTAAGTCTGAAATGATTAGGGCTTTTTATCTAAGGTTGGAATTTGTTAAACTGTTAAAATGGCATTAATTAACTGAAATTTACTGATTACTAAGTAAGCTTTGGCATTTCACTAATAGACCCCCATCCATAACCAACATTTTCTTAAGGAAAAATTACAAAGCGCCACAATTTTCAATAAATTAGGATCCAGCAATTTGTCGATTGGGAGTGGGCTGTTTGAAGAACACTAATGGTAGAACATTTTTGTAAACTCTTCTGCTTATTGGTGTATATGGTACAATGGAGTCCTTAAAGTGAACCGCTGCTGTCTTATTCAGAGTCTTATTCAGTCTGTCTTTCTTTCATAAAAATTCTGTCACAAATAACTGTATTGCCTTTATACTGTTCAGCTCTAAAAACCCTAATTTTGATCCTCCCTTGGCTTCCTACAGGCTTTCAGCTTGTGCCTGTTTGGTTTGTATTGATGCTGTATTGCTACATGTTGGATAAGAGCGAATATTTTTTTTCTTGTATTCTTTGTTTAATACAAAGAACACACTGTGCACTCTCCTGCTACTTGAATGCATTTCAGCCTTTCAGAACTCCCACAGGAGGATGACAATAAAAGTAGTCAGTAATTGTTGATGAAAACCTTGCAACTTCTGCATCGTGTAACAAAATTGAATTGTGAACAAAAGCTTGTCCTTTATCCTTCTTTGTATTCTGAGAAGGTTTACAGGAAACTCAGCTATAGTTAAGTGTGTTACTCTCCCACTTTAGCAAGTGTGCTATATGATAGAACTCGATAAAAATCAACAAGATAATCTCACAAATTGGATCTTTATTTGAGTAGAAAATATCACCTCATACTTAAAAGTCTGGTATTCTGTTGCTGAGATTACAGTGTTTAAATAGTCCAGATCTTCAGTGATCCAAGATTTACCTGTTTTCACATTAATTATGTTTATTACACATTTTTTTGTACATTAAACAGTTGTATAGTATAAATATCTATTTATTTGGAGCACAAACTGAATAGAATGGCTTGTTTAATTTACATATTAGTTTCCTGGTCCATTCATTCTGGTGTTACCTATACTTACAAAATCACTACAGTGCAGAAAGAAGACAGTAATTAATACAATTCAGAATTAAAAAAATATGAATGAGAAAAATAACATTATGACAACCATTAAAACCAAGAGTAACACAATGAATTGATCTTGAAGCCAAGTCTTTGACTTCGTGCATTACTAACTTTTGCATTCCAATTGCCAAACCTTAATTCCTTAGATTGGTATTTGGGTAGATAGGGAAATGACTAATTTTTACTGTGAGTTACAGAGTGAGGAATCATTAGAACCATTGTGGGTGATCCATACATTGTGGGTGATCCATACATTGTGGGTGATCCATACATGGAAACTCCACATGCTGAAGTATATGAAAATACGTATTTAAAATAATGCACATTTAATGAAGTAGTTTATAAATACAATACATCTTAATCAGTGTCACCCCATTGAACATTCTTACTCAGCTTCTATTGGATCCTTTCTTTACTTTTCTTAATTCTGTGGTATCTCTTTGTATAACTACTTAAAGATAATAAAAAATTTAAAATACAATAGAAATAAAAATATTGTCTGTTATATCTGGGGGGGGGGAGTACAGTTTTTAGCCCTGCACTAGTGGCTTAATCCAGAGGCTGAGCTAGAGAAGATTGTGGTTTGAGCTGCTCAGGTAGAACTCCATCTCCAAAATAACTAGCAAAAAGGAAGGCTGGAGGTATGGTTCACGTAATAGAGTGCCAGCTGAGTAAACATGAAAGAGCCGGCCCTGAGCTCATTCACTAGTACCACTAAGAATAAAATGTCCAAAATAATGTCCACTTGTATTAAACAGATGTGAATTATCATTCACAGCACTATCAGTATAGTTAATATTTTAAAATCTTTCAAGTAAAACAACTTGTACTTCAGAAGATGCTTACTATGAATTTATAAACTTATTTAAAAGCATTTGAAGAAAAGTAAAGTGTAAAGGCTAATTCTGGTTTCTAATGCAGGGATTCCGAAATTAAGGCAGTAAAATACAATCTAAAACCTTAAAATCAAATGATGAGACCTGCTCTTCCCCCACCACCATTATATTTCATCTTGAGAACATACCCAATTTTAGGAGCTTCTCAAATCTTGGATTATAGAATTGAGGATTGTATTTAGATTGCAAAGGCTATTAACTTTCTATTTTCTCAAATTTAGTTAAAAATAAATTCAGATGTACTTCATAATTTTGTCTGTATTTCTTATTACTTCTTTTCTATGCTCTAAAATGTCCCTCCACAAAACTTTGACTTTTCTTGTATATTTTCCATAAAGAACTTCAGAAGTAATTGTGAGTTATGAGTTCTTTTTCCCTCCCTCCCCTACATTCTGAAAAACAACAACAACAACAACAACAGAATAATTCCCAAGGGTGAATCATGACAATGGTTTTTCTTAGCAAATTTATGATGTAAGTTATTAGAGCAAAAACTACATGAAAGAAAAAAATGTTGTCATATGCTTCTATTGTTTTAAAAAGTAATACTTGAAGCTGGGCTCTGGTGGCTTAGGCCTGTAATCCTAGTCACTGAGGAGGCTGAAATCTGAGGATTGCTGTTCAAAGCCATCCATGAGACCCATCAACCAATTGACCACCAGAAAATCAGAAGTGGCTTTGTGGCTCAAAGTGGTAGAGTGCTAGCTGTGAGCAGAAGAGCTCAGGGACAGCGCCCAGGTTCTGAGTTCAAGCCCCATGACTGACAAAAAAAGAAAAAGTAATTTTGAGAATGCTAAGGAAAGTCTGGTGAGCTGTTCCAAGCCAGTCTAGGCAAATAATAATAAGTTTGCATGATTCTATCTCAATAGAAGAAGCTAGGAATGTTGATAGGCAGCTATTATTATCCTACTTACAGTGGAAAAGATTAACTAGAAAGACTGTGGTCCTGAGGGATTCCTGGGCAAAAAGTGAAACCCTATCTCAAAATAACCAATGCAAAAAAAAGAGAAAAGAAACAGGTGGGTGGGGGCGGAGTGGGGCTGGAGGCTTAGCTATCACAGGAGAGTGCTTGTCAGCAAGCATGAGGTCCTGGGTTCCAACTACAAAAAAGAAAACACCATACAACAATAAAACTGAATAAAAATGTATGTGTAACCTTAATCTTTTAAAATGAAAGGTAAGGATAACCAAGCAAAATAAGTTTTTTTTTTTGATTTGCTTGTTTATATTGTTTTTTGTAACCCAGGCTGGCCTGAAACTCCCTATGTCGTCCAGTCTAGTTTAGAACGTGTGATCCTCCCGAATCTACCTACAGAATACTGAGAATACATGTAACAACGTGTAACTTGTAGAAAAATAGTTTCTACAAGTATTAATTATTCTATACAAATTCTCTGGGCTGTTAAAATTTCAAAATTTTGTATCCTCCATCTACTACTTATTCATTATTTATTGAATAAATAAATCAATTCATATCATATATCAATGGTTAATGTTATGATACCTTTGCATGTTTCAAATAAAACCTGAAAGCTTTTCATGGGTAAGATATGAAAATTGGTGTAGCATTTAAGAAGAAAGCTATTCAGATGCTTTTCATACTATGAATAAAGTCTTTTTTAAAATAAAAAAAGAAAGGAAATTGGACAGTCTTATGGAGTTTTCTGAAGCCTAGCCACTGGCTGATTTTCTTTAACCTTTGCTAACAGAAAAGTGTCTAATCACATTGAAAATGTCTCCTTCTGATGAAAACGGTTTTATTTTTGGAATGCAATTTGCTACCTGCCCCTTTACTGATTTACCAAAAGATTAATTCTTCAGAGAGGAAGTAGTTCATCACTTTTATAACTTTTCTAAACATCTTATTCTGTTCAGAATTTTTTTTAAGCAAGCAGGTGTGCTGATTCAACCATATCACTTAAATTATATTATTAGGAAAAAATCAGGATATGCATACCTCTCATTTTTGTAGGGATCCTAACAGGTTAGGAGGTTGACCACATTAACCTCTTTTCTATAGCACATCGTATTTTAAAATATTTGCTTCCATATCAATTGTTTCTACTTTCCAAAGTTCTTTAAAGCCAGGAATAACTAACTGCTGGTATTCCCAGCACTGTTTGGAATATGGTATGCAATATTTTTAAGCAAATAAAAAATCATTTGGCAACATAAAACTGGAACTAGGGTCTCAGGTTGTTTTTTGTTTTGGAAGTAGTTTTGAATCTTTTTTTAAATAAACTAACTTTAAGAACCAAAAATTCTCTTATCTTTGGATATAATCCTGAGTTTAATAGGAAGTCTGAGGTGACTGAATAACACCTGTTTGTAGACATGCCCACTGCTACAATTTGTTTTTTACAGTCTATCCACCAGATTCCTGTCCTGGTTTTCTACTTCTTCATAATCATCGCAATGCTAAATGATAATAGGCAAGCATTCAGTGTTTACACGCTTACTTATATCTTCTACAAGGTCGTTTAAGTCCTTGAATAGAGCAGATATTCAATACACCTGTTGAATATAGCGAAGGACAGAATCAAGCATAGAAGCACTGGCTTCTCTTTCATACAGTCTACTTTTATGAACATAAATATTTTCGTGATCATTTTGGGTTTAGGTCTTTGCACGTGTTAGGCAATGGCTCTACTAATTGAGCCCCTAATCTTTTTTTCTTTTAGTTTGTTTTGCATGTAGTATCTCCAGCAAATGCTGTTTCACTCTGCTCAGGCTGGCCTTGGACTTCAGTATTACCTGCCTCTCAAGTAGCTGGGACAACAATATGGGCCACAACACCTGGCTTGTTTCAGTGGCTGGGTCTCCATAACTTTTTCCCAAGCTGACTTCAAACTATTGATCCTCCTGCATCTGGCTGCTAAGTAGTTGGGCTTACAGGTATGTGCCTAGATAATGTGTGTGTGTGTGTGTGTGTGTGTGTGTGTGTGTGTGTGTGTGTGTGTGTGTGTGTGTGTGTGTGTGTGTGTGTGTATTGTTGGTTGTGGGGCCTAAACTCTGGGCCTGGGTATTGCTCTACCACTTGAGCCACAGTGCCACTCCCGATTTTTTCTTCTTATGTGGTGCTGAGGAATCCAACCCAGGGCCTCATGCATGGGAGGCAAGCACTCTACTACTGAGCCACCTTCCCAGCCCCTATTTGTGTATTTTTAATGGAATCAGATAAGGTGAAGGGACCTGATGTGATGGTGTATTTTCCTTCCTTGCCCATTGTCTAGGATTTCCTCTAAAATCCTTGGCTTAGGGATTGGCTATCCTGGAACCCTCATCAAGCCATATACATTTCTCTTTCTCTGCTTCATCTCAGACATTCTTTATTTCTCCTTCCTGCTCCACCCTTTTGCCTATTCATTTTTCAGTTCCCTCTTACATTTACTTCTTCCAGAAGGTTTTTCTTTGATCCACTATGAGGTAACAGTACCCGATCCTGTCGTCCTAACTACCTCCTATCACAATATTTGTCATATAAATTAATGTCTAAGTCTATAAGATTTTTGAAAAACAGGGATTTTTTTTCTACCATGTCCATCCGTTTGCCTCCAATATCCAAGCTCAAGTTCCAATTATTTAATAAAACCGAGCAAACTTATATGACTTCATTTTGAGATAGGAGATTTGGTAAAGAAATACCTAGCCTGGGAGCCTGTGGGTTGAAATTTTATTTTCAGCATGGTATATCCATTTACTTCAAACCTATCCTCTTTTTAAAAATCAAGTTAAATAGCACAGTTATTTTGGTAATGCCATCGCTTTATGAAGTTAATCGATGCTTGTACCATCATAAATTGTAGAGATACACCCCTAAATGTGGCGATTGGGTACACAATGTAGCTGAAAAGAGCAACACTGAAATCAGAGTGTTCCCATCGAACACTGTGAGGACTGTCCTTGGATGTGCGGTTGGAAATGCTCCCAGAATAACAGGCCTCATCTGTTGCTCTGCCTCTTGGGGATGTGCAGCCCAGCGATTCCTCTCAGTTACTGACAGGGAGGGCCAGGAGATACAGCTGTCTGCTCTTTTTCCTGCAGTCCATGCAAGGCAAAATCACTTCTATTACCTTATATATGACCTCTGTGGATTATATTTTGGTGCCAAAAAACAAGAAATACATTTGTGACCCTTGGTGATTTGCACTTAGAGTCTCATGAGGTCAATCAAATTACTTATCATTTATATCCAATTTCAAAACAGATGGCACATTGTAGGGCATAATATAGACATATATTATAGGGTAAAAGAAGAAGAGTAGTATCCTGACATGTGATCAATGAATCTCTGTCTGGCAAGGGTCAGGGCTCATATGCTTGGGGTAAATGGAATATTTGTTACAGATCCTTAATCTAGAGTGTTCGATGTCTCTCTGGTTTTCTACTTTTATACTTTGTCTTGGGGGTGTACAAATATCCCTATTTAGCTACAAAATGAGGGGAAAAAATCTATCATAGTCCTTCATTAGACAATATACACATTCAATACTTCTTATGATTGCTCTCTTCTAGTTATTATTTTTAGTCCAATAATTAAGATATATATGATGGAATGACTGCTTAAAACAGAAATATAGTCACCCTTATTTTTTTGTCAGTCATGGGGCTTGAACTCTGGGCCAGGCTGCTATGCCTGAGCTCTTCAGCTTAAGGCTAGTGCTCTACTGCGTTGAGCCACAGCACCACTTCTAGTTTTCTGGTGGTTAATTGGAGATAAAAGTCTCACAGACTTTCCTGCCCAGACGAGCTTAGAACGGATCCTCAGATCTCAAATTCCTGAGTAGCTAGGATTACAGGCATGAGCAATAAGTGCTCGGCATCCCCTTATCATTATTATTATTATTATTATTTACTATTAATAAATAGCTCAGCCCATGTGTTCATGGTCATCAATATTCAGGAAAGAATTTATCCTAAAAGTTGGTGACCCCAAATAAATGTTAATGTTCACTGGTCAGTTTTATGGGATCCTTCAGACTTTGGAGATGAGGTTTGCCTTGAAGATTTTTGTCTTACAAACAGGAAACAAACGATTTTAAACACATTTTCCATTGTAAGCTACATAATGTAACTTAATAAGTCATGTGGTTTAATAGCTTCTTAGGTATGAATCTTAGTTATTATATTGCTGATTTTACCCTGTCTTGCAGAGACTCTTTTCTGTCTTAATACTTGGTTTTAAAAAATGGATTTAATCATAACAACCACAAGAAATAAACCACATCTGTACTTCCAGACAGCCCATAAATCATTCCAAACAAGGATATATCCTAAAGATTTCCCAGATCCTAGAAGTTCCTCTGATTTATTACTGTTTAAAACCTGAAAGCCTCCCTTGTCATTCCACATAGAAATCTTCATCCACAGCCTAAAATTAATCACTAGTCTTTTTTTTTCTTCTTTAGTTTGGTTACCCATCCTCCCTGGGAACAGAATTATAATCTCAAGAAGAAACAGTCACTTCCCTAACTTGAGTTGTCTGAGTTATGTACAAACCAAAGAATGCTGGACTTTAAAACATTTTCCATATAATCTCCAATCCATTAAGTTTTGCTGTAGAAACATTCTACAACCTATCAGAATGCTTTTGTAAATGGGCTGCTAGAGAGAGAGATAGAGCACCAGTGGTTAAAAAGAAAATTGGCACATTAAAAAGAAAGACAAGACAAGACAGGTGCGGGTGGTTCATGCCTGTAATCCTAGCTATTCAGGAGGCTGAGATCTGAGGATTGAGGTTCAAAGCCAGCCTGGGCAGGAAAGTCCGTGTGACTCTTCTCTCCAATAAACCACTCAAAAAACCAGAAGTGGTGCAGTGGCTCAAGTGATAGAGCGCTAGCCTTGAGCTGAAGAGCTGAGAGACAGCATTCAGGCCCAGAGTTCAAGCCCCATGACCAACAAAATAAAAACAAGACACCCTACATAGCATCTATTAAGACATTCACTTTTTGGTACCTATATATAAACATAAATCATGAAAGTAGATGAAAAATAAAAGCTCAGATTCAACCAATGGTAGAGCACTTGCTTAGTATGTCTTGGGCCCTGGATAACCAACACTGCAAAACAAACAACTAGAAAGGAAAAATTCCAAAAGTCTACATGCCAGCTAAGCATCTAAAATATACATTGTTTAAGTTGCCCAAACTCACAAAGGCCTGAATCTAAGATACTAAATAGGTAGATACAACAGTAAATAACAAATACATCATTTATTCCCAAAGTGTGCTAAACTTGGGTTAAAAAGATGATTCAGGAAAATCCAAAAAAAACCCACTAACATTGTTCATTTTTGTGATTATATATGTGTTCTCATATATGAAGAAAAACAATACTATGCTCCTCTAATTTTACTAGCATTATTATTTAGCATAAAGCTAAGGTTAGTTCGTTAGAAAATTAAATGATTTCAGTAAAAATATTAAAGCAGTAGTTAGTATTAAAAGTGTGAAGATGAATGAAGCTCAGGCAACACTAGAATCATCAATCACTAGAATCAGTGTCTCACCTACAATATGATTTAAATATTGTAAAACTGAAATTAGAGTAATAATATAAAGCAAGTATGATAATTTGGTGCATTCATTACAACATTTTTAGATAATATCACTAGGGAAACAATAAGGTTCCATAAGATTTTGTTCCCAGGCTTTTTACACTTAATTATTCTATTCAATAGCACATTGATTCAATCAACGAATATTTATTAAGCATTTACTGTGTATAATGTTCTTTCCTAGGTAAATTTCTGGGGATATGGAAATCTTTTAAAACTACTCCATTGTCTTTTTTTTTAAATTTTTTCTCTGGGTAATTCTTTTTACTCTCAGCAACACTGATACCCAGATAAAGATCAAAATGTAAATGTATTATTTGCTTTATGGTCATTTTAAAATGGAAATATAGATAGATTTCTTTATTAAATGATAGCCAGAATACATTTAATTTTGTATCACATTTTCCCCACTTAATATTCTATTGTTTCTGCTTTTTCTATGTTACTAAATATTTTTCGTATCATTTAAGGGACTAGATACACTGTTTTAGTGTATTTAGTATATTTAAATAACTGCATACCAGCCAATTAAACTGGAGCAGAAGGAATGTTCATAGCCTTTGGGTCTGAACCTTTCTGCTAAGTCTAGCTGTGCTCTAACTGTGACTTCACAGGGAATGTAGATGTAACTGGAAGGATTCTGCTATGGTTTGGAGTATCTCCAAAAGTTCCCCAGGGAGGGTGATATTGGAAAACACCATGGAGGTGAAACTTATAGGATAGGCGGCCCTGAGCTCATGACGTAGAAGGAAATCCCTTAAAAGGGATTGTGAAATCCTCTCACAGTCTTTCTCTGCTGTTTGGTTGTATTCTGAGTACTTGCTTCTGAAGGTGTCCCCGTCAAGATATGCTGGCCTATCCAGAAGGCTAAATGGATGTGACCATCTAAATTTGGACTAGCAAATCCAGAACTATGAGCCAAGATAAATACTATGAGCCAAGATAAATCTTTTGGGTCACAAGGTGCTTATGTTAAGTGTTTCTTTACAGTGACATCAGGCTGACCAATACACATTCCTTCTTAAATCCTTGACCAATCCAGAGTAAAAGAGACTAAGCCATAGTAAGTTTTTAGTATATTAAACCTTGAAATTGTAGTGTTTCTTGCCATAGCAATGATTCTACCCTGATTCCTTTGTTCTTTCACTAAATCTTAAAAACTCCCAAGTCCCTGTCACTCCTTTTGTAGCAATTTTCATATGGATTCCTCCTACTTCTCTGTGCCATCCTGCTCCAACCATGATCCTGTATTATAGGCAAAGCATTGCCTTAATTCCCCCCATTTCCTTAATCTCAAGTGAAGTCCACCACTCTGGTGGCTGACTGCTTGAGTGAGCATCCTTGCTTTCAGTGACTGGTGCTCCTCAAGTCCAAAGCAGGAAAGTAGATTGCTGTGCACATCGGCTCAGACAATTTTTTATCAAGGATTTATCTAATATGATCTTACAGGAGCTTTTCCTCCTCTGCGTCAGTATAGTTTGCCAACATTCTGTATGAAAAAGGTCCATGAAAATCTATTATCTTCAGGATGCACTCCAACTGGGGCACTAGCATTGTGTGTTAGTGCTTTATTTAAGGAGATTATACTTGCCAGGATACAATGAATTGCCACCTTTAAAGGTGAACAACCAAAAGCTTTTTCTCCAGGAGTGACATGATTGAACTTATATTTGAGAGAAAAAATATAATCCGATAGGGCTAGGATCCTGGCTTAAAGAAAGAAGAGGCTGGAGAGTGGAACTGCAAAGAGACTGCAAGGGACCTTGAGTTACAGCAGAAGTAAAAAAGGAAGTGTCAGTGGTAGAGCGGTCCTGATTTGATAACATCCAAATCCAGAAAGGGGAACAAATAGAAGAAATTATGAAAGATGTCACAGAAACCTCTTGTTTAAATGCCAAAGGCTGAATCAGGAGTCTAGGAAGACTAGAAAATTTCATGGGGGGAGGGGGGAATGCATGAATTCCTTTCTGGAAATGCTGACTTGGAAGTACCCAAGGGACATCTAATGGGAAATGTCCCGTAGGTCTATGTTCAAAAGACAACCGGGGCTAGTTCAGGCGTGGTTGATGGGAATCTGCTTTGTTCTCAGAACTCAATATTGTTCCCCTGGCTTGGCCCTCTGACTACACTCCCTCGCGCGCAGGGGATCTTCCCCAAATTCTCCAGCCCAGAATCTTAATCTCAATATGAAACCCACTTCCCCAGCCTTCTCAGGTGATAGTCTGAGAGACTGGAGCAGGAGGCTTATTCAAACAATAAGCTCCCAGGGCCAGACCTGTATAGTAAATTCACACAACTCTTTGAGCCTTCCAGCCACCTGGGACCCTGCCCCTCCCCACCCATTACCCCCATTTAAGTCCCTCTACCCCAGCCACCTTCACACCCATGCCTGGGTCTCCTGACTCTGCTCAGTTGATCCTGGCATCCCTCTTCAACTTTCCGTTCAAGTCCATCTGGTCTGTTGAAGTCGTTTTCTGCTTTATTCTGATACCCTCAAGACTCCATTTCCTAGCAGTGGGAACTATTAATCTAGGTTTTTGTTAGGAAACTGAGTCGTAAGTGTTAGGAAAGATGTAGAGGATGAAAGGAGAAAAAGAAGGCAGAGACCTCAGCAGACCAGCTCAGGCTCTCTTAATCATGGCTGCGGAGGGACTGCGTGTAACACGGAGCAGGGTCGGGAGACAGAGCCAGAGAATGGGGAGGTGAGACTTACCTTCTTTGGGATTTCTTTGCCCTGTCCTGTTGGGGTTTTCTGGTAGGGGTATCCTGATGGTGATCATCCTGTACTTTCAGATAAGGTCAGGGGTGGAGTTTTCCTGGAACCACGAGGAGTCTCTGCAGGAAGGTGTCCGTGGGCCCTGGGAGCAGCGTGGAGTTACGAGAACAAAGCCCGATGCCTATGGATGGCTTCATCCAAGCAAAGATTCAAACCTGAGAACAAAGGAAAATGAAAGCATCTCAGTTCTAAACGACGCCTTTCTTTTAGACATATTAGAGGAACGGGTGAGAGAGATGAGTCTGTGTGACCATGTAACAGAAAACACCTGCAGCGTCTCGCATCCATTGTCTTTTTAATGTCTGATTCTATGACTTCTTGAAATCTAAGATATATTAAACATACTTTCTTTTGTGCCCCATAGTTATAACTGCTATTTTTTATTATTATTGTGAAAATACCGTACAGAGGGGTTACAATTACATGGGCAAGATAATGAGTACATTTCTTATCAAGCATTGCAGCCTCCTCCTGTTTCCCCTTCCCATCCCTTTCCATCTTCCCCCCACCCTCAAACCCCCTGCCCCCGCCAAAGTTGTAAAGTTCGTTTTTCAACATAATATCTTGTACATCTTATTGTTGCAATGGGTCCATCTGTATCCGTATTGAAACAATTTATTTTTTCCCTTCCCCCCACAAATTATACCAACATCAAATACGGTGAAAACAGGGGTTATACCTGGGGGAGAGACATACAAAGCAACAAAGAAATCATCTTATAAATATGTTAGAAATAATAGCAAGATAGAAAAACATTTGAGTCCTTATCTTGGGGTTCATTTCACCTAACATCAACTTATCTGACCATTTCTGCTTATCTCAGACACATACTAGTAATTGCAAATAAGGGAAACCATGGGACCTATGTTTCTTTGGGCCTGGCTTACTTCACTTAATATAATTTTTTCCAAGTTTTTCCATTTCCTAACAAATGGGGCAATGTCGTTCTTCCTGATGGAGGCATAGAATTCCATTGTGTATATATACCATATTTTCTTGATCCATTCATCTACTGAGGGGCATCTGGGTTGGTTCCATATCTTAGCTATGGTAAATAATTCTGCAATAAACATAGTTGTGCTGGTAGCTTTAGTATGGTCTTGTTTATGATCATTTGGGTAAATGCCCAAAATTGGGATTGCTGAGTCATAGGGGAGCTCTATGCGGAGTTTTCTGAGGAACCTCCATACTGCTTTCCAAAGTGGTTGAACAAGTTTACACTCCCACCAACAATGCAGTAAGGTTCCCTTCTGTCCACATCCCCTCCAGCATCTGTTGTTATTAGAGTTCTTGATTCTAGCCATTCTAACTGGGGTGAGGTGGCATCTCCATGTTGTTTTGATTTGCATGTCTTTTATGGCTAGGGAGGTTGAGCATTTCTTCATGTGTCTATTGGCCATCCTTCTTTCCTCTTCAGAGAAGTTTCTCTTTAAATCTTTAGCCCACTTATTTCTTGGGCAGTATGACTGCTCTGTTTAATGTACTGTGTGTTGTAGCTTATTGTTTCTGCTGGATCCCCCTCATGGGGCTTCAGGTGTTCTGTGATTTTCATCTGTGAGTAACACATTAGAGGGAAAAAAAAAGACTAAGAACTGAACACTTTTCAAAGTGTGAAGTGCAGGAGTACTTTAAAAATAAAGTATTTGCTTTACAGATGCTTTATGATATGATAGATTGGTCTGAACCTACTTTTAACTAAACTCTTGGGTTTTCAAACCACCCAAGTAGTACAAATTCTGGTTGCAAACCATCATGAAAATCAAATCCTGATTCTAGTTCCTTGGATGGTTGTGTGGGTATGTGTAAAAGAAGGTTTCTATTCAAGGAATAAGGGGGAATGGACTTTTCATTCTCTCTCACCTTCAGAATAGAGTCCTTTGGGGATCTTAGGTTTTACAATCCCATTAGACTACTTTGGGGTTGGCCCTGAATTTGATTTGTTTTGTTCCTAAACCCACAAACTGAGAATACAAATGATCCTCATGTATCTCAGATTTAGCCAGAGCCTTTCATTTAAAAGCAGCTAAACAGCGGCTCAGCTCACCCCTTTTCCTCAGTCTGTGACCTCAGTATTTCTTGTTTTCTTGTTACCCCATAGGCACCTTTCAGAAGATTAAACATTTTACCTAGTGCTTGCCATTGTTTTTTTTATCAGCTCAGTTAATCCTGGACCTAAATTGCTATTGTTGCATGGAAGATTTAATTTCCAAATACAGGTTGTTCCACTTGAAAATATACTGTATTATATGAAAGTCTAAACAAAAGATGTTAAATAGAGTAATTGTACTCATGACTTCTTTAAATAATAAGTGCTGCTAGAGCATTTAAAGAGTTGCTTTTACAGGTTATTAATTTAACTACATACAGAGAGTCTAGAAGCAAAACAATAAACTAAATTATTTGGAACCATAACAGTTGAAGAATACTCAGATCTATCCAGATTCTGACCTGTTCTAATTCCTGCCATTGTTACAACTCCGGTTTCTGACACCACAATCTAAATGGCTTTCTAACTAGTCTTTGCTTTTGCTTTTTCTCATCTATTCTTTTTCCTCCCCTTCTCCCCACTCCCCCTAACAAGGAAATCTAGAGGCCAAAGGGTATGATCCTATTTAGATAAAAAGTTAAATCATGGCTTGGTCTGTTCTAAACTGCCCTAGGTCTCTCCCATCTCTCTTTGACTAACAGCCACAGTCAGGACTGAGATGCAAAGCTCTCCCCTTCAGGGACTCAGCAGCAGCTCACCTCAAATCTTCCCCAGATAAGAAAAAACATTCTTGGCTCATGTCCTGTATACTTGCCTGCTTGGAGCCCTCTCCTCTCATTTGGCTTGCTAACTCATCCCCTTCAGGGCTCATTCAATTGCCATCTTCTCAATGAGATCTTCTGTGACTTCTAAAGCAGAAATCTCTCTCATCCTCAATCCAGGATACTATGTCACATTTCCCTGTTCCCTTTTATTCCATAGCATGTATCTTCCTATCTACTATCTAAAGACATGAATTAATCATTGCAAACTCTTAGGACAATGCTTTGGCACATAGTGATGTAAGAGTTATTGTAGTAAAGATAACGAAATGAATGTTTGATTTATCATCTCATTTCCTGAAGACAGGGACTATCTGGTTTATTATTTCATTGTATATCTCTAGCACCTACAACAATGATTAGCATATGATACATGCTCGAAGAATCCAGGTTGAATAAATAGAAATGTTTGTAAACAATAAGGATGATAGAAAATAATTTATTAAACAGTCATATTATATAGCTTGAGAAAACAGAACTATCCCACAAGACCTAGTCCTCAAAATCAACTCTTCAAAATGAAGTATAACTGAAATTCAAGGTTAAGAACTGTTTTGTAATGTGCCAAAAGGTATATTTATCTAAATGGCTATATTCTGAATGCCCCACTGCAGACCAGCACTCTTGGCTTACAATTCCCTAATGTGGCTCTACAAATAATGATTGAATATACAGTCATGTATTGGAATGAAAGAGAAGATTTACTTGTTCATCATTCAGTTTTTAGAAAATAATAAAAGGATGAAATTTCCGTTCCCTGGCAGGATGCAGGATAGTATGGAGGGAAAACAAATGGTTGGAATTGACAGCCTGTCCAACGTCTAACTCCTGGATTATTTGGGATAATCTCTCCACAGTCTGTCTCTAGATATCTTCATTTATATTTAACTGTGTCCCTAGACATGTCTACAAAGGCTGGTAGGAACAATTCTTTAATAAAAACAACCCAATCTTGCCTGGTGCTGGTGGCTCAAGCCTATGCAAGAGGCTGAGATCTGAGGATTGCAGTTTGAAGCCAGCCCAGGCAGAAAAAAGTCTGTGAAACTCTCATCTCCAATTAAGCTAGTAGTGGAGCTGTGGCTCAAGTGGTAGAGCACTGGTCTTGAGCAAATAAAGCTCAGGGACAGCACCCATGACCTAAGTTCAGGACTGGGACACATGCACACGTGTGCACATACATACACACACATACACATCTTCTTTGAACAAATCAGACATTCAGAAGATGAAGATGGTACAAGTGCTTTGTTCTTCCTGTTGGATTGCTTTGTAAAATTATAGATTTTTGCATTGGATAAGCTCCTTTCTCTTTGGCTCGTTTCCCTGCATAAAAATACTTTCACATCCCTGCCAAGATTCTGGCTATCCAAATGTGTCCAGTGAGGTCCAGAGTTCAGTCTGGCCCTGACATTAGCATCTTTCCATTCTGCCTCTTGAACAAATGGTATGCTCTAAGAGAGTAATGGTTGTAACAAGACAAAGACAAGTCCCCTTTAAGTATCAGATCTCACATTAAAGACTGAGGTTCTGAGCATAGCTGGCAGATAATCTCTAAGAGATTATTAATATTAAGAAAAGACAAGTTAGTTTGTTCTAGGCCTGTCAGTACCAGGTTTTACATGAAAGTTGGTGGAAGTCTGGCTAGCATACGTTTCTTTCAGTGAGCAGTAATTTAGCTTGAAATACCTATCAGTTCATCTCGGAATCATATTACTCATTTTGGTCAGATAAGAAGTATAACAGTTTATTCTTCTTTTCCACCCAACCAAGTAAAGGCAAAACTACCTACATATATTTCTATTAAAATAATTAGATATAATTGCCTTTTAAGACGCTGATACTTGTTAGAGTATGCTTTCAATCTTCTCTATAGTTGCACACATGAACACATGAAATATACTTTTACTCTCTCCAACACTGCTCCCTTCTCTTATGCAGACATGGCCAGCATTCTAATAGCCATTGACAAATGAAAATGGTCCTAGCTTTTAAGAAATGTAGCCTTTGGCCAGGCATGGTGCCTCATTCCTGTGATGCCAGCTCACTGGAAGGCTAAGCTAGGTATACCACAGTGTGAGGCCAACTGGGGCACAAGAGTGAGATCCTGGGCTGGGAAGGTGGCTCAGTGGTAGAGCGCTTGCCTTGCATGCATGAGGCCCTGGGTTCGATTCCTCAGCACCACATAAGCAAAAAGAAAAAAAAGCCGGAAGTGGTGCTATGGCTCAAGTGGTAGAGCGCTAGCCTTGAGCTGAAGGACTGTGGGACAGCGCCCAGGCCCAGAGTTCATGCCCCACGACCGCCCCCCCCCCCCAAAAAAAAGAATGAGATCCTATCTATATGAAAAACAAAGTAAAAAAGAAGACTGGAAGTGTGGTCAAGTGACAGACTGCTCCTCCACCAAGCTCAAGGCCCTGAGTTCAACACCCTAGTCCTACCCAAAAAAAAAAAAAAAAAAAGACAAAAGAAAATCCTTGCTCCAATAAAGGTGATAGCTGACAAACACCTACAAAGTAGGTCTCTGAAAGAGACCTAAGGGCTGGTGGGAGAGCACAGATGGACTCAATCTAGCAAGAAGAGGCTGGAGAGAATCAGAGAGTTCTGAAAGAATTGACATACAGATTGAAATTTGAAGGAGTAACAAGAGTTTGGTGGGAAACTACCAAGAGCATCCTAGAAAAGGGAACAACACAAAGGTCTACCGGTGAGAGAACCTGACCTGTTCCAAAAGGAAAGAAATACAATGGCTATGGTTCTTAAGATGGAAAAAGAAGATGTAACTGACCAGCCATGAGGCCATGGAGATCAGCAGAGGCATGCTCACAGATGTGTTGATAATAAATTCAGGAATTTGGGCTTAATTCTAACAGCAATGGGAAAGCTGTTGTTGAATAGGTTTTGAGCAAGAGTGGTAAGAGATAAACATTTCAATCACCTCTTAAATAAATGGTTAAGTCAGAAGAGCACTCTAAATTGTGGGAGTCCAATTTATGAAGAGGTAGTGTTCCACAGTGTAAAATCCAAGCAGGCTTTAAATAAGCAATTTTTGTTTTCCTTTACAACACTGTAGGAGACCATTAACCTCATCAAATGGAAGCCTTTGACAAGTTTTTTATTCTAGATGAGTAGAATTTAGGAATGATCCACAAAGCCTACCATAGAAATAGTCATCTATGTCAGGAAAAAAAAATAAGTAAAAGGCAGAGTTTAACTTTATAAGTATTCCACATAAAAATACAAATCTACATCTCAACCACATATTAATATCATAGATTAATTTCAGAACTTCAGTATTGGAAAGGATGTTAAAGATTATTTGGTTCAATGCCTTCTTTTCAAAGATGAAGATCGTATTCCAAGTTATTTCTTTGCCAGATCATCAAATAAGCAATTACTTTAAGATATGGATTTTTTTTTGTTGAAAGACTCCAGTATATTATCATGGGTAACTGAATTTTTACAATAAATGGAAAACAAGTATTTTGGCCCTGATATTTGATTACCAACTCTGTTCACAAGCTTCCAAATAGCTTTCCATGCCCCTACCTATTATTATGAGTATGAACATCCTTGTGTAGTCTGCTGATTCTGCACTAGATGATTCATGTAGGAAATCAGGCTGCTGTGTCAACCTGCAGCCCTATGGAGAGGCCCACGTAATGGGGAACAGAAATCTCTTACTGCCAGAGAGGAACTGAAGCCTTTCTGTGGGTCATGCCAAAGAACTTGGAAGCAGATTCTCCAGGCCCAGAGAAGCTAAGAGATGATGATAGCCCCATTGACAGCCTGGGAAGAAACTTACAAGAGGCCAGAAGTACCCAGCTAAAGCATTCCTAGAGTGTGCAGCTAAATGTATACACCACTCTGTGTCCATCATTTCAATCACTGCAAAAATATGAATTTAAATGAAAACTATCACTTTCTAGTTCTGAGCAGCCTTAGTAGGATTTTGAGTTAAGAGGGAAACAATTGACCAGTAATGATGGCAATCAGATACCAAATAATCATGGTTCTAATTAAATAATAGCTATGGAATTTTGCCCTTGAAAGGAAAACTCCAGGTGAAGCAGAATAGTGGCCTGACCTCCCTTTTAAGTTCTACGTTCCCTTTTTTTCCATCTAATTATGCACTCTGCAGTTCATCCCACATGTTTATTAAGCTCTTTCTGCACATCAGACAGAGAGGATACAATAATAAACTAGATAGACAAGTCTCCAGGCTCTTATAAGTTTTATCTGAGGTGGGAAAGAAATCAAGCAATTACAACACAGTGGCAATTTATCAGGAAAAACGTGAGAGTGTATTGAAAACATCTTAGCAGGGTACCCATGCTATCCATCTGTTTTGGTGGAAAGAAATGTAGGGGAAGGGTCGGGAAAAACCTTTTGGTAACTGACATCTAAGCTGGATGTTAAGGTGCCAGAAGATATTTCAATTGAAAAGCACTCCCTGTACAAAGGCCTGAAGGCAAGCAAGTTACATTTAGTGATTTAAGATTTTCAACTTCGATACTGCAGGGAGGGAGGCTGGGCACAGGAAGAGCCCCAGAGGAGTATAGCCCAAGGAACAGCACAATTCCTTAGGGAGGGTTTCTCTTCAGCAGAGATGACATCTGGGGAAATTTCAAAAATAAAAATCTTTAGGCCTATTTTACCTCCTTTCTGGGAGCACTTATTTCTGTAATATGTATGTAATATTATAATGCATATATTATATAAAGTGATTATAGTCATCATTACTTGACAAAGATGATGTATGTAGTGACAGGAATGTTGAGGTTGGAAAACCTGCTCTGAATCCTGGCTTCAAAAGGTTCATAGCAATCTCAGGCAGCATGATGTTGAGAGGAAATAACAAATGTAAAGCAACCTGCACACACTAGGTACTCAAAGAATTCTCTGTTCCAGTTGCCTTGGTTCTGAGATCCAGCTGACCTCTGAGCTGTGGGTGCCATTATGTACCCTGACCACCTGGAGGAGGCTGTTTCTCTTAATCACCTCCACCTCCCTCCCCTACCCCCCCCCCCCTTCTCTTTTAGGTTCTAGCCTTTACTCTCTTGCCCAATGAACACTTCCCTGGACTAGACAGGCCTGAGGCACCCTACCATAACAACTCCAGTTCAGAGTAATCAGCTCCTCGGGCAAGAATTGTACCCAAACACAAAGACATCCTCCATTCACAAGCTGTACTTGATATTTGCATATGTACTTGGCCTCAATTACTCTTTTTGATAATATTGTGAAGTATTATAATCACTGTTTGGCAGATAAAAGCTTTGAGCTCCCATAGGTTAAGTGTGGTTCTTCCTGACCTAAGCTTTGAGTGCACTGCCTCATTTTCTAAAGAGTTCTGTCAACTTAATAAAGGCTGCCTCCCGGCAAAATTGAAAAAAAAAAAAAAGGGACATGTATTTTAAGGTCTACTTTCAGTTTCTTGTAAATAGAGAAACTTGGGCTTTTACAACCATGTAACTATTCATCAGTTTCTAACTTTGTGGCCTTTCATATGTATTTCAAAGTCTCCACAAACACCACAGGCAGATAGATCAGTGACAGTCAATGATCTTCTCAGTGTACTAACTGGGCCTTGGGACCAACCCCAGCATTTCAGTGGAGATGGGTCATTTTCTATGCTATACCCATCTAGCTATGCTCATTGTAACAAAAAATTAGGTCTCTTCTGTTCTTTGTATTCTAGGTCCAAGATCGGGATTTGAACTCGGTACCTGCCTCTTTAGTTCATCAGCTAGTCTCTGCCAGCTGAGCCTGGCCTCCAACCCCTAAGCCGCTTTTCACCATAGCCTTATTTCCTTAAAAGATCAGTTCTAAAATCTGTCTCTTCTGTGAAAATGAGAGCACAAATGTAAGATTCAATCACGGTTAATAATCAGGTTTTGCTCGTGCTTAAGTAGGAGGGAAAGAAATGCAAATGTGAGGTGATATGGGGAGGGGGTGAATAACCAAAGCTCACCATGTGATGACAGGTTTTTTTTTTCAAGAATCTAATTATCCTGTTTAAACCAGGCAGTTTACAGAGCGGTGCGGACAGATATGGTGATTGACATCTGTAATAGGAAATGGGCACAGTGTTTCCTCCGGGAGAGGCACCTGGAAAGCTGAGCTCCGCGGGCGGCGGCAGCCGAGGGGGAACAGTTCTAAGAATCCACAAGGCTGCCTTCCTCCCACCAGAAACTTATCCGCCCGTGGAAACGGCAAACACCGCCTTCTTCTACTTGGCTTTAGGGGGAAGGGTGCTCCCCGGGAGCACCTTGGGGCAGCGAGACTGGCACACCTCACTCGGGCCTGTGTGAGGATCAATCAATCCATCGACCCATCAGTAACAATAAACCCTCCGGGCTATGAATCAGCCACGTGGAGGTCTGCGGCGGCGGCCGGCCCGGCCCCGACTTCCTGCGGGGCTTCCTGCGAGCCTCGGGCTGGGGGGGCTCGGGCCGTGGGCATCAGGAAGCCGGCGGGCGGCCCGGCGGCCTCCAGGCCGGCTGGAGAGCCTGGGTTGGGGGCCGGGACGGGGAGGGGGACCTCGGGAGGGGGGGTGGAGGGGGGGACGACACAGGCCTTCAGGGCGGAGATCCGATCCTGAATGACCACAAAAGTTTGGGGCTCGGCTTTCCCGGGCGCGGAGCTGTGGGTCCAGGCGTGGGGGGGAAGTGCTAAGTTAGTTACCGGGGGGGGGGGGGCGGGGAAGAGGAGGAACGGACGCGGCGCAGGGTGGAGGAGAGGAGGGAACTGCGGATCTGGAAAAAGGGCAGGTAGGGAGCGAGCGAAAGTGGGGAAAGCCCGGCGAGCCAGGCGGGCGGGCCGGCCCGAGCGCTGCGGAGGCCGCCGGAGGGAGGAGTGCGGCGGGAAGGGCCGGGGAGGTGTCGCCGGGAGGGGAGTTCCGGATCTGGAGGCGGAGAGGACGGCGGGCGTTGCGGCCGGGGTGGGGGAAAGGCCGGGAGGAGGAGGAGGAGGAGGAGGAGGCGGCGGCGGCGGCGGGGGAGGGGGAGGAGGGAGGGAGGGAGAAAGGGGGAAACAGTGGCGGCGGCTGCGCCGGGCTGTTGAGTCTCCCGCCGCTCGAGGAAGATGAGGCTGAAGATCGGGTTCATCTTACGCAGTCTGCTGGTGGTGGGAAGCTTCCTGGGGCTCGTGGTCCTCTGGTCCTCCCTGTCCCCCCGCCCCGACGACCTGAGCCCGCTGAGCAGGATGAGGGTGAGTGACCCGCGCGGCCCCCCGCGCCCGCCAGGCGGCGGCGACCTGCAACTTGTTTTTGTTCGCGCGCGCGCGCGTGTGGCCCGGGCGGGGGGGCGGCGGGCGGGGGTCGCGGGCGTGGGCGCCGCAGCTCCGCAGGTGGTGCCGGGCGCCGCGCCGGCCGATCGGGGGCGCCGATTCCCCCCCACACCCTCCCCCCGGTACCGGGTCCCCGCCTCCTTCTCCCCCCACCCCCGCCAGCCGCCCCCTTTCCTCCCGCGCGCTCCCCCCCCCCCCCGCCCCGGGGCTCCACCGCCGGCATCCGAGCTGCGGTGGCGGCTGGGGCGGACGCTCTCCCGCCGGGACCGCGGGGTGGAACCGGAGCGCTGGGTCCCGGGAAAGTGGGGGTGACATCCGACTCTCCAGCGCGGCGACCCCCGCGGTGGCGGCTGGAGGACGCGGGGTTGGGTCCAGGCTGCGGCCTGTGGCGCGTGCAGGCCCAGAAGGAGGCGGGATGCGGTCGCCGCCACCACCACCGCCGCCGCCGCCACCGAGGGCCGGTGGGCCAGGCCCCACGGGGTCGCCCTTCCTTCCGCCGCCGCCCGTCCGCGGGGAGGCACACAGCGGGGCGAGGGGGTGGGGAGGCCGGGGTACCCCGGTCCGGCCGCCGAGCAGCGGGGGAGGACGATGGCGCCCCGCCTCCGCCCCGCTCCACCGAGCGCGCGCTGCCCGCTTCCACTCCAAGGGCCGGGGCCTCGCCCTGCCCTGGCCGTTCCTCCGGTTTGCCTGGACGACCGGTGGTTCGAATCCTTCCCCTTCCACCCTCCTCCCCTTGGGCTCGCCGCGCTCCGATCCTGCTTCCTCTTTCCCGGCTGAAACTAAGTAACTTGCGCCGCGCCGGGGCGCGGAGCTGGCGGCTGCCCCGCGGGGACGCATTTGTCTGCCGCCTCGGACGCGGGGTGTTAGCCTTGACACCCCGGGCTTTTCCGGGCTTAGCCTGACGCCTGGGGAGCCTTAGTTACCGCGAGCCCGGCGCGCGCCGGGCACCGACCCAGCCAGCCGTTGGTGGATGGAAGGAGCTGGCTCCTTCCCGCCCCCCTCACCCTCCGCGTGACCCCTTCTTCCCGGCGAACCGTCGTAACCCCCGCCACCCTCCGCCTTTTTCCTCCGAGACTTCGCGCACCCCTCCCCCTACGGGCCCCAGGAGCCAAGCGTGAGGGGTTCGAGGCCCCGGAGAAACAGGAGTTTGTAGGCGTTCCCCTGTGCAGAGTGCCTTTTGCAGGGAAGCGGAGCCGTGCCTGGGTGTGATCGTCCTCCCTGACTTTCCTCCTGCGGAGCTGGCCCCCCCTGGCAGCTTTTGGGACGTTGGGAATCCCGGGGAGAGTGTGTCCCCCCCCCCCCCCGTCGGATCTGGCCCTGGTCACAACTTCAGACGCACTCTGGGGACGGTGGGCATCCGGGCTGGGTTGGAGCCCCACCGGGTTATCTAAGGGATGGATTTTTGGTGACGTGTCACCTGTCCCTTTTGGGTGGGTTCCTGGCTGCCCTGGGGCATGGGGGCCTGGCTTGGCATTGTTGCTCTCCCACATAGCTGCTGGGATCACGGACCGTGACACTTGATTGGGAATATTTAGAGTCCTCGAATGGCCTTTCATGAGGGGGTTAGCCCCTGATTCTCTAGGAGGAAAGTTACGGGGAAATGGACAAACCTAACGGTGTCCAGGATGTCCTTTACTTCAGCGCGGTACCCCTTCCCAAACTGAGATACTGGTGTTGAGACCCGCTCAGCCACACAGCTCGTTTAAGGATGGCGTGAGGTGATGAAATCCTGATTGCTGTGGTCCTTTTTTGGGGGGGATAAAGTTTGTCAGTGGATCCATTGTGATTTCTCACAGGTGCAAGATAGAGGCTAGATTTTATTATTTACCAACATAAATTAACATTCGAGAGAATGCTTAGGTATCAGAAGAGTGAAACGCTTTAACTTTCCCAGGCAAACAGTAATCCAGGCGAGTGTAGGAGGAGTGTATAACTCATAAGAGTGTAGAGACTCTCCATCATCCAAAGAACTCCTGAGACCCAGCCCTGGAAGAGCCGCTGGTATGGAAAATTCTTGAGTTTCTCCTCCTCCCCAGGTGCCATCCATTATGAGAACCTTGCTTCTCTAATGCTGGGCTCTCTCACCAGCCCATCTTAAATGGCCTGAAATAGGCTAGAATAATTAGTCACATGTAGGTTCTGTCTTTACTTTTAGCATGCTTGTTCTGTGTGTGTGTGTGTGTGTGTGTGTGTGTCTTGTACTATCAGTATTCTCATTCAACAAAATGAAGTCTGTTAAGATCTGGACCTTCCTTAACTTATTACATTGTTTTATTAGTGTAAATTTATACAGATTTTTGATTTTTACTTTAGATCTGCCCACTTGTAAAGACAAGGGAAACATTCCTTACCCTCTCCTGTTTGAGTCTTTGCCCTTTAAAAGGAATTTGAAAAAACGATCTTACTGTTCCAGTCCTATTTTGTTGTTTGGTTTATTGTCCATCGATTTACTCAAACAGTTTTGAATGCCTGCTTGACATCAGGTATAATGCTAGAAATTAAAGAAGCACTCTTTGCCCTTAACCTCACAGGTCTTGTAGTATAGCGAAATACACATTAACCAAGCCTCCATAAACAATGTTGCTACATTCTGTGAGTGGGGGGATGGGGAGAGGTGGTCATAAAAGCATTCCCTGAAGAAATTACATTTGAATTGAAATCTAAGAGATGAAGAGGAGTTGTTGATCTGGGAGTAGGACTAGACAGTTTTGGAAGGAGTAATAGAAATAAAGATTCTGAGGCAGGAGGTATGGAGAACAAAGCGCGGGACTGGAAGACGAGTGGAGTTGGAACATGCAAAGGGAGAAGAGAGGTGGAATGGTGTTACAAAGCTAGGGATGTGTCTTACACACCATACTCAAGATTTAGGTCTTAAGAGCAATGGGAAGATGGACATGATCATGTTTGTGTTTTGAAAGACCACTGTGAGTGGCTGCGGGAAACATGCATATGATGGACATAGAAGAGATTATATAGCTCAGATGACAGGTTACATTGCTTGTTTGGTTTGGCTGAGGAGTTGGGGAGATGAAGAATGTACTTTTAATTCATGAACTGTTAAAGATGCAAAGACCTCTGGGTTTGGTGGGATTGGATGTGTGAGTGAAGATATTAAGAGGTCTAGGATAATATTCTGAAAAGTTGGGATGACAGCATTTGGACTTTTTCTGTTGTACTTAGTTACTTTTTTTTTTTTTTATGCCAGTTAGCCTTGTAAAAATGTAGAAAGTTCCTTTAATGAAACAAATTATAGTATGTTTCAGATTGATACCCTTTCCCTCAGATTTTAGACCTGAATGTTTAAAGTTCAATCATCACCTCTGAAATAAAAGTTTGTAATGGAAATCTTGACACATTTTTAACTTTGGCAGTTCTACTGAAAGGTTCAGTGCTGGTAAAACACAGAGATACTTCTCTTTAAATACAGCCCTTAATACCGAACCATTAATGCCACCTACGTTCCAGACAATATGTGATAGGACCTAATTCAGGTACTACTCTAAGGCCAAGATGACTATGTGATATACAAGCTGAGAGATTGGAAAGGAATATCAATGAAATGAGGATTTGTGGCAGATTTGACCACCCTGTGTCAATTCCGTGTTAACGCGTCCAAATCATTTTTCCTTGCTAATACCCATCCTTGTGAACCGAAAAGTTGTGACCTTGACCTAGAGTCTGTTTCACATAGTTAATACTATTAGGGATGGAGCCAAGTAAGCAGGGTAGTCACTGTTCTTTCAGTTTTTCTTCCCTGACAGGATCATTTTTTTGTTTTCTTGTCTCTTCCCAACCCTCCACCACCTAACCACCATCATAATAATTTTTTTTAAAAATCCCCATATCACTAAAGAAATCCAGGTTTATAGACCTCCTCAAATTAATGCAAACCCAGGTATGTTTTTCAGGGTTGAGAATTAGAAAAGCTTTTTCTTTTCCTAGAATTTCTGGTAAACCAAACAGAGCTTCAGACCATGGATAGCCCTTTGGGGAGAGAGCTAGTCATAGACTTTCTGTCCTGTCTCTACTTGATGCTAAGTCTGAGCAGGCACATAATCAAATTTTTTGTTAGACAACATGAAGTAAAATACATCCATGTCTTCCCCAAAGGATTGGGTTTGCGTGCCTGAAATGTTTAGTGGCGTCCTAAGAATTTCTGTATTTAGAATTTCTATGGAGGGGTTTCCTACTTCGTGGTCTTAGTAAGGTCAGTCATCGACCTTCTACAGCCAGAATCTCCATCTCTTACCTCGGTAAGACTGTAGAGAATACTGAGAGTATCTGCTCTCAAGAGCTTATGTTCATCCTACTTTAGGAAGGGGGTTGAGAGAGGAAACAAGACATCCCTTGATCCAGTAGCAATGTAAAGAAACTATGAGAGCTATATCACAAGGGTGTATTTCATTAACAGCCAAACTAATTGGCAGAAACGTTTAAGATGCCATCTGGGAGTGTACAGATACCAGTAAGGGGAATAAAAACTGTTGGACAACAGATTTGGGTCATTCTTTTGTGACTTATGCTAGCTATGTAGGATAAAATAAGATACATGTAATTGGGGTTTCTGTATAAGTTGTGTTAGGCCTGTCAGTAATAGGTTGGAGGAAGAGAAATGAATGCATCATGAATGCAAAGTAAATTCTGAGCTTGAGCCACCTGTAAACAGAATATTTGCCCAAATTCAAACTTCACAGAGTTGGACGGCAAGATTTCAATATAGGAAGTAGCTGTTATGTGCAGGAAAATCATGATGATGATTCAGCTTCCAAGTAGATAATGGTCTTTGTACTGAGTTCATATTCCTGCAGATTGAATATATAGTCTAACAAGAAAAAGTAACTAAATTAGAACATTTAATTTCTAAAATATAATTGACAAAGGCTATTAAAGGGTTTATGATTGTTTTTATATGAGGCAGAAGGAGAAGCATAAAGTGGAATTCACATAAATGGTGATGAAATTTTTGTAACAGTTGGATGATATATTGATATTATAAACTATATTATAAAATATAGTACGATTCCCTCAACAGTTATTTTACATATTTTTGAGTGTTTTTACATGTCACTTGTTGCTCTAGGCATTGGAGATTGAATAGAGTGGAGAAGTTAGACAATCCTGGCCTAGGAAGATGTTACTCAATTCTTGACATAATGGCCACATAGTGTAGGCATCCATAATAGCAATTTTGTAAATATATCTATGTGCTGAAGAATATCGAGAGTATCTAATGTGAAAGTATTTGTTCTCAGAGCTTACATTCTACTTGAGGACACACACACACACACACACACACACACACACACACACACACAGAGGTAAGGCATGCATGTGCTAGACCACCAATCTTCCATTTGCACAATTCCTGTGTTTCAGGCTTTCTTTTGTTTTCTTGTGAGGCACTGGGCTGTGCAGAATGTCAAGGGCACAGACTCTGGTCTGCTCAGAGAGAGAAGCTGTATGAATTTGTAGCAGTCATAAAAAGGTGTTTTTACAGAGGTGTGGGAGGTGGGAGTTGAGAAGGAAAAAAACCCACACCATAGTATGTGGCTAGAACTTGAATGTCAGTGGGCTTAAGTCAGGTAGAGTTACAAGGAAGAACAAGGAATAATAGTGAGACCAAAAAGAAATCCATGTATTTTTGTTTGTTTTGTATTTGTGTCCGTAGTGGGGCTTGAACTCAGGGTCTGGGCACTAGCCTTTTTGCTGAAGCTTGGCTCTCTACCACTTGAGCCACACCTCCACTTCTGGCGTGTGGAGGTTCATTGGACCTTCGTATCCTGGCTAACTTTGAACCACAACCCTCAGAGCCCAGCTTCTTGAGTCGCTGGGATTGCAAGCATGAGCCACTAGTACCTGGCTAGAAGCTCAGTTTTACTGGTGAAAAAAATGTTGGAAAAGTTAAGCTTGGGTCATATTTAAAGGAAATTAAATAGCAGGCTATTTCAGCTTTAGAGTAGCTTTTTCAGGGGAGTTGAAGAAATTGTGACATTAACTTAGCAATTCATATTGAACCATTCAGATATTGTTGAGTAGAACTAACTGGACTCCATTGCTGTGGACATTGTAGGTACCATACAGTAGAAAATAACAGTGATAATAGATTACATGTGTTGAGTCCTTGCTTTGAGCAGGTAAATATTCTGCATGTTGTTTAATTGTAATGGAAATCCTCTAAGTCTGATCTGAACCTACCTTTATACATGAATCTGCTACCTCTAGAGAGATGAACGCTGTCCAAGCTGTCTAAGCTCATTTACTTAGTAAGCACCAGGGCCAAGATTCAGTCTCAAGTGTCCCAACTTTAAGCTCTCCTCTCTGACCCTGTACTCCACAGATTTTTAACAACATAGACAAGTTCCTATGGAGTGCACTGAAAGCAGGATACGTAGGCAATAGAATAATTTCAGTTAAGAGAATGATATGGAGGCACAAAAAAGATCATTCATGGGAAGTCAAGGAAGGTCAGGAAAGATGATAGCTGAGCTGAAGCCTAGGGGAAGCCCTGGTAATCTGAGGGAATTGCATTCCAGACAGAGGGAACAAGAATTGCAAAAGTCCCAGAGCTTGGACTGAGAGGTGGTGTGTGGCTGGTACCTGTTGGTTTAGAGAGAGAGTAGTACTGGATAAACTCAAAGATGTAGTCTTGATTCAGGTCATGAGAAGTATAGCTACTGAGGTCAGTTATTAGGGTGATTATTTGTTGCAGTTTGCATTCATTGTCCCTTAGCCTTCATCCTTTCACTAAGTATCTTGAGTTGAATGGTAATTTGTGTGGGTCCAAGATAAAATAAGTGATCACATTTTGTTTGGTCACAGGATTTTGTGCCTAGATGTAAAGACAAATAATTGCAGTAAAATGAGAATTGTTACTAGCTAAATCCACCAGGACCCACATAGAAGCAGCACCTACTATAATGAGATTGGGTGCTATCAGACAGCTTGTCTTAGAAAGAACATCTTACCTCTAAGAGAGCAGGAGGAAAGCAGTCAAGTATATGGAACAGTATGAAAGATGATGATCAACCCTGGGGACATGATTGGGCCCTGGAAAAAAAAATAGAATATGAGACAGGAAACATGGTCAGGACCATCAGCAAATTCAAGCGCTACACTCTGGAAAAAGCTGGTTAAGGAAGGATGTACCCATAGCCCTGGAGGAATAATCTACTGATCTAACCAGTAGTACTTAGATCTAGAGACAAAAGAATTGTTTAGCATCTTGGATGGTACAGAGGTAAATTAGTTAGTAAATAACTAACTGGCTAGGGGAACTGCCAAATGAGAAAGAAGTTGAGGTGGTAAACAGTAATCTTCACCACCTACCATAGGAGAGAAAGAAAACCATAAGAATAAGAGAGACACTAGACCCATGTTGTTTGCTACTGTATTTAGGTGGCTCTCCATCAAAGTGGTGTGTGAGTATATAGATAACTGTATATGTTTTTAAGACTGATCTGTAATCATGTAGTTGTGATGACATTAGAGAGTAGAGTACATACTAGATATTATAACATATATTAGGCATTTCTTTGTCTGTCTGGACTCCAGTAACTTGTAAACTCATAACTAAAAAATTGGTTGGAAAAGAAATTTTATCCCTAGAACCTTAGGAAAAGTTTTAGTCTTCAGTATGTTAATTTGGCTGATGTGTATTTGAAGAAAGAGAATATCAAAATTGTGTGTGTCCAGCATTTCAGTAATCTGTGTAAAGATTATAAAACGATAATTTCTTTGTAAAATGAGATTTCTCTTTTAACTCTAACTCAGCCTTGTGACTCTTCAAAGCAGCAACAGAGACACCTCAAATGGCAACTACCCATGGCTTAAGTCCTTCAGATCAGGAAGAGCTACTTCAGTTATTTCATTTGCTAAGAATCCTGGATATTTCAAAATGAGAAATGTTCTCATTTTGACTCCATTACAAATTCCCTTCTGAGCTCCCAAAGCCTTCGTAGTGTTTTCAAGCATTGCTCCTGAGAAGCAGTTAAACACGCCAGCAGGGAGACCCGATTCAGTTCACTGAATACAAGGACTGGTATACTGAAACTTGAGGAAGAAATTAACTTTGCATTATCTAATTAGGTTTATGGGATTGCTACAGAGCAGCCTGGCTTCCCAAATCTAGAAGGTACAATTAACTGTGGTATTATATCAATACCAACTAGTCTGCTAATAGGTTTCTAAACAAAGCAATTGGAATTTGTTAGCACCAAACATTTTTAAAAAACTGGATGAATTAAAATTAAATCACATACTATTGGGAACCATTCTATATGGGAATAAATGGCCTAAACAATTTTACCATCTTTTATTTTTGTTCATTGCCTGGATTTAGGAATATGTTTGGGCTCTGATAGGTGAGATAGTTCTCAGCAGCAAACTTACATCTGGCTTGGATATAATTCTAGCATTTGTAGTTCTCTTATGAAATTATTTTATACATGCTTTAGCACTTACATGTTGAGTCACTATGTACTCACTAGAAATGTGTGTACCTAATATAAGAACTTGGACTTGGTATTAACTGAAAAAGGCATTATTTGAGAAAGTGCCAAAATAGGTTTGTCATTGTACCAGAAATGCAGTATTTCTGTTTATTCAATAGCTTGTATTCTCTCTGACTTCTGATTTTCCTCGTAGTAACAAGAACAAGGAAAAACAAAACACCTTATGGTAAGATAGTGTCTTTAATGAGAGCGAAGTTTTCAATTAGCTGTTAACAACTACAATGCCTGCCTCCATCTCCAGCTCAAACCCTTGATCAAAAACTAATCCATAGACTTAGTTATTCTCAGACTGTTAATGCAGTATGAGAGTGAGTGTGGAACAATTTTCTAGAGTGTTAAGAACTAGCATTTGTATACAGTGTTAACATGACATCAGTACAATATTTTATACTTGTATGGTATTTTCTTTTTGATATATTCCAGTATGGCATAGTTGTGCATTACAAAAGTAAAGACCTAATTCATGATGCTTAAAGTGTGGTTCTTCTCATAATTTACTATTGCACTTTTTTTATTCTGTTGAGTTTGAAACTTTCATATGTATTTTTATTGTCATCTGTTATTACCAAACTAATACAACCTTATAACCTTGGCATGAAACCAGATTATCAGAGTGAGTCATGTGGGTGTCATTTTGCCAGAATTTGACAAGGATGTCTGGATAAAGTTGTGTAGCTATAGATCATATCAAAGGAGGAACATTATAATGAATTCTATTTCTACTTATATAGTTATGAAACATATATAGTGAGTTATGTAAACAATATAGTGAGATTAAATCAATTAAGATATTTGTATGATTGTGTAAGTGCTGCTATGAAAAATATTCCTTTAGTAAGTGTTCTTTATCAGTAGTAGCATCCTGGATACTTAGAAAAGACACACTTTGTAGGTCCATTCCAAAAATTGTTTAAACATTTTCTAAAATATTTATCTTATTAAGAAGAGAATCTTCCCCTCCTCCTATGGTGCTGGAGTTTGTACTAAGGTCCTTACACTTTTTAGGCAGATGCTCTACCACTGAAGCAATAACTGTAGCACTGTTTCTTCAGGTTATTTGTCATATAGGGTCTCATGTTCCTGCCCAGGGTGGGCATTGGACTACTTTCACCTCATAGCTAGGATTATGAGCCTGTGTCATCTCACTGGCCCAGGACTAGGTTTTAATTGTGCTGATTTGCAACAACTTAAATACCCCTACCTGGCAAATTATTTTCTGGCAATTTAGTGTTTTGCCATGCAGTTCTTGCTAGATGTGCTAGATGATTTGATCATTATACTCCTTTAACATTTAACTAATTCTATAGAATTAACCTTTTAAATCTCTAATACAGCCAAGTAAGTCACATAAATCTTAGTATTTGTTCCCTTTACAACCCGTTCCCCAGGTTTTATTTCTTTTCTTTTGAAAGAAAGTATTTAAATCCCTCTGTTCAAAAGCCCTAATTTTTTGCCAGAATGATTTAAAATGAATAAAAAAATCCATTAGATTTTTGGCAAATATGTTCTCAATTATGGTACAGACTAAATGACTACAAAGTGCTTTTTAGAGTAATGGAATAGAAATGACTAAAATCTTATTACTTTATACATGCCGTTCTCTTCTATGGTAGATATTTATTTTCTTACACTAAAAAATATCAATGTCAAGATTGAAAATTTTGATAAGATGAATACATATATAATTACACATATTATATATATATATATACTTTTCCAGTGGTATTGGGGATTTAGCTGAGGAGGGCTTCCTATTTGCTAGGCAGGTGCTGTACCACTTGAGCCACACCTCCAGCCCCTTTTTTCCATTGGTTAGTTTCAAGGTAGGCTCTGACTTTTTATGTTAGTATCTGCATAGGCTTCAGTTCTCTTTGTAATTCCTATATCACTGGGGCTAGCAGGTGCCCAATACCATCCCTTGCCACTGGTTGAAATAGAGTCTTGCCAACTTACTCTGTGTCCAGACTGGCCTTGCGCCATCATACCTCTCCCAAGTAGCTAGGATTATAGGCTTGAGCTATTACGCTTGGCTTATAATTGTGTTTTAATATTTAAGCAAAGGATAGCTAGAATAAGGAAGTATAGTTGTGCAGTTTCATTAACTATTGCTCCTTGGGTGCTGATGACATCAGAGGAAATTTTAAGCGCAATATTTGCTAAAGAAGGTGCTAGAATGCCTCTGTTTTTGTGGCCAATTATAATTAATTTGTTTGCAGTTCAGGGAAATCATAGTGGTAAAGAAAATATATAGGTTTAGCAATTAAAAAAAATCTCTTCTGAAACATGCTAAAAGAGGATGATTTCAAATACCTTTTCATTTTTATTTTTTGCATGGGTAGGTGGGGTACCAGTACTGGGGCTTGAACTCAGGGCCTGGGTGCTGTCATTGAGCTTTTTTGGCTCAACACTAGTGTGCTACCACTTGAGCCACAGCTCTACTTCTGGTTTTTTGGTGGTTAAGTGGAGTTAAGAGTCTTGTGAACGTTCCTGTCTGGGTTAGCTTGAAATTGCAATCCTTAGATCTCAGCCTTCTGAGTAGCTGGAATTGCAAGTGTGGGCAACCTGTGCACAGCACTGTAGTATTTTAAACAAATATATTTTTCTGTCTTACTCTTCTTTTAACTCTGTCTTAAAGTAAACTTAGAGAATGTGGAAGCACAGCAAGAATTTGAAGAATAGTACCAACCTACAAACACAGAGCCTAACCTGCTGTCTTCTCCAAACCCTGCTGTTTTCTTAGCATGAGAAAAGAATCACTGCTATCATCCTAAGCATTGGTCTAACTACATATAATGCTACATCATTATTGTCATTTTTCCAGTGTCCTGTTGAAAAGTGGGAAGAAGTTTCAACATGGAATATAGTTTCTTTTTATTTTCCATTGATTACTGCCACAGGACTGATGCCAGCCTGTACCCATGACTAAATTGAAGAAAATCCCAGCCAGAGTCTAATGAATAGTTTCACTGTGGTGCCATCATGTTTCATAAGAGACAAATATATCATCCTTGACCTCTATTCAATTAACTGGTAATATGAAACAGAAAGTAAATATTAAAATCTTTGTTATATATTGGCAATAATTACATCCTGAAGCTCCAGTAAATGGGTTCAGAACATTCATCCTGATTTCCATCAACTTCTTTAGCTTATATAACAGGCATTTAAGTTTAAAGGTAATTGTGTCTTGTGTAGTGAGTAATGACTTCGAAAGGCTGACACAATGCATAGTAAAAGGAAGTTGTTATAAAGGGGATACATTAAGGAATAAATTTTTTTGAGTAGATTGCTTTAAATATTAAAAATAAAAAACAGTAATGTAGTAGTGAAAGTAATATGTATTCAGTGTAGTGTTTTTATTTTGTTAATAAAGTGAGATGTCTTCCTACATTGTTTGTTCCTACATTAATTGTTCAAGAAAATAATTGCTTTCTATTTAACTGTCCCCTCCTACTTCCTCCTCCTGCTCCCTTAGGACAAAAGGTTGTTTCCTGATTAGGAGACCTAGTATTTGTTAGGTGGTTTGTTGATCAATTTCTTTGGATCCCTATGTGTGCTGCATGTGAAAATGGTCCCTTCAAAGTCAGGGTCAGTGGTATATTTTATTACACATATGACAGACAGAAAATTCAAACCTGCCAATTGCCTCTCAATGATGAGCATGGAGGAGGAGGTTACTTAACAATTCTCAAACATAGACATGGAGAAATTTCATTTTCTGAATATACCCAGCTCTTTAAAAAAAAAAAAAAAAAAGAACTGATTCTTTTTAATTAAAGATAACCGAACCTTATAACTCTTGTCATGAGCCAGTACTAATGAGAGAATAAAATTTCATTTTTAAAATGAGAGATAATGAACCTTAAAAAAATGTTCTTGCTCTATGTGAGCTTGGCACCTAACTCACGCACCTGACTTCAGGGAGACAAAAACAAAAATTTTTCAGAGGCTGCTTCATCCTGTGAAATACCAATAGACCTTGAGATGAATGATGAAAGTTAAAGACTTCAATGATTGACTAGGAATGGGAGAAAGATAAAAGATCTGTTTCTTGCACACGAGTCCTTTCTGTCAAAGGACTGCAGGTTTTCCTGGGTTGAGGGGGATTGGGATGAACCTGTGAATATACATTGCACTGATGAAAATCACACCCAATTTAAATTGCTGTAAGTACGTCTTCCCTATCATGCTTTAACAAACTGATTTAGAATAGTGTTGTTGATAACTTTGAAATATTAGCATTTTGGAAGCTAGTAAAGTTTTAATCCACGTTTCTATTCCTCTATCCCTTGTCAGCTCACTGTAAACCTTGGGGCACTTGTCACAGTTTTATATGATAATCAGTTTTAAGTGACAAGAAGGTCAGAAAATATACAGTCCCTTATTAGGTCAGATGCCTTTCTAGTACTTCTCATTTATTTCCAAAATCTATGGATATATGTAATTATTTTTATTTAGGATGTCATATTTATATATTTAAATACACGCTAGTAATAGATGCCAGACATCTGAGCATGTAAAATTAAACAAAACCACTATGCTTTAATGAGTTGTGGTACATCTAAGGACTTGAGAAATTTGCTGGGCCTTAATTTCTGCTGTCAATGAAGTCAAAGTGGTCTTCTCTTGCCCAGGTGGAGAGGACTGAAGTTGGTTGAATTCTCATCACTACTCCACGTAAGCAGGTAGTAGTGTGCACAGCACTCTTCCAATGGGTTAAGGAAGATGGACTGAGTCTCTTGGATATTTAATTTACTATTAGATGTGCAAAAAAAAAGAAAAGTGGAAACATTCGTTTTGGGGAGTAGAAGCTCATATAATTTTAAGTTTTGATAACTCTAATTAATTCATTGAGAGAAGTCCCTGATCTTAGAAGAATGCTACATTAAGAAAATTTTCTACTTCTGCTTAAATGCTTCCTGTTCTAGGCAGGCTAGTTTATTAAAGATATATAGTATTTAACCAGAGACTTGAAGCCCAGGAATACTAAGTTTTGAATTTTGTTCTAGAGGCTAGTGACCAGGAAGTAGGGGAGGTTAAATCTGTTGAGTGAGTTTTTATTTTCTTATATCCGCGTTAGTGCTTGCTCATCTCTTGGTTTTGCTGTTATATGAGCTGTATCAGTTTCTCTAAAGCACACTGTATGTTGTTCAATTAAGAGATGCAAGTTGTGTTTTGTTCAGCTGATCCAGTGATCTCATGGTTTGGGGATAACGTGATATTCCAGTGGTTTTCTTGACACTGTCTCACTGAAATTTTGGAAACCCCAAACATGTCCGTAATTAATTCAAGCAATTCTTAGAGAAGGTTAGATACAACCTGATTACAGTAATCCTAGCAATTAGGGGTTAGGCGGGGATAATGAGCACTTAGCTGCAGGAAGTAGAGAAGTTGAACTATCAGAAAGTAGGAATTGCTTGTTTGGATAGTACAAAGTCCAGGTTTGGGACAGTCCTTTGTATTGGAGTTGGGGAATTGGAGGAGTAGAGGGATGAAATAGGATTGATCACATGAATATTCATCCCCACAGGATTAATTATAATAATAATAGGAGAAATATTCTCACATTTAATTTTCCCTAGTATGTAATGTATAACTCCCCATAGACAAGCCAACACCAGGTAGATTAGAATATAAAAGCCAATATCATTATATAGTGTAGGTACACATGGACTCTGACATGGATTAAAATCCTGTCACAATCATTTGTGAATTGCTTTGTGAACTTTGCCTAGTGTCTTGTGTTCTCTTAAGTTTTCTTTTTCTCATCGATAACGAAGACATAAAATCTACATTATAGTAATGTTCTCATGTTTCCCTCATGTAAGTTTTTTTTTTTTTAACCAGGTGATCTAGAACAAAATTTAACTTGCAGTTTTATACGTGCTGTTTTCCCTTTCTTCTTCCCTTCTTTCTTGAATGAACATAGTGATTTGTATAAGCCAGATGTGTGACCTCAGCACAAGGGGGCCAACACAGAAAGATCAGGAGTTTTTTTTTAAATATGTTTTTTTATTGTAAAAATACTGTACAGAGGGGTTGTAGTTACATGAGTAAGGTAATGAGTACATTTCCTAGTGAGCATTGTTACCTCCTCCTTTGTTTTTCCCCTACGATCCATTCCCTCCCCAGGATCAGGAGTTTTAAGGCCAGCCTGGATGATATATTGAGACCCCCATCTCGAAAATCCAAAACCCCATTTATTATGAATTGATTGTTTTTAATTATAGGTGAAAAGGAGCTGAATATCATCTTGTCACGCTTTCAGACTTTGGCCTTAAAGCAATCTCCTTCTGTAAACTAGTGTGTTAACATGGAGGAGAGAATCGCTATAATTTAATTTTAAAATGAAAGTTTTTGCCACAGAAAATGTTAAAAGAGTGAAACCAAGAAACTGAAAGTCATCTGTAATTCTTCACACCAAAAGATAATTATCATTAACTATTGAGTGTATTCTTTGCATAACCTTAAATATATGTAAACACAGGCCACAGTACATATTCTATTTTGTGAATTACTATTTTTGTTTCAGCGTAGACATAGTTTAATTGTCTTCAGGATATATTCTTTTGTAAACTAATCTTTTTTTTTTTGGTCAGTCATGGGATTTGAACTC
Source organism: Dipodomys merriami (assembly GCF_024711535.1). Taxonomy (NCBI): domain Eukaryota; kingdom Metazoa; phylum Chordata; class Mammalia; order Rodentia; family Heteromyidae; genus Dipodomys; species Dipodomys merriami. The sequence continues at coordinate 30,314,269 of NW_027202493.1, read as the reverse complement.
TGGGCCTGGATGCTGTCCCTGCGCTCTTCAGCTTAAGGCTAGTGCTCTACTGCTTGAGCTACAGTGCCGCTTCCAGTTTTCTAGTTGTTTATTGGAGATAAGAGTCTCACAGACTTTCCTGCCTAGGCTGGCTTTGAACCATGATCCTCACATCTCAGCCTCCGGAGTAGCTAGGATTACAGGTGCCCGGCTGTAAACTAATCTTTATTGGTCAGCTTAACATTGAGATGGTATAAGAGAAGAGAACATGAATAAAAGAAAAAAAATGTGTACATATTCTAAGTGGTCAAATTGATTTTTACTTGCCTCTTACAAAGAAAAAAGAAAAAGCTGCTAGTGGTCAGTGCTTCATACCTCTAATCCTCGTTACTCCAGAGGCTGAGTGAGATCTGAGGATCACTGTTCAAAGACAACCTGGTCTGGAAAGTCAGTAAGATTTTTATTAGCAACTCAATTAACTACCAAAAAACTGAAGTGGAACTGTGGCTCAAAGTATATAGCACTATCTTTGAACACAAAAGCTCAGGGATAAAGCCCGGGCCCTAAGTTCAAGCCCCAGGATCAGCACAAACAAACAAAACAACAACAACAACAAAAACTTAGACATAATTCTGAGTTTTTATACAATAAATTAGAAGACTCCCAAAAACGTTGAGTGCTTTCTAGCTAAACTACCACTAAAGAAATACAGAAAAAAAAAAAGAAGTGAGCAGAGGCAGAATAAAATTGGAACAACTATTTCATGGAAATTACCTATTTCTCTTTCTTATTTTTCAACCTATCATAGTTCACAGCTTAGTTTTGTATTGTGGTTCCTTAACAGCCTACAGCTTTTAACCTTCCACCTAGTGAATTAGAATTAAGAATTAGAACTCATTGCAATGGGATTAGTTGTGAGGTGAGGAAGTATTTGGTTCTATAATCTTATTTGCTAGTCTCACCCCGTGCTGTCTCTGATAGGAAGAGCAGTGTCTTTTTCCTGACTCACTAGAGCCACTTCAGGATTTTTTTCAAACATATTTCGTCATATTGTCAATATTGTGTATCTCCTACTTACTTCACTGCTCAGAAAAAATTGTTCAGTGAAGCAGTGTAGCCAGCGTGAGAAGAGATGGCTCTTCTCTTCTAGATCTTTCGATCTTATTTTAAATCCTTGTGTTCACATACTAAATTCAGTAACATGCATGTAGGGAGACAAATTCTCATCTGAAAATGGAAAGTTGATAAGCATCAAATACCAGTCATTTACCTGAACTCTTTGTATGCCTACTAGACATATTCACATTCTCAATTTTGTAGTCTGACATATTTTATCAGAGGAAATTTGTGGTTTAGAGAAGCAAAAATGTTATGCCCACAATCATTTGGCCCTGTAGATAATGGAACCAACCCAAATCCATCTTCTCAAGACAGGATTCAGCACGAAGTACTTGCAGGACTATGTTCCATAAGCCAACATGCATTGGAAAACATTACTTTGAAAGACGATGCTTGAGTCAATACAATGGAGAAAGGCTGCACAGTGTATCAGCCCACCAGAGAATGGCAGTGTGTTGGAAGTAAGTTGGAAGTCCTAGAGAGCCCTTCAGAAAAGAAACTTGAGCACTTAGCTCATGTTTGGCAAAATGACCTGGTCAGTCTATTTTTTCAAAACCATCTAGTTTTTATTAGTGAACTTCAGTGTCTTGGAAGAACAGTTAGCTAATGTCAGAACTACTTGTGTGGTGATGATTACAGCCAACCATCCAGTGCTCTGTGGACATAGGCGCTGTCTCTTGGAGAAGGATCTGCTGTCTAGGCTGGCTGAGCTCTGCTTATCAAACTTCCTTACTCATGTATCAGTGCCACGTCATCAGCCAGCTGTGGAAATCTTACATCCTTCAGTCACTTCAGGTTCTGACTCTTCTCTGAAGCTTTCCCTAATCTCTACAGCCCACATGCTCAAGAATGTTCCTCATTGTGGCCTGTGATCATTACTGACTGTAGTACTCCTTAGCATGCGTTTCTTTCCTTGGTTGGTTCCTAAATTACCTGAGTGCAGGAAGGCCCTATTTTGTTATGACTTTTCTTTGGTCATCTGTTAACTAGCCCTGGGAGGAGAGAGGTTCAAAAGTTCCTAACAAATACTCAGTGTCACTCATATCCTAACTCACCAGTGAGACCTGCAGTTTTGGGGGAAGGGGCTGCTGCTAAGGATCAGATTCTATGCTCTGCATGCCAAGCAAGGACTCTACCACTGAGGTACCTCCACCCCAGCTGCAGCTTTGTTTACTGTCCTCAACACCAGTGATCAGTTGCAGTCCATGCTTACTCCACAAATGCGGGAAGCTCATGTCATCTCCTTATACTAGTATGAGCAGTTATACTATGTTTAGATATCTTACTGATCTTGCTCTATTATTTATCACGAATCATTTCAGTTTCATTGTAAATTCCCAGATACAGAGTGTATTTCACAATTACAGAAAACTCCTGCTGATCAGATAAAACAGGTTTCTTAGAACACCCTCTGCTATGAGTCACCTCTGTCTCCCCGCATTGCCACAGTAGCCTGATGAGCCTGTGATGTGTTTATATTTAGGATTTCCTTTTATATAAAGAACCCCAACATAAGTGGTTCCTTGACACTGGTTGGAGGTCAAATGGTTTTCATCAAAACCCATAATAGATTCCTGTCCATATAGAAAAGGTAGCTGTCTTGTATACCAATTATTTTCAGTTACTGTAAGCTCGTTTCCAACCATAGGAATATGAAAATTGGTCCACACTGTGCTTTTGTAAGCATTTTGCAAACAGTAAAATCAAAGCTATATCACGTATGGTATATGGGTAAAGATTTCTGCAAACCAGGATTGAGTGAAGGGTCTAAAAATATTGGTCTAATAAGGCTTGCAGTAAAGCTTGGAAACTCCCTACAGTAATCAAAGATACTCTTTCCTGGCTCTAGGAACTTGTATGTGTAAGATTAGCATCTGTCTTGAATATCTTGCTTCCTATTTAGTGTACACAAATGGTCTGGAAGGCTTTGAATGCTTTTGTCTGGGAAATATTATTTTGATCACCATTCTCGTTCTCCATGAAGAATTATATGAAGGGCAGACCGTGGATTCAGTTATCAGTTAGCTGTACTAATTTTTATTTGAATTAAGGAATGGTAACTAGGAATTAAGGCACGGTTCATACCTATTATAACATAGATCTTACTATTATAATAGAAATCCAAGCATAGCCTTTGTGTTTGTGTGCACAGGTGCGCGCGTGCGCACGTGTGTGTGTGTGTGTGTGTGTGTGTGTGTGTGTGTGTGTGTGTGTGTGTGTGTGTGTGTGTGTGTGTGTGGTCCCCTTATACAGTATTTAAGTTGTTAGTGGTAATTCTTCATAGGCTCCTATAATGTCATTAAGGATCTATGCCCCTTCTCTTGTCACTCTGTAATCTCTACAGTTACTTTCATCAGTGTGGTCAAAGAGTTCATGACCAGTTCACATTCCCAGAGTGGGAAATAAGCCAAAAGGGAAGTTTGCTGCTTTAGCTGTATATGTATCACTTTCAGATACATCCAATTGTACAAAAATGCAGTCAGTCAGAATTTGAAAATGTGCCTTTAATTTGTTGGCTATATACGTAGCTAAATATTCTAAGTTAAGGGATGGGTAATCAGTGAGTGAGAAATGGGCAAAGGATGTTGGAAGAGTCATCATTCCACAAGATAATGGCATAACATCATTTTTTTAATGATAAAGTTGTCATATGAAGATCAAAAGTCACTTGTTACTCAGCTTTCCATTCTACCCAACTGTTTACCTAGAAAAGTTAGCTTGGTCTTCATGTATAGTATAAGTCTTCTTAACAAAGTCGAAAATCTGTCACTGTTTTTATTACTTGATTAGCTGTTGATTCTCTTTTCAGACTTGTCCTCTAAGCTCAAATAAACAGTATCAAGTTTTGGGATTTTCTTAACCTATGTATTATCACTAAGGAATACTTGTAACATAAGGAATTTATATCAAATTGAATTATGATGGTGTGCTAAAATTGTGTATTTGGTTGTTCATAGATTCAGTGAGCTCTGTATTTTTCTGCCAAAATGCTTTTTACATCAGATGCCTTATCTACTGTCAGAAATCTAGAGGAATTGGCAAGAGTGTTACCACAAAGCCACTATCAGGCCCCTTTTGCTGTTGACATGCATGAGATTGTACAAAGAGTTAGGGTTGATAGAAGGTAAAAGAAAAAGTCTGGGTTTGCACAGCAATAGTAAGAATAGATTATATAGGCTTAATTGCAGTGGCTCAACTCATCTTTAATCCTAGCTGCTCATGAGGTAGAAATCCAGATTATGGGTCCAGGCCAGTCTGGCCAAAGAAAATTAGTTATACCCTATCTTGAGCTGGAGAGAGTTGTGTATCCCAGCTATGCAGGAAGTATAAATGGGAGGATTATAGTCCAGGCTGGCTTGTGGAAAAAAAGTGAGACCTTGTTTGAAAAATAACAAAAATAGGAGGAGTTTGCAGAATGCCTCAAGTGGAGAGTACCTGCTAAGAAAGTGCAAGATCCTGAGTTCAACCCCCACTACTACAAGTAAAAGTAGGTTTCGCAGCATGCAAGATAAATAGAGAGTGATGCTGATAGAAGGAGGATGTAAAGGGAGGAGATGAGGATTATCAAGATTTAGATCTTCACTAGAGGAACTTGAGGTTCAGCTCCATTGGTTTAGAAAACAATGAGTCTAAAGCCAGATGCTAGTGGCTGATGACTATAATCCTAGCTACTCAGAGGTAGAGATTCAAGGTTAGAAGCCAGCTCCAGAAAAATTCTGAGAGACTCCATCTCCAAGTATTCAGTAAAATGCCTGACTAAAGGTGCAATTCAAGTGGTAGAGCTCCATCCATGAGCAAGTAGGCCAAAGGACAAGAAGAATAAGGCTCTGAGTTCAAGCCCCAGTGTCAGCATGGGAGAAAGTGAGAGGGAGCGCAAACAATGATGCTGGTCTGTGGAGAGGTGAAAGTGGGGTAGAATAAACGCTGGAATTGGGGGTCACTGCAGTTGCTGTAGTGAGTTACCTTTAGTACAATAAAAGCAATCTCTTTCTGCTAGTGTTCTGGCTTTCTCAATATAGAGTCCCTTGTTGGTCAAGACAAACAGGAAGAGAGTTGACAAAGGAGAAACATTTGAGAGAAATTCCAGAACCAGTTTTGCAAAGCAGAATCTAGAATTGTGGCTTTGGAACTGAAAGATAGACGTTTGGTAACTGGAAATGTAAGCATTATGCCCACAATCCTCAGCTCCACCCAGACCTGAACTTCTCCTGGCCCTGGAGTTCCTGCCCTCTGCTGGCCCCTTCCTCCCTCCGCCCAGACCCACCTGAACTGCCATCCACCTTACTGCCTACCCCCAGACCCTGCTGCTACCTAGATAGTGAAGGTTGTCACCATGCGCTCTCTCTTCGGGGCAAATATGGCTCCTCTAATAAACCTTGTAATAATCTTTCCCCTGTGCCTGCCCGCCTCTGCATGGTCCCCTGGGATGGATGTGATGGATCCTTTCAGGTACAATCCTGGATTGAAGTCTTCCTTTGGGATGTTCATACCAAACAGTCCTGTGAGAGAAATGAAGGAGGTGGACCCGAGCTGGAATAATATGATCAAGATAGACTTCTTGATAAAGACAAGAAAATACTGCCATTCCAAGTGCCATTTACACGTGTCTGCCTAAGACAGTGGTCTGCTAAGTGTTGTGTTCAGTCTTAACATCCACAGCAAAGCCACTTTCCTGAGACAAAGCATGCCTCCTTTTATCCTGCCTGTTAACTGCAGGCCAGGACTTTCTTTTTTCTTGTTTAGAAATCCATTTTGGAACTATTACTTGTGAATGTTCGTGGGTCTTTATTGAATTTGCTTTTAATATCTGTGACTTATTGATTTTTTATTTTTTTATTTGTTTTTGTATTTTGTGGGGTGTTTAGGCCTCGAGCATACTAAGATGAATATCATCTGGATGTCAACATCTAATGTTTAGTAAAAAGAGAATCTGAAGACACTAACGTGTGTTAAATATTGACAGGATTTTTCCACTAGGAAGTGGGAAATGGCAGGTCCACGGAGGAACACTCCTTATAAAAATAATCTCCTAAAACTCAATGATTTTCCTATAATGGAAAGAAAAAGGAAGATTTCTGACGAAAAAATACACATATATACATGAACTTGCTGCCTCGACTCATATAGACGATATATCTTAATCTCTCCATCAACTCCCGATTTATTGTATTTTATTTCATGGGAATAGCAAGCAAGGAAAATGTAAAAAGGCAAAATCTATTATTTTTTATTATCATGTCCAACTTTTGGTTCATCTTTTTGAAAGTAAAGAATCTTTAACTATGGCATATAGTATAAAATTTTTAGATTTCTGTATAAATTAATTGTAAACCAAAAGGCAACAACAGCAAAAAAAAGTTCTCCCAAATCATTGGCATTAGTTAAACCTGCTAATGAATATTATATTTTCTTTAACCAAATCCCAATTAATTGTTTTCAGATTAAGGGAAGGTGTCTTTTGTTTTTTTACCATCTTTTTAAAGAATGTGAATTTAAGAAGTTAATGAATTTGAAATAAATATTTTACCAGGGAATTATCTGAGTGGCTTATAAAAGAGATTACCCCAAACTAAGCTAGTGGGTGAGGAGAAAGAAGGAAGTTAAATGTACTCAGTTGTTGACAGTACTAATAATGTATTGCTTTATTTACTGTGTGGTTTAGTTCATATAAATTTTGTTCGTATGCTGTGTAGTTACAGATAGTGAAAGCAATTAGACTTTAGTTTTCACCTTCCCTGTTTGTAAATGGTTTTAAGTTCCTGGTGATAGTCTCAAAAACAATTAAATATTTCCTTAATGGTTCAACTAATTGCTTCATGACCCTTATTTATTTTACTGTATTTGCTTTGGGTACAGAGAGTTAAAAGCATTAAGAGATAATAGGATGTTAAGGAGATTAATGATGTCAACTAATTGGGGTTCTTATTGTCAGATTTAATACCATGTGTTAATATACACCACTTACACAGACACATGTTTTGTGCATGCCTTGGGTTACTTAAAGGGGCAATTTAAATATAAATAGGTAATTTACTTATCAACTTGGAAAGTGTCTTATAGCCTGAGGGCTAGTATACACCAGAGCCGCTTCTAAAAAATTGGGGAAATATTCTGGCTCTGACTGTAGATTTAGAGATTTATTATGTTCACAAATAAGTGAGAGATGTTTACTGACAATAAAATAAAACTTAGTGTATCAGTTTTGAATCTGAGTAGTTGTTTGTAGAGGTGGTTTCATGTGAGTCTCTAATTAGGATTTTACCTTCAAGGAGGTAAATGTAATCTATGTTTCAGCCATAGGAATAGTCAGATTGTATTTTGAAAATGTCCTATGCACTTTTTGTTGCTACTGAAGAGATGAGTACAGAGTTTTATAAATCTGAGAACTTCTCAGGTGGGTATTAATATGTATGTACCACCATGACTGGCTGCCTGTGAAAGTCATTTTAGATCAGATAGTTACAAAGATCCCTTGCGAAGGTATGATCTAATATTTGGCTGAAATCATGCAAATATTTTGGAGGGTAGACTCTTAGGCAGAAAAGAAAAGCAGCAGAAGAATTTGCATTTAGAGCACAGTTTGAGAAAAGATGAAATTATTAGGGCAAAGAATATATATATATATGCAGGAGTACTCCCTACTCATATTTGTATATGCATAATATAGGATAAATATTTATTGAATATTATGTGCTAGGTATTTTGTGTTATAGGCATTGAGAATACAGTTACATTAAAGAGTAGAGTGATTGAGAAGAAAACGGCTCAACATTTAGGCAACTGGGCAACATTTAGGGGAACCAGGTGGTAGTTTGTATGGTAGCAGGAACATGTTATTGTGGTTGAGAGTGTAAGTGCAGGTACACTTCATATTCTAGATCTGCTTTTTAATGTTGGGCAAATTATTTGATCATCGTGTGTAAACATTAGGCACACTAATTGATATCATATGCAAAATTCTTAGAATAATACCTGCAAAACAGAACACCATTAAAATATATGATGATGGCGATGATGAAGATGAAGATGATGATGATGATGATGATGATGATGATGATGATGATGATGATGATAGGCTATGATCATAATCATTGTCTTTGTTAGGATTGTCTTCTCTGTAGTTTCTACCTAGTGCTGGGCCAGACCAAGTGTGCAAATGTCCTTTATCCCTTCCAAGTGAGACCTAGCAGAAGCTTCATGTGATCACCCCCTATGCTGATACTCTCCTTACTCAGCAAAGAAAAGGTTCTACCCGTTAACCACACAGTCACTTTCTTCAGTCCCTGCCCCCACCAAAGGTATTTTCTTGATGGTTAGACTAGTTAGTCTGATTCTCTTTTATTTGATGTGGGTTGGTGGTCATGGTAATGCACCACTTAATGGGAGAATTTGGCTTGCTCAAGAACCACAGCTGGGCAATAATAATGGATTATCATAATTGTAGCCCTAAGGTACTTGAAGATTCACCATGTTCCTTCTGAAGCAACAAACGGTAAGATTTATCTGGAATAGTTTTTCAGGTTTGTGTGTGTGTATGTGTGTGTGTGTGTGTGTTATACACATGTACTCTGAGTGTGTGTGTGTGTGTGTGTGTGTTGGTGTGTACTCTAGTCCTGAGACTGGAACTCAGGGCTTGGGCGATCCTTGAATTTTTCTTTTGCTCCGGGTTTTAGCACACTTCCGCTTGAGCCACACAGGTCCTCTTCCAGTTTTTTTTGGTGATTAATTGGGGATAAGAGTCTCATGATTTTCCTGTCCGAGCTGGTCTTAAACCGTGATCTTCAGATCTTAGTCTCCATAGTAGCTAGGATTACAGGTGTGAGCCACTGGTGCTTGGCTTACCTGGAATAGGTTTAACACAATATTGACTTCTGATTCTTACAACATCGGTAGTCCATGGAGAATAGAGAAGTGTTGCTGCAAATATTCATAAGCTGAAAAACCCATTTCTAAGCTGAAAAACCCATTTCTAAGCATTTTAGATAAATAAGAGATTTTTATAAAGTTCAAGAAATTACTAAAATTCTGCTTGTGTATTGGAAGAAGCCATTTAGCTAACCAATTATATGTCTAGCTTCTGTAGCAGACCTTTGGAATTAATCTAATTGTATTCTTTTGGAAGCCAGTCACCTTTTGTACATGACAATTTCATGGCAAGGGAATGAAAATGTCAGGTCTTTGCATTAAAGAGAACCACTTTTCCTTAGATTATTTAAAGCAGGAAATAAAAAACCTACTCTGATGATCTGTTTAAAACTATTTTTCACTTATCTGTATGTGCTACCTTGTCCTAAATCGCTCTTCTCAGGCACTATTGCCTAAACTATAGAATTCTTCTTTTCAAAAATAGAAAAAAAAAACAGGGTTGGATGTGTGGCCCAAGTGATAGAATGCCTTGCCAGCAAGCACAAGGCTCTGAGTTCAATCCCAGTACAACAAAAGTAAAACTGAAAAGGAATTTTTTTAAAAAATAAAGAAACAAATATCTCATGTAACATATCATTTTATTCTAAGGAAGCCTAATTAGCACACTAGTATTGGAGAGCTGACAACCTCCTACATATTATTTGAGAGGAACATGTTATTCTGGTTATTTGAATAGCATATATTTTTCACAGTTTACCAATGGCAGTTGTGTTTGCCTTTTTAAAAACTTATTCCTCTCTAGCTGTATGACAAGCATTGCATCAGCTGGGCGCTAGTGGCTCACACCTGACTCCTAGCTACTCAGGAGGCTGAGATCTGCGGATTGAGGTTCAAAGCCAGCCTATGCAGAAAAGTCCCTGTGAGACTCTTATCTACAGTTAACCACTTAAAAACTGGCAGTGGTACTGGCTCAGGTAGTAGAGTGCTAGCCTGGAGCACAGAGAGGCTCAGAGACAGTGCCCAGGCCCTGAGTTGAAGCCCCACAACCAGGAAAAAAGAAACAAACAACAACAACAACAAAAAAAAACAGTGTTGCATCAAATATATTTTTCAGGCTACTCAAATTTATTTTTTATAGTAAAAAACATCTTGAAATTCTATATTATGGTAAATTCGATATTATAGATTGTTTTATATTGCTTTTTATTTCAACAAGAAAACAAGAAATATTCTGAATAAAGAAAGGAATAGAGCAGTATTTTTCAAATATCACTTTTGAACCTTGGCTTAAAATAGATTTATCACAGAGAAGCTTAAGGGAAAGGAAGAATGCTAATGGGATAGTTCTGTGTGTGCAAAAGGTTCCTTTAGGTGTTTTTGTAGAGGCATTTAATTCTTTGAGTAAAACATCCAGATTTGTGATATTATCCATCATACACTATTCACATTAAATACATTACCTAATGATTTCCTACTTTAGCAACTATATGGGACTAGAATGAATTCTGTCTTTTTTTCCCTCCTGTCACTTTGTTTCTTCTTTCCTCTCCCTCTTCTATTTTTCTTTTTTAACCAGCCCAAACTTAAAAATTTGTGTTTTTACTGTGTTCTTAGATAAGCTACCTCATATCATTTTCAATGTAACATGAAAGTTATTAATGTACTAAATTGACTAAAACTAGGCCAACATCATACAGACAGGAAATAGAAGAGCCATATATGAATTATAAACTCAAGTAAAGTTTACAATACTTCTGCTCCCATTGTACCTTGCTGTCTTATGGATGATAAAAATAAAATATTTAAGTGTTTTGAAAGGGTTCACACCTATTTGTGTGACTAGAATACATTCTATGTTGAGCAAAGAAAACTAGGTGACATTCTATTTCTAGACTGAGCCAAGCTAGTAAGTCATTTTCAGTCTACGATTCTGTTTAACACCGTATTAACATTAATGAGCATGCCAACTCCCATTTAGATCAGATAACCAACCAGCAGGTGATATCAGCAAGGCATCTTTTAAAAACTGTATCTTTTTTTCCCCCTAGTAATTGCTATGTCCTACAACCTTCTTTGTTCCCCCTCTTTATTATTATCTTCACATAGTTGTGCAAAGGGATTTCAATTTCCACCTTCATTTCTGGATGCAGGGCATCTTGATGAGTGTCACCCCTTCCATCCTTCTCCTCCACCTTCCCCCCCCCCATCAGGTTTCCCAATCCATTTTCACTACGTGCATTGTGTATTATGATATTGTTTGCCCACCTTTCTACTTTCTACTTCCCTCCCCTTCATCCCCATCCCTCAGGTAAGACACATTTCAGCTTCCTGGTTTGCGTTCTGTTAAAAGGGGTTAAACCATGGAAGTCTACCTTGGAGAATACCATACTTTACTCAGTTTGATCCTGAATCTAAGCATATGGCTGTGTACATGTTTTCATATATGTTTATATTTTGTGTCTAACGTCTACATACGAGAGAAAACATGCACCCTTGGTCTCTGAGCCCAAATTCCTTTACTCAGTATGATTTTCCTCCCAAGTTTATCCATTTCCCTGGCAAACAACAGTATTACTCATTTCTTGGACCATTCATTGGTTTTGAGGCATCTATCTGGGCTGTTTCTGTAACTTGGCTATTATAAATAGTGTTATAATGAATGTGTAGGTGCCTTTATTATCTCTGACTTAAAATCTTAATAAGTGCTCCAGAATTGTACAGCTGGATATTGGATCTGTGGTAATTCTCAGTAATCTCCATAGGAGTTGCGTTATTTTACATTCCCACTAATAGAGTATTAGGGTACCTCCTCCCTACCCCCCTATCCTCTCCAGCATTTATTCTTGATGATGGCTATTCTGATGCTAATAGACACAGAGTCTCAGTGTTGTTTTGACTGCATTTCCTTTATAGCCAGGGATGTTGAGTTTTTTTCATGTATTTATGGGCCATTTGTACTTCTGAAAAGTGTCTATGAAACTCAAAGACTGAGAGTTTAATTTTTTGAGCTTCTTGTGTATGACTTGCCAGACATATAGTTGACGAATCTCTCCATTCTATAGGCTATCTTTTTTAACTTCGTGACTATACCCTTCCCTGTCATTTCGTCTCCTATTTGTGGAGCCATGGAATTCTACTCAGGAAGTTCCTGCCTATGCCAATAAATTCCTGCTGTTTCTTGTAGTACTTTCAAGGTTTCAGGTCCTATTTTAAGGTCTTTAATCCTCTTTGAATTGATACTAGTCCAAGGTAAGGAAAAGGGATCCAGTTTCAGTCTTCTGCATGTGTGTTCAGTTTTTCTAACACACATTTTTGGCTCCATTGTTAAAAATCAGGTAGATGTAGGTAGCAGGTTCATTTCTGGGTCTTGGTCTTCTAGTGTGTTGGATTGTTGGATTGGTCTTCAGGTCTGCATGGTGATTTTTTTTTTTTTTTTTTTTTTTGGTGCCATTGCTAAGCTGTTTTTGTTACTCTTGCAGGAAAATAGAGTTTGAAGTCTAGAATTGGGATACTTCTAGCATTATCTTTTGTGCTTGGAGTTGCTTTGGTTATTGGGACCTTTTTGCTTCCATGTAAATTTTGGATTGTTTTCTCTACTTTTGTGAAGAATCATGTTAGGATTTTGATTTTGACAGTGTTGCAGTGAATCTGTAGATAACAATAGAAACAATGGAAAAATGTTCCTGATACTAATTCTGCCAATCCATGAGTATGGGAGGTATTTTCACTTCCTGGTGTCTTCTTTAGTTTCTTTTTTCAAATTTATATAAATTTTGCCTACAACTTTCTGTGTTAATTAGTTTAGAGAGCCTCGGAAATGGTTTAATCAGATTGTCTAAGACCCTACTAACATCTCTTGATCAGCTTGCACTAAGATATCATATTGTGTCATTTCCTTAATAAAAAGGCAGAGAGCTTCCAGGCTTATATTCCTTACTAAATCTTGAGTTTGAGAATAGTGACAGTCATTATAAATGAATGCCAAGATCTTATACTTTTTTTTGTTGTTGTTGTTAGTCATGGGGCTTGAACTCTGGGTACTACTCATTTTTACTCAAAGCTAGTGCTCGACCACTTTGAGCCACATTGCCATTTCTGGCCTTTTCTGTTTATGTGACTGAGAAATCAAACTCAGGGCTTCATGCATGCTAGGCAAGCACTCATTCCCAACCCAGTCTTATACTTCTGATGAAAGAAAAACTATTTCCAAAGGAAAGTAGCAGATCCTATCTACGAATTGTTTATTAGGATGTCAGGTTTTTCTTAAGGGGTTTAGAAATTTCATAACGTTTAATTGATTTTTTTCTTCTTTCTGATGATTATTACTGGTATTTCACACCTAGTTTCGTATTATATAAGCTATTTTTTATTTTGCCAAAGGGTAAGGCTTCATATTTTTGAAAACTGAGAAGCAAGCAGTATTTAAAAGTGCTTTTTCTGGTTTAGTCCCAATGTTTGGCTTTTGTTATGGTTCTAAGGAAGGCAGCTTAGAGCAGTCTCCAAAACAGATATGTATCTTATGGTGAGTCCAGCAAACATTGTAGAAAGCAGCTGTCACTACCTTCTCAACTGGCAAGACTCTGGAAGACAGGAGTACCTGTGGAGTTTATTTCTAGTGTAGGTCTGGAGTGGTTGTAAAACTGCACAATGACTGAATGGACAAGTGGATTTTTTTTCCCTCTAATTTCTGTTACGCTGTTGACTTTTCTTGGATCATCCTTTTTGATGTTTTCTATCTCTTCCTTGTCTATTTCAAATCCTACTTCCTTCAAGAAGCTTTAGCTGTTCATTCTGAATCAAACTGATTACTTCTTTTCCTAACCATTTAGAGCATGTGTGACCATAAACTATAACTGAAATTGGACCGTTGTTTGACTGTTTATAGCATCTGTGATCTGACCTTCAACATTACCTGATGTTTCCTTTAAAAAAAAAGGTACAGTTTGTTGAATAAGATTTTATACTTTTTAATTAATTTTTACTTTGTGGCAGCACCATGAGGGACTTCCTATCATTGAACAAAATTATATGTCTTTCCTAATCTGCTAATAGTAGTTTTATGTATTTTGATGTTCTGATAGTGGGTATATGTATACTTACAATTATTATATTCTCTTGATTAATTGACTACTTTGTTACTATATGATGACTTTCCTTGTCTCAGTTAGCTTTGTATCTAAAGCTTATTTTATCTGATGTCACTCTGGACAACCTTGCTCTCTTCTGGTTTGCATATGCATGAGATCAGTCTCTGCCACTTTGTTCTCAGTTTACGTATGTCCTTAAAAGTGAAGTAAGTCTCAATAGGGTTCAGGTGCTTGGATTTTATTTTATTATCCATTTAGACACTAGATCTTTGGACTGAGGTTTTAATCCATTTATGTTCCTGATAACTATTTGCAGATAAGGATTTACTACTCCTATTTTGTAATTTTTTAGTGTTTTATAAATTCTTCCCCTTCTTTTGTAACTAGGTGGATCTCAGTTGTGGTATGATTTGATTCTGTACTTTAAAATTTTATATCCTATAAGTTTTTCCTTCATGGTTACATGAGCTTATATATGCATCCTACAACTATAACAGGTTATTTTAAGCTGGTAACTTAATTTCGCATTTAAAAAATTAAACATATTACTTCACCCAACCTTCTTATGTTTTTGGTGTCACAATTTTTTCTATTTTGTCTTTCATTGTTATTTAAATTGTTTTGTCTTTTAGCTTTCATATAAAGATATAATTAATTGTATTCTACCAAGATAATATGAGAGTATTTTGAATTTGAATGCATTTTGTTTTGCCTTCATTTTGAAATATCCTTCTTTCCTTGGTCTGTAAGGTTTCTGCTGAGAAATCCACTGCTAGATTTATTGGAATCTCCTGTACGTGGTGTGTGGTGAAGCTGCTGCTTCATTTTGGCTGCTTTCAGCGTCTTCTCTTCATCTTTGGCTTTTGACAGTTTGATTTTACTTTGTCTTAGTTTCATCTTGTTTAGACTGAGTCCAGTTAGAAACCTTTGGCCTCCCTGCATTTGGCTATTTATATCTTCCATAAGATTTGGCACGTTTTCTGCTTTCTTGTCCTTTGACTCTTCCTTCTCTTAAACTTCTGTAATTTTAATTATTAGCCGTTTTTATTTTGATTCCTTTCCCCAAACCTTATAAGCTTTCTTTTTCTTCTTTCTTCATTGTTTTCCGCATCTGACTATATATTTAGTCTTAAAATGTATAGATTCTTCTGCTTTATCATTTCTGCTTTTGTTGCTTTCTACTTTTTTTTTTGGGGTCAGTCGTGGGGCTTGAACTCTGGGCCTGGACACTGTCCCTCAGCTCTTCAGCTCAAGGCTAGTGCTCTACCACTTGAGCCACAGTGCCACTTCCAGCCTTTTTATGTGGTGCTGAGGAATCGAACCTAGGGCCTTGTGCATGCGAGGCAAGCACTCTATCACTGAGCCACCTTTATTTTTCAGCTTTAAAATCCCTGCTTGATTTACAATTTTAGTCATTTTGTTAAATATCTCATTTTGGTCATTTGTTATCTCCCTCATTTCACTCAGTTGTTTCTCTATTTCCTTGAGGTTTGCTATAAACCTGCTTAGAACTATTAAAGACTTGCATTACTTAAAGCCATGATGCATTCTGAGTAATCTTTAGATAGCATCTTTGGACAGTTTCATAGTCGTAGGAACATCCTACAGTGCTTACTCAAATCTAGAAGGTATCGCCTCCCACACGCCAGGCTGTATGGTGTAATTTGTTGCTGTAAAGCACTTTACTGGATGCTTAAAGGAGTTACAATGAAGTGTTAAGTTTTAGATATAAGCATATCTAAACATAGAAAGCATACAGTTAAAAATATGGTATGTAAGATTTTTAAAAATAGTATATAGCTGATAGGCCTAGAAGTTGCTCCGGGTCCATCAGTAGATGAATGAGTATGAAGTTTAAGACTTAGAATACATTATAGATCTTCTTGAGAAGACCTTAATTCTTTTTAGAAATGGATTTTGTTTCATCCTTGACTTGCTTATAAGCAGAAACATTCCTATTATTATTGTTATTGTTAAATGGTTTTACAAGGGGTTACAATTCCAAAGTTCAGGTTATGACTACAATGTTTCTTGGACAATGTCAGCTCTTCCTTCCTTCAGCCCCATTCGCCACCTCTCATTCCTATACTCAAATTGCATATTTAATTTTTCGCATAATATACTTGAATATAATGACTACATTCACTCACCCTTTCCTCCATTTCTGTGACCTCCCTCCTTTGTCCACCCCCAAAAACATGTTTCCACTTCCTTGTGTAAAGGGAGTGTTTCCTTTTGATAAACAGCACTGTAGTGGTTCAGGGGAGTTAGGCCTTCAAATTCCTCCCCTAACTATCACCCTCCTTTAGTCCGTTTGTGTGTAACTGCATAGAGCTCTGCGTATGTTATCATGCATAGTTATATTAATGAAAATCTTTTAGTATTACGTCCATTTTCCTCCAGTCTCTTGAAAAGAGCTTTTTGAGGTCTACAAAAGCTTCTGCTAAACTGTTCTGTATGCAATTTCTTGGAAATTTCTGTTCTATAGTTTATTTTAATTCTTGCCCTTCCGTTAGCTATGCATTCACTGGGTGACAGGAATTTTTCAGGGCCATTTTAATTCTCTGGCATTACTCCTGCACATGCAGGGTACTGCTGATTGAAATGTCCTTGTGTGGTTTATGTCTGTTGAATCCTTTGTCAGGCTGTTCATGTAGCATCCTTTCTTTGGGATCAACTCTTGAGATTGTGTCCTTTTGATAGTGTTATAATTGCTTGTTTTTTCATGTTTAATTTTGCTTTATGTTGTTTGAGCATTTGAACAAAATAGCCACTTTTAGCTAAGTGAATTCTTGTAAGATGAAAGGCCCAAGTGCCTAGCCTATATCTCAAACTGAACATTGTGGAGAATTTGGATAGAAAGAGTTTTTGACATTATTTTACTTAAACCTACAAATAAGTCCTTTTAGTTTCTATTTTTGTTATCCTGTTTAGGAAAATTCTTCTCCAACTTAAAACAAAATGTTCTTTAGTCCTTCTGTGGATATTTTCATACACTGAAATCTTGTTTAAGTTTTCAAATTTATTTTGGTGGGTAGAATACTTTGGAGTTCAGTCTCTTGTTCAAATGTTCATCAGTTGCCCCAAGATCATTTATTTAATGAAAAGTTTGGAGGTAACACCTTTTTATTAAATACATCCAGCTCTTAGTTCTTCAGTGCTTTTTGAGCTAGGCAGCTCAAGAACACTAGTTTCTTGTTCCACTCAGGAGATGTTCTCACTCGCTTCCAGAGCTTGGATTGAAAAATGTAGTACAGGGCTGGGAAGGTAGCTCAGCGGTAGAGTGCATGCCTTGCAAGCATGAGGCCCTGGGTTCGATTCCTCAGCACCACATAAACAGAAAAAAAAAAGCTGGAAGTGGTGCTGTGGCTCCAGTGGTAGAGCGCTAGCCTTGAGCTGAAGAGCTGAGGGACAGCGCCCAGGCCCAGAGTTCAGGCCCCATGACCGGCAAAAAAAAAAAAAAAAAGAAAAATGTAGTACATTCTGATAACTTGAGTCCTCTCTCATCTGTGAGCATACATCTTCACTGACATTCGTGTGTGGTTTCCTGGAGCCAAAAGAAAATGGGTCACATAGCCAAATTGCATTGTAAATATCAGAGTCATGTTTCTGCTACCTGGCACCTGCCAGTACCTCCCGAGTCACTCAGTCTACTTTCCCTATCTCTGGCAGTCAACCCAGCCTCCATCACTGCCTCTCTCAGGAATGTGTGAATGGCCTACCAGGCTTCCTCTTTCTTATTCCACTTGTCAATCTCTCTTGGGCCTTTTCTACCAGAATATCAGCACAGGAAGTTCCTGACCTCCTGAGCCTCCCAGCTCAGGCCGAGCAAATCACAGAGATAATAAGAAATGCTTATTTAATTGTGCTTATATAGAAACATTCCAGCATAGGGATTACTACTTCCACCAAAAGAATCTCTCCTTGTTTCCTGGAAGGAAGGATGCTAAGAAACCTACGCCTTGGAGCCCCTGTTGGCACGGAGGTGGTACTTGAGAAAGACAGCATTTCAGCTGTCAGAAGCTCACCTTTATTGACTGTTTCATAAACATGCTTAGAGAGCTACATGAAAGATAATTATCTTTGCACAAATTCCTATCACAAGCCGCAGGGAACAGAAAATCGCATTTGCTTCTTTTCTTTTTATATTTACTCCATTAGTTCCATTCTTCTGTGTGATTCTTTTACCAAAAGCTAAAGTGTTAAATGTTAACCGTGTTCAGTGGAAGATACACTTTTTTTGAAATTCTATCTCAATGTCATCTAATAGAATAAATTTCAGTCATGTATATGGTTTCTAGTGGTAACATTTAAAAAAAGCTTTCAAAACTTAGGTGAAATTAATTTTAACATTTAATTCAATTCATTGTCTTCAAAATAACATGCCATGGAGCCAATATTTTAAAAATTGAGATATTTTGCCTTCCTTTTTTTTTTTTTTGGTTGGTCGTGGGGCTTGAACTCTGGGCCTGGGCACTGTCCCTCAGCTCTTCAGCTCAAGGCTAGCACTCTACCACTTGAGCTAAAGTGCCACTTCCGGTTTTCCAGTGGTTTATTGGAGATAAGAGTCTCATGGTCTTTCCTGCCCTGGCTGGCTTTGAACTGAGATCCTCAGATCTCAGCCTCCTGAGTAGCTAGAATTACAGGCGAGAGCCACCGGTACCTGGCTGCCTTCCTTTTTTAAAGTTCAAAGTTGATGTGGATTTTATATCTACGGCACATTTCTGTTTGGAGCGGATACATTTCAAATGCCCAGTAGTCATATATGAAATTATTTACTTATTTATTGTGCTGGTTATGGGACTTGAATTTAGGGTGTGGGCACTGTCCCTGAGTTTTTATGTTTAAGGCTAGCGCTCTACCATGTGAGCTACAGCTTTACTTCTAGCTTTTTGATGATTCATTGGAGATTAGAGTCTCAAGAACTTTCCAGATGGCTTCTAACCATAACTCTCAGATCTCAGCCTCCTGGGTAGCTAGATTCTAGGTGTGAGCTACCAGCACTCGGTGAGATCACTTGATTACCAACTTCTAGATTATCTGACTGTGTCCTTATATTGAACTTTCTCTAAATTTATTGAGGTAAAAAAAAAAAATCTCAATAAATGCTTGGGCACATGTGTTGTGAGAAAGGTACATGGGTGGTTCTAACAAGCACCTTTGATTAAAAACACTGAGATAGGCCAGTTTTCTCATTTTATCTATGACTAAACATATCTAGTATAGTCTGTTTTAATATCATTGCACAGAAAGCAATAATTCAGACTTGAATTTTCCACCAACAGATCCTTTTGCTACAGCACTTATCATTTCTGACAGACAGGATAAGAAAGCAGACTAATATTGTATGTCGATTTTTCAATAACATGGGCTGGTAACAAAAGAGGTTTCAGGTTAATCTTTAGGTGTCAGGAAATTGAATGCAAGCTATAATACGAGCATGTGTGTGCAAGTCCTTACCCACATTGCCTAAATAGTCTTATTAACTGAAGTTTCATTATAACCTTGACTATGTGGATTGTGTATTTACTTCCATCCTCTTGATCTTGATACCTTTTAGACCTGTCTCCTCAGATCCAGTGCTCTATTGAAACTGTTTTTTAAAAATTGGTGATCAAAATAGCAATTAGGGACTATTGTAATTAAATATGTCTCTGGATAGCATGGCTTAGTATCAAAGTTCTTTGACCTACCAGGTTTTAAAGTATTTACTCTGGATTTACTAGGTTAAAATTTAATATATTTAAGGAGAAACTGCTAGGTATCAGCAGGCAGGATGGTTGACTACTCTGTAATTTGAAGGTATTCTTTATAAGGTGAGTCACAATAACGTTCGACTTTTTCTCATACACTTTGAAAGCTAATCTAAGAAAGGTCATCCAAAGGTAAGTCAAGGATTACCTTGGATGAATTGGCAACACGGAGGAAAATAATTGCTTTTTAACACTAATTTTGTATGAAGTCACTACACGTAGATGATCTGGTTTCCATAGTACCCTACAAATAACAACCAGGCTTTAAAAAAAATGATTTTAAAGGTCCAATTGTGTCGGCAGATTTTTTTTTAACAGTCACCATCATAATGTACAGCCTCTACTTGCAAGAGATCACAGATGAGATTAATACAGGCTGACTTTCTTTTTGCAAATGGAAAATTCACATTGAGATCCAAAGATCAGGGATTAATTCAGATCACGCAGAGACTCCCAGAGCCATTCTGCCTCTGTCTTCTCACTCACTTCACTGACCATCCTCAGAACTCGGATGGCTTTTCTTTTGCTAGAATATAATTGCCTATCAAGGTACAATCTGCAGCAATAAAACATATTGAAATATTTTGACATTTGTGTATGGTATTTATCAGTTGAGTAGAACAAAGACAATAGAAGCATGACATTAGTGTTTCAAAATTCTATGTGTATTTCCTTCTCTCTGCCATGGGGCATTACACAGAGAATCCTTATTTCTTTAAAAAGAATTCTTAGGGTATAGTCCAAGAGTCAAATTTTCAAAATACATTTTGTGGGAAAATACTAAAACTTGGCAACCCAACCCTCCTTTTTTCACTTGTAATATACTTTTCACATCTGGGAAAATATTCACTTTGGGCAAATAGAAATGTACATGTAATATAAAAGGAAAGAACAGGTTGGCTTCTAAGGTATTAATAATTATGTATTAATAATACGATGTTAATAATTTTTGGTTGGGCTCTGATGTATTCTTTAACATTCAAGATACTTAATCTAAATAAGAAAAACACATGTCTCTTTTTATCTTCCCTCATGCTGTAGTTTTCTCCCTTTGACAGTGTTTTTATTCTAGTATCAGCACTGAAATGTCTGATCCTCAACTATGCTATTCTAATTATCCCAGTGAGAAATGATTCCCCACAAACGCATGAGTTTATTGGAAGTTACTTTGTTCAGGTGGTTATTAGGCTTAAGCAATTTCCATTCAAGACAGTTAAAAAGAACCAAGCCAGAAGGTGGTGAGAAAATGAAAAGTTATTCTATGCTAACCTTAGAGAACCAGTTGGCAGGTGATGGTAATCTTTAAGACCATTGAGCTGTGATAGGTAAATACACATGATCGGATTTCTCTGTGATTTCTAGATTGATAACTGTATTGTGGGTTGTCCTGTGCAGTCAAAAGAGCTTGTTGATACAGATCTTGAAAAACATAATTTGATAACTATATGGTGATCATATTTCTCAGTAATTTGACAAGGTTTGTCAACCAAATCTGTGATAAAATTCAGTCTTAGGAAACTAAAGATTAAATTACAAAAATACAACTGTTCAGATAACTATGACAGCACTGACATGCAAACAACATCCTTATTTGCCAGCCATTATATTTTTTCCAATGTTAGTTTTAAAAGTCTTCTTTTTTCTCCTGTAGTGAATCACAAAAACATCCATTCCTGTTATTACTTAAGGAGGATTTCTTAAAAGTTGTGTAATATATTTATTTTTAGATTGAGAGGTTTTATATAAATTTAGATGGTTCCTTCCACTATGCATGTCTGAAATACTGACTGCTGGGTTTTAATGTATATTTCCCTTGAAAATGTTATTTTAGCCAGGTGCTGGTGGCTCATGCCTGTAACCTGTCTACTCAGAAGGCCAAGATCTGAGGATCTTGACTCAAAGCCAGCCTGCGCTGAAGAAAAAGTCCCTGAGAGACTCTTATCTCCAATAAACTACTCAAAAAACCTGGAAAAAGCTGGAAGTAGTGTTGTAACTCAAGTGGTAGAGTGCTTGCCTTGAGCACAAAGAGGCTCAGAGACAGCTCCCAGGCCCTGAGTTCAAGCTCCAGGATTGGCATAAAAAGGAGAAAACAAAACAAAACACACACCTTTGGGGGGATGTTTTTCTTTTATTCTAGGTTAAGTTGAAATTTTTCAGGCAATCTCTGCTTTGCAAAAAAGAAAAGACAGGAAGGTCAGGGTGCCTCTGGTTGTAATACAAGACCCAACATTCTTTATTTTGTTTACATTATAACTAGAAATTTATGATCATTAAATTATGTTCTTTAATCCCAGTGTTTCAATAAAAGTCCGAATGGTGCTCCTGTTAAGCAGTTAAACTCACTTTAAAAGACAGACTAAATCTTTAAAAGACAAAACAACAACAACAACAACAACAAACAAACAAAACAAAACTGTTTGCCTCTGTTGAGATAAGTCTTTTGGCCTTTGGATTCTGATATCCTTAGAGCTTTCTTCTGAGAAGTCATTAACTGGTAGTTCGGCCCAGATCACTGTGTGAGGTCACTGTAGCTTCCAGCCTCTTATCTCTCACTAACCTGTGTTCCAAAAGAAAGAAAAGAAAGAGCGAGATCTCCGCGTGGTTAAATCCAATCCACAGAAAACAAAGAGCCCTAAGAAAATACCGTAGCTTGTACAGAAAAGAGACTAACAGATCCAAATAAGTCCTAAGGAAAAGTGAAGCGTTTGGTGTATGCACGCCCTGCGATAGAACCATTGCAACCACTTGAGTAAATTTGGGTTCTCAAGCCTGATAGAGTCAAATTACTACAATTTGCTAGCAGAGTTTGTAGAATGCTTTGATGGAATTAAGCAGTAACCTGTTAACCTTGTCCTTTTTTTTTTTTCTTCTCCCAAATTTAACAGGTTTATGGCTTTCTTCTTTAAAAAAACAAAAAACAAAAAAACAAAAAACTTCCTCCAGCCCTAGTAGCTGGACAGTAATTTCCAAAATGTTATTCAATACCTCTGGCATCTAGCCATCCTGTACTTTAGGAATGTACTGACTGCTTGGATGATGGCCAAATGCCAGTTTATGCAGCCCAGTGGTGGTTTGAGCATGTGGACCCTGTTCCCTTTTGTAACCCTATCATAATCACCTGATTTCTATCTCCCCTACTATAATCTAAGCTCCTAGATTGGGTGGGGGTGGGTGGGGAGTGGAGGATATTTGCTATATTAATATATTTAAAAAGCCAGGAATGCAGAAACACAGTGAAGAAAATTACTTGAACAGCAAGATCTAACTATCTAAAGGTTTTAAATCAATCTCTTTAACCCCTGGTTTCCCCCCTTTAAATGCTCTGCAAGTCTTAGGGTAACTGGACCAAAGCTCAGAGCTTCCCATTGCTGACCCAAAAAGATGTATTTTAGGAAATGACCTCAAGAATCCTTTCAAGAAACATTTAGGCAGTAGAAACATATAGAAACTATAATTTTTAAAAAACACTATAATTTTTTGGTCATTTATTTGAAGTTTTAGTCATTGGGGTTCACCTAAGGCAGTATCAACTCCACTTTTACAAACATTTAACTTTTAGAAACTATATTCAAAGAAGTAATGACACATGGTTTCTACAAAGTGGTCACTCTTTTAACAGTGTTTCAGCCACTAATTTATTCCTCAAACACGTCCTAGAAAGTGCAAAGATAAACGTGAACCTTATACATAATAATTTCAAATTTCAAATGAGGTATTTCATATAGAAATGGAAATACTTAAACTAACCCAGCTGGTTGTGAAGACTATTGAGTATGACCTTTGCCATCAGAGCTATCAACTCCTGACTTTGTCTATTATTGGTTGTACATACCATTTCTTAGATATATCATTTCACCTTTCCATGTTCCATTATCTTTGTGTATTAAAAAAAATCACATCTACTAGCATAGATTCTTGAGTAAACACTCAGTATTTGGCTAGTCTAGTTGACAAGTGAGTGATAGATATGGTCCCCAAGGGGATTGGTTGTATGGCCCTGAGCTGAGATTGCTCTGTCTCAAGGTATTTGTAGTAGAGCTTCTTGTATACTATTCTTTTTTTTTTTTTTCTTTCTTGGTACTGCTGGGATTTGTACTCAGGCATTTTGCTTGCCAGTTGTACTATGCTTCCAACTCTATTTTCTGTTGGTTATTTTTGAGCTAGGATCTTCTGTCTTCTCTGGACACAGGACTGAATCATAATCCATCTACTGCAGGTTTCCTAGGGTTACTAGGATCACAGGTGCAGGCCGCTGAATCAAGCTTCCCTTGCTAGAGATGGAGTTTTCTGCCTGAGCTGGCCTTGGTACTGGGATCCTCTCAATCTCTGTCACCTACATGCTTTCTTCACTCTGCTGGATGACAGATGGGCACCACTGCCCCCAGCTATTGTTGAGAAGGGGTTTTATGAACTTTCCTGCTGGGCTGGCCTAGAACATTGAGTGGTCTTTCCATTTGCAGACTTCCAATGGAGTTAGGTTTGCAGGCATGAGCAACCAGCATCCAACTTGCGATCTTGTATAATATATATATATATATATATATATATATATATATATATATATATATATATATAAAAATATATATATATATATATATTCCTATAGCTTAAGGAATTTAATCTATGAAAAACTTGGTTCTCATTTTTAGCCACATTTTCATATATATCAAACATCTACTCTGAGGAATTAAAAGAAGTCCATAGTCATTTAGCTCAGTTAACCAGAGAATTGTCCGATTAAAAAAAAAACTCATAAATTTGTAGGCTTCATACTTGTATGGTTTAGTTTCGTTGACTCCATGGTCATAGATCAAGTCTTTCTTATGTGACCCTGCTCAAGTGAAGACAGGGTTGATAGTAAGGCTAGCTTGAGAGTAGTCGCCTATAACCATAAGGAAAAAATTCAAAATATGAAATTGGATATCCTGTATATTTTAATGAAAAAATAGAATTTCCATTGCATTTGGTAATAACAAGTTTTCATTTCTTCTATTACTATCTGGTATATTTTTATATCCAACGGAGTATATGGTTGAAGCAAAAAGTATATTATTTTTAAGTATATTTTATATTGCACTTTTGAAATAATTTTCTATTAAGAATAATCTTAAACACCCTTTTTAATTAAATTAATTTAAATTGGATTTAAAGTCTGGATTGCGTGAAAATGTAAAAGTTTGAATCTTCTATGTTTTTTATGCCAAACTGATAGGAGGTAGCTTTGCCATTTGTAATCTTTCTCAAACTTTCATACCCAAATTTGTCCCTATGTACTTTTTTTTTTTTTGGGTCCAGTCGTGGGACCTGAACTCTGGGCCTGGGCGCTGTCCCTCAGCTCTTCAGCTCAAGGCTAGTGCTCTACCACTTGAGCCACAGCGCCACCCCCGGCTTTTTCTTTTTTGCTTATGTGGTGCTGAGGAATCAAACTCAGGGCCTCAGGCATGCAAGGCAAGCGCTCTACCACTGAGCCACCTTCCTAGCCCCCTATGTACTTTTTAAAACATGAAGTAAGGGCAAAATTTAATATATGTCTAACTTCTATGCAGATTTGGCAGTACAAGATATTTTCCAAGGCTACCTTCACTTTGCTGGTAATTAAGGGTGGCTTGATAAAATCAGAACTTTTCTTATAAAAGATTATTATACTTGTTTTAATATACTGTCTCTTAACAACAGCAAAATAATGCTTAGGGCCATGACAGTTGTTTATGAAATACAATCATAAAGCCATCAGACTCGTGGAATTCTCTGGTTGGATTTCCTAATAACTTTAATTTTTCTAACTGAATCATTTCATTGAATTTTCTTTTGACTGCCCAGAGACTGGGTAGAAAAGTAGATTTGATTCTAATATCATATACTATTTATTAGGCTTAGGGGAATTTATTTGGAAGTATAAATGATAGTAGAAAGATGTGGTTATACATGATAATACAAAGACTTGGTTTTCTGTGGAAGCCATTTGTGGACAAAAAAATGGTTTCTGACTTTTGGGGCAGGTCGGGGGAAGCCAGTCATGGGGCTAGAACTTGGCCTGTGCACTGTCCCTAAGCTCTTTTGCTCAAGGCTAGTGTTGTACCACTTGGAGCCACAGTGGCACTTCTGGTTTTTTGAGTGGTTAATTGGAGTTAAGCATCTCATGGGGACTTTCTGCTGGCTTTGAACCACAATTCTCAGATTTCAGCCTCCTGAGTAGCTAGGATAACAGGTATAAGCCACCTGTGCCCAGCTTGTTCCTGGTATTTTTTTTTTTTAATGATTCTTATTCAATTGCCCCCAAGCTGAGAAGAGAATTGGTTGGAATTTGATAGTGGGTAAAATGGTCTTCTTCTAGTAACTGTTATAATGAAGTTTATTCAGTTCTGAAAAGTTAAAGAGCTGTTAAATTTGAGAGGTATTTTGTTTTGTTTTGTTTTGAATTATAGAAAACAAGAAAGTATCACACCTACCTTAGAACTCTCCCCTCTCCCTTATTTTTCTTTCCTTTGCTATGGGAGCAGCTCTCAGTAGTGACTGAAGTACCCCGTTTTCAGATGCCCCCTCACAGGCCACCAGAGACCACGATCAATGCAAACAGCAAAAAGTTGTTTATTGCAAGCTCAAGCTTGGTCCTCTGCGCACTCGGTAACTGGTGACACTAAGAGACTCCGAGCATAGAATCAGCACAGTTTTTATAGTATTGAAAAACAACTTTAAGGAACTTTTACATAAGAAATTACGTGATTGGTTAACATTTAGAGCAAGCAAATATGATTGGTTGACCTTTACAGAAAAATATCCTTGGTCCATAGCTTGACCACAAATGGTTATGAGTCACACCTGGACCAACAGTATGCATGGCATGTTTTGCCCTGGGCTCTGAAGAACCGGTTGGTCCGAACATTATATGGTTTTAACTGAAACTCTCAGCCCTAGGTCACTCAGGGGCAAAGTCACTCGGGGGTTAACACCTGCCTTAAGCAAACGCCATCTATGGCTCCAAGAATTGTTTGTGCATGGCTTTCTGTTATACATTCTTGGCATTGGGGCTGAAGTGGGTCCATGAGTTAAGTCACAGAACTGAGATGGGGTCTTAAGTAAAATGGAGTTGCTTAGGTTTCTCAGTGACCACTGAGGAAGATATAGAAGGCTGAAGGAAAGTGTGTCTACACACTTTAAAAGGAACAACTATACAACTTTCTCACCCATTTACATTTCCTTAGGTTTTTTAGGTTTTGAGCATTACTAGTCATACTGCAATGGTTATAAAGGAAATGGTAGTGTCTTGGACAAAGAGCAAAAGTAAAATAAAATTTCTGTGTCATTTTAGGTCAAATATTATGGTGTCTTAAGTTGAGTGGTAAGCATATGTATTCTTTTTGGTGAGGGCAGTTGCCCATTGTTTCCAGTGATTAAGTCACTCATTTATTTTATTCAAGGAGCCTGGCCCCATGCTGTTTGTAATATGCACGTCTCTTCTTTGCTGGATGCTCAGCATGTGATGATAAATGGGTCATAGTTCCCGTAATCCAGCAGCCACCAGCAACCCATGCCTGCCTGTTTCAGTTGTTTTGTATTTTATTTATTATCATCAATAGTCTGTCTTCCAGAAGATCTGCTAGGTGATTCAGATATAGCAGCAAAAAGACAAGAATAACCTCCTTCCTTTATCAAATTATTCTCTCACTCGGGAATGAAAGTCAAAACGAATAAAATACATAGCCAACACTAAGGTGAAATTTTCCAAAAAAATAATGATCCTATTAGTACAGAGATGTATTTTAGGTGAGAAACTAATTAATAGATGAGGTTGCTTGTTTATTTTTGTGCCAGGCCTGATCTTAAACTCAGAGCCTAGGCACTGTCCCTGAGCTTTTTTTTTTTTTTTTTTTTTTTGCTCAAGCTAGCCATAGGTATCACTAACAGCTTTTTGGTAATTAATTGGAGCTCAGACTTTCACAGACTTTCCTACCCAGGCTGGGTTTGAACTGCAATCCTCAAATCTCAGTCTAAGCAGCTAGGATTACAGGCAGGAGCCACCAGCACTTGACTAGAGAGTTGTTTTTTGTTTGTTTGTTTTGGTCAGTCATGGGGCTTGAACTCTGGTCCTGGGCGCTGTCCCTCAGCTCTTCAGCTCAAGGCCAGCCCTGGACCACTTGAGCCACAGCACCACTTCCCGTTTTCTGGCGGTTATTTGGAGATAAGAGTCTCATGGACTTTCCTGGCCCTGCTAGCTTTGAACCGCAATCCTCAGATCTCAGCCTCCTAAGTAGCTAAGATGACAGGCATGAGTCACCGGTGCCAGCTGAGTTGTTGTTGTTGTTGTTTTTAAGAGACTAACTTGAAGTGAATTATAAAATTAACAATAGTTAAAACTACATTCTAAAACTGCAGT
Organism: Dipodomys merriami; assembly: GCF_024711535.1. NCBI lineage: Eukaryota > Metazoa > Chordata > Mammalia > Rodentia > Heteromyidae > Dipodomys > Dipodomys merriami. The sequence continues at coordinate 30,286,091 of NW_027202493.1, read as the reverse complement.
TGCTCCACTCAGAAGATTCCTTCTTCTTTCTTTGGTTGCTAGGGATGACATGCCCTCCAGTATGCCAGCCAAATGCTCTAGCGCTGAGTTACACCCCAGGCCCCAGACTTACAAGACTTGAAGATAATTTAACATTTGATTTATTGTGAACTTTAATACTTCAATAATACCAACGATGAAAAAGTTACCACCTGAAGTGTTTTCCTCTTTGTTTGGAAAAGCTAAAAGGCCAATAGCACCAGTTTTCCTGTCAGCTCTCAGATGTGGCTGAGCTGTTTGTTGTATGAAGACTGCATCACCAAGGCAAAGGTTGACTTCATTGCAGTTACCTCAGAGGGAGAGCATTCAGGTTTGTTCAGCGCCACCCACTCTTAATTCTTGCTGTTCACGGAGACAGATCTAGTGAAAGATTAATGTAAAATTTTAGTATGACTCATAAAGGAACCACCAACTTGGGTTTCATAGTTGGTCTCCCCAAACTGCCTGCCCTACTAACCTGGAATGTGTGGTTTTTTTTGGGGGGGGGGGTCTGGTCGTGGGGCCTGAACTCTGGGCCTGGACACTGTCCCTCAGCTCTTCAGCTCAAGGCTAGCGCTCTACCACTTGAGCCACAGTACCACTTCCGGCTTTTTTCTTTTTTGCTTATGTGGTACTGAGGAATCGAACCCAGGGCCTCATGCATGCAAGGCAAGCCCTCTACCACTGAGCCACCTTCCCAGCCCGTGGTTTATTTTTTTTTAATTTTAATTTTTCCCTTCTTCTGTATGCTATAACAGAAGCAAGTCCATAGGAATTAATAAGATTAATAAACTAGAAAAAAGAGAAAAGGCTCAAATTCAAGCATACAATTCAGACACACATCTGAATTCGATTCAACAGATGGAACAAGTTCTCAGATGCTTTGTTGTCTCTCAGTGTTGACTTTTTCTTCCTGTGCCCACCCCATCATGGTGACAGTATCACACACACACACAACCCTACAGTATAACACACACACACACACACACACACACACACACACACACACACACACACACACACACACACACACACACACACACACACACACACACACACACACACACACACACACACACACACAGCGCACCCTTCATCAGTTCACAGGCCATAGTGAGTGTTTGCAGGAATGGGGTATTTGTTTCTCCACAAGGGTCTTCAACAGGATTGAACGACACATGCCTGATATTTTTGTGTGATAATGGTTTAAAATCAGATGCATTTTGAAATTAGTATCAGGCTGCTGGAGGAAGTAGGCAGTGGGGAAAAATATCAGGCCACTGAAGAAAAACAGGCTGTTGAGAAAGATCACACCCCTATCAAAAACACCATCCGAGTCAACCATTCTTCTAGTGCGCTGGCCTAAAACCATTCAAACTGGCAAAACAGGCTGCATGCTGCAAGTCCCTGCTCACTACAGGTTCTGCTTTTACCCTGCCTATAAAAGCTCTGCTGCAACTAAATGCAGTGCGACCTCTCTGAACCTGACCGGGGAGTTCGCCCGGGAACATACCCCAACCCAATAAACGTTCCTGTCAATCTTTTTATCCTTCTCTGTGTGGTCCTTTTCTCACCTAAAACCTTACAGTTAGGAGTTTGAAACAGTGTTAAGACACGTTCTTAACACTTCTTTGGAATCTTAAACCACACCTATTCCTATTTAATCAGTGACTTTGGGATGGAGCAGTCTGTCCCACACTGTGTCTCCCTGTCCTCTTTCGCAGTTCTGTGAGCTTGGCCACTTAACTATGGTCCTTATTTTACCAGTGAGTTAACGGCTGTTTCCCTAAAATTGTGTACCTAATTAATGGAATACTAGGCTAGAAAGTATGATTTATGCCTCCTACTTTGGGCTGAGATCAATCCTCCCCTAATCATTAGCCTCCATCAATAATAAGATGGCTGCGAAAGACATGGTAATGCTTTGTTGCTGGTGAAAATCTGTTCCTGGCTCTGAATCTCTCTCTCTCTCTCTCTCTCTCTCTCTCTCTCTCTCTCTCTCTCTCTCTCTCTCTCTCTCTCTCTCTCTCTCTTGGCAATAGTAGTCCCGTTTTTTTCTTTCACAGCAGAAAACCTTTCTTAAAGCACAACCTAGCCTCAGCACTTCTGCCAATCAATTCCACAAACCACTTGGACTTAGGTGGGGCTTCTTAAGGACAAGCAATCGCTGTGGTTTAATAAAAAAAAAAAAAAATGAGCCCTTTGGAGTTATCTGATGAGGGAGGTTGAGAAAGAGAGCCAGTCGTACGTACTGTAATCATCAGAAGTCTCAGTCTCCTCATGTTGCCTAGCATTCCATTCATTATGTTTCAGCACATTAAACTTCTCCACTCCCATTAAAAAAAAATATGTAATTGTTATTACTAAGGTGTTGTACCAGAAGGGTTACTTTCTCATAAGTCAGGTAATGAGTTCATTTCTTTCTTCCTTTTTTTTTTTTGACCATGTTAACTCTTCACTATCCTCGAGATTCCTCCTCTCATCCCTGCCCACAAATTACATAGTACTGCCTGCGTTCAGTTCCTCATTTCTCCCCTCACTTTCTGTGCTCGCCCCTCAGCCCCAAAATGACGGAAAAAAGAACAAACAAAAAGAAAAAGGAACAGCATTAAAACAAAAACAACATCACCACCAACCAGACTCACATTTCCATTTCCTGGAATTTGTTTCAATAACAACTGTTTTATATGTTGTGAGGAGTCCTGCCTTGGGCTGCTCCCCTAAGGGTATACTCCTTTAGTCCTGCTGTTTGCGTGCAAATGTGTAAGGTCCTGGGTAATTTGTCATACATGGATGTATTTCACATCTAACTTTCACCTATAAGAGAAAATGAGCGACATTTGTTTCTCTACAGTCCCTTTTAAACATGTATCTTGCCTGTCCTGTTCTAACCTGTATTAAATGTTCAACAAACTTGGAGTGAATAAAGTGGTAGTTATTTTTAATTATTTCACTTTGCTTTAAGAAGCTGACCAGAATACCTCTCGTTCTGTAAATGTAAAGTAACTTGTATTTAGCAATGGAAATATTATATTTTAAGGAACTAGTCGTTTTCTTTAGGAATTCCTTTATTTCACTTATCTCAATAAACCTCTGTCCCATAAATGAAGCCTTCTTACTACAAAATTTGACAAGCCAAATTACCTCTTCAAAAACTGGTGTTTTCATTGTTGACTTTTTTTCTCTTCCAGATTACAAAAAATAAAAATAAATCTACATCTTTCTTTCATTGGGCCCTATTTCTACATAGGTTAGCTGACATATTTCTGTGAAAATGAGTATTTCCTCATCAACATGGATGCACTGTAATTCATTCTAAAGAGTCAGGTAAATGCTCAAACTCTTCTTTATGTTTTGAGATGTCACCAAATCAAATTTCTCCCATTGTTTTATCAGTGTCACCTTTCTTTGTGACTCAACCAAATTTGCTTGCATTATAATTTTCTGCCTTAGATCTAAATTGTCTTCAATTTATCCCATTTAGTGGAAATATGGTACTTAATCATAAGTGTTAGGCTTGCTTGCTTTTTGTTTAGGCCTTTTCAGTTGACAGAGCCAGGAAATAATTTTTATGGCTTTTTTTTTCATTTTATTTTATTTTATTTTTTTGTGAACATACTGTACAGAGGAGTTACAATTACATGGGCAGGATAATGCGTACATTTCTTATCAAGCATTGCAGCCTCCTCCTTTGTTTACCCTTCACATCCCTTCCCAGCCTCCCTACCCCACCCCCCACCCAATCCTCCCCCCTTTTATGGCTTTTTATCATAAGTTCATATTGATGTTTCTAATTTTTATCATCTTTGTAGCTCATATTGAAAATTTGACTTCTTAATGACTTGGTTATACTTCATACATAGTTTAAGCCTAAAATATTGATATTATTATGCTAAGAATAGAACTCTGAATAAAGCTTAAGTTTTTTTTCTGATTTATTTTCTACTTAGGAGTTAAAAAAAAATACAAATACCTATGCCAGTGTCTCCCAAAACTTGTGAATCAAAATCTTGAGGGAGTCAGTAGTGTTAGCAGTAATGTCAGCTTGTTTATTGTTTAAATAATAAGTCTGTACTATCCTGCCCCAGCCAATCACAGACCTGCTAGAATGTGTGAAATCTGTTTTCCTTTTGACTATAGCCTCTGGCTACACCTTCTTTTCTAACATATTTTTATAATAATCATAAAATGTAATTATTGAATAACTGGCAATGGTTGAAAAGCATAACAGAATGGGAAAGGTTTGGAAAACAAAAAGAGAAGTCAGTGCAGGGAGACAGCACGGGGCTGCCACTAACATGAATAAGAACTTTTCATATTTTCCAGACTCCATTATCCATGACATCTTCCTTAAAGTTCCTCAGAGGATTTTAAATAGCAATCCTGTTTTTAATAGCACTTTTGGATTTATTTAACAATGGATTAGCATTTATTGCATATTTAATGTTGCTAGGCACAAAATACATTTTAAAAAATATTATTACCTCATTTAATCCTTGCAGTAAAGGTTTATAGGTGCAAAAATTGAGTTAAATACTGGAGTTCTGTTTATTGATCTGGCTTTCAGGGAAAATACAAGTTATTCTCCATCACAGATTGCATTCCTAGGAATCAGATTGAGATGGAGATGTGGGTGCCCAACTCTATTGAAATTCTTGCCCCCCCCCCCCATTCCAGCAGTCTCTCAGTAGAGACAATCTTCAAAAAGGACTGACAGCAGAGACTCCTACTGCTGGTCTTTGAAGCAAAGAAAAACAAAGTCCTTCAGCCCTCTGAAGGGGTCATCACAATGTCCACTACATCTCTAATAACATTGCTATAATTTCTCCAAAACAGAATCTTGGCAAAGATTCTTTCCCACCTGTTGGTCCTCCTTTTCTTGTCAAAGAATGGAGGTGTAAACAATGTAAGCTTATGGACCTGGTGTGGTAGTACACCGTTGTAATCCCAGGTAGAGGCGGAGAAGGAAGGTCATGATTGGAGGTAACATCTCAAATCCATTCTCCCACTGTTCACCCTGCTTTACTTTCGTTACTCAGCTTGAGAAACTTCTCAACACAGGTCGGTGAAGAGAAAGTCCTACCACGTTTCAGCTTCCTCTCAGTTTTAAAACACATTCTCGGACATTCAGGATCCATCTTTCATCCCAAGGTGATCTGATGGGGAAAGGCACCTGTCTCGACAGGCACCGTAGCAGTGTCACCTGCTGTTTTCCCTCTGTTACCCACCTGTTCATCTGGAACAGTGGAGGTGAAGGCTGAAACATGGTGCCCTCATGAACCATCTTCCTCCGCCCCAGTGCACCTTGTCCCTTGTGTGTGGGATTAAGTACTCAGAAAAACCAAATGCCCACATTTTCTCTTGAATTAGGTCAGACACATGATATAGATGTGCCATTTGACGTCTTCTTACTTTAGGGATTTATCTGGCCTTTTTTATTGGAGTATCTTGAAATACTTTCAACATCTGTAGTGTTTTGTTTTTTAACCAGTAACTTCTGTACGCATTAAAATTCAGCACCTAATAACATAATCTCTTTGCTTTACCATATTTTGTGCTGCCTGTTAAGCCGAAGGAGTCTGTTTTAACTTTGGCCTTGTCTGAATGACATGTTGGCAGACTGCTCCCACTATGTTCTGTTCTACCATTCATTCAGAGGTGTGAGAATACAGGTGTTGCTTGCCTCTACCAGGTAAAAGAAAAAGAAAAAAAAAAAACACCTTTTTTTATACTCACTAGACTTTCTATTGAGAATGAACTATCTAACTTGTAGGGGAGAGAAAAAAACTGGGAGAAAATGAGGGAAGTGGTGACACTATTCAAAAAGAAATGTACTCATTATCTGACTTAGGTAACTGTAACCCCTCTGTACATCACCTTTACAATAATTTTTAACTTTCTTAGTAAAAAAAACAAACCTTTTTTATTAACATAATTTTATTTTATTTTTTTAAATATTTATTTTTTATTGTGAAAATACTGTACAGAGGGGTTACAATTACATGGGCAAGGTAATGAGTACATTTTTTTTTTTTTTTTTGGGTCCGGTTGTGGGGCCTGAACTCTGGAACTGGGCGCTGTCCCTCAGCTCTTCAGCTCAAGGCTAATGCTCTACCACTTGAGCCACAGTGCCACTTCCGGCTTTTTCCTTTTTGCTTATGTGGTGCTGAGGGATGGAACCCAGGGCCTCAAGCATGCAAGGCAAGCGCTCTACCACTGAGCCAACTTCCCAGCCCATGAGTACATTTCTTATCAAGCATTGTAGCCTCCTCCTTTGTTTCCCCTTCCCATCCCTTCCCATCCTCTCCCCCCCCCCCCCAGCAAAGTTGTAAAGTTCGAAAAACAAACCTTTTCAAGTTCATCAAATGGTTATGAGAAAGTAAATCTGAAGTATTGGATTAAATTTAGCCATCCCATTTATTATTGATACTATTTTCCAGAATTTCCCCTTTGATTGAAAAAGGATATCGGGTTTCGGTTGTAGCAGCTGAAGCGAGATCAGCTGCCAGGTTGGGATGTCTCAAATAGCTGAATTTAGGCAGATGTGATTGATTGGTCTTTGAGCTAATTGACAAAATCACTTCTTAGCACTCAGCAGCTGCTATGTTTCCTTCTCTTAAAGTGTCAAACATTTTCTTTACCTGACCACTGAAATTGTATTTAAGGTGTTCTAGAAATAAGCCTTGTATTTAAGGTGTTCTAGAAATAAGTCTAAGGATGCTGAACATTGTCACGATACAATCGAAATACTACTTTCCAATGTCTAAAAGGTAGTTAGCAAGACTAACAAGTAGAAAGAAGTGGGAAATTAACTTCAGGTTAACTGCAGCATATTTTCTAATATGGTAGTAAAAACATGTTCTACTTACTTCATGATAAATCAGTGATTTAATTAGGATGACACCTGAGTTATTTTCTGCAGACACTGTCTTGGGACACTACCCTCTACAGGCTTAGTAATGGCCTTGTCATTCATTGTTAGCCTCCTTATTTGTTTTGTACTAAAATGCAGATTGATAACATTTACAATATGGAAAGAAGAACAAAGGCAACTCTGACATTGTGTATAGTTACCATGTCCTAAGAAGCATGCCAAATTCCTGCATGATAATGACATGATCGGCACTCATCTTTATGGAAGCAAGGATTTGATACGTTTTGGGTCACAATAAATATTAAGGAATCCATAGGCATGAGCTTGACTATGAAAATTTTGGTTTTATTCCACAGTGACGGCAGTCTTTTTTGACCATTATAAAAGCAAGAGTATTCATTAGTGGTAGTGTGGACAGCTCAAAATTCACAGTAGTGTGTCAGAATGGTCAACTTAACATAATACAAAAAAAAAAAATAAATCATACTGCTTTGGTCCTTGCTTTTGAAAGAGGCTGATTTAATTCTTTGTGCAAAATAATTTCCCTCATCTTTCACATGCTGACAAGAGAAATTATAACCTAACACATTGGAGGAGCAAAAAAGCGTTTGACAAGGCAGATCTCATTGTACAGAAAGTCAGAATTGGCTATTTCTTTGTAAAAGTGATTGCCAAATAGGCTTTGTTACATGATTTAAAAAAAAAACAAAACAGAATAAAGACATATTAGAGGCTATGCTAAATGTACAGTTTAGAGGCTTTTAAAATTAATTGTCTTACAATTTTCTCAGTTCCTAGAAAGTAGAAATCATCATTGAGTAGTCTTTTGTAAATGGTTTGCATTGTTACCAAAAGCTGGGGATTACTAGACACACAGACAAGGGTTCAAATCCCAGATCAGTCACTTACTAACCGCTAATTAGAATTGTATTAACCCTCTCTCATATTCAACTTCCTTCAGTTAAGGAAGCTATAACTTAACTATAATTATAACCAAAAAGTTATGAGGATTGAAGTATAACATATTTAACTCTCCTGCTCATTATTTTTTTAAATCAAGCTTTGCATTACTTCTTCCAGCCTGTCTTTAAACATACAAGCAGACTCTCCATTAGAAGCAGGAATTCTCCTTTGTAGGGCAGAAATCATTATGTTTCCTATAGAGCAGGCATTCCTCTGTATATTTAGGAGGAGAAATAAGGACAATAGAAATGGCAGAACATTCAAGTAGGAGATGATACAGAAAAGAAACTCTTCAGGTAAAAAAGAAGCAAAATTGAGCTGTAAGTCTGGAGGAAGGAAAAGCAAAAAACATGTAGACCAGTTAGGGAATTAGAGAATGTTGAGTACAAATTCATGAGAAGAAGAAAAAATACCGCTGGATCTAGGGCAGGTGGTAGGGACTGAATCTATTGTTGGAATTGGAAGAGAACCTGGGAAAAAAAAAAAAAGGAGGAAGAAACAGGAAGTGTTGTGGGCTGAGGTCAGTACATAGGCCCATGTTTATGTACTGCTAGGACAGGACTGACTAATAGGCCCTGGGCTGGTTTGAGTGAAGGACCGAGAATAGCCAGATTAAGCAGGAGAAGCTGGTACACTAACTCAGCAGTGGGGGAGGGTTTGAACCCCAAAGGAGAAAAATGTACCTATTTCATCTTTTCCATTACAGCAGACTCGCTGCTTTGGCTCCCGTCCCTTCCAGAAGTTCTTCAAGAACTTTCTGATCTTGAATACACTTTTCTCATGTGCATTTTTAATATCTCTCCTTTGCCTTTACTTTAAAAAAAATGCCTGTCTTTTCTACTGAAAAATAAGCCAATCCAAAACTTGTCCCTCCATCTCATCTTTCCTTCAGGTATGATTTTCCCCTCTACCCATCCCTTAACAGGCAGACTTTTTTCACTTACGTTATTCACTCTGGCCTTCACCATTTCCAAACCTCCTAATTGCATATCTCCACCCGTTCTGCTGAGCTCCTGATACCATTACACCACTGAGAGCCCTTGGCTGAAGTTCTCACCAAATGCATTACTCATTCTGCTTGGCTTCTAAACAGCACTGAACACTGCTTGCTGACTCTTCCCTCCATCCTGAACAGACCAGCTTGGATCTCGGTTTTCTTCCTATGTCCTGAACCCATCCCCTATTTCCCTCACTACATCTTTGAAGGGATTTCTTAAGGAGGGGTCCTAGGCCCTCTCCTGATCTCACTTTATAATCTCTCCTCTTGTTTGAGGCAAGTCCAAATGTCATGTTTTACTTGACATTTACGTAAAGATGTCACCAAATTTATATTCCCTAGTCCAGACTTCTTTTCTAAGATGTAGATCCCATTTCCTTCTCTTCTTGAATTTTGGAAGCACTTCAAACCAGCATCTCCCAAAAGGAAGCCATTATCCTCAATGCTGATATTTTTCAGTGTTTCCTCTAGTAGTGAATAAGCATCTGTTTGTACAGGTTAGAACTCTTGGAACTTTATTCTTGTCGACTCCGTTTCCTTCACCTCATATGTCCTATCCATCATCAAACCTGTCCATTTTGCTTCCTACTGAGCCCATGAATTTTTTTTCTACCACCACCAAGATGCTCATCCTGACTACTACTGTTTCCTGATTGATTCTCCTCCTGGCTTCCTTCCAGCTTGTTGTCTCGTGCTTCAGATAGAGGCTTCTTTCAGTATGTGCTGAAAAACTATTAATACACTTTCTGTTGCTCTTAGAATAATGGAATTGTGGCTGAAGTTGTAGAGCACCAATTCTGAGCAAGTAAGGTAAATGAGGATGAGTTCAAGCACTAGAACAGGAATGAGACCAAACTTGGTTACCATGGACACCAGACCCTGGTTGGTTTGTCTCCTGTCTATCAACCTCCGCCTCTGCTGGCATCAGGGCCTCTCACTCTTGGTAGTCTAACCACATTTTGTCCTACTTAACCTGCCATTTTTTGTCCTTGCTACAAACACTGTGACATACCTGGGATTCTCTCCTCCCTTCCTTTTTCCCCTCTCCCTCTCCTTCCCTTCCTTCCTTGCCTTCAGCTCTCTGCTCTTCTCAAGAAAGCTGCTGCAAATTTTCTAAATTAGTTAACCTCCTTAAGAGATTATTCAACAGCATGTTTACGTGGTTGTTTACCTGTCTTCCCCACAAGAGCAGTTATGTTGTACTTGTAACCTGGTACACAGTAGCTACTTGGTACACATTTATTATTCTATCAGATAGACATTTCAGTTCAAGGAATGTCTAGTGCAGAACAAGATGATCACAAAAACTTCTCTTATACTCTAGATGACATAAAACAGTATGCTAGTTTCAATTACAGCTGAGTAGAAGATAATCATAGAGTCCTTAAGATTTCTTTAGCTGCATTCTTCTGTGTATCATAAAACTGGTTAGTGAGTAGCCCGGCAGATCTGTGGCTAAGTTAATTTAATTCTCTTGTAGCTTCTTTAAATTTCTTACTAATTTAGCCGGGCGCTGGTGGCTCACGCCTGTAATCCTAGCTACTCAGGAGGCTGAGATCTGAGGATCGCGGTTCAAAGCCAGCCCGGGCAGGAGAGACCATGAGACTCCTATCTCCAATAAACCACCAGAAAACCGGAAGTGGCGCTATAGCTCAAGTGGTAGAGCGCTCGCCTTGAGCTGAAGAGCTGAGGGACAGCGCCCAAGCCCAGAGTTCAAGCCCCACGACCGACAAAAAAAAAAAAAAAAAAAATTTCTTACTAATTTAACACCATGCCTACATTTTTCTTAGCACTGTTGACCACTCTTGAAATTCATCCACATTTTATTTCTATCTTAAAAAAAAATACCTCTGAAAGAATCTTAGCTACTTGTTCCATTCATTTTCTCCACCAGAGCCTTCATTCCCCAAAATTCAACTTTCTTATGACATGCACTCCTCTCTAGTATCCAAGGATGAAGTCAGAACCTTTTTTGGCAGTTCTTAAAAAGCCCTCTGAGAAACTACCGGTAATGTCTCATCTCCTGCCACCTACTCAAATGTCCCCAGTTGTAAATAGCAAGCAATTCCAGAATATTCCCTGTTCTTATACCATTGTGCTTTGTCTTGTCCTAAGAACATCCCTTCCACCCATACCTTCTTATCTACCATCTGTGTGTTTGGGTAGCCCCTACTGTTTTCAAACATGGCTTAAGTCATGGATTTCTCAGGTAGACTATCCAAGGAACATATAGTAGACCTGTAGAAAATATGCAGATGACTAAAAGGACAATTCCTTTATCTCAAAGATGCATAAAAATACTAGCCTAGGTGAGAAATAATACATAGAGTTTTGCTGGAGAAGCATTCCCTCTAGAGATGAGGTTTGCTATTTGTTGAAAAATAAAATGTGAAGAAGTTTTTTGTATAAATAACCTTGATCCACTCTTCAGATATTTTTCTGTCTCACATAATTGTTATGTTGTCACATCCTTTTGAGGATAGTTTTCTAGTCATAACATGGTACTAAAATGATGGGTCTGTGCCTCCAAGTGATACCTATTAGGAAAACTTTGCAATATTTTCTTTCTTGGATATATATATATATATATATATATATATGTATGTATATATATCCACATATATATATATATATATATCTGCAAGAGAGATATTTTTAATACTAGTCAAAATGTATGTGTTGTAAAGTTCCACATTGCTATACTTTTTTATGAGCTGTTATGAAAGCCAGGCTTCAGGCAAAGCAAGAAAACACTAGAGGAAAAGCTGTTTTATGCATTTCCAGCTGCAGAAAGTAGTAACACTTCATGTGGGAGTGCTGTGTGCATTCTTGAATTTCTTCCCTAGAGGGATAATAGGACACTGTGCTTTTGGCTTTCAGGAGGGTATTAAACATTCTTTGCCAACACCAGTACCACATTTGACTTCTTTCTGCCTGCACTCAGTAAAATGTTTTCCTTAATGTCCTAAGAATTATTGATGATTCTGTTGGTGACATAATGGTCCTGTACTAGTTCCCAGAAGATTGGAAATCATTATGGTGTTCCACTGGGTTTGCCAGATGTGTGGAAGGATTAAGAGTTAAACTGTCTGCTTGCCTCTAGTTGATATTAAATTGTAAAATGCATTGTTATATTGGAAACAAGAATCAAAGAACAGGACTAAATAAGCACTTCTCCAGCTTTAAAAACAACAGAAAAGTTAAAACTGTATGATCTCAAGGTATTGATGTTGAGAATTCTCTTAAAACATTTCAAAGACTATGTAGAAAAAGGAGTAAAGAGATTTCCTTAGCTCTTCTAGATAAGAAAAATGATGTTGATTGGCACAAGCTGACACAAAGTTTCAAAACATTGTGTGAGTGGGCAGAAAAGAAGCGGATTTGACCTCATTTTCAATCAATTCAGCCTTCACATACTTCATCCTTTCTCTACCTGATGAAATCTGTGATTGTTCCTGTGAAGCAGGGTTAATTTCTTCTTATCCTTCTAAACTATTTGGTTTTTAAATGTATATTTCCTCTCATCATGTGCATACATAAGTACTCATGAATAAATTATGCATGCATTTTAAAATCTTCACAGATTTTATTTTCAATCTAACATTGCTGTGCTTTCATTCCACCGCCCTCCCCCACACACACCTCTTTACACTTTCCTGATACCTTTCTTAGTTTTAGACAGGTCATTATGTAGGAATAAGTTGGTAACATTTACTATAAAGTATTAATAACTTCATTAAAATATATTATGTTATATTATTTATTATCTATATAATGAAAATTCTACTTTGGAGCTTTTTTTTTTTAGTTCAGGAATTGCTTATGTCCTAAATATGGAAAGTTCAAATCTACCCAATGTAGCCATTTATGATTTCTTCCTATGAAGAATTATAGAAGCTCACATCTCACATCTGTAGTCCTAGCTACCCAGAAGGCTGAGATCTGAGGATCTTAGTTTGAAGCCAGCCAAGGCAATAAAGTCCATGAGACTCATGTCTCCAATTAACCACCAAAAAGTTGGTGGGTAGAGCTGTGGCTCAAGTGGTAGAGCACTAGCCTTGAGCAAAAAGCTTAGGGATAGCCCCAGGCCCTGAGTCCAAGCCCCGCGACTGGTACAAAAAAGGAAATGAAGGCAATATAATCTGCCTGTACTACCTGTGGGAGATGGGGCTTTTAAATGGTATTGGTGTGCTTTGAAGTTACAGCCCTGCTCTGACAGTGTATGTTCTTAGCACTGATATGGTGACATCAATATGAGCAAATAGAACTTTTTATCATGTTTCGAAATATAGTACAAAATGATATTTTGATTATTTGTTTGAGATTCATGTCCTCTTAAAATTCAATTTAAACCAGCTAAGATTTAATGTTAAATTTTTAGGATAAAAAAGATTCTTAAAACACACACATACATATATGTATCTCTATATCTGTGTATGTCAGACATGTATATGATTTGTATATGTAAAATCACGGACATATATCATAAACTAATGCATGAGTTTTATAAGGCTTCTGAAAGAAAAATAATTTGGGTTTCATAAATATTTTTAATTTTATGTGTTTCATAGGCTTCTTGATTAGTTGTGGGCCAATTAAACTTTTGTGAATATAGGTTTTTTTAAAGGATAATCAATTTGCTGTTTGTTATTTTTCTGTTGTAAAAATGAACCTATATTTTGATCCTTTAATTTCCTGTTTCTTCTTTTTATTTATTCTCCATTGAGTATTTACCTGGTGGTGTTTTGTTGTGGTGGTTATTGTTTTTTGGTCTGATTTTGAATCTCTATCCTATTACTGTTTATGACAAATACCAAATTTAGCAGAAGGCTATTTGCAAGGTAAATTGACTTGGAAAACTAGGACTAACATCAGCAGATTTACTTATTCTCCGTGAAGCACCAAATTTCACTTGCAGACAAGATGTATCCAAATCTGAACAAGAGTTGAAACTTGGAAGAAAAAAAAAAGGATTATTCAGATTTTAAATGTGTAGAGAAGTAATACCTTTTCCTTATCTCATTTGGATTCCCAAAATACTAGCTTAAAAACCAAGAATATATCAACTAGAGCAAACTCAGTTTTATATTTTGGCAAGGTAAGAATGTAAGAGCCACGGCTCAATGATCTCCATTTACTCAGTCCATGAACAAACAGGCACAGAGTATCCATTATGCAGCAGGTGCTTGGGGGCAAACAGACACATAATATGCTTAGATCCTCAAAGAGCAGAAGCATATCCATAGTGACTGAAGCAATGCAGGCAGAGAAGGATAGAAATTGTTCTCAGAACAGAGGGATGCCAGGTTTCTGGCAACAGACTCCTGAATTCAAGTTGCTATTGGGTACTTGTTGAGAATTTCATATTTATTGAACAGTACATGAGAGTGTATAGAGTTAATCCTAAGAAGGATTTGGGGTGAATTTTTCCTTTCTTCGACATATCATTTTAATTTACATGTTGAGCACTTAAAGTTTATATTACTAAGAAATCTGCAATTTACTGTAAACTATGCATGCAGTGTTTTGACTTTTTAAAAAGTAAATTTTACTATAATTTTAATCAGTTTGATGACCTACTTTACATGAGCAAAATTTTAAATTCTGTTTCAAATTGTTCAATACACTTCTGAGTCAGAGCAGTGAGTTTAGTATCTGCACCTTCTACTCTCATTTCCAAATGACACCTAATCGGTAGACCAATCTAGAGTTTCAAAGATCAAACTTAAAATTGTTTTTTTTTTCTGTTAATAATAACCATTTATACTGGTAACATGTTAAATAAACATGTACCCTATTAAGAGATTTATACTTGCCCATTAAGATTGGGTTCTGGAAAAATAAATGTAATATTTCTTGCCCATTGAAGAGTGATTTTCTTAAAGCCTGAATGAATAAATGTCCACCCACCACCCCACATATATACACAAAATTAGCTTACAATATTCAACTGGATGAAGGAAATTAGACATTAAAAAAAACTGAATAGAAGAATGATATATTTGAAATAGAGATGGCCATGAAATTTGAACAGTGGCTACTTAAAACCTCAGGTCCCATCAGTGTGTCATTATTAGCCAAAAGCAAAACCTGTAGAACTGATATGTCGATATTCTGTGTACAGACGTTGGATTGTGAGCCTTTAGTTTTGCAAATGATTTGAAATACTTGGAAGGGATCAGTGTTTTTCACTGATATTAGGGTCTTATCATAACCCTGCTGGGTCCAGCAGAAACTGCTCATTCTTTTGTCTTCTTTTTAAAAAGAAAGTTCAGTCTCTACAGCACCATGGCTAGAAAAGATGTTTAGACCAGAGGTTGGAAAATGCAGATCAATTTATATAACCTTTATTAATTGATTGTAGATAACTCAAAATAGTTGATTGTCAAAAAATTGGATATTTTCCAACTGCGAATATAATATTTTGATGCAATTCATTTTCCCACTAAAGTCAGGCAAATGACACAATTATCTCATCATTGAGATAGGTACAAAATTTTGTTACAAAATGGAACAAAACTCCAAAGATGTAAAATTTGTCATCTCTAGATATTCTGCAATTTACTGACGTCATTCAATAGGATTCACAGGATTTTCAGAAAAATCACCATGTCACTGCAGATGGGGACCTGTTTTAAGAATACCAAATTCTTCACAAATAAAATAAAATAAAATAAAAAAGAATACCAAATTCTATATATGAAAATTGAGATTGGTTGGCTAGTTGTACAATGAGACCTGTTAGGACACCCTAATTTAGTGGAATCTTCCTTTATTCACAACAATAAATATTCAAAAATGAGATATAGACAACATTTTGGGAAAACAACTTTAACTTCTTGTATTATTCACTGTAGTGCAGGACATATCTACATTATATATTGTATTTTATAATTTGAGTGTGTAGTTAAATGGGTGGCATCTAATTGGTTCAAAATACCTTCTTAAAAGTCCGGTAAAAATCTCTTCAGTAGATAATTAAGCAGCATGAACTTTTTTTTTTTTTCAATTTTATTTTCTTGTAAAGATGCTGTACTGAGAGGTTACAATTACATCAGTAAGGTAATGAGTACATTTCTGGTCGGGCATTGTTACCTCCTCCTTTGTTTTTCTCCCACTATCCCTTCCCTACCTGCCCCCATTCCCCCCTCCCCCCACACACAAAGTCATAAGGTTCATTTCCAACATAGTATCTTGTGAGTATCTTTGTTGCAAAGGGTCATCCTGTGTACTTGTTTCAGCATTTTTTTTTCCTGTGGGTCATGGGACTTGAACTCTGGGCCTGGGCGCTGTCCCTCAGCTCTTCAGCTCAAGGCTAGCACTCTACCCCTTGAGCCAGAGCTCCACTTCTGGCTTTTTTTTTTTTTTCTGCTTATGTGGTGCTGAGGACTCGAACCCAGGGCCTCATGTATGCAAGGGAAGTGCTCTACCACTGAGCCACTTTCCCAGCCCCAGCTTTTGAGCTTTCTGCTCATCTGATAAGATTATCCTAGACATATACTAATTATTGCAAATAAAGGAAACCATGGGACCTATATTTCTTTGGGTCTGCCTTACTTCACTTAATATGATTTTCCAAGTCTTTGCATTTCCTAACAAATAGGGCAGTGTCATTCTTTCTGATGGAAGCATAGAATTACATTGTATGTATATGTATGTGTGTGTGTATACACACACACACACACACACACACACACACACACACACACACACACACACACACACACACACACACACACACACACACACACACACACACACACACACACACACACACACACACACACACACACACACACACACACACACACACACACACACACACACACACACCACATTTTCTTGATCCATGATCCATTTGTCTGCTGAGTGGCATCTGGGTTGGTTCCATATCCTAGCTATGGTGAATAATGCTGTGATAAACATAGTTGTGCTGGTAGCTTTAGTATGGCCTTGTTTGTGATAACTGGGGTAAGTGCCCAGAAGTGGGATTGCTGCATCATAGGGAGCTCTATGTGAGTCTTTTGAGGAACTTCCATACTGCTTTCCAGAGTGGTTGAACAAGTTTACACTCCCACCAACAGTGCTGTAGGGTTCCCTTTGGCCACATCCCCTCCAGCATCTGTTGTTTTTAGATTTCTTGATTCTATCCATTCTAACTGGGGTGAGGTGGTATCTCAATGTTCTTTTGATTTGCATTTCTTTTATGGCCAGAGAAGTTGAGCATTTCCTCATGTGCCTATTGGCCATTCTTATTTCTTCTTCAGAGAAGTCTTTCAAGACTTTGGCATACTTATTAATGGGGCAGTTGTTTCTTTGAGGATTTGTTTTTGGAGGATTTAAGTTTTTGAGTTCTAAGTATATTTTAGATATGAGGCCCTTTCTCTGTTGTATGGCTAGTGAAAATCTTCTCCCAGTCTGTGGGCTTTCTATTGATTTTTACTAGCTATATCCTTTGCCATGCAGAAGCTCTGCAGTTTAATGCAATCCCATTTGTCCAACCTTTCTTTGATTTGTTGTGTTTCTGGGTCTTTATTAAGAAAATTTCAGCCTAGGCAGCATGAATTTTTACCTGTGTATCAGAAATCTTAAAAAATTAAACAAAAGAGGTAAAACTAGCTATTATATAATCAAGAATTCTCCAGAAGGCAAAGCCTTAACATTTCAGTCCTAAGGATTACATTTGCATCTATTGTCTTATAATATAGTACAAAGTCTGGTTAACTTGCTTCAAAGTCTTAAAGTGTTAGGGTTGCTGGATTGCTTTGGGTGGAGCAGTTACTTTAGGTGGAGTCAACCGTACTGCTTCCTCCAGTTTTGTTAACTCTTAGTTTATGTCTCTGCCTGGTACTTAACAAAAAAAGGGAAATGGGCTGGGAAGGTCGCTCAGTGGTAGAGTGCTTGCCTTGCATTCATGAAGCTCTGGGTTCGATTCCTCAGCACCACATAAGCAGAAAAGGCCAGAAGTGCACTGTGGCTCAAATGGTACAGTGCTAGCCTTGAGCTGAAGAGCTGAGGGACAGCACCCAGGCCCAGAGTTCAGGCCCCACAATCAAAAAAAAAAAAGGAAAAACAAATGGGGCGATGTCAACATTTGTTAGGAAATGGAAAGACTTGGAAAATATTATATTAAGTGAAGTAAGCCAGACCCAAAGAAACATAGGTCCCATGGTTTTCCTTATTTGCAATAACTAGTATATGTCTGAGACAAGCAGAAAGGTCAAAAGCTATGTACATATGACCAGATAAGATGATGTTAAGCAAAATGAACCCCAAGATAGGGACACAAGTGGTTTGTCTTTCTTGCTATTGTTCCTAATGTATTTATAATGTACCATGTGATTTTTTTTGTTTCTTTGTATGTTCCTCCCCCAGGTATAACCCCTGTTTTCACTGTATTTGATGTGGGTGCCCTGCATCTTGTATATATACTTCTCTAGCTTGGAGAGGGGAAGGGAAAAAAACAAAATGCTTAAATATAGATACAGGTTGACCCATTGTAACAATGAGTTGTACAAGACACTCTGTTGAAAACTAACATTCCAATTTAGGCAGGGACTGGGGGAGATGTAGTTGTGGAGGTGGGAGGGAAGGGAGGGTAGGGGGAAAACAAAGGAGGAGGTAACAATGCTTGATAGGAAATGTACTCATTACCTTGCTCATGTAACTGTAACCCCTCTGCACAGTATCTTTACAATAAAAAGCATATTTTTAAAAACGGGGGGAAAAAAAGATAGCCATAACAGGAACCTGTGATAAATCAGTCAATTTCTTTCATCAGATAATTCTTCTTTTCAGAATGTCATACTTTATCTTAGTAAGCAGTGCTCACAGCTTGTATAGAGGTGTTTTTTTTTTTTTTTTTTTTTTTTTTTTACATTTACTTATCTAAACACACTTTCTCCATTTTTCAGTTCTGTCCTAAGTTGCTAACCGAGGCATTGACACAGGGAGGTGGCCTGAAATCTCTTCCTAGTTTAAGAGTCTTAAAATATATATGGAAATAGAATCCTGGCCTATAAGGGGTGGCATCTTACAAATGCAAGGACTGCTAAGTTCTCTGTTTAACCTTTAGTTTATCTCTTTAAAGCCCTGATTAGGCAGAAAAATGGCTTGACCTCTGCTTGCCTTCCTGCAAGCCTCACGGCTCACCTGCAGTCGAATCTCAGCAGGCAGAAAAGAGCAAGACTTCGTGTCTCCGGTCAGCACAAAATGTCAGATGGATTACTTTAAAATCCAGCTGTCGATAAGCAGAGAGAAAAGGACTGCAGCCTGAGCACCTTACATTGCTACATCCTGCCACTGTGAGAGTCTGAGCAGTGCCCCCCTGCCCACAGGCACCCCTATTTCCTGTGCTGTCTACTTTGACAATCTCCCTCCTTTCCCTTTGTCCCTGTTTCTTCTGCTTCTGGGCGAGTAAGTACACACAGAGAAAGGATGCTGGTATTTTTTTTTTCTAATTAAGTGTAGGGTTTTTTCCCCTCCTCCCAAGGAAATTTTTAATCATAGAATATTTATCTTATTATACTTATAAATTCTGTAGTTCTAAAGACTTATTATACTTATAAATTCTGTAGTTCTGCCACTTTCTTGATAAGTGGCAATCTACCAAGAAATCATGAGATAAGTATATGCATGATTTGAAGTCTTTCCGGATACACCTATGGTTTCTAACCCAAACAAACCTGTAGGTACTATCATTTTGCTCTAAAAACCATTTTGAAAAGCTTCTTTTGGACTTAGATCATTTCTACTCAGGTATGACCGCTTTGAAAAAATGGCATTCATGAGAAGGATTTGGAGGTCAAGGGTTGGGAATTGTAAGATGGCTAATGACCAGTCTGACCCTGTTTGTATTTCATACTACTGTGTGATTATGATCCCTTGGCACATAAGATTGTTATAGATATAGCAGTCTTAAAAGAAATTATCTTCTATTTTCTTTTCTATTTCTACTCAATAGTGACTGATTTTTCTGTACAGTAAATGAGCTGTTACTTATGATGAAAATATCATAGTACTTGTGAGTCACAGAATCTCATTCACTCTCACAAGGGAGTGTTTAGTTTTCCTTCTCAAGGGAGTTGAGTATGACATGGCTTTATAGCTATTCTTTGAGGCATATAACATTAAGATTTGACATGATTATTCTTAATTGACTCAGGGGTAGACAGACAATTCCAGTACTTTGTTCTTTCTGACTTCAGAGTTAATGGCATACAAGCTCTAAGAAGTGAGCAAATTCAATTTTTCTGGTGCTCTGTATATCATTAGAGTACCATGATCACCGAGCAGAGAATGTTATGTCTCTGGTCAATTCATAATGTATGTCCAGTAAGGGTCTATTTGTTCTAATCATGACTTGCCTGCTTCATTTTCTCCATTCTGTATGTTTCCCTTTTCTTTTCAGAGGGAGCTCTCTTACTAGCAAAGCAGAAGACTTAGGAGTCACTCATTTATTCAGTAAATATTTACTGAGTAGTTATATGTTGGGATAAGCATGGAGAATGTATGGTGCATAGAGATAGCTCTGGCCATTTCCCGGAACATACAGTCTAGTTCAGGGGTTGGGGACCTTTATCTAGTTTATGACATGTGCTTGAATATAAAGTTTTACCATTCATTATTGTATTGCTTTCACACTACAGAGGCAAACTTGAATAATTGCAACAGAGAACTTGTGGTTTCAAAGCCAAAAATATTTAGTTCTTGATCCTTTCTGAAAAAGTAACTCCTGTTCTCTTGAGGAATGATGGGGACATTCCTTAAATGCTGGAGGGTAGAAAGTCAGCTTGTTAAGGAATATAAACTCTGCTGAGGTCAGAGGGCATCTGTTGGAGTGTTGTAAGCAGGGAGAATTAATGGTTCATGTTTGAATGTTAGCAGTCCCCATAGCTCTCGTATAGGAAAAACAGTGAAGACAATAGATGCATGTGTTAGACTGGGTAAGTGCAGAGGGCCTGAGCCAGCCTGTGTGTATTTAGATTATTGACTCCACTGATTCTGTTCATGAGTAATTTTCCAATTTTCTATGTGGAGGATAACCATAGTACCTGACTTAGGTAATTAAGTAAGCTAATACATGTAGAGCATTGAGACCATTGCTGACAGTCATTCCTGTTATCGCTATTAGAAGTGGGAGTGGCTCAGTAGAGGCAGTGAAAGTCAAGATAACTGAAGCAGTCAAATTCGGGAACTCCCAAGTGTGAGAACAAACAGGACTTCATGTTTAGAGTCAGTAGCATAGATTAAAACCAAACTAGAAATTGAGGATGAAATGCAGGTTTTGACTTCATAAGTTGAGTGGATAGTTGTCCAGTTGCTGAAGGAGAGAGGATGTAAACAAAAACGGTTCTGTGGTGTGAGTGAATGATAGGCTTAAGGGTGTGTTAACTTTAGGTACCAGGGAGATAAATGGAAATAGGCTGAAAACACTTTGGAGATCAGAACTGTGATATTGCTTGGGAAAGGGTTGTATAAAACCAGTCACCATGTTCAAGAGAGAATGAGAAAAATAGCCCTACTGGAAAAGGAACAACTGATAGACTTCTCAAAGAACCACACCAGTTTAAGATTGGATGAGGGATCCTTAGGTCAAAGAAGAGATCAAAACCACTTACTTTTAACAGGAAAATAAGCATGAGGTTTGAATCTATTAAAATGTCTCTTGTTAAATAGGTAAATTTGGAGCTGGGAAGGTGGCTCAGTGGTAGAGTGCTTGCCTTGCATGCATGAGGCCCTGGGTTCGATTCCTCAGCACCACAGAAGCAGAAAAAGCCAGAAGAGGCACTGTGGCTCAAGTGGTAGAGCACTAGCCTTGAGCTGAAGAGCTGAGGGACAGTGCCCGGGCCCAGATTTCAGGCCCCACAACCGACAAAAAAAAAAAATAATAATAATAAATAAATAAATCTTTAAAAAAGTGGGTGAATTTGAGAAAAGTTTGCATTTGCAATCTTTATATTAGCATAGGCCAACCTAAACTCCAGTATATATATTTCACCATTTGGATAGTTTGATGTCATATAATACCTATTCTTGTACCTATATATACCTATATTATACCTATTATACCTATATTCTTGTATACAATTTCTCTTCAATGGAACATTGGATAACTGAGTGGGTGGAGATGCTATGCTACAGATTTTGACATCTGTTCAAAACCATTCTTCCATAGCCATTTCCTTCCCCTCAATTCTTGTTTGTTTTACCAATTCATTGGAGCTCATGTGAAAAATGGAAATTAGAGAATGACATCTCTCTGAGTTACTCTTAGTTCAATATTAGGTTCAGTAGCTTTTTAAAAACAATAGTTTCTTTATTTTTAATTCACTTAAAATTCTACTATAAATCAGCATAATTTCTGAAAGAGCCAAGAGGTAGAGAAATGGATACTTTTTTTTTTTAATTGAAAAGGTGATGAGCTGGTAAGGCAGTAAGTACATTCGTTTTTAATCATTATTTCCCTGTCCCTCTTTATCTCACATTTAACCCTCCGTGATCCCCCCGCCCCAAGTTGTAATGTTCATATCCCACATAGTGTCAAGTGAGTATCAATGTTGCTGTGGCTCATCTGTTTTTCTGCTGTTTCTGTGATTCCCTTCCCCTTTCACATACTGCATTGTCTATTATGCAAAATACAAGGTACAAAAAAGTAAGAGAAATGAAGAAAGAAAAAAACAACAATAGAGAAAAAAGAATGAACTATATACAGGGTCTAATGAGAATCTCTTGTTTCCATAAGTTGGAGTTCATGTTACTATGCTTCATTATATATAGTCCTTTGCACTAAGCACTTGGGTTATTGAGAGCCCCTGTTAAGAATCTCATACACATATTCTAATTCTTACAAAATGAGGGAGATCACGCAACCTGCTTTTCGTTGGGTCTGGCTTACTTCACTTGATACAGTTTTTTCCAAGTCTTTCCAAGAAATGGATACTGTTGATGAGAATGATTCCTCAGCCTCAATAGTTTCCATTGTGTACTTTTAGTGTGTACTCATAGTTACCATTGTGTACTTTTCTTAGGATGAGTTGATTCCCAAGAGAATCTTTAGTCCTTCATGAATGTAAGATTTGTGGCATGGTGGCCTTCCACCTACTTACACTTAACCCTTATCAGGGCTCACATATAAGGCTCATGCTAAGTTCCTGCTAACCAGATGTGCACCAATCGGAATCCTGATCCAGAAGCCTTATCTTCAGGCATATATCCGAAGAAAGGTGTTATGTTGATGTAATCAACCTGTGGCACACTTTATATTTTACATTGTTTTATAGGGGAAAAAATAATGAAAAACTTTGACATGACCTAACTACATGACTGACCAACTTTTTAGACTATCATATACTTTCATCCTTGTTGGGCTATTTTACAATCTTGTAAATGACAGAAAACTGTTAGTAATGCAGAAGATTCTTGTCTATTGAAATGGAAATTGTGTTCAATAGAATACAGTTGTTTATTGCCCTATGGCTAGAGACCAATTTAATATATATTTGTAGATTAGTATCCTTTTGATTTTTTTTTTTTTTTATTTTTGTTGGTCGTGGGGCCTGAACTCTGGGCCTGGGCGCTGTCCCTCAGCACTTCAGCTCAAGGCTAGCACTCTACCACTTGAGCCACAGCTTAACTTCTGGCTTTTTCTGCTTCTGTGGTGCTGAGGAATTGAACCCAGGGCCTCATGCATTCAAGGCAAGCACTCTACCACTGAGCCACCTTCCCAGCCCTCCTTTTTATTTGTAACCAGTTGATAGCAACCTACATATATGTAGAGTTTTACTTTTGTATGCTTGTTTGGAGTGGAAGGAAATACTGAGGTTGAACCCCAGCCTCATGCTTGCTAGGCAGGTACATTTACCACTTGAGCCACACCCCCAGCCCTATTCCGTATTCTTTAAAACAAAGTTTTAAACTTCACTTTTAATGGTAAGAACAATGTTAATCAAATGGATGACAATTCTAATCATCTCATCATGATGTTGTTCCTGTAAGATTGGGTTATAGAATCCTATCATCTTACTGAAACAGCAGAATGCCAGCAGCCTGCTTTGCAGTTCTCTGTGTGCCAGGCATCTTTCTTGCCCAGCTGTGTGTACTCTGTCCCTCCCATGTCTAATTATAGCAGATGGATCTCTCTTTAGACTAATGGTTCTCAGGTTCAGATGCCTATTAGAACCAGGGGTGATTTTTAAAATCCAAATGCCAAGTCCAATTAAATCATAGCATCTGAGAGTGAGCCACGGACTTCAGTATTTTTTAAATCCACTGAGGAGATGCTAATAGTGAGGAACACTGCTTTGTGAATAATATTGGCTTAATGCATTGTACCTCAGACAGCAAAAGCACTCAGGATTTCTGCATAGAGAGACCTGCAGAGGGGATGAAGATTGTCCAAGTAGAAAAATATTTCTTGTTAAAGATCTGTTTTTCTATCTGTACAACCTCTAAAATAAGGCAAACTAGGTAGATATAGGGTATGGTTGAAAAGCCCACACTGAAGCTAAGCACCAGTGGCACACATCTAGAATCCTAGCTACTCAGGAGGTTGAGATCTGAAAGCCCAAGTTTGTGGTACAAAGCCAGCCTAAGCAGATAGATCATCAAGACTTTTGTCTCCAATTCACCTGCAAAAGCCAGACTGGAGGCATAGCTCAAATGGTAGAGTGCTAGCTGTGCACCCAAATACACACACACACACACACACACACACACACATGCATGCACGCACGCACACACACCTGACTTGGATATAGTTATTATTAAAGATTTTGTTTTATTTTTCCCTCTGTCATAGTTCTGAATTAAGCTGAACTCCTGAGTTTAATCAGTGGGACTACTGTGTTCACAACACTACTCTTTTCCTGTGCTATTCGGGGCAGGAAGCTTGTTGAGTAACGTATGTCATCCACTTAATACTATTGTCACCATATGGCTACATTGTTGACAAAAGGTTATGTTCATTATGTATCAGACAGATATCTGTGACTACCACTATTGCCCAAGGTTTTTGAGAGTTTCAGTCAAACATCCTAGAAACTCATTGCTCCGACCCTTAACAATATACAGTCTTGAGAGTACTTTGACAGAGAGAGTTAGGTTATAAAGCGTGAAGTACAAATGTGTTCATTCGTGTATCTGAAATAGTAAGGTGAGGAGGAAGCCTGCTGCTTGGTATTTTTTCACCCTGAAAGGTATCTTCTAATGGGAAATCTCGGTTAATGATGGCTTGCAACTGTTTCATTTTGCCTCAGGTTTAAAACTTAAAAACAACATGAGAATTTGTGTCATGAACTCTGCTGCAGTGCTTTGCCTTCTTGTACTCATTGTATATCCCCCCCCCCCTCCCTTTTGTGTAGGAAGACAGAGATGTCAATAACCCTATGCCTAACCGAGGAGGCAATGGATTGGCCCCTGGGGATGCCAGATTCAAACCTGTGGTACCATGGCCTCATGTTGAAGGAGTAGAAGTGGACTTAGAGTCTATTAGAAGAAAAAACAAGGCCAAAAATGAACAGGAACGCCATGCTGGAGGAAATGCCCAAAAAGACATAATGCAGAGGCAGTATCTCACATTTAAGCCTCAGACATTCACCTACCGTGATCCTGTGCTACGCCCAGGCATCCTCGGTAACTTTGAACCCAAAGAACCTGAGCCTCATGGAGTGGTTGGTGGCCCTGGAGAGGAAGCCAAGCCATTGGTTTTGGGACCAGAATTCAAACAAGCAATTCAAGCCAGCATTAAAGAGTTTGGATTTAACATGGTGGCAAGTGACATGATCTCACTGGACCGCAGCGTCAATGACTTACGTCAAGAAGAGTAAGCAAACATCCTCTTCTTTCTAAAATTGGGACAACTATTGTTTTCATAGCTACTTAGATTATTAGGAATTGAGAAAATGCTTGTGCCTTTATTTCAATGAAATAAGGGGCCTTTGGTGAGAAAAATAGCTAGAAGGCACATTATTGCACTATGGAAGGTATGATGTGTAAAATTCTGGGGTTTTCTCCCCAGATTGCAACCAGTCCAAATTTTTTTTACTTCCAGTTCACAGTGAGAAAATGAGCTAGCCAGAGAATGAAAATCAGCCACATTATTAAATACTTTATTAGCTTAGTGGATACTTTTTTAACAGCAGAACTTCCTTACTGTGTCGATTTTCCTTCTGGAGCAAAGAAACTCCTCATCTTTTGCAACAATGGCAAATAGTAATACCTTTCTGAGTGTGTCATTCAGCTAACTACATCTGTGTTTCCTTTGATTCTTTTGTTTTCCTTTTCCCCTCCTTACTGACACCAATAATTGAGACACTTGAGGATATACAAAAGGATTTCTCAGCTAGAAACAACAACAAAAAAATGTAACCTATGCTTTAAAATTCTTTCCTTGTTATGATTTTAGATGGAGAATTTGCAACTCTGAACTTTGGATAGACAATGACCATTAACTGAGGTCAAGTTTTTCTCTGTAGTCTTTTAATATTCCAGGTTTAATAGTATGGACTTAGATCTCTCCATTAATGGGGATACAAATTTAAGTCATCACTGTTAGAAACCTCTCAAATCATGTTCCTGATGGTATAGTGATAGCAAATCTTTATTATTTTAAAAGACCAACATATCAGGCACAAAATGAACCCATTCTCCAAGCACACACCAGCATAATCTATGACCACAAGATAAAATTTCATGCCTAATCCAGGGCCTCCCAGTAGATTTTAGGCATTCATTCAAATAATGTTTAAAGCAGAAATGGTAAGTGAAATATGCAAAGAAAGTAAGAGTGGAACTATAGCATCATGAGATTATATTATATATACATATGGGTGTATATATATATATATATATATACATACATATATATATATATATATATATATATATATATTACAGAAAAGAGTTAGCATCGCACAGGGCTGTGAAGGAAGTATATTGGAGCAATTTATTCCCAGTACAGGTTTTCATAGTTATAAGGTTGCCAATAGAAGATGCTCAGTTAAATTTGAATTTCAGATAAAGGAAAACATTCAGTCTAAGTAAGCTCCAAATACCTCATGGGAAAAAGAATATTTAAGTGCTTTTTGCTTATCTGAAATCCATACTTTCCTGAATCTCCCATATTGTATTCTGGCCACCTGCTAGTCAGGAGGTGGGGGTGGGTGGAGCAGAGTTACAGTTGTCTTGTGAGAATGCTCATTAGGACCCATAACAAGATCTGTGGTTCCAAATCCAGAGTGCGCCCCAGTTACCTAAACAAAGAACTCAGTCCTGCACTACACTCTACTGCAGAGAGCTCAGCTACAGAGATGCCCGAGAACTGATAGTGTTCTTACTGTTGTATTAAAGGTGAAAGGGAGGAAACGGGCGGAGGAAAGAATCTACTACTTACTCTCTTTCTCTTGTATGCCAGGGTATACTGTAAGTTGAATTTTATTCTGGAGCAAAGAAGCATTTCATCTGGTTTTGAAACAAGAGGGGGAAATAAAAAGCAATCCTGATCTGGGTATCCCATGTAATTAGCAACTGAAGTGTGGGAGTTCTTACCTGGGTATGTGAAATCTGAGGCTCAGAGGTATGACTTCCTTGTATAAACCCAAAAGATGGGGCAGAGCTGTAGTTCATCTCAAGATGGTTTGGTGTTTCCACCATATCACACTGAATGCATTTCTCTAGACAGAGCACCTGAGTAAGTGAGCTTAGCAGTGTGCAAAGAAAAAAATGTTTTTAATTTTGCATCATTTAAATATAAGTATAGCTAATGTTCAGTGTTAGAAATATACTAAAGAAACTGTATGATGGACAGGACATAAAGATGTGCACAGGAGTGTATCCTCTGTTCTTCCCTCTCTTCACCCATCAAGTCCAGTCTGTTTCCCAGGCTTCTAATTTCTACATCTACACATAGCTCAGATCACCTCCGAGGACCATTTCTTCCATCTCTGTTGCCAACATTGTGCCCAGATGACCATCATCTCCCCTGGAATCCTGCAGAAGCCTCTCATTTCCCATTATATGGAAACCAATGTGGTCTTTCAGATACCCAAATATAACTATTCTGTACCTTCCTATTGTACTTCAACTAAAACCCAGGCTCTTGACTTGCAGTAGGCCTCACGCTGTGACTCTGAAGGCAGGGTCTGCTTGTGAGCTTCCCTCGTTACTATACTCCTCCGTAGTGCCCATGCTACAGTGGCCTGTCTGTCCCCCCTCTTTGCCTTTTCTCTGCCTTTTCTCTCCTTCTTATGGCTGGTGCTTCCTGCCCTTTAGGTCTCCATTGGACCTAAAGTACATCTAATTTTTAAGGCCCCATTTTTATTCTGTCAATGCTCATTTGCCATTGCATTTATAGTATTTATAATTTTATAATTAAATACTGGGTTATTTAGTTTGTTAAGAGTCTAGGTTAGAAACTGCAATAAAGGACTATGTCTGTTTTCTTTGCTAAGTTACTCCCAGTGACTGACACATAGAAGTTCTGTATTACCAACTTAGTAAATTAACTTTTGAGGGAATGGAGGAATGAATGAATCTGCCTCTAGTTTCACATCTAAAATCTTCTGTTATATATCCTCTGCAAATTTAGTTACCTAATGGTTAAAATGGGTCTAGCAATATTAATCTCTTATGGATTTGGGATTCAACTTAAATGACCAGAAATTCTGAAGAGGAGTAATTCATAAGCTAGAATGTACAAATGGCTCCACCCCTCCCCAAGCTTTGCATATTACCTGTATCTTCGTACTTTCACTGACAACATGCTGGGAACACACCAAACCTGCCCTCATTCACTCTCACAGAAAATGTACTGTAGAGCCATCTGCAACTAGATCGTATGGCTGGCTGTGTGCAGCTTTAGGATGTGGGTTCAAACAGCCTTGTTCCTTTGCCTCTGTCAGTCGCATAAATGAGCCACCTGCAAAGCTTAGCAGCCAAACTTTGGGCTGTTGGCCCAGCCATGACACCTGACCCTGTGGTTAACTTGTTCGTTCTTGTGGCTGTTCCAGAGTCTTTTCAGCTGAATGTTCCCTACCAAAAAGCAGGGGTGATTGCCCCAGCTGCCAGTGTGACTCATGGCTGTGGTAGCTTTGAATTCCATTCACTGGCTGAGTAATTTACTATTTGTTGATTGCTCCTTAAAACGGTCACAGTATTTTGAGTGAACTGGAGGCCTACTACTTCTTAAAGACTTGAATCAAGACTGACTTCATCCTTTTCCTAACTTGTTTTTTCATTAAAATATATGGTTTTCTTTAATGATTGACTATCTCCAGTGTATACAAGGCACTCTAAGAGCCTGCCTAGGCATATATCAGTGAGAACACAGCTCATCATCAACATGCAAGCTAAGAGGAAAGTATGCTGCAATGTAAGGTAGAATAGAAGAACTAGAGGAAAGACGTTAGTAAAACTGGTGTGATTTAGCATAAAGAGAAGCCACATCAGGAGAGACAGAGAAGGATACCCCTGGAAGATGACTGTGTACTCCTGGGAAGAGGGTACAAGAGCAGAAGACATGAATAAGCAGATAGTATGCACAGAAAAACAAAGCTGGCTTTATGCAGGACATTGAAAGGCCATCCACAAAGTCTGTTCTGCATTTGGTAGTCAGACTCACAGATTGATAAAAGAGAACTTTAGACTGTCACAATGGTAGGGAGATCTGAAGTGAGTTAGGAGGTGGAGACCCACCTCTTAGTGGGTTCAGGATATTGAAATAGGGACTTCAGTAGAGGTTAGAGACTTAGAAAAAGGAGACTCAATGTAAGAACAAAACAGAATTAGTAGGCTTTGACAGGTCATTGAATAGAATTAAAGGTAAATTCAAGGCTTTGAAGCCCAGTAACACAAAGTAGAATGGTTCCATTTATGGAAATAGAATGGTAGAGATAGAATAAGCCATTCTGCCCAGAGCAACCAGTTTGGGTTGGCCTAAACCAGCTTGCTCCCTGGTTTTGGTGAACTAATGCAGAGCCAGTCAGGGTGGGGTGTCTGCCTGTGGGAATTATGTGGAAAGTTGTATTTGTAGGCATAGTAAAAAAAAAATGTAATAAGGTTGAAATTTTATTTCCTTTCTTGTGAGCTGCTGATGCAAGCACATGGAAATTATTCAAATCCTTCTGCCTGGAAAGACTTACAGAGGTACAGAATCCAAACTATTTTGTTTCAAATAAATGAGTTAAATATTTTGACTGGTTGAGCAAATTCATCTGCTTCTAATATTAACATTATCTCCCACTTAGCACACCTTTCGCATTTCAGTTTTATAGGAAGCTATCTTAGTTGCCTTTACCCAAGGAAATAATAGGTGAAAAAGTGCTTTGAAAATTCTGGAAACTAGGCATATGCTAATATGATTGTTGTTGACTTCCTTAATCTTGTCTGTAGAAAATAGGGTTTGAAAAAATTGACATTTATAGTTGTGCCTTTATATACCAGATAATTTTTTTCTTAACTGATTCCAAGTAAATGCTGATTAAAAAAAAAATTGTTCTGTGGGTTGAACCCGGGGCTTCACTTGCTAGTGCAGTGGTACACCTTGAGGTATACCTCCTGCCCTTTGATTTGTGTTTTGATATAAAGTCTTGCTAATGTTATCCAGGTTGGGGTTAAACTTGTAATCCTCCCACGTTTACCCAAGTAGCTGGAGTTACAGGCACGGTACAACCTATGGCCCAATAATGAATTTCATACTCTTAATGTTGATGTTATATACTAAATGAAGGTGAATTGTAGTTGTGAGCTTTCCTCATTTTCTATCCACTCTTGAAGGACACTGCCAGGCCAATATTTGAATGGTAAGTGTTAGTAAACTGAATTGAAATGCCATAGTTTTTCTTTTAATTTGTTTCCATATATTATGACCTCTGTTTCAGTTAAAGCAAACAGAATCTCACAGCTATTCACAAGAAATTAAAAGAAATAATTAGAACAATATGTCACATATACACACATATATGTGGATCTTATCTAGGTATGTCTTATATATTTGAGCCCTTTGTCCTAATTTCTGTTATCAAAATATATGATAGGTCTATATAAACATCCAAACTACACTGAGAACAACTCTTACCTCCAAATCCTTCTGCTCATAGATGCCCAAAATATATCTTATTTGCCAAGTGTCTTAGATCTAATATGCAAGAGCATTTGCAAATAATTTCAGATATCTTATGTTGGGCTTTATTGGTGGTACTAGAACTTCAGCCCAGGGCGTGGTTCTTGCTAAGCAAGCAGCTTTACCTCTCAAGCCACACCTTCAGCCCAAAAACATGTCTTTTCTTTAGGGCCAAAGGTACTTTCTAGATTGCCCAAAACTTGTTACTCTTGAGAACTTTCTGAGAGCTTAGGGATTTTTCAGATTAACTTCAAAAAAAACAACAACAACAACAAACTGTTCTGATGTCTGCTTGCTTTTCTTCTTTCTGTATTAAGCAAACTCATACAGAGGCAAACACACATAAAAGCATTGCACTTTGGAAATTCCACAGTTATGGCAACAGGGCTGATTTTTGCTTAAAGTCCTAGCTCACAAGGTATCAGCAACCCTAAATTATTATAAAGGTTGAAGGGTAATTTGTGTCAACCCCTATGTCCACAGACTAGAGGGGTACCACATTCATAGGATTAGGCTGCAAAGATTCACCACTGACAGAGTGGCCGCAGTTCTGAATCCCTGTCTCAGGAGTTCTCCTCTCACACCAAGTTGGGATGATCCACTTCCTGTAGCGAAGACTGCTGAACATTCCTCTATTGTCCAGACCTCGAGACCAGACCCACTATCTGGTCATTATCCAAGTTGCTCTGTTTCCTGGGGCCTAGTGTCATTTCCCCAACTTTCTTTCCTCCAGCTCCAAACACCAGTGGTACAAATTATCAAATATACCTGGTTAAAAAAAAAATCTTCCTAACCGCTACTCACACAGAGTTTGAAGAAAGTTCTGTGGAGGCTAGTTAGAAAAGGGGCCATGCATTATCCTTAGGTGTTTGATACCAACCCGCTCTAGTGACATGCTTTCAGGGAAAACCTTACACTTTTGTCCCCTTCACAGGAAGACTCTTGCCCATCAGGAGCACTGACACATTTTATTTTATTTTATTTTCAGCCTTGAACTCTAGGCCTAGGCGCTATCCCTGAGCCCTTCAGCTCAAGGCTAGCACTCTACCGCACTCTACCACTTGAGCCACAGCACCACTAACCGTTTTCTGGTGGTTTATTGGAGATAAGAGTCTCACGGACTTTCTTGTCTGGGCTGGCTTTGAACCGGGATCCTCATATCTCAGCCTCCTGAGTAACTAGGATTACAAGTGTGAGCCACCAGTGCCCAGCAACACGGACATTTTAAAGGGATAATTTTTGTACCTTTTCCTCCTAGATCCTCTCCATTTTTTGGAAATTGTTAATCCTTTCAAAGTATATAACCACTGTTCTCCGCTACCAGGTCATCAGTAGCTCACACAAAAGAGCGTCTACCAACAGACCAACATGTGCCAGAGCACAGGGTGTGTAGCAGAACACAGGACATCCCCACCCTGCCTGAGTGCATTAACAGAACCCACCTGGAATTTAGCAGCTCAGTCTGGCAGATGTAGCCACAACTATTAGACACAGCCTGCTTCCTGCCGTGTGACTTGTCATGAACATTGCTTCTTGTGTTGGATAAATAGGGATTGTGGAAGTCTCGGGATTCTTAGATTTCCTCCTGCATGCTAATGTTTGGAAGTGATTAGGGGCAAATTTCTTCAGGAAGATGTCTATAACAATGCACCAATGAAGCCCTAAGGAAAAAAGTTCATGTGGTAGTTAGTAGTCTTAAATCCCAGTGTCCTTGCCACTGGGTCACCTGTCTGAAAGCTACAAAAGCATTGAAGAAGCCGAGAAGGAATTGATTGATGAGCAAAGCTGCCCTTGGGTCATGCTTTTAATTTCGATTAAACTGCTCTATACTAGAAGCAGATGCTTCTAAAAACTACAGAAAAGGACGTTGAAGGCTGGTTGCAAGGATGGACTGTGAAAGGAAGTACAAAATACCTGTGGGGATTTTAACTATTGTAAATGATTTCGCTTTCCTGAGGACTCTGGTTCCAAAATAGCCAAAGTTTTAAGTGTTCTAGTCTACTCCTCTTCCTCTCTTAAGTCCTAAGTTTTGAGTCATTTGATTTTATCCCTCATTTCCCTAATTTTTTGGGGTGGTGGGGTGGGGTGGAAAGAATCTTTCCTGTTTTTTTTTTCTTTTTAGTGTATGATTTTGCAAATTGGAAAGGTTACCAAAAATATATACATGACTTCGTAGCAGAAATACTTTGTAACATCTAAAAGGATAGCTAAAGCCAAACCATTGGGCCCAGGGCCGTGAAAGTGACTGCACAAACCATGATGTAAGGAGGAGCCAAGCGTGGTGGCACACACACATAATCCCCAGTTCCCAAAAGGCAGCCATTAGAAGGAGCACTGGTTCAAGTCTAGCCCAGTGAAAAAGTTAGTGATTCTTCTCATCTTAACAAGCAGTCCAGATGTGGTGCTGAATATCTGTAGGATGGGTAGGCAGATCATGGTGTGAGGCTGACACGTGGACAAAAAGCACAAGACTCTATCCAAAAAATAACCAAAGCAAAAAAGCATTAGGACATGGCTCAAATAGTCAAGTTCCCTCTCAGCAAGTGTGAGGCCCTGAATTCAGATCCCAACCAATACAAATCCCCACCACCACACACAAAGGGTGAGGGATTTCCACATTCAAGATTAAAAAAAAAAAAAATGTGTGTGACACTGGTTATCCTGTTAAACCAAGCATGAGTCAACATTTGAGGAAAAGGAAAGCTACCATCTTCCCATTTATTCTAGAAGCACATCAACTATTCTGGAAAATAAACAACTTTCAGTATTTGGGTACTGTTGTTAGGCCACACAACTTGAAGAGAAACTTGGATGGTTTGGAGCCAGGACTCAGATTGCAATGGGAGGCTGTCATACCCCAAGATAAGAGATGGTAGCCCTCTCACTTCTGGACTATCTGGTTTAAAAAAAAAAGGACCAATGATAGAGAGAAGACAGTCCTTAAAAGTCATAGAATAAGGGCAGAACCAATTAGAGGGCCTTCTCTGCGCTCATAATGAGTTCCAAGCTGACATTCAGTCCTCAGTCCGTGGAGATTCATTTTGACAGCTTCTCCTGGGGAAAAGGCAGTTCCTTTGGAGAGCTGGAAAGCAGGGTCAGCTGCTCTATTTTCCTTCAGCAAAAATTGTGGAAGTTCTAATATGGATAACGTGTGTAGCGCTCTGAATGCATTTAGAACTAAGTTGATTATCGCTTGCTCCTTGTGATGTGTTTGATAAATCATCAATAGGATGTCCTTCCATCATTCCTACCACATAGAAGGTGAATGTGCTAAAAAGTACCACGAGTGAGCTTAGCACCAAACCCACCTAATTACATGTGTTGAAATTCCATAAATAACATACTTTAATTACATCCCATAATACCCTTTAGTGTATCTCTGGGAAATGGCCCACAGCTTTGTTTTCCTCTTCACTGACTCCTAGGGCAGATTCTCTTCTTCCAAATGTAGCTAATGTGTGGGAGGAAAACCACATTCTTAATAACCTTAGTAACTTATTTTAGAATGAGCACTGTCATTTTAATCAAATGAAAAATATCGGTGCAGTCTCCAGCACAGCAAAGTCCCAGTGAACACATCAAAACCTAAGATAAAGGGCTCTGGAGAAAAGATTTGAGATTCTAAACTACAGATTCTTAAGATCCTGGAGAAGCACAACGGTCAGGTGGAAAAGAAGCCTTCACTGAATTGAATAGGGAGCTACTGCCCGCTGCTGGCATGGCTGCGTCTCTTTGTGGGACAGGAGCTCCCTCCACAGCTCAGTCTCCCTGAGGGGGCAGGCCCGCCCGCTGGCCTAGGTCTCCCTGGCAGAAAGATTTCTAAGAAGCACTTATTTCCCTGAATCAAAGAGAGTTAAGTAGGGATATTGAGGGAAGAAAGAATCTTTTCATAAAAGTTTTGGATGGGAAAGAAAAAACTGGGAGTGAATGAAGGGGAAGGAGCGACACTGTCCAAAAATGAATATACTCATTACCTGACTTGTGTAACTGTAACCCCTCTCTATATCACCTTATAATAACATTTTCTTTTTCCTTTTTGTTGTTGGCTATGGGACTTGAACTCTGGGCCTGGGAGTCTGTCCCTCCGCTTTTCAGTTCAAGGCTAGCACTCTACCACTTGAGCCACAGTACCACTTGTCTCACAGACTT
Organism: Dipodomys merriami; assembly: GCF_024711535.1. Classification (NCBI taxonomy): domain Eukaryota; kingdom Metazoa; phylum Chordata; class Mammalia; order Rodentia; family Heteromyidae; genus Dipodomys; species Dipodomys merriami. The sequence continues at coordinate 30,250,973 of NW_027202493.1, read as the reverse complement.
TTCTGCCTGGGCTGGCTTTGAACCGCAATCCTCAGATCTCAATTTAAAAAAGGAGGAGGAGGAGGAAGAGGAGGAGGAGGAGGAGGAGAGGAGGAAGGAGGGAGGAAGAAGAAAGCTCTACATCGGTTGGCTCATGCCAGAAATCCTAGCTACTGAAGAGATTGAGATCTGAGGATCTGATTTGAAGCCAGCCATGGCAAAAAGAGTCTGTGAGACTCTTTTTCCAGGTATCTCCAGTTAACCACCAGAAAACCGGAAGTGTAGATGTGGCTCAGTGGTAGAACACTGGTCTTAAAACTCAGGGACAGTGTACAAGCCTGAGTTCAAGCCCCATGACCAAATAAGGAAAAAAAGAACCAAAAAATTTGTATACCACAGCTACTGAGGAAAGCTACAGTAGATGTTCTTTAACTCTTTTTTTTTTTTTTTCTTATGTGGTGCTGAGGAATCGAACCCAGGGCCTCAGGCATGCAAGGCAAGCGCTCTACCACTGAGCCACCTTCCCAGCTCTAGGTGTTCTTATTTGGTTAATTTATGGTGTTTTTGAAACATGACCTCTGGGTTGCCCACACTGGCCTCACACCTTCCGAATAACTGGGATTACAGGTGATATAATGAGCAAGGCTTGGGCGTTCCTGTTTAAGTCAGATATGAAGAAGATTTTCCAGTCAGAGAGTGAAATGTTGTAGGTGTGGGTTGGTCTGATCCTCGAGTTCATATCTTCTGTCTTTATGGTGCTTGCCTTATCTCGACAGTCCTACAGTGAGATGAGCTGGGGAGTTCACAGGGTATAAGGTGTCTATACAAGCCACAGGGCCTCGCATGAGGGCCTTTTGGTTTTGGTTTTTATTTTTGCTTTTTTTTTTTTTTTTTGAAACTTTCACTTTAAATGAGGCAAGGGCTGCATCTTTCAACTCCAGGTAATGGACTCTATTACTGGGACCATTTCTCTGTTGAAGTCAGAGGGTCCTCAGAAAAGGAAAGCATGATTGTTCATTTATTTACTGTTCATCGTTGAAATGTATTGCTAGGCTTTTAATACACCCTGTCTGAGCCCTATTACTCAACTGAAATGGTATTTTTGCTTTTGCTGTGTTGGGGGGGGGGGTGATAGAAATGAGCTTCAGAGTAGATAACTTGAAAGTTGTAGAACTAGAAAATAGAGGTACTGATAAACAGATGCGATTTTTTTTTTACTGCTGTTCTTGGTGGACAGAGCCTAGTTACAGACCCCCTGCCACCAGCATAGCTGGGATTACAGGTGGAAGTCCCATGTCTGCCCCCAAATCTTTTTATTTGATTTTTGTTGATAAAAATTCCAAATATTTTATGGGGTACAGTGATTTTATATACATATATATTCAGTCAAATCTAGATAACTGGCATATCCATCACCTCAAATATTTATAATTTCTGTGTTCTGGATACACTGAGAACATTCTCTATGAGCTTTTTTATAATGGACACTTAATTGTTATGAACCATAGTCTTCCTACATACTTTTAAGCTTCCATGTAGAAGTGAGAACATGAGGAATTTGTCCCTCTGTACAATATTCCTAAGTAATAGAGATCTTCCAGATACTGACCATTTCATTTTAATAACAATAACACATTTGTTCGTATTGCCATCAATCTAACAAGAAAGTCTTTAATTCCTGGGAAGCCATGTAGTTCAAAAATCTAAGTTTTAAGCCGGGTGCTGGTGGCTCACGCCTGTAATCCTAGCTACTCAGGAGACTGAGATCTGAGAATTGTGGTTCAAAGCCAGCTAGAGCAGAAAAAGCTGGAAGTGGCGCTGTGGTTCAAGTGGTGGAGCACTAGCCTTGAGCAAAGAGAACCTCAAGAACAATGTCCAGTCCCAGAGTTTAAGCCCCAGGACTGGACACAAAGAAAAAAAAAATCTGAGTTTTGCCTGATAGCTCAAGTTTTTGTGGGCAATAAATGTCCTTGAAGTGACACCCCCCCCCCCCCGCTTTCATTCATGTTTAAGAAAATAGGTTTGTCCATTGATTCTTTCAAGTGAAAAATGGCAGTTGTAGGGAAAAACAGCAGCTTCTAAGTTGGCGTCTGAGTCTCACAGGTGTTTTTCCTTGAGTTAACCATCATACTTGCATATGTAACATAAGTCCTTTCGGCAGACTCCTATTTTGTCTCACAGAATATTAATGGTTTCAAATGGTGCAATGCAGCCAGCCTCCAAATTGGACTTCAATTACCATTGTCACAGTAATTTAAATGACTGTGGGAACAAACAGGATTCAAACCCATGGATTCAAAGTCCAACAGTCCATTATTGAAGTCCTTTAATAGAGTAGTCAATGTTTTATAATAATTCCTTTTGGAATTTCAAGAATCTGAAACTGGATACTCATGAGCTATATGCATCTCTTGAAGCCTAGAAACAGATGTAGGATCACTATTAATACTTTATATAAACACACTGTAGAATAGAGTTAGCAGGATTTACATGAGGAAAACCTTTTGTCAGCTATTCTCCTGATAACCTATGCTTTCTACTACTAACTCATTGGTTCGGGACCACTGAAGACAATTTTGTACCAGGCTTTCTCCTTTAACACAGTCCCGGGGCAGAAGGGACATGTTTAGGAAGACAAAAATTGAGTCTTCATGTTAATCTGAGGTCTATATTTGTAATAGTAAAATGCAGCAACTAGACAAAAGTGGATTTTTCCATTCATTTCCAAAAGAAAAATATTTGCTATCTGATACCTGAGTAGTTGAGAAGGAGCGTATTTTCCCCCCTGTGGTAATGACTGTGGAACTTTCAGTAGACTCATGAATACCGGACATGCCATCTGTCATGAAAATGAAGTAAATCTTATTTTTCCCGCCAGTGTAAGTTCTAAAGTCAAACGTCTGGGTTAGCACACATTGTGGTACCAAATTATATGTCTCTGTCCTGATGTGGTCTGAGTTGTTGAGCCCAGATGTGAGATCAGGTAGAATAAAGTGACTATTATCCTTCATACTCACCTCTAACTCTTAATTTCCTTATTTGTTTTTCATAAAAAGAGGATGTTGTGAGTGTTTTTAACTTGTAACTAAATAAATCCTCCAAATCCTTTCGGCAAATGACTTTCCTGGCAGCTCTGCGCTGTCAGCCTTGGCACCTTCATGTACCCTTTGTTCCTCAAACCAGTCTGGCCTCAATGGCTTCCACAATCTCTCTCCCATTAAAAGTAATGTGTTTTCCTGCGCTTACGTCCCCCCCTAGGTTGGCCACCATGTTTCTCTAGATTCAAAAGCTGAGTGAAAGCAGCCAGCAAGCAGCTGGTGCTTAACTGTAATCACTAGAGTGTAGGGAAGTGCTTTCTGCTTTGGTATTGCCTGTTCCTGCAGCCTCAAAGGTCTGCTGGGGCCTGGCAATTTCTGGTCTACTGCCAGGTGAGACAGATCTTTCTGGAAAGTAGCAATAGTTGCAGCATCTATTAACCAGGCTTTCCAGTGTCTGTGCAGAAGCAAGCTCTGTGTTCATTCCACCTCGTTAGGCATTTGTACTTGTTTGGCAGAACTTGCCTTTGGTATCTAGCCACTAACCACTGTGCCTAACTTGGCAGAGAGCGGCATCATCCTGGCAGCCACGGTACCAGGCTCACCCTTCTCTGGTTTCCCAAACCAGGCAGGAGACCAGGATGGATTAGCTGAGAAGACAATCAGCTATTTTATATTGCTTGTTCACATTTCCAGGATACAATCCTGTTCTGAGAATGTCTCCTGTTAATCTTGATACATGGTAATGCCTAAGGTAGATGAAAATCCATTTGCTTCGGACACAAAGAAGAGAATGCTTGCTTTCTCCCTTTCCCTGGGCAACTATCTTTTGATAACTACTTGTACTATTCTTTTCTTGTGCATCTAAAAAGCATGCATGAGTTTTAGTGCATAAACATTTATTGTATTTAAGAGCTTATCATTCTTTGTGGCTTTTTTTCCCCCTTGATGGTACAAAGTCCTGAACTCAAGACTTTATAATTATGATATAAGTACACTACCACTTGATTCATGCCCCCAGCCTTCTTTGATTTACTGTACTTTTCAAATAAGGTCTCCATTTTGTTTTCGTTGCTATTGCTGGTTCTAGGCTTGAATTCAGAGCCTACGAGCCATCCCTGAGCTTTTGTGTTCAAGACTTGTGCTCTGCACTTGAGCCACAGCACCACCATTGGCTTTTTGGTGGTTAACTGGAGCTAGGAGTCTCATGGGGTTTCTTGCCCAGGCTGGCCTTGAACTGTGATCCTCATATCTCAGCCTCCTGAGTAGCTAGGATTACAGGCATGAGCCACCAACACCCAGCTTAATGGGGCCATTTTAAACAGCAAAATCATGAATAAGAAGCATAGAAGGAGGGAAACGTGAACTTAAATAATCTACAGAAAGGGCAGGTATTTTCTGTGTGAAAGCAGAAAGGAGAGGTGATCTTACACAGGTGCATCTTGCAGCTCGTTTCCATCCGTATATGTGGACCCAGAGGCCTGGAATTAATAAAGATCTACTAATAAAACAAATATTTCCTGTCGAGTTATGTCAAAAATAAAATTTTCCAATGGCTTTTAGAAATGTTAAGAGCAAGAACCACGGAACACTACGGCCTTCCATCCCTTTAGTCTTGTTACTATTGTGTGTATCCCCATAATTCATCTTCCTTTTCTCCATCCTCCCTTTCTTTCTCTACTGTATCTCTCACTTCCTTTTACAGATGCCTTCCTGCTAACCTGGCTTGGAAAGGAAGCTGAAGTCACGCCAAGATATGCTCATAGAGTTGTTGCAGTCAGAGTAGCAGCAAGGGAACACAGGAGGATCGTTGCACTTTGGGAATATTTATTAGACTCGGTGCAAGGAAAACGGGCTGTGCTGATTCCCAGAGCTCCATTTGAATTTCAAAGGTGTTGATAACTGTGTCCACGGGATGGAATCAGACTCTCAGGCCCCAAGTTGAATCTGTTTTATTTCCTGATAACTGGCTTTGACTTTTTTTTTTTTTTTTTTTTTGGAGGTCCGGTCGTGGGGCCTGAACTCTGGGCCTGGGCGCTGTCCCTCAGCTCTTCAGCTCAAGGCTAGTGCTCTACCACTTGAGCCACAGCGCCACTTCCGGTTTTTTTCATTTTTGCTTATGTGGTGCTGAGGAATCGAACTCAGGCCTCATGCATGCAAGGCAAGCACTCTACCACTGAGCCACCTTCCCAGCCCCTTGACTTTTTTTTAATCTGACATTTATTTATTGTCTCTCCCTTCTAAAAAACTTAATAAATTCTCTTCAGGTAGCATATAAACAAAGCGCTCTCCACCTGTTCTTCCTTCAGTCTTGGTCTTTTTTTTTTCTTCTCCTTTTCTTAAATGTCTCACAGAACAGCCCTCAGAAAAACCAGGTCACAGAATGTGAGTTCTGTGAACTGTCTCTTCTTCTCGTGCGAATCCATAAACTGTCACCAGCTGACAGAAAGGAGTTCAATGAGAAGACTAGTCTTGGTCTTAAAGAAAGGGAACACCAAGTCCAGTAGACCATGCCGTGGAGTCATGTGTTTAGAATACTGCAGGGGAAAATGATTTTGTTTTTCAGCATCAACTTTCTCTCTCTCTCTCTCTCTCTCTCTCTCTCTCTCTCTCTCTCTCTCTCTCTCTCTCTCTCTCTCTCTCTCTCTCTCTCTCTCTCTCACACACACACACACACACACACACACACACACACACACACATGTGCACACACACACACACTTACAGGCATGATCCTGAAGTCTCACTGTAGGGAGGAATCTAGTATAACTGGGAACACTCACTACTACCACCAGCAGCAGCTGACTGTGTGCAAGTCGTTTACAAGACCCCTGCGGCTTTTGTGATATGGATAATCTCATAGATAAGGTAGGAATCATTTTGGAGGTCAATACAGGGCAATTTTTGTTTTTCTTTACACTATGACAGTAACCCTGGTAAATTCCTATGTTCCCCAGAATAAAGATTTGACAGATAGACACCGGTTTCAGAAAGTGATACATTTGGTATCCAGGGGATTCTATCAGATGACTTCTGTATGGGCTTGAGTTTTAAAGACTGGAATGAAACACTGTATGACAGTGTTTGAGGAATCATATCGTAGGGGAAGCATGGATGTTCTCTGCCGTATTATAGGTAGTGAAGGGCCTGTGGAGCAGCTCCTTTTCTTTTATGAAGGCTTTTGAGTAAGAGATTCCCATGCAGGGCAGTGCTGTGATGCTAATCCTGGGCATTAGAGGAAGCACTTGGACAGCAGGGCAGGCACTGAGACCTCAGTTAGATGCAACGCAGGAGAAACAATTTCCTTCAATTACTACAAAATAATGCAGCCTTGGAACTATTCAAAGGAATTTCAGAGTCTAGCTCTTGACATACCTCATCCAAGCCCCTGGCAGCTACTTCAGGATATCTCTGGGATTTCTAAAGCTTCTGCAAAAGGTATCATTTTTTTTCAGTCACACAAAGTGTCTTTATTTTTAAAATGATAATCATTTCAATGTATTTACTCAGTCATATCTGGAACATAATCCTACAACTCTGAAGAGCTGGCTTGCCTGTTTGGATTTGTAAACTACCAAGAATTGGCACTAGTCCTTGGAAAAGATTCTCCAACAGAGCTCTTACATCCTTGTTTGTGATCCTCTTTCCTGCCTAAGCACATTTATCTCTCCTCTAAGCTACTCCAGCTCTCTAAAACTGTACTTTCTTTGGCAGCTCTGTCAGTACAACTATCTGGAAGGGCTATATAATTAGAACAGGCAGCTAAAATCATGATAAGAAAAAGATGGCAGAAATGAAGTTCAGAACTTTCTTAAGCAGAATTTAGAAATCTATCCGTTATCCCCCATTTTAAAACTCATATTTGGTAGAAGTAGCGATATTTTTTGAAATGTGCTCTCGTTTCTTAGAATAGATGCATTTCCAACAAAGCAAACGTTAGTATGGAAGTTTGTTCTAATTTTGTTCACAAGGTGGCACTCTGGTTCAAGAGAAAGTCTTTGTGTAGTACCCATGGTTTGTCAGATCTCAGTTGCATGCTGTTTCTACCTTGTACACAGTAGATTATTTTGCCTTTTCCTTACTCCTTTTATTTGGGGGGAGGGGGAGGAGGTAATTATCTCCACCTGTTTATGGACTAATGTATAGACTTGTTAGAAATTCAGGGACTCCAAGGAGAGAATGCAACAAACAGATGTGATAATGTTCCAAGATGACAATTAACAGGAGCTCATTTGTAATGTTCACATCTCTTAAAGTCCTAGGGTTCCCTACCAGATGTTCAGTGAACTGGAAGGTTTTACAGAACCCTCTGCCTTCATGGTCTCAGTTCTTAATGAGTAGGAACTTACTTCAACTCAATTCTGGTCACTTATTAGCTTCAGCAAGATTTGATTTTTCTGGAAAGGTAGAATAAAGCAAAGATAGAAGTAAAGAAGTAGAGACTACTTTAACGATTTCTTGAATTACCATATTTTCTCCTCCATAATATTTGGTAAAACATCTCCCATGCATTGATTATGTTATATATTAAAAGCACTTCTTGTTTCCTAATTATCATCCACAAGATAAACTGGCACACATAGTTAATATATGCTTATTAGCTCCCGAAGTTGACTGCTGTGTGAATTAATAAATGCTAGTTGTTGATGCATCATGTACTCTTTTCCACATTTGTAATAGAGATTTTACAGTTGAGAAGAGACTTGAGGAAATGATCCAGTACATCTCCTCAGTTCACTATCGGGACATTAACATCAATACTGCATAGCTTATTTTGATTACTTCTTCAAATTTTCTGTTGGGAAATTATCCACGGAGTCCAACCTAAAAGCCACCATACTTCTACTGTTAGCTTCTACCTCTTCTTCAGCCATTAGTAGTGTTGAAATTTGCCTCCCATAAAGTTGATGTCATCTTCTTTATTGTAATTAGACTACATTGAGAAGGCTTATGATCATTCACCAAAGCGATGAAATGAGGAATAGAAGATGACTCAGGCATTTTAAGATTGTTTGCAAAGTGTGACTTCTCAAATCTGTGTTGAGCCTAAATTCTCAACTTCTTCTCTGCATAACTGTTTTTAATGGCTTGGGTTTTTGGTTCCATGCCATTGGTCTCCACTGAAGCCTGCTCAGAGAACAGTCCAGGGAAACTCACCTCTGTGCATACCAGGAGGAGACCCCCACGTGAAAAATCAACTATCCCATCTGGACTTTACAACAAGAATTCTGTACTTTTTCTGAACTGCTATTTTGTGAAACATAGACCCAGCCAAATATTCCCGCATGAAAAGTCAAGCCAGACAGTGGCTTACTCATAAGAGATGTGTACAATGCATATCCAAGGCCAGGCTATAGCAGAACTCAGGGCAGTCACATTTGCAATGTATTCCTTGTGAACAGTGCCCTGCAAATGTGCATTCCGAACACTTTGCTGTGCAGCCTTGCTCTTGATTCCTCCGCTATTCTTCCTTTATCAATTTCTTCTCTATTTTTATGTTTTTCTTTTTCTGTATGTTCTTATAAGGTGAACTCTTTAGTGGAATAAGATCTATCATAAATTATGCAGAAGCAATGCAAGAATGCATGTATGAATTCAGATTCTTAAAAAGAAAATACCATGAGAAAACTCAGAATCATTTGTGTATGGAGTTAGTAGTTGCAGAAATATGAGGCATAGGGCTAAGGTGAGAAGGGAAAAATATAAGTAAATAAAAATAACTCATTCTATTTACAAGTAAAAAAAGATCATAAATTAATATAAGTGAAAGACACAGACTTTTATGTGTTCATGCTGTTGATATCTTTATATCCATTCATGATGCCCAGTGTTGATCTTTATTTCTGTAAGTGGTTTTGTTTTAGCTCAAGTATAGGTATTTGATAAGCTGGATTTTTATAAAATTACAATATGGTAGATGAGCTCCTGTGAAATGAGAGTCCAATATAGCCATAAACATATGGCTTACACTGTGCAATGTTCTTTTTTTTTTTCCTTTCCCAGGGAGTTTTGAAGAAGTATACAAGAACATATGCCCTGGCCTAGTACTCCCTGCCAGAATTTTTCCCCCTAAATTGTGGTTTGAGATTTTAGGTCATTAATGGGACACATCTGTCTTCTTTTTTTTTTTTTTTTCTCAAAAAGAAACTTTGAAGACAGCAACCTAAAAAACTTTAGTTCACCGCTTTTAGTTTTCCTAAACATGTTTGGTGTCTTCCATCCTTAAAATCAAGCAGGAAACCTCCATGCTCTATGCAATCATTCTTGTTAATGGCCATACATCTCCTGTGTGGGGGTGAACATAAATAATTCATTTTCCTCTTTGCTTCCTAAACATATATTCCTAAGTAATTCTACTAAACTGTAGAGAAGAAGGACCTTACAGATAAGACTCAGAGGGTTCACTTCTACATCGTACCTTGGTTACTAATGTGTTACCTAACGATACATCCTCACAGTTATCTTTTGTGAATTAATAATAATACTATAATGCCTCTGTACCTCACAGGATAATTGTGAATTTTGGATGAGATAATGTGTATGAAAGAGTTTTGGAGACTCTAAGAGCTGTTAGAACTGCATTTCCCTGTTTGGGATGAAATGAGATCACCATACCCAATAGCAAAAAATCACCAGTTATTTTAGCTCAGATACTGTCCTCCACTCTGCAAGAACTTTAGCTCTTTCAAATTCTCCTTAACCAGTTCTGGGAGTCCTTGGGGGATGTGCTGGGAGGAGTGCTCCCACTTCTTGCTGGTATTCACTTCCCTCTCTGTTTAGCTACAGGAGTTTACCCACGACTGCTCATGCTGCCAGTGCTTACTGCTTGCTCAGCTTGAATCCCTGATGCAACTAATGTCCTTACTTAAAGGACTTATATACCCTGTAACAGCAACCGCCATTGATACCGGGTCACCTGCAAAATGCCCTTTTCTGTTTCTTTTCACTGTCTCAGAGTGAAGAACTCTCCTGGTTAGCCCCTGATGGGGGGTGGGGAGTAGGACTGAGCATCAGTCAGGAGCGCCATCGTCTATCGTCTAGACAATCAGCTGAGATGGAGATACTGCCCAAAGTTCTGCTCACAGGGTTTGTGCACTTTGGATAAAGCTGCTACCGAGACCACAAGCCTAGGGAGCCAGAAATTACATAGCTCCAGCTCCTCTACAGTTGTGAATTCTAACCGGACCCTTGCTGTGATTGGTAGCTGGAATCAGGTTGCGGAAGGGAGAGGAAGGAAAGGTGACACCACGGTTAACAATTGGACAGCCGTCTCGTGGTTGGAGATAGCAGGAAGCTGGCTACTTCAGAGAAAATTAGAGAAAATGGAAGCTCTAGATCAGAGCAGGCCAAAAGTGGCCTGGGCAGATGATGGGTCTGTGCCTTCTTACCTAAGAAGAGCTGTTAAGCAGCTCTCTTTGTAACTGTCAGCTGTAGTATTCAGCCATATTAAGCCGGAGATTTTCTGATTCGCATTAGGCTGCTGTGCTGGAACAGCTCCCTCTCCTCCCATGCTTGAACATGAAATAAACCAGTGCCTCTCAGCTCTCCCTAAAACATGCTCCCAGGAAAAGCACAGCAGCAGCGCCCTGGTTGGAACTTAGGTACTTGGTGGACGCCTGTGTTAGATTTCGATGGAGCTGATTGGGAACGGTGGACAGGACAGGGATTATGAGCAAGATGGCCTCATAATTCAAAAATCAGTTTCATCTTTACTTTAGACCTTGTACTTTTCCTATCCCAACCCTAACTGTATCCCTTGTTGGAATCCCAACCCTAGTCATACTTGAACCCTAACAGTACAGATACTCTTCTTTACATTCATTCTAAGTAACTTCAAAGTTGCAAAAGAAGATTCCGTTTTACTGTGAGCCTTACTCTGTTCCTAACTGTATCCCGAAGTTTACATCAAAACCTAATTGCATGGGGCTGGGAAGGTAGCTCGGTGGTAGCGTGCTTGCCTTGCATGCATGAGGCCCTGAGTTCGATTCTTCAGCACCACATAAACAGAAAAAGCCGGAAGTGGCGCTATGACTCAAAGGGTAGAGTCCTAGCCTTGAGCTGAAGAGCTGAGGGACAGTGCCCAGGCCCAGAGTTTAGACCCCATGACCGGCAAAAAAAAACCCTAATTGCACACAAATCTCTATAGTAACCAAATGTGAACTCTAGTTTACATTCTTCCTTTAACATGACTTGCAATGTTTTAAGAAAACCTAATAAACCCTACCCCTAACTGAACCCTAATGCTAACCCTAAATATACTGGAATCCTCTTCCTAACTTCTAATGGACTTGTAAGTCATAAAGTAAGTTTTAGTTTTACTCTAAACTTTACTTTTTCTCAACTCTAACCATATCCCTCACCAGAACTCTCACCCTCCATTATATAGAGATTCTAATAGTAGTACAAAGCCTTCTTTATATTCATCCTTTTACTCAATTTGTAATTTTGAAAATAAATTTCAGTTTTACCCTTTTTCTAATTTTAACCCTAACTCCATCCTCACCAGAACCATAACCCTAATTATAACCCAAATCATAAACAGTAGCACAGATAATTCTCTAATCATCCTAATTTTTACTTGAATTAATTAAGCTGCAATTTTACCCTAGCCTTGCCCTTTTCCTAACACTAATGCAAACCCTAACTCTGAACCTAACCCCATTTATACCCCTAATCCTAATAGTAGGGCAGATAGTCTTCTTTTTTTTTTTTTTTTTTGTTTTGGGGGGGGGGTCTGGTTGTGGGGCCTGAATTCTGGCCTGGGTGCTGTCCCTTAGCTCTTCAGCTCAAGGCTAGCGCTCTACCACTTGAGCCACAGTACCACTTCCGGTTTTTTTTCGTTTTGCTTATGTGGTGCTGAGGAATCGAACCCAGGGCCTCAGGCATGCAAGGCAAGAGCTCTACCACTGAGCCACTTCACAGCCCCCAGATAGTCTTCTTTACATTCATCCTTTAACTTAACTCCTAATTCTTACCAATCCTGCTTTCATACTTGCTCTTTTGGGTATTATTTCATACATTACTCTGAACAAAGATTTATAGTTGACATTTGTACTTTCTCCATTACTTACTTTTGTGCTGCCAGGTAATATGAATGCAAAACTTATATAAAGCAGCCATTAATTCTGTATATATCGGTTCAACTTTCTACCCTAAATAGATAAGAAATTGAAAATTTATTATTACCATTATCAATAATATTTAATTCATTGATCGAGAAACTGGATGGTATTCTGTGATACAGTGCAACGTCAAGAAAAGATAAACCGTTAAAAGTATTTTGAAATATAATCAATAAATACATTTCGAGAATTGACATATTTCATGAAAATGCCATTTTGACTAAGCAGAATTTGTGATAATTAACTATGCTGGCATTTTCATCTTGCAGATAATAAGGAAGAACAAATTCTGGTATTACATATTTGATTTTGACCTTTAAGGGAGGACTGACTGATAAGAACATTAGGGAAAAATAATTAGGTCATTTTTGAGTGTCTAATAATCAAGGAAAGTAAAACAGATTCCTCAAGTTCTGGAAATAGAATTTGAGGAAATGATTAGTGATTATTAAAAGATGATTAAATAAAGAATAAATTTTTATTTATAAGGATTAAACTATTTTATTTATAATGATTAAATTTTAAAATAGTAATCTTTTTTTGTTTTTATATATTGTTCAGTTGTGGGGCTTCAACTTAGGGCCTGGGCGCTGTCCCTGAGCTTTTGCATTCAAGGCTAGTGCTCTAACACTTTGAGCCATAGCACCGCTTCTGGTTTTCTGAGGGTTTCATGGACTTTCCTGCCCAGACTGGCCTTAGAACCACGATCTTCAGGTCTTAGTAGCTAGGAAGTAATCTTATTTCTTATTATGCCTATTAAGAGAAAGAATAAATTATCAGGAAGGAAATAGTCTACATGGGATTGAGAATAAGGGAGATAAAGACAAACTGTGATCATTGAACCTTCTGGCCATTCACCAGAGCAGGTACCTAGTCAGTCTAACCAGCAAACTCTATTGTGGAAGAAATGGGTGGAGTTTTCAAAACTTTAAGGCACCATCCTTTCTGACTGAACCCATTGTTTGGAGGTAGACTTTCTAATTACGGGTAGGTTACATGGTTTCTTATTTCAATTTGTGCTTTTTGTACTGAGCCCTGAACCCAAGGTCCCATACTCTTGCTAGGCAAATTAATGTTATGCATCACTTTCCTATTTGATTAGGTATGAATTCTTTCTTTCTTTCTTTTCTTTCTTTCTTTTTTTTTTTTTTTTTTGTGGCCGGTCCTGGGGTCTGGAGCCTGGGCGCTGTCCCTCAGCTCTTCAGCTGAAGGCTGGCGCTCTACCACTTGAGCCACAATGCCACTTCTGGCTTTTTCTGCTTCTGAGGAATCTAACCCAGGGCCTCATACATGCAAGGCAAACACTCTACCACTGAGCCACCTTCCCAGCCTGATTAGTGCATGAATTCTCTTAAATGTTAATCTATTAAAAAAAAAAAAGTATTTTAAGATCTCCAAAAATAGCATCAAGAAAGGCTATGTCTCGTTCATATTTCTGTAACTTCTCTTAACTATAATTCTATGAACATATATACAAAAACCAAAATTTACAAACATTTCAAGAGCAGTGTGGGAAATGTAGATTATTTGTCTAGAAACAAATATATTTAACTAGCTAAAAATATAAGTTGGGAATAAGAATAACCCATAATACCCAGAGACCACTTCCGGCGGCTTTGAAAGACTCAGAACCAGGAGTAGAGAAGCAGAGTCATAAGCTCTGCCCCTTGAGAGTGTGTGAGCTCTTATCCCTTCTCCCCTTACTACTCCATGAAAGATTTCCTTCTTCCCTTCCTTGCCTCGCCGTACAGGAGTCTAAATAGAACTCAACTCAAGTCTAGGAAGCTCTAGGGCAGAGTAAGAGACTCTGAATGGCCAAATGGAACAGCCATTCTGGCTTGTTCATTCTGCTGGCTCACATAACATCTTATGGTGTTTTCTATTGAAGGTAAATCTTGCTTGGGATCTCAGCAAGGCTGTGTGATGCACAAAGAGCACAAGATTAAATTCTTTTTGGAGTAAAAGAATGAAATAGGCAAGTGGCTGAGGCATATGATACGATTTTAGCATCTGAGGAAAAATATAGACAAGCATGACCTATACTTTTTGTTTAGGATAGTCCATTTTGTTTGGATTGTTCCATTTCTTTTGTAATCTCCATTTTGTAACTGATGTCTTTGAGGTACATTAGACTTACTGAAGTTTTAAAAGCCCTCACTTGCCAGGCGCAGGTGGCTCACACCTGTCATCCAAGCTACTCAGGAAGCTGATCTCTGAGGATCATGGTTCAAAGCCAGCCGGGGCAGGAAAGTCCATGAGACTCATATCTCCAATTAACCACCAGAAAACCAGAAGTGGCAATATGGCTTGAGTGATAGAGTACTCACTTTGAGCTGAAGAGCTCAGGGACAGTGCCCAGGCCCAGAGTTCAACCCCTACAATGGACAGAAAAGCCCTCTTACAGCTCCAGAGAGGAGGTCTTTTTCTGGATGGGTTCAAGTGGAAGTCCTGTCAGTAATTCAGGAATATTGGAAAGAAGAGAAGAGATTTGAGCAAAGAGTAGATGGGAAAGATAGTGCTTATGTTTTTCAAAGGGAAGAGAGAAAGTGTAGTTTTTGGCCTTCAGTAGCCATTGCAGGTTGACAGCATGGGTCTGACCAAACTCCTACCTGTACCAAAAAGAATGCATGACCTTTCCCAAATGGACCAGGGAACTGTGATGTCCTATTGCATCTCCATTTAGCAGAATATTTTAATAGTCATCAGGATCCCATGGACGAGGTACAGAAGGTAGTTTGAGTGGCAATGGGATTATGAGAACTAGATAGATAAAGTGACCTCACACTCTCACTTGTAACTTGTAAGCACAATATTTGACCTTTTCATAATCATATACACAGCAGATGAAGAGAATGAAGATCACACTAATACAATTCCCATAGAGAAAACTGTCAGGGAAAGCTTTGGACAGCAAAATGGCAAACTCATTAAAGAGAACACAGTCTAAACCAACAATCTAAAATGGAGTAAGTGTAAACATGCTATTTCCTGCTGTATGCAGTTGTAAAAATATAAAACCAGAAACATTAGTCTCACCAGCAATTTGAGGAGAAAAGTTCTAGAGATTTATGATCTAAAATGTGGCCGCAAAACATGCCAGTGTTGCTTTTAGGTATGTGTACAAAGGAATTGAATGCACACTCAGGTTCTAGTATTGTAATATCACTCCCTTATGCTGGCTTGCCCACATGAGTTATTTTAACAGTCATTGCTTGGAAATAAATTGATGATGAGAGCTTCAGTTTTTAATTTTCTGATGCTGAGATTCTTGTTTCATGAATAACATCCATAGCATGTTCTGAAGTCATTAACCCGTTATCATTCCAGTGAAAATGCACACAAATTGGATGCTTGAGTAAGTTTTCTTCCTCCCAGTCTGTTAAATTTGAGTACCTGGGTTTAACAGTGACAATTCTGCTTTAATTGAAAGCATTTATTCATTTCTGAATGCCAGTGGCAAATTTATATGAACATTACTAATGTATTGAGCTTTTTGGTCTCAGCACTGTTTCAGGTAAATTCTAAATACTTTTCCTTTTATCACATAAATGAGCAAACGAGATTTTTAGATCCAAGCAGGAAAGTTTCTCAATTTATTTAAAAATTAAAGTAGAAGCATAGGTCCCATGGTTTCCCTTATTTGCAATATCTAGTATAGGTATGAGTCAAGCGGAAAAGGTCAGATAATGTGATGTTAGGAAAATGAACCCTTAAATATGTATTTTAATGTTTTCGTTTCTTTCATGCATGTGTTTCTAACGCATTTATAAGATTATTTCTTTGTTGCTTTGTATGTCCCTCCCCCACAGTGTAACCCCCGCTTTCACTATATTTGATGTCAGTATAACATGTGGAGGAGATGGGGACCAACAAGTCGTTTAAGGATTCAGGTGGACCTGTTGCAACAATGAGAAGTACAAAATGTCATGTCAAAACCAGCTTTACAATGTCGGTGTGGGGGGGAGGGGGGTATAATTGGGTGGGGGGAGGAGGGTATAATTGGGTGGGGGGAGGGGGGAGGCGGGGAAGGGAGGTGAAGGGTAAACAAAGGAGGAGGCTGCAATGCTTGGTAAGAAATGTATGCATTATCCTGCCCATGTAATTGTAGCACCTCTGTACAGTATGTTCTCAAATAAAATAAAATAAAATTTAAAAATAAAAATAAAAATTAAAGTAGATAGTTAAAAGAATCATTATTCCAAAAGTGGAGCTGTGGCTCAAAATGGTAGAGTGCTAGCCTTGAGCAAAAAAAAGGAACTGGGCCTAGATCCTGAGTTCAAGCCCCAGGACCAACAAAAAAATTGATCAACTAATTACGAATCATTTTTCCAAGTGAATAACTTGTTGCCTATGCCTAAAGCATTTCCCTATTAGATTTAAACTGCTTGCTGAATTAAGGGCTAATAATGCAAAATTTTTCTTTGAGACTTTGTGAGTGATCTAAACTGAAATACAATTTTAAAAGGAACAAGATGAATAATTTCCACACAAATAACACATGTGGGCACATTACTGTAGATTAATAATAAAATATATGAATTGCAAAGAGTTCCAGTCTAAAAATGTTGTTTCTCATAATCTGCCTAATTAGATATTATTTATTTATAAAGTCTAAAACAGCAGGGCTTTATAGCAAGCTACCAATGTTAAAAACAAAGCAGATTCAGGGAGAATACAAGTAAATTATTTATAGGTACTTTGTGTTTGGTTTTGAAGTCTACTGATGGAAATTATACAACAGTCCTGGGAAAATTTCTTCCTCATCTTTTCTTCTGATACCAAGCACATTCTGTAAAATCACAGCGAGGATATGCTATAGCTTTAGTCACTCTGAGCCTCTGCTGTGAATGCGAGCCTTTCCATCAGGGCAGTTCTGCGGAGTTGCTGAGCCCCACTGCTGTTCCCCATGGGAGAAGATTTACAAGTGCTTTTAGGAAAATGACGTGCTGGAGAGCAGAAACTAGTCACAAATGTGTAACAGGACCCATCTGGTTAAATATGGTACGCTTGTTTTAGTTGGTCTTCCTAATAAGAACTCATAGTATTCCTTATCCCTTGTGGATATCTAAAACCCTATCTAAGACTAAAACTCTGTGTGTGTGTGTGTGTGTGTGTGTGTGTGTGTGTGTGTGTGTAATGCACACGTGCACATGTATTTGTGTGTATATGTGCACACACATGTATAAATGTATATATGTGTGTGTACATTAATTACATGCATAATACATTTTTATATATTGTGTATACATTTTAATTATATACATGCATTTGTAGTTTGATGTAAAGCCTTTTTGTATTTAGGGTTTACAAATTAATATCCCTACATGAATTTGTATATGTATATATGTAAATGTATATGTTTGTAAATGTATATATGATGCCTAATATATTCAAATGTACAAGTTATTCCTATATAATGTATTAAAATATATATATTCATACCTATACACACTTTTTTGAATGTATACGTATCTGTATCAACTGTAGTTTATAAATTAGCACAATAAGACATCAACAGCAGTAAGTAATCTTAGAACAGTTATGAGAATGTATTGTAATGAAAGTTATGAAAGTATTCTCTTTCCCTC
Source organism: Dipodomys merriami (assembly GCF_024711535.1). Classification (NCBI taxonomy): domain Eukaryota; kingdom Metazoa; phylum Chordata; class Mammalia; order Rodentia; family Heteromyidae; genus Dipodomys; species Dipodomys merriami. Next base: position 30,233,249 of record NW_027202493.1, on the reverse strand, counting down.
TCCCTCTTTCTCTCCCTCCCCCCTTCTCTCTCTCCCTCTCTCTCTCTCTCTCTTTTGTTGGTCCTGGGGCTTGAACTGTGGGCCTGGACACTGTGCTTGAGCTCTCCAGCTCAAGGTGAGTGCTCTACCACTTGCCACAGCACCACTTCCGATTTCCTGGTGGTTAATTGGAGATAAGAGTCTCCCGGACTTTCCTGCTTGGGCTGGCTTTGAACCTCGATCCTCAGATCTCAGCCTCTTGAGTAGCTAGGATTACAAGGATGAGCCACAGGCGCCCGCCTCTTGCTCTCTCTTATTGCACAATACCATAGTTTTTGTACTATTGTTGGCCGCAGGTGACTAGAACCTCTGAAAACAAAGACTCTGATAATGGGAGACTATTGTATTTGCAGATTCTACCCCAGAAAGGTGAGAGGAATGCCAAGTAAAAGTTTTTACCTCAATACCGTGGTTCTTTCATTCCAAGTCCTAACATGAAGGCTTTGTCTGTCCCAGGCCCTGCTGTGTGTTCTGCACAATACCACTTCTCCCGGTGGAAAACCAGATCTGCCCAAGAGCTAACTTCTTCCAACATCAAGCATTCATTCAGTCTGATAGTGGCACATGAAAGTCTGTCATTAAAGGCAACCCAATCCACATTGTTCCACGGCTCTCCTTTGAGCTCAGCACCCAACCAGTGTGGAGCTCAGCTCTCTCCCTGGGGCGCCAGTCTGCCTCCTTGCCTTTCTTGTTCCTCCCTGTCTTCCTGGACAATGGAGCAAGCATCCTTGAGGAATTGTAGTCTGCTTCTGCCCCAGCTTTGCTGTCTCCCCAGGGACACTGGCTGAAGAACCTCCTAATTGTCATTCTGAGAATGACACTTCTGAGAATACCATGGCTTAGTGATCATAAAGAAAAGAAACTCGTTTCTCACAGTTCTCAGGGCTGGGAAGTCCGTGACGGAGGAACAGGCCTGGATGACACTTCTGTGCTGTGTCATCCACAGTGGAAGGCAGTATAGAAGGGTTCGCCTCCAAGCGAGACTTGAGAGAACTGGAGGGAAGGCCAGACTTACCGTTTCGAGGAACCTATTTCTGTGATAAAGAGAATGAACACCTTAGACTACTCCCCCACCCCCACCACGCCCAGACTTTCCCATTAGGAACCAATGTGCTCAAACGTTGCGACTGGTCTTCACTGCAGATGCCCGGCACTGGATGTTCTCCTAAAGCTTTGAAATGAAAGAAAGCTCAGCACACTTCCTTCCTTCATCTGCTTTTGTAACATTCTGTTCTGTTCCTTCCAGATTTTCCCACTTCTTATAACTAGAGGAGTTTCTACTTCCTGCCACCCACACACTTCCACAAAATATGGGGTCCTGTGAGTGTACTTGTCCTCAAGGGTACCTTAGAAAGATGGAGTGTTGACATTCCTAAGGAAAGAAAATCTGTATTTTCCTGTATGTTACAGGAAAAATTCTAGGCACGGAGATAGAGGCACAGGATGATCATTGTCACATGGAATTAACTGAAACATCCATCAATAAAGATTCAGTGGTTAAACCGATTATGACACTAAATTGATTATGGAATACTATACTACAGAATACTATTCAATCGTGAAAAGCATTAGATCTATACGTGCTCCTCTGAACTTTATGTTGTAAATACATATAGATACATGTCTGCAGGAACATCAACTAGCACAGCCAATTACCAGCTGAGATTTGACATACTTGGAGAGAGGAAGAAAGGGAAATGAACACCTTTACTGTATACGTTTCTATGTTGTTATATTTTTTCATGACAAGCTATGTGTTACTTCTGTGGTTTTTAAGATTAAAAATAAGTGAAAATACCTCCCCATCGTTGTTACTGTACCCTTTTAGAATTGCTATTTCAAGGTAACAGGAAACACAGATGACTGAGGCAAACAGCTTATTCCACTTCAGCTCTCCTGTCCCCTTGTCTGTAAGAGCAAGATCTTCCGACAGTCTCTCTATGGAGTTGATTGCCTAGGAGAGTGGCTTCATTCTGTCCACTTCCTCTCCTCCTTCAGTCTTTTCTTAGCTCCTTCCCATTAAAAGTGTCCCATTAAGAGCTGCTCTTCTGCTAGGCAGTGGTGTTCTCCTGGTACCCTAGCACTTGAGTATCTGAAAAGGATAATCAAGTTGAAGGTCCACCTGAGCTGTGTGGTAGGACCCTGCCTGAAAACACACACACACACATACACACACACACACACACACACACACACACACACGCACGCATGCACGCACACACACATACCATCTTGCCTGTTTCCAAGGCCATCTCTTTTGCCTTAGAGATCAGCAACTCACAAAGCTCTTTCTGCACATTAACTATTTCCATCAATTCTGGTGTCTGCTGTAAATCAAATATGCAGTTCCTCACAGCCAGTTCTGCTGCTTTAAACCCAGTGCTTAGGGAAAGAGGAAGCAAACTTGCATAAACCCTGCATCTGGGTTGTAGGCCTTGGGGAGATTATTGTCCCCACCTATTTAAAACTAGACAGGCTTTGTTCCGCTGTCGTTCACTCCTCTGAAGAAATACTTACCACATCTTACAAGATTTGCATCTCTCTCTTACTACATTTTTGAACTTGTTATTCTGGAAGAGCACTAAACCCCTCCTGACTTTGGGTCATACTTGAAAGCCTCCTTTCAGAATAGTGCTTGCTCGCTCACTAAGCTGTAGCTGGCTTGATTAAGACACGCTGTTCTGGGTTTCTTCCAGTTAGGGAAAGACTTCCAAAAACTTAATTCCTGCTAGAGTTATTTCAAATACTTTTCATGCATAGCAACTAAAGATCCTTCTTTAGCTAATCAAATAGCTCCACATAGCATTAACATTTTATTCACTTACTAGCAAAATTGTCAGTTTGTCTTATATATGTTGGGTTAGCTACTTCATTTTTTTTTTCCTCTGAACATTGTAGCCAAAATAGAAAAACAGCAGTTCCAACTTGGTTGGTGTAACTAAGGTCTTAGGCATCCTCGGGGTAAAGTCACACATCAGTTCTTTTTCCCACACAGTGATCTCTAACAGCTTCACTCTCCTGTCTTACATTTCTTCTACTGTTTCCTTAGTTAAGTCAATAATATCGAATTCAGTCAGAAAATGCAATCATTGTAAGATGGGAGCCATGTCATAATAGATTGTCTCCAGATAACTGTCCTGACATGTGTGTTTTGCAGGTGCAAGTATTGGCATTATGATGACAACCTGCTCACGTCAAGCGTGGTCATTGTCTTCCATAACGAAGGATGGTCCACTCTCATGAGAACGGTGCACAGTGTGATCAAAAGGACACCACGAAAGTATTTAGCAGAAATCGTGTTGATTGATGATTTCAGCAATAAAGGTAACGGCTCTAGGACGGACCTTTTGATCAACCAGTTAATTTGAGCAGTGACCAAAATAAAGTTTGAAAATAATTCACTTTTTAACATTAAAAGGGTACTGATAACACCTATTATTAACAAGTTGACATAGTGGCACATCTTCTGAATGGAGAGCGCATGTGAGTAGCATGAAAATGCCTTTCAAAAGCTGGGCGCCAGTGGCTCATGCCTGTAATCCTAGCTACTCAGGAGGCTGAGATCTGAGGATCTCGGCTCAAAGCCAGCCCAGGCAGGAAAGTCCATGAGACTCTTATTTCCAATTAACTACCAAAAAACCGGAAGTGGCGCTGTGGCTCAGCTGGTAGAGTGTTGGCCTTGAACTGAAGAGCTAAGGGACAGCACCCAGAGTTCAAGCCCCATGACCAACGAAAGAAAGAAAGAAAGAGAGAGAGAAAGAAAGAAAGAAAATGCTTTTCAAATGGCCTCTGTAAAAGTGTTCATCCTCTAAACTTAATTTGGACTCTTTCAGTCTGGATAAACCCTGGCTGTATTTATAAGGATGTGACTAGAATCCTGAGTTCCATGCATGTTAGCATTAGAAAGAATGGAAGCAGAGCTTTCTTTCTCCCCCGCCCCGCTGCCTCCTCTTTGCCACTGAGTGCTTCCTTCACCTCTCCATTTATTGCACTACAGAATGTGTAACTGCACGTTTCCTACTATTCTGTTGCACTTAGCTTAGACATCGCGTTTGCAATTTTCTATGACAGGAATGTTTTCAACAGAAGTATTACAAGACAAATATTTGAAATGTTTTAAAACATCTATACAATAAAATAATATACATACTGCAATGAACTCCAAAGATATGGAGACAAATAACTTTTTTCTTAATTTTTTTTTCTGATGACTCTGCATTCTTTACCTTATATATGGTATAGTCACATGCACATCTGTGGGAGGGTGGGGGGAGGGCACAGAATCCGAGGAAAAAAGGTGAAAAAGCACATCAGTGGAGCCCACTGGACAGCGATGAAAGTAACTATGCAACTTGTGTGTAGTGATGGGAGGGAGGTAATGGGAGAGAATGAGGGAACAGACGACACTCTATGAAAGTAAATGAACTTACTACCTGACATGTGTAAATGTAACTCCACTGTATGTCACCTCTAAAACAACAATAAAGTGAATTAGAAATAAAATATACTACCAACATCATTTTAGGTTTAGGAAAAAGAAATCTAAATCAGAAACAACTTTGAGATAGCTCCTGCCTTTGTACTGACTTTGTGCAGCCCTATATTATTAAGTAACGTTTTTTTTAGCAGTCTAAAAAGAGAAAGTAAAGATACCCAAAAAGCTTTCTACCACCATAAAATAATTGCTTGGAGAAAGGTAGAAGAGAATTTGGGGCTTTTAGATGTTGGCTCATTTTACATTCATATTGTACTCATTAACTGTGTTGTTACAAATCTACCTTGTCAGTATCCAGCACCACATTTTGAAGGCAGCCACACAGTGTCTGTTTCCTGACTATGTATGGACATTGCCAACTCCCTTTAAACAGAGCACAGAAGATCTTTAACTGGTTGCCCCAACTCTGAAACAACTTTAAAAACGATTGTCCTAACTTCCAGAAAATGACATCGTGTGTGGTTAATCTAGCTGGAGTGGAAATTTAGTTTGTACTTTGCCCAGTAGATTCAAAAAGTAAACTTGGAAGTTTCTTTAAGAGACAAAGTACTAATATAAAAACCCACAGAGGAGCTTACTATTCATAATAACATTTAAGTTTCTGCAAGTTTCAGTGCCCTCTCTAACTGAAGTTCGAAGCCCTTAAACAGAGCAAGCTCCTGCACACACAGGCGCATTAACCAGCTAAGGCTGAGTCAAGCACACTCTGAGCGGCTCAGAGCCCCGGCTCAGGGCTCCATCTCCTTTACTGTGAGGCCCACATCTACAAAGCCTCAGTTCACAGAGGAAAAGCACAGACAGTGAAATAAGGAGGTCCTGTGGCTTCTGCTTCACCATCTTGTTTTGCCACAGCCAGTGGCATGCCTGCCTGGCACTGGTGGGTTCAAGACAGATGGCCACATTCTTCCAGGGCATGGCAGTGGCTATTCTGAGCCTCGCTGAATCTCCCACAATAGAATAGCCTCAAGAAACTGGAAGTCACTGGACGCACCATTGCTCTTTGTGAGCTCTCCAAACCAGGGCTCCAAACTTGAAGAGCTGGCCACTTGTTCCTGTTCATAAAAGTATAGAAAGAATGTTCACCTATCCAAAGAGCACCTAATGAAATTCAGAAACACTTAAAAAAAAGAACTTAGAACTGTACCAGGCTTTACAAAAAAGAAAAAAAGAAAAGGAAGAAAGGAAAGAAGGAAAGAAAGAGAAAGAAAAAGAAAGAAAGAAAGAAAGAGAGAGAGAAAGAAAGAAAGAATCCTTCCCAAACAAAAAATTAAATCTGAAGAGGAAATTATTCAAATATTTTAGGGGGTATATTATAACCATAAGAATTTTGTTTATAATACTCATTAAAACTGGTTCCAAAATGGAAGGAAAAAAATCTCTCAGTTCTGAATGCCATGTGTGCGGGTGTCTTGCTAATAATAAGCTTCCTGAAATGGATAAAATATTATGTCCATTTACACACCAGCTTAGCTCCAATACAGCATTTGTGTATGTGTGGTTTTTTGGTATCCAAGGGCCAAACTTTTAAACAGTTTTAAGCAATTGTTGTGTCCTCAAGAAGCGTCTTTAAAGGCTCCAGAAGCCTGTTCTGGCTGCCATGAGCCAATTTCATGGGCTCCTAGTGATAAACAAAATCTGTTGTCTCACAGTGGGAAGCCAAGACAGAAATCTGGCCAAATGTGTCTGGTTTTTATAACACAGAATTTCCTCTACTTAATTACAGACATATATGTGTGTGTCTGTAATTATAATGGTTATAATTGAATATAATCTGCTATACACTTGTGAAGCTAAAGATACTGAGAAACTAGGATCTTTTGATTATTATTTGCCAACTTGATGGGAATCATATTCATCGCAGCAGGGTTACAACTTATTATATTTGGAAAAAGATGGTCTAGATAGAAAATATGAAATGAACTATAGCCTGTGCAGACTCCAGGGAAATTGTGTAATGTTGTAAAGTAGTCATTGCACCTTCAGGAATCCTGAATAATTGCATCTGACAACTTAAAAAAAAAACAGTGTTTCTGAAAGCTAAGCTTATTTTATCTTGTATGTTGGATCTTAAATCCCAGGCCTGGGCACCGTCTCAGCTTTTTGCCGAAGGCTGGTACTCTATCACTTGAGCCCCCAGCTCTACTTCTGGCTTTTTGGTACTTAACTGGCAAATAAGAGTCCCACAGAAAGCTGCAAGCTGGTGGTTCACGCCTGTAATCCTAGCTACTCAGGAGGCTGAGATCTGAAGATCATGGTTCAAAGCCAGCAACCACAGGAAAATTCTGAGAGACTCTTATTTCCAGTTATCTCCACAGCTCTGGAAGTGGAGCTGTGACTCAAAGTGGTACAGCACTATCCTTGAACAGAATACCTCAGGGACAGCACCCATGCCCAGAGTTCAACTCCTACCATTGACCAAAAAAAAAAAAAGAGTCCCACAGACTTTCCTGCCTGGGCATTAGCCACATACACATAGCCTGAAAGGTGTTAGACTTGACATTAAACATTTAAACTTTGGGGGAAAAAAAGTGTAGTGTTGGGAGTGTATCTTAGTGATAGCTAAGTGGTAGCTAAGCCTAGCATGCATGAAGCCTTGGTTCAATTCCTCAGAACCACATAAACAGAAAAAGGCAGAAGTGGTGCTGTGACCGAAGTGGTAGAGTGCTAGCCTGGAGCAAAAAAAAAAAGTTCAGAGGGCTGGGAATGTGGCTTAGTGGTAGAGTGCTTGCCTAGCAAGGATGAAAAGTTCAGAGGGCTGGGAATGTGGCTTAGTGGTAGAGTGCTTGCCTAGCAAGGATGAAGCCCTGGGTTCAATTCCTCAGTCCCACATAAACAGAGAAAGCCAGAAATGGTGCTGTGGCTTAAGTAGTAGAGTGCTAGCCTTGAGCAAAAGAACCTCAGAGACAGTGCCCAAGCCCTGAGTTCAAGCCCCAAGACTGGCAATAAATAGATAGGTAGGTAGGTAGGTAGATAGATAGATAGATAGATAGATAGATAGATAGATAGATAGATAGATAGATAGATAGATAGATAAGAAAAAAGTTTAAAAGATTTTAAAGCTCCAACTGTTGATTAGAAAGTCACCATGTAATGTTTAGAAAGATACTAATCAGTCTTCTGTAGATACATTAAGCTTAAAATTTAGTGTAAATCTAGTGGAGATTTAATCTATGGCTTCAGTACCGTCCAGAATACATTCTACCACTGGGCAATCACTGTCTTAATAGATGAAGCAATTTTTGTAACCTGTGGAATATTGTTTGCTGCCTTCCCCATTTGTGTCTTGTCTTTATTGCTGGAGAGGAAAAAAAAAGCTTTATATACAAATGTCTAACTTCGAATTTTGATTGGATTTTTTCCATCCACAGACCACTTAAAAAAAAAACTGGATGACTATATTAAACAGTGGAATGGCCTAGTGAAGGTATATCGAAATGAGAGAAGAGAAGGGTTAATCCAAGCACGGAGCATTGGTGCCCAGAAGGCTAAGCTTGGACAGGTAGGAAACCCTTACCGTCTCTATAATGTCACAGCTTTCGACTTAGTAACTAAAAGATCATATACATTTTAATTACTCATTGGTGGTTTCTTTTAAAAATTGAAATGAGGATGCTAGCTTGAACAAACGTATGTGTCAAAATTGGCTATAATGCTAATTCTCATTAGCATCTAAATGTAAATTGTATACGATGTATGATATTCCATGTGTGAGGAGTATTCTTTCACCCTGCCTCTTTTCTTTAAGGTTTTGATATACCTTGATGCCCACTGTGAGGTAGCAGTTAACTGGTATGCACCACTTGTAGCTCCCATATCTAAGGACAGGTAACATTACCTTGCTTTTTTGTTTTTTCTTTCTTAGTTGAAAAGTAAGCCTTGTCCTAGAAGGGCAACTAACATTCTCACTCTGATCGCAGTTCTACTCTGTGCACCACGTGTTGTGTTTAAAGTGTTGTTACCATGAGCTAGTTACCTGGGAGTAGAGCTAGGTTATAGTTTAAGCGATGCAAATACAGAAAGTCTGGCATTTGAGGGAGACCAAGGTATCCCCCTGGAGAGTCTGTTACTGAGACTTCCTCTAATTCTAGACACTTCTCTAAGATTCGTACTGATTACTGTCCCTAAACTGGAGTAAAAGCATTAAAAATCTTGGAAGATTAGTGCTTTGAATATATATTTATATATATATATATAGCATACATATTAAATTATATACATTTTATATATAGTTGTTTCTTTTGCCTTTTTAAAAATTACTTCACATAGTAAGGGCTACTTGTTATTTTGTCAAGTTTTTGAGTGTCCTATAGAAACTCTAAGGTTTAAAAATAGACAACTACTCCATGGAGATGTGGCGATCACTATTAAATTTCCGAAAACGTCTGAATTATTAGAAGGCAGTCTCCTCCAACTACTTCTCAGAGTCCTTGTTGCTTCCTGTCCAGAATTCTGACGGTTTTAGAATGCTGACTGCTTTAGAATTGAAGCAAATGATACATATCATGTAGCAGTTAGCATGTGTCAGAGAGAGAACCTGAGGAGGCTTTATCCTAAGGAAGGCCTATCATACTGAAGGCCTATCATAAACACTTTGCCATGTTGTCTGGGTTAATCCTCACAGGAACCCTGTAAAGCAGAGCTGGCTCCAATTTTCTGAAAAGATTACTAAAGATTAGAAAAAATAACTAATTTGTTCCAAATCTAATAGCTAATAACCCGTCAAATGGAGGTCTCTGGGCCACTTTACTTGCCACCATTTTTTAGAAATGGGAAAGGCATGAGGGTAAGGAAAGATTCTTAATCAGGGATCAGGTAACTCTCCCATGGGATACTAGCATTCCTGCCAGTAGGCAAGTGGCTTTCCAAAGGCCATAGCCACACCCCACCCATCCTCCTGAGCAAGCAAGACCACACTCTGAGAATGCAGCATCCTTCTTGAGTCCTTTCCCCCAATCAGCATTCTCAACCCCGTAGACTTTTTCCCCTTTCTCTTGGTTTCTAAGCATCTAGAAAGTAGTGTGACCTAGTTTTATGGAAGAGCCGTGATCTCTGTTTTAGGAAATACATTTTAGAATCTTGCTGATGAGATCAGCATGGCACCAAAGCAGGGTATCAAATTATCTTTGTAATGTTAACTCTACATTCAACTAGTTATGTAGCGCTTACATTTTTATGAAGCCTAACTACAGGATTTTTTTTTTCCTTTCTTTATGGCAGTTTCTCTGACCATTTTTTAAGTTCTTCAACAGATTTTGAGAGATTTTTTTTTCTTTCTGCTTTTTTTAAGCAGCTGTATAGATTTTTTTCTTTTTTTTGCAATGAAAGGAGGAAGAAAGGAGATGAAGTAAAAGCACAGAAACACATTTTCACAATAAAGACTTCTAAAGCAACCAAGAGTTGGGAGAACTAAGAATGTGGCAAGAGCATATGCACACACACACACACATACACACACACACACACACACACCTATACATACACACACTTTATTTTTATTTATTTTTACTATCTTTCAGTAGATGTGCAAATGGTTTTTTCAGTTCACCATGTTAGTTTATGGCCAGGTACTTTAAATGGGAATGGGGAAGGAAAATGTAGGCAGAAAAATCTTATAAATAACACAAAAAATACCCAGAGAAAGTTACCAGTAAAAAAAGGGGAAAACACTAGTAAACTCGATGCCCATAAGCCAAGGGGAAAAGTCACCTCTTTGCCGCCCTTACCTTAATAGGCTCCTGGGTTTTCATGGGACATTCATTTTCTATTTCACCATTAGATAGTTAAGTTGCCAAATGCAAAACCAACCTACAGAAAGGGCCAACGTAGGTAGGCATGCTAAACTAGTCAGTTGTGGCTTCTTAAATGCTTTTTCATTTTCTGTAAATGTTTCAGAACTACATGTACTGTGCCTCTAATAGATTACATAGATGGGAATGATTATTCCATTGAACCACAGCAAGGTGGGGATGAAGATGGCTTTGCCAGAGGGGCCTGGGACTGGAGCTTACTGTGGAAACGTGTTCCTCTAAGCCACAAGGAAAAGGCCAAAAGAAAACATAAAACTGAGCCTTATCGGTAAAGATGATTACTTTTCAATTTTCACTGAATGTTTACCTAAGTCCTCTCTTTTTCCTTCCTCATGAACTCGTGTACATGTGTGGTTCCCTACATTGATTTTCATTTGACTTTTGCTGCCATCAACCCAATTCAGAACCATTTGCACTGTGCCGCTTATTGATGTCATAAATGGCAACACATATGAAATTATACCCCAAGGGGGTGGTGATGAAGATGGGTATGCCCGAGGAGCATGGGATTGGAGCATGCTCTGGAAACGGGTGCCCCTGACCTCTCGAGAGAAGAGACTGAGAAAGACAAAAACTGAACCGTATCGGTAATCACTAAATCACTTACCTATCTTCCTTCCTCTCTCCTGGCTGCTAATCCATTAACCTCTTGCAAGCTGAAAACCGGCTCACACTGTAGATGCTGCCTCAGAGGCTGGAAGGGTTTCTTTCTTCTCTCAGGCTTGGCTCAAAGCTTTCAATTCACATTTACCCTCAATGCCATCTCCTCTGACTGCTGAGTGGGACAGGCAGGGGACAGCAGGAAACACATGATTAGCTCCAAGTAGATGTAAGTGAAGAAAAATGTCTCCTGTGCCAGTAGACTGGATCATAGGTTTGAGTCTTTGGATGATAAGGGTATTCTATAAATTCAAACTAAATGACTGATAATCCAAGACTTCATTTCTACTCGAATGCCATGAGGGTAAGGCTAACAATGAAAGAAAAACATTAAGGCATCTGGGGATATTTTTTTCCTCTTTGGCTTTACATGTTTATATGCTAATTTTGAATCAGTTAAATATGAATGAATAGAAAAAGACACAGATTTGCCGGGCACTGATGGCTCCTACCTACAATCCAAGCTACTCAGGAGGCTGAATCCCTCTGAAGATTGTGGTTCAAAGCCAGCCTGGGCTTTAACCACCAAAAATCAGGAAATGGCTCTGTAGCTGAAAGCGGTAGAGCAGTAGCCTTGAGCAAAAAAGCTCAGGGACAGAGCCCAGGTCCTGAGTTCAAGCTCCAGGACCAGCATATCTCCCCCCACCAAAAAAAAAAAAAAAAACACTAGGAAATGCTGCATAGAATCATTTATTGTCAAAACATTTCAGAGTCAAACTCTATTTCCATATTAACTTTTGTCATATCATGTGGTTTTTCACATAAAACAATTTATTGTTACTGTCTTCTTCCACCTTTTAATTAGAATGTATTCCTGTCTTTCAAAACAGTAGCCCCAGGTGAAAAATTTACTCAGATGTTAGTATAGCGTTCTCTAGAATGTGTCTATTTGGTGTTTTTGATCGTGCAGTTCTACCTTTGTTCTCTTTCTCCTTGTTACACTGCTGGGAATGGTAGAATTAATTCTGTTTTAGGAAAATGCTTCAGTGTCATGGAATGTTGGCGGGTTTGGGCACGTCGTATCTAGATACTGAATGGCAAACATAAAGAAATGACAGGAACTTAAACTTTATTTAACCACATTTTCCAAATTTTGAAAATTTCAGACTAGTTTAGTAATCTGCTGCTGACCTGCTTAGTTCTCTAACAAGTCTGGAAAAAAAAATAATAAAAAGTTCCAATGACATTTATATTTTTTGCCTATTCCATGGCCTAGTAAAGGCTTTTTGTTTTGTTTCTTTTTTGTGCTTAGGCTAGGGTTTGAACTCAGACCTGGGTGCTATCCTTTAGCTTTTTTTGGCTCAGAATTAGCGCTCTACCACTGGAGCCACAGCTCCACTTCCAGCTTTCTGGCAGTTAACTGGAAATAAGAGTCTCACAGATTTTTCTACTTGGGCTGGCTTTGTACTGCATTCCTTAGATCTCAGCCTCCTGCGCCATTAGGATTACAGGTGTTAGGCAGCACTCACATTTTAACTGAGCTAGGAAATTTTAAGGAATGATGCCCTTTAACTCACTAGTTTGCTTGTCAAGCTGCATTTTCAAATATGTACTGAGATGAAGAGGAATCTATTGGCGAAAAGGCATGGTTACTATGAAGCAGTTTTCAGTGACACTCAATGTGACATGAAAGTATAACCAAAAGTATAAAAAGTAGTTCTGTTGCATGAGTTGAGCAATATCTTTGAAGAAGAAAAGACAGAGAAGAATGACTTTCTCTTGATGCAATTTGCCTTTAGAATTGACAGCTTCTCCACTTAGCAAGTATTTATTGAGTGCTTTCTGTGTGCCAGCCACTGTTTGGGGTGGGAAGTTGAACAGTTAACTGCACAAACAACTCTGGAGCAAGCAGCTAGGTTCTATATTATCATGAAAATTAACACATATGTGGCTCATGCTGAAAGGGGCACCTAATCCAGCCTAGAGGGTCAGGAAAGATCTTGTGATAAGTTATTGAGGCCAAGATCTGAGGGACAGAGAGAGAAAAGGGAAGAGAGAGAGAGAAAAGGGAAGAGAGAGAGAGGGCCCGAGGAGTAACATCTGGCAGAGCCCTCCAGATGTACTTGGGGCAAAAACAGAGCCATGAAGGGCTCATAGAAGGCAGAAGCCAGGAGAGCTTAGTGCCTGAAGGGTTCTTTAAGGCCTCTCTACTCTGGTTGCTGTGTGCTTCTATCCCGGTGGGGAGAGAATGGGATAAAGGACGGGAGCACGTGTGGCACGGCAGTGTGTGGACTGATCAGTATTGTCTTTGTCTAAGGTGAAGTTGGAAAGTAGACAGATGCAAAGTGAACATTCAAGGAAGAAACAATTCAGCTCAGTGATAGACTTGAATATTAGGTGTGAATCATGAATAAATACCTTAATGGTATTGTTTCCCAACACTAGGGAATCAGGATGCACTATTAGTTGCTTAGCAGCAGTGGAGTGCTAAGCAGTGGAATGCGGTGCAGAACCCATTAAAAATTACTCCACTATTAGTTTTACAATAGTCGTAATGACTTAGCACTAAAAAGCTACACAAAGCCAGGTAACTCACACCCTGTGGCTCTCACCTGTAATCCTCTCAGGAGGTCAAGTTCTGAGGTTCGAGGTTTGAAGCCAGCCTGGGCAGGGAAGTCCATGAGACTTTTATCTCCAATTAACCACCAGGAAATGAGAAGTGGTGCTGTGGATCTAAGTGGTAGAGCACCAGCCTTGTGCAAAAGAAGCTCAGGAACCGTCCCCAGGCCCTGAGTTGAATCACTACAACCAGCAACAACAACAAAAAGTTACCTGACTCTTTTTCTCGTGCCCCTAAAAAAAATCCACTTTTAAGATCCATCCAAGAAGGTCACAAGGTCACCCTTTTGCATTCCTACTCCTAAGTAAACAGCAACATGGAATTGTCCTGTGTCTTTCCCATGCTACATTTGCAAACTCTGGAGGAACTGTGGCTGTTCTAAGGTGATTTACACTCATATTCGGCAAGCCCCTAAGCCATAAAATTAAAAAATGACAGTCTGCTTTCATAGTGTATGGTTTTGTTCATCCCAGAGCAACGCATAAATCATGGCAGGAGCAGTTAGCAGACCATGGCTATGTGGTTCAATGTTCTAGGAGTGAAAGCGGAATTTTTATTTCAGCTGTTTTCATTTTTAAAACAAGGGAACCAGTACGCCCTCTAATGGTGACATATCAGAATGTTCTGAAAGTTGATTATAAACTTTTAGTTAGAAATCTTGGTAACTCGAGGGATTTCGAGCATATTGTTTTATGACAGGTTTATAGTTTCTTCATGTTTGGCCATCAGTGATATCTCTTCTATGCATATTTAGGCTGTATCCCCGAAAAGCTTGCTCTCTATTGGTGAAGGGATGCTGGAGGGGGATTCTCTTGAATAATAATGATTGCAGTGTGTCTTCTCCTCAGGTCTCCAGCCATGGCTGGCGGATTATTTGCCATCGAACGAGAGTTCTTCTTTGAACTGGGTCTCTATGATCCAGGGCTCCAAATCTGGGGTGGTGAAAACTTTGAGATCTCGTACAAGGTAACATTTTTCACTTAAAAAAAGGCAGTTTTCTCAGTAGTTACTGACTTAGGACTTTGAGAGGGAGCTTTTTTTTTTTTTTTAATGTATAACATGCACTTCTCAACTCTAAGGAACAACTTTAAATACAAACATTTATACCTTTTTTGAGAAAATAAAGCAAACTCTAAATGTAAATGGCTGTAGGGCTCAGTTCATTGTGGCCAACAAACCAGAAATGTAAATCCCACTGAAGGCTTTCAGACATGGGGGCTTTGTATTGCAGTGGTTCTTGGAGAATCTGCATGTATTGGGACTGCGTAGTGATGCTACCTCACTGTAGGACAAGAAGCAGAAAAAGAGAGAGAGAGAGAGAGATAATGGCATTCAGCTGACACAGCGTCGTCTCTCTTCTCTTTCTCTTTTCCCTCTGTTGTCTTCGTGTGCCTCCATCTTGTGTGGACCCCCAGTTTGCTCTCCCCCCCAATAAACTCTTTTTCTACCTGAAAAACAAACAAACAAACATCATTGTGCTGAAGATAGAAAGCGAGACAGAACTGCAAAGGTACATGGTATAGTTAAGCTGAGATAAGGGGAGGGGAGAGGATTCCACAGTTAAATAAAAGTATAGTATAGATTTGAACATGAAACAGGTAAAGCGCAGTTTGGCAGAGTCCAGCAGCATGAATAAGACATCTAAGAAAATAAAGTTAACAGGCACATCAGGATCTCATTGAAGAGCATCTAATGCCAAGCTAAGAGATTTTTTACCTAATTTGATAAGCCGTAAGAAGCCATCAAAGATACTAAGCAAGGCAATAACATGACCCAAAGCTGCCCTTCAGCTACAGTAATCTCTTTCTATAAATAAAGATAGAGTTAAATAGAGATAGGATGAAGGTGAAGAAGCCAGTTAGAAGGTTATTTTAATACTGACTCAAGTAGGGATTGTATTAGAAATGCTGGGATAGAACCGTTAGTTGTAATGAGAAAAGGCTGCTAAGGTAACTAAGGAAAAGTCCCTTTAGCAGCAATTGATTATTCTATTCCCATTGTCTTCCTCATTAGCATGTGAGTTTTTAAGAAGTGATATAACCTAAATAAAACTAACTAATATACATCTATAAAGGCTTGGTGTTTGTTTGTTTGTTTTGATAGGTTGTAGGGCTGTCCCTGAGCTTTTTCTGCTCAATCCTTATACTCTACCACAATGAGCCACAGCACCACTTCTGGTTTTCTGGGGGTGAATTGGAGATAGAAGTCTCTCAGGGACTTTCTTGCCCTGGCTGGCTTTGAACGACAATCCTCAGATCTCAGCCTCCTGAGTAGCTAGAATGACAGGCATGAGCCACTGGTGGCCCAGCAACTAAATTATTTTAAAATACTCAGTTTAGTGGACATTGATCAAAATGAACTAAGCAACTCAATGGCAGCGATGGGAAGGAGGGAACAAGTGGGGAAAAGGGAACAGCTGATGGTATGCAAAACAAAAGAAATGTACATATCATCCACGATGGAAGAAATAACTGTATTGCAAAACTCAGAGAACTCATAAATGTTATAAACCATTATAGACAATTTGTTTGAAAGTTAGAATGTGTTTGTGACTCTAAGCATCACTATCCCACAATTCTATGAAATTTGGGAAATTAGGTAACCACTTACTCACAATAAAGAATTTGAAAAAATAAAAATAAAATAATCAGTTTAGGATCTGTTTAGCTTACATATTCTGTGTTGTCCTGGTACCCAATTTAGATTTAGGATTTGCACGCACACAATGAACTTTCACTTGTTACCGGGTTGTACCTTTGGAACAACTTCCACAACATGTGATTTTATTTTATCTTGGTAGATTTGGCAGTGTGGTGGCAAACTGTTGTTTGTCCCTTGTTCCCGTGTTGGGCACATCTACCGTCTTGAAGGCTGGCAGGGAAACCCTCCACCGCTCTATGTTGGGTCGTCTCCAACTCTAAAGGTGAGTTGTTTGCTTACAAGAGAAGAAGGACAGTGTTAAAGTACTAGGACCACACCCACAGGTGCCTCTTAACCAGTGCCTTCTGGGAAGAAGAGTAAATATCTTTACCTTAACTTAGGCTCGACTTCCTTAGGAAATCTGTCATTCTTCAAGAGTATTCATTTTACTTATTTTCTTTTTCATTTATGTTTTTAATTGACAAGTATATTTGGCCAATAGGGTATTTTGATATATATATATATATATGATATATATTTGATAGTTTGCTGGATTGGCTTAAAGTTATCTATCATGTACCTTATAATCATGTTTTTCATGGGTAGGTAGGAATGCTTAAAATCGACTCCCTTAGTAATTTCATATATACAGTAATCTTAATGTACAACAGATCACCTGAGCTTACTCCCCCTGACTGAAATTTTGTATCCTTTGTCCAGCATTTCCCAACATTTTGAAAAATCTGGTTATTTTCCCTTACCTGGGTTGTTTCAAGTTCCTTGTGTATTTGGATACTAACTTCTTACAAGATTATGATTTATAGTTCTATTCTCTCATCCTTATATTCTCTCATATCTTCACACTGTTCATTGTCTCCTTTGAGATTTTTCTTTGTATGTGTCAGTAATGTGGCACTAATAGATTGTTCTGGGAGAAAGCATTCCTGTATTCAGCCAGGTTCTTTCTCTCCAACCCTTCCTGAGCATCAATTTCTTCCTTTGTTCATAGGATAGATTATATTATCTTAGAATTTATGATCTTCTACTTCTAGGACATCGTATTCTGCATGCATTATTTTTAATTGAACAAACACATGTGACATTTTTATACTTGGCACATAGTGTATTAGGGTCATTAGATTGCATGTCTTTGATGCTTAATTAAATGCCAGGTCCTGTAGAAACAAGTTGGTTATATGTCATGTGTTACATGTCATATGTCATGTGTCTCAGATGACTATGATATTCCAGCTATTTCTGTTTTCTATAGTGATAGAATTTTCTTTTTCACAGAATTATGTTAGAGTTGTGGAGGTTTGGTGGGATGAATATAAAGACTATTTCTATGCTAGTCGTCCTGAATCAAAGGCACTACCCTATGGGGATATATCCGAGCTGAAGAAATTTCGAGAAGATCACAACTGCAAAAGTTTCAAGTGGTTCATGGAAGAAATCGCTTATGACATCACTGCACACTACCCTTTGCCCTCCAAAAATGTGGAATGGGGAGAAGTAAGTATCAGCCCCAATTCACATCTTAAAATGTATGGTGTAGGCTTCGGGATGAGGGAGAGAGAGATGGAAATGTGTGAGTGAAATAAAAAAAAATCTTGAGGAAAAGTTGGGGTAAAACTGCGCTTCCACTAAACCACTATAGCCACTGACCACCGAGCTGAGCACCTTCTCTGACTGCCTTCGAGTATCTGCAGACACAACCAGTCCCCACACCCCCTGCCCCGGTGAGATCTACCCTTCACCACCCTCCTCCCAACCCAAGTGCCTTCCCCACCTTCACTTGCTCTGACTTTTTCTTTTTTCAATGGCACTTAGCACTCTCTAATGAATTAATGATTTTTTTTCCTGTTACAGTTTTTGCTTTTACATCCCATGTTTGCTTCCCTTGAAATGTGAGCTGGGGCGGGGGTCTTTATCATAGCATTGACTATCCGTACCATGTAGTCTGTCCTCAGTTAGTACTGAATGAATGGATGGATGAATGAATGAATTGGTTTTTCTGCCCTCCATTTATTATCTCACTGCTAAATTCCTCAGGTTAGCCTCTCCTTGCTGGGACCCCTGCCCCTCACACTTCATATCTCAGCCTTTCCCAAGCATTCCAGCTGAAACACTGTCTGTTTAAAAGCATTCTCCTCACATTCTCTCAGAGATCCTCCATGCACGGTGACAGGCTATTTTCTTTGCTCAGAAAGACAGATGGGCGGACAGACTCCCTCACCTTCTGTCACCTTACAGACTCTGTGGCCTGCGGACTGCGACTTGCTGCTCTTCCTATTTTCAGAAGCTCTCTCATCATAGTGCACAGCCAATATTTGCTGAATGAATACATATTTCATCCACATTTTACAGAGATGTGGTTTGAGATGACTGCACGGATCTATAATGTAACACAAAGCTAGATTCAAAAACTGAAAACCTGTTTGTTTTTCACCTTTATTACCCAGAGTCAGAGGAAAGCTTTCCGACCTGGCCCTATGCTCTGACATTTGCCCCTGAGAGACCTGGGGCATTTTTTAGTAGCTTCATAGCCACTGGGAAATCCCACACAATTCTTTTCTAAATGCTTAGCTACCTAGCATGTTACTATCATAATGAAGTAACTTTCTTCTACTTGCTGCTCATTCAATAAATTATCATGATCCTGAAATTACAATTAATAGTATCTTTTTTTTTTTCCTTTTTGTAGTGCTAGAGATTGAACTCAGGGCCTTGAGCTGGCCAGGCAAGTTCTCTGCCCACTTGAGTCATACCCCTAGTCATTTTCTTTTCATTTGTTATTTTGTTTTGTTTTGATCAGTCATGGGGTTTGAACTCAGCCCAGGTGCTGTCCCTGAGCTGAAGGCTAGCACTGTACCACTTGAGCCATAGCATCACTTCTGGTTTTCTGGTGGACTATTGGAGATAAGAGTCACATGGACTTTCAGACCCGGGCTGGCTTTGAACCGCGATTCTCAGATCTCAGCCTCCTAAGTAGCTAGGATTACAGGTGTAAACCACCAGTGCCCAGCTTCATTTCTTTTTATAGAGCCTCCCCGTTTTCCCCTGGTGCCAGCCTCAGACAGTAATGAAACCCGCCCCCCTCCAGAGTAACTGGGATTTCAGACACTACACACTCAGCTTGTTTTACCTAAGTTGGTCTAGGCTGCAGCCCTTCTATTTCCACCTCCAAGTAGCTGGAGTTACAGGTGTGCTCCACTATGCCTGGAGTTTAATTGTGTCCTATCTATCTTCACCGCCACCCCCCTCGCCCCATGGTATTTTATGGAAATCTGTATCAGCCCAGTGCCCTGTTAAGATGAACTCATTCCAACATTGACTTCAAGAAAATGACTTCAAAGATGACATATGCTCAGAAATACTTAAGAGACTATCGATACAGCCATAACCTGACAACACCGCTCCACCGCTCCCACACACACCACTCCTCTACTTCTCCCGTGAATAGCAGAATTGAGAGCAATTCTCTCTTCATCTGATATGAGAGCTTATTAAAAGCTAAAGGGTGTCCTGCTTCATCTTTTTATACATTTAGATCAGAGGCTTTGAAGCTTCATACTGCATTGACAGCATGGGAAGAACAAACGGAGGCTTTGTGGAGCTGGGGCCCTGCCACAGGATGGGAGGGAATCAGGTGAGTCTCCTCCTGTCTCACTCGAAGTGCCTGGGCAGTGTTAAGAGCTGCCAGGCTGATGGATCACAGGCAGGGTTCAGTTCAGTGTTTAGTCGAGAGGTTTTGTTTTCTGATAAAGCAAAACATTCTAAACAGAACTAACAGGGCTCATACAACATTTATCTAAATAAGAGGACTAACAGAGGTTGGGTTTCCCATAAGACCTCAATCCAGTGTTGATGTGTACAGACAGACATGAAAACATAGGTATGGCAGAATATATTGTGTAAGCCTCAGGGTTTTTTTTTTGCACGTGTCATTCAGTGCTGTACATTTCCCCAGTAAACTGGGCTATTACCACCAGTAATGTATATTTTACTCATATATTTGTCTTCTGTTCCATCTAGACTATGAAACATGATATCCATTTCCAATCTTTCATTTGCTCACATTGTTGGTACATAATAATGTGTTTATTGTTCACACTGTATGTTAGAGGCTAAAGAACATAATTATTTAAGTGCTCATGGGAGTCATAATTAACTTCAAAATAAATATGGCTCCTGCCTGTGGACTAATAGTTCTAAACACACAGAAAAATTACAGAACACTAAGTTACTGAGTTTAATTACAGCAGTTCAATTGCTTTCCCTTTGTAAAATGTATATACGCAGGGAAGTTTCCACTGTTATTTTATTGTTGCTTGTTTTTTCTTAACAGCTTTTCCGAATCAACGAAGCGAATCAGCTGATGCAGTATGACCAGTGTTTGACAAAGGGCCCTGATGGATCAAAAGTTATGATTACACACTGTAATCTAAATGAATTTAAGGAATGGCAATATTTAAAGGTATTGTTTCCACTCCTTGAATAATAGGATGTACTATTTCATTTTCAGTGACACCTGCCATGTAGAATTTTGATGACTAAAACTTGTACCCTACACGTGAATTGATTGGCATTATCTTCTCATCATTGTTCTTAATAATGAGGTCCCACATTGGTCTCTCATGTAATGAGGTCACGATGTCCACGATTTCAGAAACTCGGGAAAATCAGTGTTCCAGAGGCAATCAGCACCATTGTTGGAGGATCAAAATGGAGCATTTAAAATCTGAAAGAGTTGTTCTTCAAATAAAATATATTCATACTGTTAAAAAAAAATGTATTTCATGTCATCCACCAGGTGGAGATAGAGACTAACAAATAAAACCTGGGAGCCGAGACCTTCTCCGGCTCCTAATCAGTTTGGTAAATACAGCAGAATAAATCAGCAAGTGGCTTGCTTCAGAGGTCAGATTTATTCACAGGCCACGTTTGGGACACTTTCTGTTTCAGCTATGCATATTTAAAGCTCTAGAGAAAGTTGAGATTTAAACGTATGAATGGATTGATGTATAATTTTCAAATTAGATTTGGCTCATATCAGTTAATAAGGACATAAAGTATTGTGGAAGTTTATTTTTCAAACAAGAACCCGGAAACCTTCAATGGATCCATCCAGTATTTGTGAACAAACCCCCTCTTCAGTACAAGATCTAGCTTGCTATATAGTAAAGATATGATTCCCCAGCTTAATCCTTCCCCTTCCCATCTCTCTTGGATAACTAACAGTTGATAAATATGTTACTGATATATATATATATATATATATATATATATATATATATATACACATACATATAAAATATCCCAAAAAATAGTATTTGATTTTTCTTCTTTTTGCCAGTCCTGGGGCTTGAACTCAGGGCCTGAGCACTGTCCCTGAGCTTCTTTTGCTCAAGGCTAGCACTCTACCACTTGAGCTACAGTGCCACTTCCAGCTTTTTCTGTTTATGTGGTACTGAGGAATCGAACCCAAGGCTTCATGCATGCTAGGCAAGCACTCTACTACTAAGCCACATTCCCAGCCATTATTTGCTTCTTATGTAAGTTATTAGTAAATAATATTCTAAAATTAAATCAGAAGGTTGTAAAATTACATATTATAAAAGTATTTATAGCCTTACTACATGTTAATACAAATAAACTTTTAATGAAAAATACTTTTTCCTATAAAAAATAGAATAGTGCTGTTTCATACTTTTAAAAGTCATGTTACACTCTGGTCCATATAAGACAGCTGTATTCTCGCGTTTTCTCTATTTAGTCTGGTACAGTTTGTTGTGTTCACTGATATATATGAGGAAAATGCAGCCTCTCACAAACATGTAGTTAGAAAGAACTTAATAGCTTTTGCAGAAAATTGTGACCGTATTCCTCTGATCCTACACTACAATTCAATAAATGGTAGTTTTAAATCAAGTACTTACAAACATTAAACTCCATTGGTCACTTACATTTTTTTGGACTTTTTAACCATATGATGAGCCTTTTGAAGATCAAGCATTGCTTAGAAAATACCATTTCTTGTTATGTAGATCTAAATGTTGGCACATTGCATTGCATACTATCAAATAATATCACCATTTGGGAGGCAGAGATAGGAGGACAGTGGTTTGAGGCTGGCCCCTAAAAGAACCAAGATGGGCATGGTGGTACATGCCTATAATCCCAGCCAGGCAGAGGAAACGTATTGTGGTCCAAGATTGGCACAGGCAAAACTGTGAGACCCTATCTGAAAACAATAAGCTAAAACAAAAGGGGTTGAGTGCTTGGCACAAGTGGTAGTGTCCTGAGTCTAAACTGAGTACTGACAAAAAAAAAATTTAAATAAAGGTACCAAATCTACCCAATGGTTATAATTCATGAGGAAAGTCTTGTAATACTGCGAAACCATCACATTTTCATAATAGTAGGAATGTTTTCCAAAATTCTAATTTTTGCTTTAAAAAAACACGCACAAAAAAAAACACTTTTATCTTTGGTAACAGATACTGTCAAGTCTTTGTCGATTCTTGGAGTGATGGACTCAGTTCACCTGGAGACAATTACCCAGGTCTGACTAGTTGTAGTTTGCTGAATAATAATGGCATTCTTTGAAGGAGGCGACTACTTCAAGTAAATTGCTCAAGTGCTTTTTCTTTTTCAGAAATACTATTGTACTTGTCTGCCTGCAAGTACTTGATTTATGCTTCCAATTCATTTCAAGATGTCTTTAAAAACTGTATGTGAGGGTGAGCATTTAACAAAATTAATAAGCTGTAAATGCTTCACCATGTCCCACCCTTGAGTGCTTGTTGGAGAGCGCGTGCAATGAAGACTTGCTACCAGAACAGACTGGGACCACTGCTTGATTCATGTCCAGACTTGAGCTGTTTTGCCCACTATTGCTTTTGTTCTATTAGAACAGATGTCAGTATAGTAAGGATCAAAGTTCAAAGCCAGCACAGATGAGAAAGTCTTGGAGACTCTTCATCTCCACTAAACTATCAAAAAAGCTGGACATGGAGTTGTGGCTGAAATGGTAAAACACTAGTCTTGAGCCAAAGAAGCTCAGGGACAGGATCCAGGCCCCACCCCTCCCCTACACACGTGCGTGTGCGTGCACACAAACACACACACACAGAAAAAGAACTGGTGTGAGATGAATGACTGAGAGAAAGAGCAGGAGGCTCTTGAGGACTAGAAAGAAAACTGGTGTTATCATTGGCCAGGATAGGAATCAGAGATGGGGCTCAGAGGGAAAGAATCTGAACATGGAACCAACAGTATTTTGTGACTTATCAGTACAAGAACTTAGAGGATTGACAAGAGAAATGCAAAGTTTGATGCATGGTCAATACAGACTTGTCCAGTTTGCTGGAATTGTGTCCTAATGAAAGCCAGATCAATGACTCTTAATGTCAGTGATGTCAGTCCCAAATGAAAACTTACTTTTCCTTTCCATGTGTTCCAGACCCTGCACAGATTTACTCACGTTCCTTCAGGAAAATGCTTAGACCGCTCAGAGGTCCTGCATCAAGTGTTCATCTCCAGCTGCGACTCCAGTAAAAGGACACAAAAGTGGGAAATGAATAACATCCACAGTATTTAGGAAGAATAAAGGAAACCAATAATCTACCTACTGACAAGTAAATTTATACAGGACTGAAAACCGCCTGGAACCTGCTGCAACCATTATTATTAACTCTGTACAGCTCCAAACCTGGAACCTCGGATCAGTTTGAAGGACATTGATAAACTGTGATTTTACAATAACATTATCATCTGCAGTTACTGTTTACAAAACTGCTTTTACCTTAAACTTTGTAGATGTTTACATCTTTTCTGTTTCATTTTCAGATGATGTTGGTTATTTGTGCTTTTCCCTCTGTTTTTGTTATAATAGAGTGAAAAGCATCTTGTTTCTTTGGGATTACACTCAGGGGTCTGACAGGCAGTTTGATATATATATTTTTTTTTTAAACGCACTTGAAAAAAAAAAGGTTGGAGTAACCAGGCTATCCTAAGTAGCTGGGTGATTATCAACCTGTTGTGTCTTTATTTAATTTTACATCTTTTTGGAGCACTGCCACAGGTGGTTAGCCAAGGTGGCCTGCCTTCATAGTCATGCTGCTTTTCTGAAAGGTGAAATTCAACACATTTAGTGCCTCCTTTATTTCTCAGTATATTTTTGAAGAGCTTTTGATGAAATTAACAGGATGGCAATGATTGGGTGAACTGTCATCAGTGTGAGGAATACTTTTCTACTCAGAAATGAATTCGTTTGCTATGAAGTTGCACAGCCTGAGTAAGAAATGGCAGTGTGGAGCATATCAAGGCTGTTCCATAGGGTGTGAGGGGTAAGTGGCATCAACTCCCGTACAAGCTGGATTCTCCATGCCATCTGCTCTCCTAGGAGAGCAATGGGGTTTTCCAATGAGGGGAAACATTGTCCACCTACATCTGGGATCTCCTTTTCTCCAGTCCCTGTCACTGTAAGAAACAAAAGTAATTTTCAGTTTGGGAACTTGAAAGTAAGGGGTGACAAAAACAACAAAACTCCAGTTCAAACACATCCAAGAATTCCCAAGTCCTTACTAAATTAAGTCAAGAAAAATTAGGGGGCATTACTATTCAGCTGTGCAATCTGTAAAACCAAGAGGGAATTGACATTTCATTTTTAATCTTTTTTAATCTAAATACAATTCCATGTATAATTTTCAGTTTTTAAAAATTCATTAACAAAAGTGGATTACTTTCTGTTAAATTGGATGTAAGTTCTCTAGTATTCCTTCATTTGAGGAAACATTTTTATTAGTATTTTTTCCAGTGAAAAGAAGATTTGTTTGAATTTGAACATTTATTAAGACAGTACCTACTATAGGAGACCAAACATTGCAAATGGTCAATTCAGCTTTTTAATTTCTAAGTAGCCTTTTATTCCCCAAAATATTTAAATACCCAAGTTGAGTGCTTAAAACAAAATGTGATAACGTGGGGCATGGCAGGTAATTAAGCATTTTCAATCATATAATCATGGTGTCGTTACAATGCAAAGAACTTACAAAGTACTGCTAGAGGGAACTATTTATAATTAAAGCTTAAAAAACAAACCAACAAAAACTCTACATTCGTTTCTTCCCAGCTTAGTTCTTCAATTTGGAGAATAAAAGGTAAACATTCCAAACAGTTTTATTTATAATTTTGAATTGTCAATTTGAATTTTGCTACTGATCTGTGATCAACCATTTTAACTTTCACTCATCTCTAGGGATATTTAAAAATAAATACATTTATATGCTTATATACTTGTGAAATAAACCAACTGTTTAAAAAGGAGAGAATTTGTAATTACTTGTGTGTTTGCAAATAGACACCATTTTCCATGTTGAATAGATTATAACTGTTATCTATGCATAGGCCTAAGAAAGGTGGCACATGAACTGTGCATGTAATTTTATGGGTAAATTAAAATGTGGGTTTTTCTTAGTGTGACTCATTAACAACAACAACAACAACAAAAAAAAAAAAAACAGAGAAGATATTCTGTGAATATACTATATATTGAAGTCAGAAACCTTACCAAACATGGAAAACATCAAAAACTGCTGCCATACTGTTTTCTACTATAGGCTGCTTTGGAAATAATTCCCATATTGTTGCTTTGTAAGTTAATATCACTATGCATTTCTACACATTTTATAAATTTGATTTATGAAGATTTTGATACACTGTATGTTTCTGTAGAAATTATATAAATATTCAAGATTTATTAGGGTAAATTTGAGAAGCTAATGTATACCTTAATTCTGGGTTGCTTGTTTTTTAGGTGAGGAAAAATAAATAAAATATTCTATTTTAATTCATAGCTTTTTCAGTATTTGTAATCATTTCTAACTCTAACAAGTACATCTTACTGAGTTGCTTTTTTTTCAATTTACAGGATACAGAATTAAGACCTGAAATATTACAAATAATAGTTATTAGTTGTGGGTATGTTTGAGCATTGGTTAGAATTCTTGTACATGTCCTTAGAATACTCAGTTTATCTGTTTAGGAAGGAACATAGCAATTTCTGGTTGCCTATGTATGTCAATAGTTAGTTACCTATGTAACAATTATATAAAATATCAACAATAGATACACTTATTGGCAGCATATAATTACCTATATAATTGCCTATTAAAAGCAAAGCTTTCTTTAAATCAAAATTATAACAGCAGATGAATTGAAGCAAAGAGAAGACTACCAAAATGAAATTAGAAGCAGCCCATAGAGTGACCTCGTTGTGTAAAAGCTATCTCAAGAGAAAATACGGCTGCTAACAGATTGAAGGACGTTTTCTGGGTTAAATTGGGAACTGTTGAACTGACTTGTCTATTTCTTGTCTTTCCATCCTTAGCTGTTGTAGTAGTAGGCTAAGAAATTTGAATAGTGACAGCACCAGAGAGGAATAAATGGGGACTTGCTTAGTCATAGGAATCATAGCTTTTTATATCTAGACAGAAAGTCCACAATAATTCAATGGAAAACATGTCTGGTACTTGATCAGAGCCAGACCTTGAAGGCAAAAGTTTAGGCAAATAAAATTATTTCATGCAAAAGCAGTTAAATATTGAGCGTTGGGCTGGGAAGGTGGCTCAGTGGTAGAGTGCTTGTCTTGCATGCATGCATGAGGCCCTGGGTTCGATTCCTCAGCACCACATAAACAGAAAAAGCAGTCAGTGATGCTGTGGCTCAAGCGATTAAGCACTAGCCTTGAGCTGAAGGGCTTAGGGACATCACCCAGGCCCAGAGTTCAAGTACCACGACCAACCAAAAAAAAAAAAAATTGAGTGTTATGAAAATATTCATTAAAATCATTTAAAATTATTTAAGAAAATGAATGAAAATTTGAATGATTTGGGGTTTTATTGTCCTTAAAAATGGAGATTTAAAGGAAGGATGAATTCTACAATAGATCCAATACCTGCTTTGCAATTCTTTCTTTACGATTTTGAGATGCCCATAACTGAGGTTGGCAAATGCCAAATTTTTGAGTGAAGTAGGCCTGGAGCCTTCATCGAGTAGAGCAACAGTAAGGCTCTAGTTTTAATAATAGAATGATGTTACAGATGCTCAACTTAATGGTAGGATAATAGGATGGAGTCTGAAGTCTGATTATAACTCTGCTCCACTACAAAGTACCCTTATAACCTTGGATAAGTTTTTTAATCTCGGAATGACAGTATTCTCATTTATATAATAGAGAAAACTGCCTGTTTTATAGGATTGTTATTAGGATTGCATGAGTTAACATACATACATACAGTGATTATATAAAGTTCTCGGCACAAATTCAAGGTGATATAAATGTTAAATATTATTCCAAATTTCAAGTCTTAAAATCTGTATTTAATCAGAATAAGCCACTCTACAGACCTGTATAAAGGGTCTGTGTCTGCATTTTCATGTTTCCTACATCAGGTATGTCATTACTCCTATTTTAAAAGTAAAGAAATGAAGCTCAAAAGGTAAAGATGTGGAATGACTGCTCTAAGGGAAGAAATGATTATCTCTGCCTTGTGCAATTCAGTCTCCTCCATCAGGTGTCATTACTATTTTAAAAGTAAAGAAATGGAAGCTCTTTAAAAGGTAAATAAACCATGTGGAATGATTGCTCTAAAGGAAGAAATGGTTATCTCTGCCTTGTGCAATTCACATAATCTACCTATAGTTCAGTGGTTTAATTGAACATGTGGAAGTGCCATCTTGAAGATTTCATTCATTTAAATTACCTTTGAATGAAGCAGAACTGGTGGCTCACTTTGAATGAAGCAGGAACTGTTGGCTCACACCTGTAATCCTAGCTACTTGGGAAGCTGAGATCTGAGGATGGCAGTTTGAAGCCAGCCTAGGAAACACTGTGCCTGAGACTCTTGTCTCCAATTAACCACAAAAGGCAGGATGTGGCTCATGTGGTAAGAGTGCTAGCCTGGAGCAAAAACAAAAACCAAAACACACACATACACACAAAAACAACCCTCAGGGACAGTAATCAGGTTCAAGCCCCAGGACTGGCAAACGTATCTTTGAATAAAATCCATTTGAGATTTTGCTCTGACTAAATTCTGGCTGTATTGATTGAATGCCCCAAAATTTTTAGAAAATGTGATGTCTCAATTAGTCTTGGACTTTATCCATTATCCTAAACTATACAATGCCAAAATACATGGGGCAACTTTTCATAAATTGGATAGCACACAAGAGTATTAAAAGCATTTTCAGGAATTGGACAGCAAAGCAAACTGCATCTTAAAGGAAATGTGCAGGTGAATCCTAAGCTCATCAAGTCTGTCTGCATGGTAGAACTTAAAAGTCATGGTCCAACACATGGAATTCGAGTGTTGCTGAACTGAGGTGGCCAAATTAGGGTTTGGGGCTGCTGAAAGAGCTGGAGTTTGAGGCAAGTTAGTAGAGGTGACTTCACTTGACTATCAAAAGTCCTTCAAAGGATTTTTTGTTTTATTAGTGATGGAGTTTGAACCTAGGGCTGGGAGCTGTCCCTGAAGCTCTTTTGCTTAAGGATAGCCACAGCTCCACTTCAGCACTTTTTTTTTAGCACTGCCATTTGCAATAGCAGCAACACACACACACAAAACCCACCCCAAGAACAGTGCTTTACTTAACCACAGAATGGTGTTAGAATCATTCAGTATTATAGTAATGAACATAAACTAGTGGTATCTTATAGTATTAAATGAAAACAATTCCTTAAAGACTTCAGCAAATTTTATAAATACTAAATGACAAAAACTATATACATAGGGGCAGCTATTCTAAGAATCTTTATAGGATAAAGTATTCCACTTACTGGGGTTCTCAAGTAAAGTGAGAACCAAGGTTGTATACTTGCCTAATTCTTACCTTCGTTTTAGTGCTTCCAAAACATGCATTCATTGAAATCATCTATCCATTAACTTGCTTTCAGTATTTGAAATTTTGATCTCCAATGTGAGCCAGAAGGACCCATCTCAATCCCTGAGCAACTCCCCATTTAAAAGAACATTTTTTAAAAAATGAATTACAAAGTCAGACACAAAAGTATGAGACAAGAGAACCCTCTGGGATAGGTTTATAGATTTAGACATCTTTTAAGATTACTTCAATTTTAGCAATTCTTTTTTACCATCTCTTTGTTGCATTAGTACCATACTGATTCTTAACATTTCACCTAAGCCATTGAATATATTCTGGTAGGAGTCTAATTAATTTAACCAAAAATGAAATTATCCTTACCAAGTACTCCAAATGGCAATAGAGAAAACCAAGAATCACATAGCTGAATAATGTATTTCCATTTTGGTATTATCCTGGTGAAACACAAGTTAGTTGTGGAGTAACACACCATCTCAGATACTAATTTTAGACTTGTTACTCAGAATTCTAAAGACCAAAGATAATTCAAAATCTAATTTGGTAGTCTACGCTGAACAAGTTCAACTCAGTAACAAAATTTTATCCTTGTTACTGATTTCTTAAAACCAAGTTAAGAGATTTACTCCACACTTTATCTTCCCCAAAGTGTTTAAAAAGAGGGACAAGCAAATAGAAATGTCAAGCACAAAACTTTTATCACTACCTAAAAAGCTACTTGGCAGAAATAGCAAAAAAATTGACCTAGGCTGTATGTTAAGAGGAAATTAGTATATCAAGACAGACACGATACAAATAATATACATAATTTTATTACAAATTTTTTTAAAAAAAAAACAAAATGCAACATCCTAAAAAACCCAAAATTTATGATACTCATTCCTATGAAGTTTGCTGTGCTACAAGAAATTAAAGAAACCATTAAATATTTAGGAACATTCAACATCAAAAGCTTTAAAATCTAACTGTATGTAGTAGCCCCTCAAAAAGCTACAATCTGCATAAAAAAAAGTATTTTCTCTACAAAGAATCTCATCAGCTATACAAAAATCTGTACAGTTTTTATACTGAAGCTAATGTTGAGCTGCACTTGAATTCACATTCTTAGCAAAACAATTGCCTGAGCGCGCGCGCACACACACATTCCACACACAATCGCCATTTATTCTTCATCTTCATCCTCTTCTTCCTCATCTTCATCATCTTCCTCTTCCTCCTCCTCTTCCTCATCTTCTGGTTCATTCTTCTTCTTTGAGCCAGTTGGCCTACCAGGGCCCTTCTTTCCTGCTTCACTTTTGTCCTTGGCACGATATGCAGCAATATCCTGAAATGTCAAAATAAAGAAAATCAGCATCCGGTATCATTACTCAATAATGAGAAACCTTGGTTGTAAACAACTAAAATTACTGGCCAATACCCTGATTGCTGTCTAAAAAGGAATTCAGAGTCTACTCTACCTTAGGTTTGAGAGCACTTGGTTCCCTTTAGGCTTTAAAAAAGCTAATGATGGGGAGCTTTCATTATGAAACGCTAGTCCTTTCCTTACCAACTCTGATACACATTCCTTCTAATCTCACATTTTAGGAATATTTTACACTTAATTCAACACACTTCTTAATCAGATTTGTATAACTGCAAATGAGCACACATACAGGAATTTACCATGGTTGCAAACAGTGCTTTTTTTCAAACAGGTGTTTGTTGTATAGTCCACTTCAGCATATAAGTTTCAGTAAGGTTTTCCTTGACTGACAATCATTAACATACCAGTCACCTAAGTTTTCCAAAGCTATGCAATTCACCTGTTTCTAACACATTTTAATAAAGCATTTACTTAGTTTTAACCTTTTTAAAAAAATGCCAGATGGCCAAGTTTACCTTCTCGTATTTCTCCTTTAGTTTAGCTGCTTTCTGCTCATAGGGCTGCTTATCTTTGGCCGACTGTTCGGACCACATCTCACCCAATTTCTTTGCAGTATCCCCAATGGAGAGGCCCGGGTGCTCACTCTTGATCTTTGGGCGATGTTCAGAACAAAACAGGAAGAAGGCAGATCTGAAAGGAAACAACAAAGAATTAACCAGTCAAATGGGAAAGGAAAAGAAAATATAAAACAAGTTTCGCAAGAAAACAAAAACACTCACGGTGGTCTTTTCGGAGCGTTGGGATCTTTTTTCTTCCCCTTCTTATCGCCTTTGGGAGGAACGTAATTTTTCATCTCCCGGTCGTAGCGAGCTTTATCACTTTTCGCCATGTCTTCAAACTTCGACTTTTCTTTTGCAGACATGGTCTGCAGAATACGAAGAGGGGACAAAAAAAAAATGCCAAGTGTAATCTAGTTCTGTTATACACATACACATGCATATGTGTGATCTTTCAGGATCTCGCTTCCTGAGGCAACAACACTGCCGTGTGTGCTGCACAGAGAGTAAGGGTTAGGGGACGAGTTGAATCGGACCAGTCAAGTTTTTTGAAGTTCAAATCCAAACTCATTTAGAGGATTATCCGCCACACCTCCGTGAAAATTCAGCCCTTCGGCTCGTGGAGCGCTGCTCTCCTCCCCGGGCCCCCACCGACTCCCTCCCTCTCACCTTCCATCTCTCCGAACACTTCTTAGAGAACTCGGCGAAGTTCACCGAGGAGTCGGGGTGCTTCTTCTTGTGCTCTTCCCGGCAGGTCTGCACGAAGAAGGCGTACGAGGACATCTTGCCCCGCGGCTTATTCGGGTCGCCTTTACCCATGGCGCCAGAGGGGCGTCTACCTGCGGGCGACCGCGGCGCGGTGAAGCGGCGAGGCGGCGCGGCGCGGCCGGCGCTGGCGGGGTTCAGCTTCCCGCGCAAACTCGCGCGCCCGGCCGCGGCCCCTCCTCCCTCGGCGGCCGCCGCCTCCGCCCCGGCCGCGCGGCTCCCCGCCTCCGCGCCCCGAGGCCGCCCGCCCGGCCCACCCCGCTCTCCCCGCCCGCCGGAGCGGAGCCCGGCGCTCCTCACGCGCCACCGGCTACTTTCCCTGAAGGCCGCGAAGCCGCCGCCCGTGCCCCCCCCTTACACACTTACGCTTACACACACACTCACACACACGGGCCGCCGCGAACACCCCCAAACCTCTGCCCGGTGTTCGGAAGGCCGCCGGCCCGGGGCGGCTTCCGCGCCCGCGAGCCCCGCTCGCTCGGGGCCTCGAGGCCCACCACAATCAAATTTACCCCGGGCCCCCAAGGGGGCCCTGCCCGGACTCGGCCCCGGGAAACCGCTCTCCCACCCCGCCGCCGCGGCCCCGGCCCGCCAGCCCGGCACCCCGCGCTCCGCCCGCCAGGTGGAACCCCACAAGCCGCGGCGCCCACACCCGACAGGGAGCTCCCAGAGGCCGGGAAGAGCCCACAAACCCGAGGAGGCCTGAGGGGGGTCCCGCTGGGCCGAGCTTCTCCTCAGAGTCCCACCAGGCGTCCGGGTTCGACGGAGCCGCGGCTGGCCAGGACTCCGGAGTGAACTGGTTTATCGCTAACGCAATCCTCAGCTCTTGTTTTGCAGAGTTCTCCGCGCCACCGTAACTTGAAGAGTCCCCGCCACTGGCCACACCCCTCTCCTCTCTGATTGGCTTGTATGATTATTCAAACCCTCAAAGTGCCCGCCTCTCGCCCGTAACGGCCTCTCATTGGTTAGTATCTCATTAGGTCCGTCCCTCCGGTCCCAGCCTAGCAGGTTCGGTGGGTCTCCCAGGTCGTTAACTCCCAGACCCGTTAGAACCGGTCAGGAGAGGAATGTACTGCTCGACTCTGATTGGCGGCAGGAAAAGGGTTTGAAAAATGGCGGGCCTGGCACCGATTGGCTAGAACCATAAGGAGGCGTGGTCCACCCAAGAGGCGGTGTCCCGCCAGATTTAAAATAAGAAGTGGAGGCGCTTTCATGTTGATTTTTCCCCTAGAGGCTGACGGGAGCAGCCGGTTTGGTAACGATAACGCCGCGGGAGGAGCCCGCGCTGTCTCCTCCACCCACGCTAGCCCGTGTCTCGGTCGCCCCGGCCCGGCCCGGCAGCAGGGCCGCCTGGGAACTGTAGTCGCGCCTCTCGGCGGGCCCGCCGGCCCTCCCCGCGCCACGTACGGGAGTTTGCCCGGCCAACCGTCGCCCGGCTCTTCGTGGTCGCCGGAACCGGCGTAGACCCCGAGGACAAGGCACTTGGGAGAGGGTATGAGGCGCGGGAGGGCGGCTGCTCCCACTTGGGGGAAGGGGAGGTTTACGCCGAGGGCTTTCCTCAGGTGGTCCCTCCGGGCGTCCCTTCCTCGTCCTGGAGGGGTTCAAACTCGGGCCTAGGAGGTAAACCGGGGCGCCGGGGGGCGGGGGGCGGGAGGGGAGTAGAGATGGGTCCGGGGGCGGAGTCGGCGCCCTGGCCCCGCCCCTCGTGCGGCGGCGGGGGCGGAGTCGGCGCCCTGGCCCCGCCCCCTCGTGCGGCGGCTGTGGAGGGGGGGGTCCCTGTGCTCTGCGCGGCTGCGCAGTTGGACACCTAGGGCAAAGGGACGGGGCCGGGAGGCGGACTCGGAGCGCCCGGCGGGGCTCTTTAACTCAGTTATCTACCGTTGAAAGCCCTGTGAAGGCGGTGGGTGCTGCCCGGCCCCGGCTGCCTCGGCGCCCGGCGGTGAGCCTCAGGCTTGGGGTCCCCCGCCCCCGGCACCTCCTGGCCAACGTGGCCCTGACGGTTGCAGCGGGTTTGAAACACGCCCTTCTTGTTTCCTTGCAGCGCGCCTGCTGGCTGGGCCGTGCGTCCTCGGAGTAGTTCAGAGTCACCAGCCTGTACCCCAAACCCACGGGTGCGTTCATCCAAAGACAGAGTGAAGAACTAACTCCCTGCCTGGAAATGGCCACGTTGTAAAGTCATTTAACACCAGTGGGTTGGGCGGTTAGAATGACCCTCAGACTCCTGTTAGAGTTCACCGTAATGGAAAAAGACAGTAGCCTGACAGGGTTGCTTTTTGTTTTTTAAAAAACGTTTTCTTGTTTTAAGGCTGTCAGTAGCAACATCAATACACTGGTGACTAGGCCAGGGGGGAGAAAGCCCAAGTGTAGTACAGAAATCGCAGACTAAAGTGTTACACGTAGTCCCCTGCCTGGGGAAACGCTGTGCGGGAGGAGGGGGCTCGCTGGGCCCTGGACCTGGGTGTGGGTATGGAGGGGTGAGGGTGTGGAGGGCGGGGCGAGGGCGGCTTCTCGGCCTTCAAGGCCTTGCACTCTGGCTTAGCTTTTTCACTCAAGCTGATGCTCCATCACTTGAGCCACAGCTCTACTTCCAGGTTTTGTGCTGGTTAATCGGAGATCCAGGAATCTTGTGGACTTTTCTGCCCAGGCTAGCTTAAGTCTTAAGATCCAAACCTCTGATTAGCTAAAATTACAAGGGTGAGCCACATTCTTAGTTTATACTCTTCTGGGGGTATACCTCAGCCTTCAATACCTACAAAATGAGTCGCAAAAGTGATGTCAAAAAACAAAACAAAACAAAAAAAACAACTCCAAGTGAACTGTATCTTACCATTATTTAATAGCAATGTGAGACTGATAATGCATTATGCTTTTTAATCTTTTTTTTTTTTTTTTTTGCCAGTCCTGGGGCTTGAACTCAGGGACTAGGCACTGTCCCTGAATTTCTTACCCTCAAGGCTAGCACTCTACCACTTGAGCCACAGCAATACTTCTGGCTTTTTCTGTTTATTTGGCACTGGGGAATTGAACCTACGGCTTCATGCATGCTAGCAAGCACTGTACCACATTCCCAGCCTCTTACATTTTTAAATATATTCTTTAAAAAGAAAATAAGTATAATTGTGCTTATATAAAGTTTGGGCATTTACTCAAGAACTGCTACTTGAATGCCACAAGCATTAAGATTAGCAATAGAAATATAAAGGTGAAATGTCATGGTATTTGCCCTCAGAAAATTTAATGTAGAGGGAGATAGAAATAGGAAACAACAGTGTAACATATGAATTGTTATATTGCTCAATAGTGAAGGCATAAGACAATCACCTAACACGGTGTAGAAAGCCCAAATGAAAGGCAGAAGGGCTTTGGAGAAAGCCTGGCACATTTGGAGATCCAACTTAGTATTACTATTTCAGTATAATATGAAATTAGTAATTAAGGCATAAATATGGCTTGTACTGGACTGGCAGCTTACACAGAACTTAAGACTTCATAATATAGGCAAAGGACCCACTAAAAAGTGTGAAGGAAATGAAATAGATTTCCATGTTAAAAGACAGTATGTGTGGTTTTATAAAAAATAAGATCAAGTTTATAATTTAGAAACACCAGTTTACTCAGGGCACCTGTGGCTCACACCTCTTCCTACTTAGGAGGCTAAGATCTGGGTGAATCAAACCAAGCTGGGTCAGAAAAGTCTGCTAGATTTCCTGTCCAAAATAACCAGCAAAAAAGCTGTGCTGGAAGTATGGCTCAAATGGTAGACTGCCAGCTGAGCAGACATGAAGCCCCAAGTTCAACCTTTAGTTCCAGCCAAATAGAATATCAATTTGTTATACTCATTTCTTTTCTCTGGCTCCAGAGTTGTAATCCCGAAGGCAGTGTTAAGATTATTTATTTACATACACGATCTACAAATTTACCAATTTTTTGATATTAGCTAAAGTTTTACTTGATGAATTTTACATAATTCGTTGATTTCACCCACTATGTTCCATTTCATCTTGTAAAATCAACTTCTAATTCAGTTCTACATTCTATTCTAATGCCGATGCTTCCATAAGTCATGATTTGGGGTTTTTCTTTTTTTTTTTTTCCTTTTTAGGCACTGTTTGGATTCTGGGCCTCCCACTTGAAGGTTCTACCACTTGATCCATTCTGTTGCCCTGTTTTTGCTGGTTATTTTCTTCTGCCTGGGCTGCCCTTCAAACAAGTAAGATTACAGGCATGCGCTACCAGTACCCAGAAGCCGCTTTCCTTTCTAAAAATTGCACTAGTAATTGATTGAATTTGGGTTGCTATTTTTCAGAAAGATTTTTTAATCACCCTTCAATTGATAATGCCTGCAAGGGACAATAAAGCAAGCTGAAAATAGATGGTAGGCTCACTTGAACAGTGAGGATTTCAAAAAATGGTTTTACTTAGAAATAAGGTCATTGCAGATATAACTAGCAAGATAAGTTTTAATGTAGGGTGAGTCCTATTATAGAAATATAAGCAGAAATCTGGACACAAACAGGCATAGAGATGAGAATGGAAAAAAAAATGGTAGGAGAAAACAGCCATATGCAAACCAAGTGAAGGCCTGAAATTTCCCTTATAGCTGCAGAAGGAATCAGCCCTTCTGATACAAATTACCATTCTTTTCTTCTCAGCAGAAGGAAAACTATATTCATTTGTATTTTCTGAATTTAATATACCTCTATGTTACTTTTAATATTTCATCCACATCATACTTCCTGACCTAGAAATAACACCAGAAGCACAGTAAAGTGATAAGTGAAATAAAACTTGAGAGATTTAAATAGTTTTTGGTTATAGAACAACATCTTTTTTGGTGGGTAATTAGAGATAAGAGACTCATGGTCTGCCCCGGCTGACTTTGAACTACAATCTTCAGAGATCAATCTCCTGAGTAGTTAGGATTATAGGCATGAGCCACTAGCACCCAGCTAAATTTCTTTTTATTTATTTATTTATTTTTATTTTTTGGGTCTGGTCATGTGGCCTGAACTCTGGGCCTGGGCGCTGTCCCTCAGCTCTTCAGCTCAAAGCTAGCACTCTACCACTTGAGCCACAGCACCACTTCCGGCTTTTTTCTTTTTTGCTTATGTGGTGCTGAGGAATCGAACCCAGGGCCTCAGGCATGCAAGGCAAGCTCTCTACCACTGAGCCACCTTCCCAGCCCCTAAATTTCATATTTTTAAAAGCCTGCTTCCCATGTTTATCTCCATTAAAGTAGGGCATCTTTCTAAAGGTGAAAGAGGAAAGATACCTGTTTTTCATTAAAGGAAAGGAATAAAATGCTAAATTTTAAAAGTTAACCTATATCCTAAGCAAGCCATTGCCTGGAAGAATACTGCCTAGTTTTAAGACTAGTTAATATATCAAACTATGTGATGAAGAGTTGACAGCTATCCAAATATAATAGTATAGACCAAGATTCTATGTTCCATAACACTTTTGTTACTCTATTCTCTCATTTAAATGATCTTTTTTTTTAATTTTTATTTATTTTTTATTATGAAAATACAGAGGGGTTACAATTACATGGGCAAGATAATGAGTACATTTCTTATCAAGCATTGTAGCCTCCTCCTTCATTTAAATGATCTTAACAGCTCTTTTTCCCAAGTGATATCATTGTCTCAAAAATTACCTTAGTTCAGCATCTTATGAATTATAAAGCGGATGCTGTTCATAACTAATTATGAATTAGGAGAAAAGTTTTATAAGTATTTCCTTATACTGCACTTACCCATAAATATTCTCTCAGTATTGCAGAATTATTGAATAATAGAATTATACAGAATTATATAGAAATAGTAAGTTACTGAAATTCCTATCATTCAGTTTTCATAAAAATTTAGACCATAATATGTGGTCTTCAAGCCAGACTACGAAATAGTAATGTGAAGAAAATAATACATTTTAAGCCTTGAAAAACAAGAAAAATAATTTATTTTTAATAATTGTCACTTAAGTTCATAGCTAAAATTAGGTGAAGTTACTTTATAAAATTATTTTTGTTTTCTTGAGTAGCACAGTTAATGCAAAAACAAAATGAAAGCCATTCCTCTGCACACCCATTTCTTAAAAGCAAATTAGTTTTCTCACCCTGATGCTGGTGGCTTAGTTTGTAATCTTAGGAGTCTGAAATCTGGAGGCTCTCAATTTGAGACCAGGCTGGGCATAATAGTTACTTGGACTCCATCTCCAAAATAACCAGTCAGAAGCAGGACTAGAGGCTTAGAAAGCCCTGTTATATTAGTCACAGAATGCATGTGTGTGATACATATATGTATATATGTATATGTAGTTATTAAGTATATACATTACAAAAACTTGTCTTTCATCTAGTATACCAGGTCATTATGCTAAAAAAAAATGAAGGCAGGGGCTGGGAAGGTGGCTCAGTGGTAGAGCGCTTGCCTTACATGCATGAGGCTCTGGGTTCGATTCCTCAGCACCACATAAGCAGGGAAAAAAAGCTGGAAGTGGAGCTGTGCCTCAAGTGGTAGAGCGCTAGCCTTGAGCTGAAGAGCTGAGAGACATCGCCCAGGCCCAGAGTTCAGGCCACAGCACCAGACCCCAAAAAAAAAAAAATGAAGGCAGTAATGGATCATTAATAATCACATGAAACATGTTTGCATCATTAGTCATTAAGGAAATACAAAGTGAAACCCAACAGGTACAACTTCTCACTAGAATCACTATAACAAAGAAAAAAAAAAGATACATGATCAAAGTGTTGATAAAGATGTAAAGAAATTGGAGTCCTAATGTCACTGTTGAGAACTAAAATTGTAGTCACTTTGGAAAACAATTTGTCAGTTTCACAGAATTTAAACACATTTATGCATCCACTCAAGAGAAATGAAAACCTATGCCTATAGAAAGACAAATATGTAAGTGTTCAAAGCAACCTTATTTGTAATAGTCAAAAGCTGGAAAGAATCCCAAATGTCTTATCAACTAGAAAAGGAGTCAAGTGGCGCTGTGGCTCAAGTGGTAGAGTGCTCGCCTTGAGCTGAAGAGCTGAGTACAGCACTCAGGCCCAGAGTTCAAGCCCCATGACCAACAAAAAAAACAAACAACCTGAAAAGGAGTCAATAAAAATACAGAATATCTGGGCTGGGAAAGTGGCTCAGTGGTAAAGCGCTTGCCTTGCATGTATGAGGCCCTGGGTTCGATTCCTCAGCACCACATAAGCAAAAAGAAAAAAGCCAGAAGTGGTGCTGTGGCTCAAGTGGTAGAGCGCTAGCCTTGAGCTGAAGAGCTGAGGGACAGCACCCAGGCCCAGAGTTCAGGCCCCACAACCGGACACACCCCCCCAAAAAAATACAGAATATCCGTATATTGGAATACTAATCATCAATATAAATAATCACTGATACAAGCTATTATATATATATATGTATATATAATTTTATAATGGAAGGCAGAAGAGTGGCTGCCCCAAAGCTGTAGGTGGTGGTAAGAAAAGACTGCAGTGAGCCAGAGTGGAGCTTTTTCAGGTGACAGAAAAATTAAGTTGGTTGCATATTGGTTGCTCTGAAATGTGTGAAATTATGTGTAAATTTTGTCTCAATAAAAGTGCTTTTTAGAAAGCCAGTGACTTAGGCCAGGCACTTGTAATGCTAGCTACTGTGGAAGGATCAGGATTTGAGGCCAGCCCAGGCAGAAATGTTATGAGGCACCTCATCAGCTCATAGTTGAGTTCCATGCCTGTCATCCTGTCCCAAAGAAGAAATGTTCACAAGACTGCAGGCCAGTCCTGGTGGAAAAGGTTTCAAGACTGCATTTCAATGGATGAAGATGGATATGATGGTGCACATCTGTCATCCCAGCTACAATGGAATCCACATTCAGGCTAATTATGGACCAGGTATATGTCTGGACAGGAAATAAAAAAGCCAATGACTTATTTTTCCACTTATAGAGCTCCAAATTTGAAATAGAACAATTCAGACTTTAACAATGATAACAAATACAGTATGAAAATACAGGAATTATTTGAAAGAAAGTAAATACAACTAATCTGTTTTAGGTGAAAGTAGTTAAGAGTGTCAGTGGCTTTTGAACTGTAGTGTAATTTTTAATTTGATTTAGTTAAGTACCTGTTTTCATACAGTAGGAAAAAGAATTATTTTGTAGGATCTCCAGCTATAGTAAATTCGTGATATGTTAATATATTGCTCTGTGTCAAGCCAATGATAGTTAAGTTTGATAATGACTTAAAATTCTAAGTTCTAGAAATAAAATGTTCATATAAAGATTACAAATTTAAAAAACTTCATCCTCCAATTTTGTTACTATGCTTACTAGTTTGAATATATTTAGAAATGTAAAGATTTGAGGTTTACTTTTCAAATTATCCCAGAGTTCTATTTAGAGTAAATAAAAATGTGTTTATGCTGGAAGTTGGACTAATTAAGGAAAGCTGTAACTCAAACTCAGGCAAGAAGACAGAGTTCAAGCCAGAATGGGGCTTCATAGTAAGACTGACTCAAAAACACCAGAGTATTTTGTGATGAAAGAACAATGGAAGGATTAATTCTGACTAAAGTATCATATATGCACATACCAAATACCATACCCACCTTGGAACAAATAATATACACACACAAATAACAGACTATGGTCTGGGACAGGAAGGATGAAAGACAATAGTAGTGAATATGGTCAAAGAATAATATGTATA
The DNA here is from genome assembly GCF_024711535.1 of Dipodomys merriami. NCBI lineage: Eukaryota > Metazoa > Chordata > Mammalia > Rodentia > Heteromyidae > Dipodomys > Dipodomys merriami. The sequence goes on along the minus strand of NW_027202493.1, from coordinate 30,192,756 downwards.
TATGAAAATAGAACAATGAAACCTGTTGAAATTGATAAGGGGTGAGGTTGATGAGGTACATTGTATGCATGTATAAAATGTCACATTATCACCCCTTAACAACTAATGTATGTTAATTTTAAATTCAAAAATTCAGTATCTAGGAAGATTAGCTAAAAATTTCAAATAAAATTTTAAAAGACAATAACAATGGAAGTGATAGTGGGTGAAAGTATCAAATTCAAGGAATTTCTGTAAGCCATTCTCAAGATATAATCCAACTCTTGTATTGACAGCAGAATTCTCTGTATTTGGTAATCTATCTCATTTCCATATTTGTTTGCTTGTTTGGGGGAATTTGAGTCTCAAGGATCTTAAGAAAGGCATACCAATAACCTTAGACTCTGAGAGTGCTGAAAATGAGATTAAAAAACAAATCTAGCAGACACTAGTGATTCAGGCATGTCATTCTAGCTACTTAGGAGGCCGGTCTAGATCGAAGCTATCTTAAGCAGAAAAGTCCACCAAACGATGTCTCCAAAATAATTGTCAAAAAGCATGTCTGGAAGTGTAGAGCATGGTAGAGCACCAGCCAAGTAAGTGCTAGGCCCTGAGTTAAAACTCCAGTACTTAAAAAAAAAAGAAGAAGAAAGTAAAATAATTACATATGAATTTAAAATAATTCAACATTTACCCAAAAGAATTTATTTCAAGGGGCTGGGAAGGTGGCTCAGTGGTAGAGCTCTTGCCTTGCATGCATGAGGCCCTAGGTTCGATTCCTCAGCACCACATAAATAAAAAAAAAAGCCAGAAGTGGCGCTGTGGCTCAAGTGGTAGAGCGCTAGCCTTGAGCTGAAGAGCTGAGGACAGCGCCCAGGCCCAGAGTTCAGGCCCCATGACCAGACCCCAAAAAAAAAAAATTCAAATCTTTCTTTTACCTGAGGTATCCCCCTGACCTCTACTCTAAATATTCTGTGTTCATCTTTAGGGTCTAAAACAAGCTGTTATCTTCCACTGCTGGTGCTACTTCCTATTCTGTCACTACTAGAGCATTCCTAAACACATAACTTCATAGGAACATTTAAACCTAGAGTTCCTATATTGGTCTCAAGCAATAAAGAAGACACTGAAAAGAACTCATGCTGATTTATGACAGTGGAGAGGAACAGTAGACAACAGAGACATGAAAGGACTTAGGTTTAAAAAATGATATCACTGAATCAGGGCAAATTGCACAGTGTTAAAGGCATGAAGGAAGACCATAAATGTAATAAACGTATTTAGACTATATTTGTAAGACATAATACACAGTATAATATTTCAGAGAGAATGTAATAACCTTGATTTTTGGTAGAAACATTACAAAAGTACTGGAAGAGATGAAGAAAGGGGGAAAAGGTACTGATGTTGAGCAAGAAGAGTTCCCAAGCTACCAAAAGAGAAACCGTGATACCCGAAACCCCAAGGTGTAGTGCTTGTGAAGAATTCAGAACAAAACCTGTGTTAATAGACTTTGTCTGCTAGCTGTTTTGCAGGAAGCCAGCATCCTTCTGCCTGCCTCTGCCACTCCTTGAGTCATAGTAGAAGAGTACACAGCTCACTGGAGCTAGAAAATTAAAAAAAAAAAACCAAAAAACTTTCCCTGGCAGAGAAGACGGACCTTCTTTTATGAGGGCCATTTGGATATTTATAACATCAATGGGCCATGCAAAATTCCTGTTGAACACTTGACAAGAAGCATCTGTATCTGCCCTGTCATGTATCAAATGATTTAAAGGGCTTTATGTGAGCCGGATGTGCCCCTCCTCTGCATCAAAACTGAAAAGGATATCAATTGACAAGTGAGTCTGAGAAATTTTTTTAGGATGACCGAATCCTGTGTTACAGTGGAGAGAGTAAAAGAATGAAACGAACTGAGACAGCAGACAAATAACCAGCATAAATAAACGGCAAGTGGCAAGAATTTAAGTCCCAGGCAACCTGGCTCCTGAGCACATGCTTTTTTAACTACTGGCTTTAGAGTGCTATCACACTATGATATGCTAAAGCAACAGCAGACTTATGAATTTATGGGTGGTAACAAATACAGTAAAGAAATCTTAAGGATTGACTTTATTAAATATCCTACAAATGTTTAAGTTCCTACTTTGTTCCAGATACTCTTGATATAGAATAATGCACAAACAACATCAAAATGAAGTTTCCATTTCAGGTTGGGCAAAATTCCCTGGGGAGGATTTCATCTGATTTGAATCATGTGCTTGCTCACAGAAATAAGCATTTTAGCTGAGGGACAAGTAAGTATTAAGGAGAAATAACATAGTTGAAATGCCTAGTAAGAACCATGCATACTGGTTTTAGTGCCAGTAGATTATCTGAGGGATGCAGGAAACTGGAAGGTAGGGAAGTAGGACAAAGAAAGGAAGGCAATCAATAAAGGGTGTAGTAGCTAGCCAGCCACCATTACTAATTACTGGAGCATAGTCTAGTCCCATGGGAAAACTCAGAAATGGTGAGAAAGAGAGAGGGCCGAAGTTAGCCTATCTGTGGACCTGAAAGAACTGGGGTATAGAATAAATCCTTCATCAAGTAAGTGCAGCTAGCTTGGGAAGCTGTTCTTAGGATTTTCCCTGACCACACAAACACAGAACTGCCTTCTTCAATTTAGGAAAAAGCTTTTAGGTAGAAAAATGAATATTGAAGTAAGTAGCAAAGGCCAGAAAGACATGAGCAAGAATCAACAAGGTCTACTCAATATCATCAGATAGAAAGGTCCTCTGCCTAATGAATAAAGTTAGGAAATTCAGAGGAAATAATGCCTGCAAAGAAACTTTATAAAGTAGGAATTTAATATGAAGTCTTGAGGGTTTTTTTTAATTCTGAAAATACATTTTTATCTCTTTCATACAGCCCACTACAGTGTTATTATGAGTATGTCAGAGATTCAAATATTTATTGGATGAATTTTTAATATCTGAACATATTATTTTTCTACAGTTGGTATTGTTTTTAAGTTACCATTAAGAGAAATAACTTTGCTAATATCTGAATTTTTCATCTGAACAATTTAAAGTATCACGGTCCTGTTCCTTTGTGAAACATTTTTCATAAAATCTAGATAAATGTAAAGAAATCTCTTGCCTATCTAATAACCATTCACTTTTTTTTTTTTTTTTTTTTTTTTGTGCTAGTCCTGGGCTTGAGATCTGGGGCCTAGGAGATGTCCACTTGAACCACAGCTCCACTTCTGGCTTTTCGTATTTAATTGGAGATAGAGAGTCTCTTGGACTTTGCTGCCCAAACTGACTTGGAACCATGATCCTCAGATCTCAATCTCCTGAGTAGCTAGGGTTACTGGCATGGCTTACATGCTAGTAGGGTTACACCAGTGCCCTGCTGTCCCCACTTTTTGGTAGCTGAGATGACTGATATGTACCACCATACCCAGCCTTTTTGTTGCTGAGACGGGGAGGAAGTCTCCATAACCTTTTGTCTTGAACCATGATATTCCCAATCTCTACTAGGCAGATTACAGATGTGACCCACCGTGTGAGGATCTTTTAAAATAGCATTTCCTTTTTGTACAGCAACGCCAAAACAAGTCTTTTTTTTTACTGGAGTACATTATTTGGAGATAGCAACTTCTCAGATAACTAGCCACTTTTTTTTTTTTTTTTTTTTTTTTTTTGTCGGTCGTGGGGCTTGAACTCTGGGCCTGGGCGCTGTCCCTCAGCTCTTCAGCTCAAGGCGAGCGCTCTACCACTTGAGCTACAGCGCCACTTCCGGTTTTCTGGTGGTTTATTGGAGATAGGAGTCTCACGGTCTCTCCTGCCCGGGCTGGCTTTGAACCGCGATCCTCAGATCTCAGCCTCCAGAGTAGCTAGGATTACAGGCGTGAGCCACCAGCGCCCGGCGCCACTTTTAATTCTAATGTTTCTGCATTCCATTTTGACCAGAGGTGAAACATGGTTGCTGACTGCAATGGCATGCTAATAATGTCTGCATCTTTCTCAGTGGGCGTAGCTGATGCTAATTCCTCTCCCTTTCTTGTGGACAATCTCTGCAGGGGTCTGACCAGGTGGAAACTTACGCCAAGCATTCCAGGATTCCTTTGGAACTGCCCAGATCCCATAACTTACATTCTTTATTCCTGTAGAACCAACATCTATTGGGCACAAGGTAGGCCTGCTGCTGGCAAGAGCAGCCAGTTACTGGACCTGCTTTGAACTATGGCTACACTGACTGTACTTCACCAGAAAGCCAGAATCCCAGGAGGCACTGGGCAGTGAGCACTTGGGTCCTTCCCTGAAATAATTTCTACCTTAGAAGGCGTATGAATAAGGTGATTTTTGAAATATAGCCTCTCAGTTTTCTCAGATGTCCCCTGTACCTCTTCCTCATTGTCCTGCACAAAAAGCTGCCTTCTTTTATCCATGGTGATACTTTGAGCCAGCACTGTTAGAAGCTTTGTGACTCCTTCCTAGTCAGACTGTAAATGTTCCAAATCTTTCCATTCTATTCCTATTTCTTCCAAACTCTGTAAATCTGACTAAATCTAAGCAATAATGCCTAGGCTGTTAAAGGAGTGATATGCTTTCCTGCTTTGAAATGTTGTCAAATAAATTAGCCCATCATCTGCAATTAGGACTTCCTAAAATCCCAGAGGGCCTGGACCCAATGTGGCCAAGGTCAGATATCACAAGGGCGACTTGTCTTGATCTGTCAGAATCCCTTGTAGTACTACTATTAGTACTCCCAGGCTTTTTCTGGCTACACTGTCAAACTCTTCCAGCCTCTGCTCATCACCCAGTTCCAGATCAGACTCCTCAAAAAATATTTTCTGGACTGGGAAGGTGGCTCAGAGGTGGAGCACTTGCTTTGCATGCCTGAGGCCCTGGGTTCGATTCCCCAGCACCACATAAGCAAAAAGAAAAGCCAGAAGTGGCGCTGTGGCTCAAGTGGTAGAGAACTAGCCTTGAGCTGAAGAGCTAAGGGACAGTGCCCAGGCCCAGAGTTCAGGCCCCACGACTGGACCCCAATATATATATATATATATATATAATATATATATAATATATATATAATATATATAATATATATACATATATATATTCTGTAGGAGCACATTTTCTGTTGCTGTATTGAAATAATTAAGGCTGAGTACCTTACGAAGAGTGATTTGGCTAGTCTGGAGGGTCAAGAGCATGGCATAAGCATCGCTCTGCTCTGGTGAGAACCTGATCGCAGTACAATGGCAGGAGCCATTCCACAGTAAGAAAGGAAGCAAGAGAACAGCCAGTGTTATAAGAACTTAACTGGCAGAACTGACTCCCATGGCAACTCCCCCAGTGACCTCACACTAGGCTCCACCTCTTAAAGGTACCACCAAACACTGCACTGGACACCAGTCAATTATAAAAACATTCACACCCATGACAGTAGGCTATCTCTGGAATACCCAAAAGTAGATTATATAGAGAAGTATTTGTAACGTACTTAGATTAAAAACAAAATGGAAGAACCACAGTGTAAAGCCTCATTTAATTCTGGTCTACTAATAATGAACCTAGGCAACTGAAACTCTGGGCAGAAAGGTTTAAGAGGATTTCATCCAATCCAGTTAGAAGAAATGTCCCAAGAATTCTTGGTTTGGTCCTGGGAATTTTATGCTATGTACAATTTCTTTTTGAGGACCAAAAGCATTATTTAATCATGCACGAATTATTTTGTGCCTAGAATAGGTTCCAACATGTGAAACTACATCTGCTTTTTTAAAAATAATGCTTCACACCGTGAACAAAATCATGACAAGATGAGCAAAATGTTAGACCATGAATACTATCAGAGTGCCAATGTTCTTTAAGATATACAGTACTAGTCGAGCTGAACACCAGTGGCTCACACCTATACTCCTAAACTACTTAGGAGTCTGAGATCAAGAACATCCAAGTTCTTGGCCACTGGAGGTGGTAAACACTCATCTCTAACCACCAAAAAAAAAAAAAAAAAAAAACCCAAAAGTGGACCTGAGGTTCAAATGGTAGAACACTAGACTTGAGCACAAATGATCGGGGCAGAGCCCCAGGACTAGCACCAAAACAAAAATAACCTACTAAAGTTGTGTGCAGTGGTTCAAGCCTGTAATTCTAGCTACTTGGGAGTCCTAATCAGAGGGTCTGTGTTTGGAGGTCAGCCCAAGCCAAAAGAAACTCCAACTCCACCAAGGCAGGGCAGAGTGCGAGGGAAGCTCACAGCCTGGGCCCAGTAGTGTGCTCGGCCGTCCAGCAACGCAATCCTGCAAACTTTTTTTTAAAGTAAGAGCAATGTTTAAGAGTTTTTTAAAGGTCCAGCACTGGTAGCTCATGAGACCTGAGGACCAGCACTCCACAGTTCGAAGCCAGCCCAGCCAGGAAAGTGACGCTGTGGCTCCAAAAGAGCCCAAGAAGAGCGCCCTGAACTCAAGGCGTCCCACGACCCCACAAAGCTTTTTTATTTTTTCTTTTTGAAAACAGAACCATATAAGAATTATAACACTAAAAACTACAAAGTACAAGCCCTGGGGGGACTTGGGGTGGCTTTGAAACCGTTTCCGACTAGAACACAGGGTAAAAGAAACCATCCACAGATGAGGGAAGGAGAGGCATAATTAGAACTGAACAGCACTGGAGGTCGGCCGGGACACCGGAGGAAAGCCTGCATCCCCGGGAGCGGGGTGGGCAGAAAACAAAGACCGACGCGGAGTCTCCACGGCCAGGATGTCTGAGCGCGGACTAGGTCGCCTCCGGGCGTTCCCCCGTCCGGGGCTGAAACGCGCCGGTGACCGGGTGGGCGTGGGTTCCGCGTGGGCCGCACGGCAAACGCTCCATCCACCTCACCTAAAAGAACTTGGACACCGGCGCCGCCTGCACGCTCCGCCGGTGCGGTGCGGGCTCCCGCGTCCCACCGGCCGCCGCCCCCCAGCGCACGTACACACGCCGACGCGGGCGCACACACGTACACACGCGGGCGCCCCCCCCCCCCCCCGCAAGCTCGCACGCACGGGCGTGTGCGCGACTCAGGAAGGGCGCCGCGCCGCCCGCTCGGCACCCCGTGGAGCTGCAAGTTTCCCCAGGAGCCCCGGAACGCACTCGGGGTTGGCTGGCGGGGCTCCCTGGGTAAACATCAGACCCCGCCCTCCCGCCCGCCCGCCCTCCCCAGATCCTGGAGGGGAGAAACGGAGTGGCGGCCGGCCGGGGCCCGGAGACGGTCCGCGCACGGCGGCGGGCCCCGCGGCGCGGCTGCGGGAAGGCGGGGTGGGCGTTTCCCCAAACCGCGCTGCTGGGCCCGCCGAGGGGGAGCGGCCGTGCCTCGGGGCCGGAAGAATCGCCCGATGCTCCCACACCACAAACAAAAACTTTTTCCCCCTCACAAGTGCGAAACGGCCCTGAAACTTTTATTCCACAAACCCTCCCCCGCGCCACCACACGCACACACGCACAATCCATGCCTCTCCCAGAGACGTCAGAGCCATTCCGTGAAATAACCACAGCTGCAAAACAAAATACAAACAGCCCACCTTCCCGCAGACAGGCCAAGAGGAAACACTGCAAACCCCAACCTCACATTCTAGTTCGCCCCAGTGCTTTAAAGGAAGAAAAAAACACACACAAAAAAACAAGCAACCTGGCCGTCCGATGCATGCTGGGATGAGTAGTTCTCCTTCCCGCGAGTCTCGGGCTCAGCACCCAGCGAAGCTGGTCCCCCACCTCCCACAGAGAACTACACTTCCCGTGCTGCCTCGCGGCGGAGGAGGGCGGGGCGAGAGGAGGTGCGTCGTGCCTGCGCAGGTCCCAGGGCTGGAGGGTGGCGGACGGGCTGCGGTCCAACTGCTGAAGTCTCCATGTGACAGCGAGCGGGCGCCCTCGTCCTCTCCCGGCGCCTCTCGCCGCCCGCCGCTCGGTACCAGCCGCCAGCACTGCCCACTGCCTCGGTATCGACAGAGACCCGCAGGTCGGGGACGACAGGGACGCTTGGGGTCGGGCCGTGCTGCCGTCGGACCTAGAGGTGCAGAGCGACTCGCCGCCGCCGGGGAGCGGTGCCCGGGAGCCCTGGCCGAGGGCGGCGGGGCGGCGGGGGTGTCCGTCGGCTCCGGCGCCCCTGAGCACGGAGACATGAACGGCTTCACGCCGGAGGAGATGAGCCGCGGCGGGGACGCGGCCGCCGCCGTAGCCGCCGTGGTGGCCGCCGCCGCCGCCGCCGCCGCTGCCGCCGCCGCCGCGGCCGCCGCCTCGGCCGGGAACGGGAGCGGGACCGCGGCCGGCGCCGGGCCGGAGGTGCCCAGCGGCGGGGCAGGCGCGGCGGCCGGGGCCCCGGGGGCGGCCGGGCCGGGCCCCGGGCAGCTCTGCTGTCTGAGGGAGGACGGCGACCGGTGCGGGCGGGCGGCGGGCAACGCCAGCTTCAGCAAGCGGATCCAGAAGAGCATCTCCCAGAAGAAGGTGAAGATCGAGCTGGACAAGAGCGTAAGTGACGCCGGGCGGTCGGGGGTTCGAGTCTTGCCCCGCGCGTGGGCTCCGAGGGGGCGCGAGCCACGGCGTCGCTGCGGCTCCGGCCTCCGCCGCCGCGGTGCCCGGGACGCCCCCCTCCCCCCGCCTCCCGCCCCTCTCCCTCCCGGGCGCCGATCGAGGGACCAGACAAAGGGCGACCGCCGCACCGGGGGCGCCGAGTCGTCGTCCTGCAGCCCCGCGGCCCCTCCTGGAACGGAGGCCCCTTTGTGTGGCCGCCCGAGCTCGCGCTGGGCCCCCGGGATCCCCGGTGGAGTCCACGCCGGCCCCTAGCACCGCAGTCCGGAAGGTTTCTGGGCTTTTCTCCCCAGCCCGCCCGAGAGCGGAGCCGGGCTTCCCGGCCGCCTTGGCCCGGGCGGGCGGGGTGCGGTGGGGGGTAGGAGAGGGGGGCTCCGGGGTGCCAACGGCGTTGCGGGGTCAGCACTTGGGGCAGCTGCGGGGAGCGGGCCGGGCCCCTGAGCCTCTGCGGGGATTTGCAGACGACTGGGCAGCCCTCGCGGGTTTCTTCTTCCATCCATTTGCACGCACGCTGAGCCTCCCACCCTCGATGAGGTTCGCTTTGGAAGAGGAATAAATAACGGGTGACACAACCTAGCTTTTCACTTGGCCCCTAGCACGTAAATTTAAAATCTTGTTGGTTCCACTCCTCTGTGTGTGTGTGTGTGTGTGTGTCAGTGTGTGTGTGTCTGTGTGTTTGTGTGTGTCTGTCTTTAAGGCGCCCAGTATTTCCTGTCACTAGGCAGCTCCCCACATCATGTGTAAAGTTTCTGAAAAGTTTGCCTGTGATACTTTCTCCCAATGTCAACACTTCTTCAGGAGGGTTTGTGAGAAAGCTGTTCAGGTGAACGTCATTTCAGCTGTTTTCGTTGGAAACAACACCTAACAGATAAGTTCATTCTCAGAGAGAATTAGTGATGGAACTGTAAAACTATAGGGTATAAATCCAGCAGCTCAGTTGTAAAAGTTGTTAGTGTAAGTCGGGCGCCCGTGGCTCACTCCTGTAATCCTAGCTACTCAGGAGGCTGAGATCTGAGGATGGCAGTTCAAACCAGAGCAGGAAAGTCCTGGAGACTTTTATCTCCAATTAAGCACCAGAAAACCGGAAGTGGCTCTGTGACTCAAAGTGGTCAAGTAAACAGCTCAGGGAAAGTACCCAGGCCAGAGTTCAAGCCCCACGGCCAGACCCCTCCAACCCACCCCCCAAAAAAGTTTAGTTTATATTTGAGATATGATTTGAGTATTCAGTTGTAAAAAGCCTACTGGTCTTTACGTAGAAGAAAAGCTAAATAGCAATGTTATCTTTGTCCTTGACTGGTCAAAATCCAACATGAACTAACTTCAGCTCACCTTCAACTAAAGTTTGGTGAAAAACCCCAGAGGACTGGAATTTCTGGAATTTCTCATTCTTCTCTTCCTCCTTTCACTCTCCACCTGGTATCACCCCCTCTCTTCTACCTTCCACTCCGCATCCTAATACCATTGCCAGACATGTTTTAATAGAAAGGCCATGTCATTGTCTTAAGTTCCTACTTGCCTGTATTTGTAGTAAGTCCACATAGCCTCTGCATTTTACTATTGGTAGATGTATTCCTTAATTTTAAGCAGTCTGTGAAATTCTTCTGTTTCAGGCAAGGCATCTTTACATTTGTGATTATCATAAAAACTTGATTCAGAGTGTTCGAAACAGAAGAAAGAGAAAAGGGAGTGATGATGATGGAGGTGACTCGCCTGTGCAAGATATTGATACACCAGAGGTAGATGGAAGTCCTTGTTTGTTAAATGTAAATGGAAGTATGTCATTCTGAAACTTGTATACAAAGATTTGAACAAGCGGCTCACTCAGGTAAAATGAAAACACAAGAGTGGTGGCTCATTCCTCTCATCTGGGTAATTCAGGAAGTAGCGATCCATAGAATCATAGTTCAAAGCTAGCCTGACAAAAAGTTGTCAAGATCCTCATCTTGGTGGTGCATGACTGTCATCCCTACTGCTGTGCCAAAAGAGTAAATAGAACAATGTCAGTCCAGCCTAGTCTTGGCATAAATTTGAGATCCTATTAAAAAATAACTAAAAGCAAAGAGGTCTGGGAGCCTGATTCAAGTGCTAGAACACCCGCCTAACATGTATAAGACCCTGAGTTCAAACCTAGTAGCAAACAACAAGAAGAAAAAAGCTTGGACTTCTTTTTGTTTTGTTTTGGTTATTTTTTCTCCAGAAGTATAGGGGGCTCTGAATTTTCCGATTCAGGGCTTTGCACTGAGTAGACAAGTGCTCTCCTGCTTGACAGGCCTTCAGCCATTTTTGCTTTAGTTCTTTTTCAGAATGGTCTGGTGGCCACTGACCTCAATCCCCCTACCTATTCCATGCAAAAAGCTGGTATTAAACAAGAGAGCCTCCAAAAACATTTGAGAAAGCTGAAAATGATTGCAGCATTAAGTATATTCCAGTGATGTATCTTAACACAATTTGCATTGACAATTCGTAGAGCTTTGTTATCATATAACTTCCTCTTCTTTGTTCTCAGATGTTTGCATTTGTCCTCAAAAGATTAAACTGTTAAATAACGTAAAGATTGATTATATAAAAAGCTCTTTAACAGCCGAGCACTGGTGGCTCACACCTGTAATCCTAGTAGGCTGAGATCTTGAGGATCACAGTTCACAGCCAGCCCAGGCAGCAAAATCTGTGAGACTTATCTTCAATAAACCGGAAGTGGCGCTGTGGCTCAAGCTGTAGAGCACTCGCCTTGAGCTGAAGAGCTGAAGGACAGCGCCCAAGCCTAGAGTTCAAGCCCCCCAAACGACAAAAAAAAAACCAAAAGCTCTTTAACAATGGGATTCTTATTTTTGCACTGAGGTTGAAATTCTTGTTGCTATACATTACCAGTCACAAATTTGTATGAGCTAATTTATGTGTATTAATTTTTTTTCTAGGTCGATTTGTACCAATTACAAGTAAATACACTTAGGAGATATAAAAGACACTTCAAACTACCAACCAGGCCAGGACTTAATAAAGCACAGCTTGTTGAGGTATATATAAGTTTCCAACTATTTAAATTTTAAGAACACCTGTTCACACAAATAAGAGGTTATTATTTATCAAAAGGAATTATTAATACTGTGTTTTGTAATGATGTATTTTAGTTAGAAAGGTCAACCTTAATAAGAAGGAAGAATCAGGGAAGAATTTAATTGTTTCTTCTTTTTTTTTTTTTTTTTTTGGGTCCGGTTGTGGGGCCTGAACTCTGGGCCTGGGCGCTGTCCCTCAGCTCTTCAGCTCAAGGCTAGCGCTCTACCACTTGAGCCACAGCACCACTTCTGGCTTTTTTCTTTTTGCTTATGTGGTATTGAGGAATCGAACCCAGGGCCTCTGGCATGCAAGGCAAGCGCTCTGCCACTAAGCCACCTTCCCAGCCCTGTTTCTTCTTTTATTTAATGATTACTCAATAGATTATACATAGTGTATAGCGAGTTTGCACTTTTTTTCTTTGCCTTTTCTTTTTTGCATGCACTGTGTTTAAACTCAGAGCCTTGCACTTGTGTGGCTAACTTGCTTGGCTGGAGATTTACCACTGGAGCCATAATAGCAGGCTAGTATCTGCTGATTATTTTGGAAATGGAGTCTAGAAGACTTTTCTGCCTTGACTCTCCTCTATTTGCCAATCTCTGGATCTCAGCCTCCTGAGTAGCTAGGATTATCAGTGTGTATAGCTTGTGTATAGCATCTTCTAATAATGGCTTTCAAAATATTAAATAAGAATTTTTTAATCCAAATTTCCAATTAATTAGTAAATAGTTATTAAGTGCCAATAAACTGAAGGTTTTTATTAGAATTTCAGTTTTAACGTGGAATAGGTCTACAACTTGGTAATTTAAGTTTAGGAGTTTGTCCTTGTTAGTTTTACCAGAGATATAAGCATTTTTTTAAGTGAGGGGGGGGTAGCTAATAGAACAGAAAAAATCTCCATCTTATTAAAACATAGACTTACGTATGTACACTACAATCAAATTGAAAAAATAACATAATAGAACATCTAGTCCTGTATGTCTGTACAACTCATAAATCTATGTTCCTTACTGTGATTAAATATATGGACTGATAGAATGAAGTCACCTTTGTTCTACCACAAATGAGAACCAAGAAACTGATTATTTAATATGCTTCATTTAAGTGTGTTTAACTTGACTAACATAAACCTGAAATTTTTGATAAGCTGACATTAAAAAGTTATTCCAGAACTAATTCTGTTTTAAAAGTAAGAAATTTTCTAGAATCTAGATATGCGTGTCTGAATCATCTCTAGTATGATGCCTATAGATGCTAATATTTTATTGCATTATTGTTGAAAGTTAAATGTTAAAAAAGTTACATATTTGCTTTCTTATCTAAAGGCTAATTATAGAACTTAAAAGGAAAAATGTATCTGATCACTACACATTTAAAGTGAACCAAAGTGTACTTTGGAATCAGAATGTCTTTTGTTCATCTTTTATGTATTTTTGGCCTTGTTGGTTTTTTGTGAAATATAATTTAATTTTTTAATGGTTTTTCTTATTGTATAGCTCTTTCGATGAAATAATTATCTTTCCTCAATTTCTTTTTCTTTATAGATAGTGGGTTGCCACTTTAGGTCTATTCCAGTGAATGAAAAAGACACCTTAACATATTTCATCTACTCAGTGAAGAATGACAAGAACAAGTCAGATCTCAAGGTTGATAGTGGTGTCCACTAGGAGTCATGGCATTCAGACTAATACTTGGATGTTCAGATGTTAAGGATGTTTACTGTTTTTTCACATGTAGAAATGTCCCTTGTGTATTTTTTCTACAGAGGCTTTTCTCTGGTTTTATTTTCTTTGTTTCTAACTAATAATTAGTTGGAAACTCGTGTAAGATGAGTTTCCTAGATTAAAAATATTTTAAATAAACGTTATTACTATTATAGTTGTTTCTGTGTATTTATTTTGTGAAACTTGCATTTTCTTTTCCACTGACTTGTAGGGATCAATCAGTATTAATAAGATTTTATATAAAGATGCTTCATTTTGTAACCTTTTTTGTTAAATTACAAGAAATGAACAGGTTTAGAGAAGAAATAGCTGCAACCCATTTGCTTTCTCACAGGGTTGGGGGGCATGGTCCCTTACTACTATAACAGGTCCTCTTATAATCACTTGGTGCATGATGGAACAGGTACGTACACTTCAGCTACTCTTGACCATCTTCCTGTATTGATAATTTTGCATGGCCCTCAGATGGCATATATAACTATCCAATGGACTTTGGCAGAAAAAAAGATTCCCTACCTTTGTGACAATTGGACTTGAAATTAAGGTTATCAGAATGACATTATTATTAAAGTGCTTTCCTTGTTAGAAAATCTAAAAGACATCACTGAAAAGCATACTTTTATTTCCTTTTCTAATTATTACATAATAAAGTATAGAAAGAACAAATAATTTAGTTTGTATGGCCACTTTTTTTCCAAAGAGAAAAATATGCCCGCAAAGATAAGCACAGTTCTGAAAGTTGAAATAAGAATCTAGAATTAGTCATTCCTTCTAATTTTGTCTTAGAGAACTTTTTTTCAGCCCCCTAAAATAGGCATACATCATCACATCCATTGCTTCCTCTTCCTACCCCATGCCCTGGAAACTTCTAATCTGCTTTTTATTCCATGTTTTTTATCCATTCTTTTTTAGAATGGATCTATCAAATAAAGGGGATCATTCACTATATTTTATATGTAGCTTTTACTTAGCATGTTTTCAAGGTTCACTGAAATTTCAATGTGTATCTGCTTTTTTCCTTTTTGTTTGTTTTTTAACTCTTAAAATAATTATGCAATCGTAGGCAGTTGCATAAAAACTTCGGTTGTATTTTTAAAACACATCTATTGTAAAAATATTCTCACTAATTGAATGAAATGTTTGGTTTTAAAATGTGTTGACCAAGTCAGAAAAAGGTTACATAAAGTACATTATGTGAACATTTATATTTTTACATTCATTTGGTATCACAGAGAATGTGTTCTTTTATATTGCATTGCTTTATTTAAAAAATATATAATTGCAGGCAGGCTCTGGTGGCTCACACCTGTAATCCTAACTACTTGGAAGGCTGAAATTAGGATCACAGTTGGAAGCCAGTCTGGGGAGGAAAATCCCTGAGATTCTTATCTCCAATTAATCTCAAAAAGCTGGAAGTGGAGCCTTGAGCACGAAAGGTCAGGGACAGTTTCTAGGCCCAGAGTTCAAGCCCAGGACAAGTTAAAAAAAAAAGGGGGGTGGGTAGGAGAATGGGCGGGGGGTGGGGGGGAGATGGAAAGGGATGTGAAGGGGAAACAAAGGAAGAGGCAACAATGCTTGATAAGAAAATACTCATCTTGCTCATGTAATTGTAACCCCTCTACAGTATTTTCACAATTTCCAAAAAGCAAAGTATATGATGAAAAGCAATCTATAATTTATAAAATTCTATTTAACATTTAGTTTTTTTACAGCAATTTTTCCTCAGGTTGTGAATGCCATTGTAAGGGAATACTTTCTAAAACACCATTGCTGGCTTACATGTCCTTTCTTCTGATGTGTTGTTTATAGAGACAATTGACAGCTTTCTCCTCGGTAAAGAAACAACATTTATTGATGAGTTTCTTAACTATCCTATATATTGTTCTAGAAAGGATCTGAAACCTCCTTTATGGATTAAATTTGACTTTATTACCATTCAATTCAGTGAAGACAGAACAATCAAATACCATGCTACCTTGAAGAAATAATTTTTTAATAATTCCCTTTTTCTTGATTTTTGTAGAGATCAGAGAATTTCAAAATGTGCTATAATTTATATAGACATTAGGAGCAACTGAATGCGATTGCCAAAAAATTGTTTGATCCAGTGCAATAACATTCTTTGAACCCTATTTGAACACTGAATCGATACCAGATAATACTGTAGTTGAGGTCTCCAGAAACAGATCAGGGACATCTAAGGTTGTATTTCAATGGGATAGTGTTATTTTTTGTCACAAAATGGTGTCTCCTAGATGTGCCACATGGTGAATGTTTCTCTAATTTTCTCCACAATCCTTCATACCTATACTTCTCAGTAATGGGCTTCACATTTAACAACTTTGTTTAAAATGATTATAGCTCATTAGAACACAAGTTCAGAGAGGACATGTCTTATTACTGTATCCAAAAAATCTTAATAATGGTTAGCGCTTAGCAAGCATATATTATATTTTCCTAACATAAAGACTCTAAAACTACACTGATGGTCATGATGAGTTAACGAAGACTTTATAGAATTAATGCTTTATTGCACTGGGTAGAAATCAGAAGTACATTTACATTGATGTAAGAATGAGGAATGATGTTCTCCAGAACACATGAAGATTCTCAATGATTGTTGCAAGGGATCACAAAAGATATCTTTGGTCCAAAGAAGATTTCTCTGAAAGAAAGTAAAATATTGGTTAATCTCAACTGAAAGCTAAGATATGTGTTAATTTTTTTCTAGGTTAAAAAGAAATGATTCCCAAGGTTTCAGATATCACTGTTCTTTCTAGGTGAGTAAAATTTTTAAAAAGATGAGTGGAAAGCTAGCCAGAAGAGCAACAAAGACCGGGAAGGTAATTGATTATTCTACTTTCTCCCATTTGCCACTATCTTTATGCTATTACTTGTTTATAAAGAAGAGGAAATATTAAGTAATTTTTTTTTTTTTGTCGGTCATGGGGCTTGAACTCTTGGCCTGTGTGCTGTCCCTGCACTCTTCAGCTCAAGGCGAGCACTCTACCTCTTGAGCCACAGCACCACTTCCAGTTTTCTAGTGGTTTATTGGAGATCAGAGTCTCACGGACTTTTCTACCTGGGCTGGTCTGAACCATGATCCTCAGATCTCAGTCTCCTGAGTAGCTAGGATTACAGGCGTGAGCCACCAGCGCCCAGCTAAAAATTAAGTAATTTCTAAAGTTTATAATACTTTTTTTTTTGCTATGGGAAATGGTCTATGAGGCTTAGATCTATCTACAGGTAAGAAACAGAATATTTAAAAAAATTAATTTTTTTGTCGGTCGTGGGGCTTGAGCTCTGGGTTTGGGCACTATCCCTCAGCTCTTCAGCTCAAGGCAAGCGCTCTACCACTTGAGCCACAGTGCCACTTCCAAATATTAAAATTTCTTAGAAAGCCATTAAATAAAAGCCTTTATCTATTTCCTGTGTGGGAAGCAGGAAACATTTCTCTCCTTTTTCATACTCCTCCCTGATTTATCCTGTTATATTGAAATAAATCCTTGCCAAAATTTCAAAAATTAAAGAAAGGTCATTGGGGCTGGGAAGGTGGCTCAGTGGTAGAACACTTGCCTTGCATGCCAGAGGCCCTGGGTTCGATTCCTCAGCACCACATAAGCAAAAAGAAAAAAGCCGGAAGTGGCGCTATGGCTCAAGTGGTAGAGCGCTAGCCTTGAGCTGAAGAGCTGAGGGACAGGGCCCAGGCCCAGAGTACAGGCCCCATGACCGGACCCAAAAAAAAAATAATAATAAGAAAGGTCATTAACTTTCTAGGTTTCATAGAGAAAGGAGAAAAAAAAAATTAAATACAACTCAAATCTAGTAGGAAAAACACATAAAGTAGTATATAAAATGCATGGGATAATACAAAATTGTGTGTGCCAACTGTCATTATGATTACAACTATTAGAAATGTACTTAAGTCTGTTGCTAATAAGTGTCACAAATTGAAGGAGAAATTATATATATATATATATATATATATATATAAAACCACATTCCTGTTCACATCTGTTAACACAGTCACAAAATTATATCATAAAATAATTACATGTCAGTTTCAGTAAATTGGTTTTGGATAATTTAATAGTAGTGTAGGAAAACTTAGAGAATTAAATGACTCATTTAGTGATTTAGTGATGCTGAAACTTTATCATGCATTATCACCTAGAAGGTTTGTTACAGCCTGGTATTGGGTCACACCTCCAGCTTCTGATTCAGTTGGTTTTGAATGAGGTTGTAGGATTGTTATGCATTTTTAACTGTTCTAGGATACTATCTTAGATCCAGCTGACTTTACAGAATAAATTTTTGTGGTCTAAGTATGGGTGCTAGTGTCTCTGCTGATATTAGCTAGGTGTATGGGATGGAATTGGTCTTGTCAAGTCTCAGCACCTTTTCTTGGTTAAATAGTCATAACTAACTTTTCTACTTTGTATATTTCTTAAGTGAAATGACAACATGTTGAAAGTAATTTGAAAAAGCTAACTTTGGTATGAAATGTTCAAGATCATATTCTATTTCTCTTTCGGTCGGGCTTGCTTTCTTTGGGGCTTGAATTTGGCCTGGGCACTGTCCCTGAGCTCTTCAACTCAAGACTAGCACTCTACCACTTGAGCCACAGTGTCATTTCCAGTCTTCTGGAGGAGATAACTGGAGATAAGAGTCTCATGAACTTTCCTGCCCTGGCTGGCTTTGAACTGCAATCCTCAGATCTCAGCCTCCTGAGTAGCTAGGAGTGTCACCAGGACCTGACAAGATCACAGAAGTGATTAAAAAGATAAAATATTTATTTGTTTTATTGTTTTAGAATTAAAACCCCCTACTTTCCAAAACAGTGTGTGTACTTGAGCCATGTTCCCAAACCTGACTTCTATTTATTTCATTATTCCTTTCTGAACACATATGGAACTAGAAAATTTTTCTTTACTATTCATCTTTGCTATCCAGTTAATTACTTGATATTTTATACTAGCATCTGTTATTTAAAAACTTGTATTAGTTTTCAAATTGGCTATAAAGCTAAATTTGATGTTCATTTCTATTATAATTAGATTTTTATAGTAAAAATCATATGGAGAATGTAGAATTTAATAAACTGAATTATTATTGGTTTTCCAGTTTACACTTAGGTTTTGGTTTGGTTTGGTTTGTGTTTTTGAGACACATGGTAGCCCAGATGGGTCTCAAACTCACAAGCTTCCATCTTCTACCTCTCCAGTATTGAGATTATAGGTATATGTGCCCCCAGACCTAGTATTTAATATTAAATTTTAGTTCAATTGTATTTTGTGCCAGTCCTGGGACTTGAACTTATAGCCTGGGCTCTGTCCCTAACCTTCTTTTTGCTCAAGACTAACACTCTACACATGAGGCACAGTTCCACTTACAGCTTTTTGAAAGTTTAGTAGAGATAGGAGTCTCACAGATTTCTCCCCCCCTCCCCCCGGGCTGATTTTGAACTGTGATCCTCAGATCTCAGCCTCCTCAGTAGCTAAGATTATAGGCAAGAGCTACCAGTGCCCAGCTCAAACTTCATTTTTTAAACAAAACCATTTAGTTCCTTCCAAAATAGTGATGATCCTAGAAAACAGCTGGGATTTGACTTGAAATTTTACTTAAAATGGCTATTTGTTTCTGCAAACCCATGTTAAAGATGCTATTAAAAGACTGTTCTGCATACGTTTCATAGCGATACATTTTGTGATTTTTTTTTTTTTTTTTGCTTACTTTGGGCAACACAGCAATTCAATGAAATTGCAGAAACAGATGATCTCACATCCCTTTCCATCCCAGAAATGATCTTGGATGTTTATATCCCTCTGTGTCAGGTCAGTTGCTCCTTCTGGAAAGTTGTGACAGTTGCGATCTCTTAGTATCTTTGTGTAGCAAGACAGACGATTTGAAGGCATGGCTTGAACTCCTAGCAGCAAAATTAGCCCAACAGTGACAAATAACAGAAATTTCATTTTGGCTTTAGCCCCTGAAATAGAACAAACAACAACAACAACAACAATAAAATAATTTGTCAATGTTTGTTTTTTAAAAGACAGAATTTGTCTGAACATGAAGTTCTACAGGATTCTTATAAACTCTTGGATAGGAAAAACACAGAACTTTTTTTCTATCCTCCTCTTTGCTTTTCTCAAAGCATAACATTCTGACCATCTGCAATAAAAATCACTAGGAATATTGGTTTAACATCAAATGCCAGGATTTTACACACAAGATATTGAAGCCAACACCAGTGGTTTACATCTGTAATTGTAGCTGCTCAGAAGGCTAAGATCTGAGGATTGGGGTTCAAAGCCAGCCCAGACAAGAAAACCTGTGAGACTCATCTCTAATTAACTATAAAAAGCTGCAAGTAGAGCTGTGACTCAAATGGTAGAGCACTTTGAGCAAAAAAGTTTAGGGAAAATGCCAAGGCCCTGAGTTCAAGCCGCAGAATGGGCACAAAAACAAACAGAAAACAGATATTGAATGAGAAATGGTAGTGGAAAGAAAGATATAGTAATTAGAGCTAGAATCAGTAATTTAGTATGATACACAAAGTCATTTTTTGTTGTCTTGTTTGGTTTGGTTTTAGTACATGTACTCAGTGGAGAATCTTTTTTTTTAAGTAATATAAACTTGGGTATATTCCCAGGACAAATAGCATCATCAAATACAATGAATCTTGACCTGAAACATTTTGCATCACAAATAATAACATCATCAAAGAAACTAGGTCTCACCCTAAAAAAACAAAAAACTCATTTATGTTGATATTAACAGATTATACTCAATAGGAATATTTACAGTTCAGTTTTTTAAAGTATTCTATAATTATCATTAGAACTGATTCTTGTTGCAGGTTTATATTGAACTTGTAAAAACGTTTTATCCACTTCTTCTCAGCTGCAGTTTAAAATGAAGGCTTGAACTTGCCCTTATAATGATTAGCTTGCCTTGACCACCTACTATGAAGGAGAACTCATTACTATCTCAACATATTCCATTGACCACAGTTCTAACATTTCCTTTATTATAATAAATTTTTTGCCGCTTCTAGTCATTAGTCCTGGTTTGAGCATTTTAAACTCATACCAAAGAAGTCTAATTTCTCTTCCAGGAGATCACTCTTTAAATACAGTTTTGGTTTGGTTTGATCTATTTTGGATTGGTCTGGTTTGAACTCAGGGCTTTGTCTCCACTAGGCTCTACCACTTGAGCCATTCTTCTAGCTCTTTTTGCTTTTAGGTGATTTTTCAGATGGGGTTCCACAGTTTTGCTCTGGACTGGTCTTGGGCCATAATCCTCTTACATATGCCTCTAGTGTACCTGGATCACAGATATATACAATGCTCACATCCCCAGTTCAATCTCATTTAGTTATTTTTTACTTTAATAGAGGGATCTTATTCACTTCAGTTAGGATCCCTTCAAGAAGAAAGGCCAACCAGGTGACCTGAATGATACCAAAAACCAGGGCTAGGAGTAGGGGGAAACTAGTAATTAACCCACTTGGTGGGCTTTATATCTTCAGTTTCACCAGACAGTCATTCGTGCATCTACAGATGCAATGAAGCTGCAGCCTTGAGTCCAATGACATGACCTGAAAAACAAAATCTCTGTCCAGGCAGTATTGTGTCTGAGATGTGAACTCAGTCTGCTTTGTCCCTCGTTGTCCAGGGCTCAAGTGGACTCATTTAAAAGTGTCTTACTACCAATTGCTAGACAGAGCGTGGTTAAGGATAGCAGAAGGAAAGGCCTGTGAACCACTACCAGGTCCCAGAGTTGGGACAGCAAAGACAAAGATTTTTCCTTTGGCTCTGAACCTTTGGCCACTTCATCCCTTTGGATAGCTCTGCGGCATGTTCTGGTTGTCTTCACTGTCTTCAGGCCCATGGGCACCTGGAGACATCACTGAATCAATGGAGGGTTACAAAATGACTAAGGAATATGTCCTCTCCACTGAAGATGTCCAATGGCTATGAGAGTGGCTTCCTGAAATTCATTTCTCCCTTCTTTGTCTCCAACAGCGTAAATGACTGGTGCACATCTGGAACACCAGAAAGCCAATCAAAAACCTATCGTCCTGTCTCAGGTAAAATACTATCCCTCAATCAGTTTTGGCCTTAGATTAACTTTACTTCTCAGGAATCTTGAAGAGCTTCTGTGTTACAATTAAAAAGGACTTAGCTACCACCATTACAGGAATGCACAATTCCATATTTGTCTGTGTATTTACCTTTATCAATCAGTTTCATACTTTATAATTTTTAGTATATTTTCACATCAGCTTGAAGAACTGCCATTAGTATTGCTTGGATAACATATGAATGAATTCTCTCAGCTTTTGCTTATCTAGAAAAGTCTTTTTCACTCCCTATTGAGGGACAGTTTTGGAGGACATAGATTTTTGTTTTGTTTTGGTTTTTTGGTTGCTAGTTATTTTTCTTTCAGTACTTTACAAATATTATTCTCTGGTCTATAAGGTTTCTCTTCAAAAAGAAAAAAAAATCTCCTGATAGTCTTATACAGGTTCAGCTCAGAAAACTCAAATATCAAATTTTGTTTTAACTGAGGTTTATTCTTCAGAGTGTTTCCATTATACTTTGCTACATAAAAGCAGATGAATTAAAAAATCTCTTTTATAATCCTATGTTTCTTATTGCACACACATACCTATATTCCCTCTACTCAGATAGCATAAAATATCCAACTAAATTTGAGTTTCAGATAAACACTGAATAATTTTAGTATAGACATGTCCCAAATATGACATAATTTTCTACTACTTAATTTTTTGTTTTGATACATTGTTTGTCTTTGAGACAGGGCCTTGCTGTGTAAACCAGGATGGACTATATTAATTGTTCTACTTCCCTCAGTGCTGACATTACAGGTTCAGACCACCACCCCAAGTTCTTGGGTTAATTTTGATAGTTCATATTTTATTATAAAATGTCTTCTTAAAATTACAATAAAGATGTACATAGTATTTCCTTATAAGTAAAAAGAAAATTTTCTTTTTCCATTATGATTTTATGTTTCCCTTTCTACTTGAATGTTCTTTTCTTAGCTGGCTTCTTCTTGCTTTCCAGTCTTAGTTTATGTCATTCCTTCAAAGTTCTTCCAATCTAAGTAGTTTTAAATCCTAACACATTTCATAGTATTCTCATATCTTTTTTTTTTTTGTCAGTCATGGGGCTTGAACTCTGAGCTGAGGCACTGTCCCTGAGCTCTTCAGCTCAAGGCTAGTGCTCTACCACTTCTGCCACAGCACCACTTCCGGTTTTCTGGTGGTTAATTGGAGGTAAGAGTCTCATGGAGGGCTGGGAAGGTGGCTCAGTAGTAGAGCGCTTGCTTTGCATGCCCGAGGCCCTGGGTTCGATTCCTCAGCACCACATAAGCAAAAAGAAAAAAGCCGGAAGTGGCGCTGTGGCTCAAGTGGTAGAGTGCTAGCCTTGAGCTGAAGAGCTGAGGGACAGTGCCCAGGCCCAGAGTTCAGGCCCCACGACCGGACTCAAAAAAAAAAAAAAAAAAGTCTCATGGACTTTTTTGCCCGGGCTGGCTTTGAACGGGGACCCTCAGATCTCAGCCTCCTAAGTAGCTAGGATTATAGGCATGAGCCATTAGTGCCAGATGGATTCTCATCTCTTTAAGGATATTTATCATAATTTAAATCACTTATTTGTAAATTTACTCATATCTGCCTATTATTCCCATTACACTGAAAGATCTATAAGAGCAGTCTAATCTAATTTAACTACCACTACACACTTTCTAGCTAATAAAATGTTTGGCTCATATTTGTTGAATGGAATGAATGATTCCATTCATTCCTGAGCAAAGGTTTATAGAAGTTTCATGTTATCTAAAAGACTAAAAGATTGTTTTAGGGCAACACTAGGGCCTTCTTTTTCATTTTTTCACACCTATTGTCCACTGCTGTTGAGTTAGTCACTTGGACCAGACACTTCTTTAATCCTGTACATATGTCTTTGGCTTATTTCTTCCTATGTCCTCTTCATTTTATGTTAATTTCCGACAAAAGCATCCATTTAAAACAAACATCATATTGGTACCTTCTAAAAAGCCTTTCTTGGTACCATCAGTAGCACTCCTCCCACATCTCCTATGCTTTGTGTTTCCATGGCACTGTGCATAATCTATACTTCAAGAACTGCCAATTAAAGTAAATTATGTCTTGTTGTCAGAATATTACATAAGCCAGATAACCATATGGAGAATGGCTACATTTGGACATAGGCTACATAGGGACATAGGTAGGACATTCCTCAAGAGCTAAGTAACTATCTGATAAATTGGTCATTCTGCAAATTTCATTATAGACAGGAAAGAAGATCTAGAACCATCATAACAATCTGTAGATGACATGATAAAGCACTGAGATTTAATTGAGTATATTGGGAACCTATTGGAAGATTTAGATATGGCAATAACATAATCTGATCTATATCTTTAAAAAAGATATTTGTGCATACTATGTTTATCATGGGCTCTGGAGGGAAGTGAATATAGATCCAAGGAGATGAGACAAAGGACTAAGGCCGAGGGTGGTTGGAAATTCAGAGGACTAGAACAGGAGATGCAGAAGGAGGGCAAAGATTGTAACTTTTTTCCCCTATCTCTTAAAATGCCTATTTCAATATAAGCTCTTAATAAATGCACAGAATCCTGGCGCCCATGGCTCATGCCTGTAATCTTAGGTAATTATGATGTTGAGATCTGGATTGTAGTTCAAAGCCAGCCTGGGCAGAAAAGTCTGTGAGACTCTTATCCCCAATAAACTACTAAGAAAAAACTGGAAGTGGTGCTGTGGCTCAAGTGGTAGAGTGCCTTCAGCACAGAGAAGCTCAGGAACAGTGCCCAAGGACTGGCAAAAAAAAAACAACCCTAAAAATAAATATATGCTCAAAAATATTCACCGAAGGAAGGAGCAAATATATGGCTGAAAAGTAGTCATGGAGCCATACCGTGCACCACCTCATGTCCATGCCAGAACACAAAGCATTTCTGCCCCAGTTTCAGTTCACAACCATGGAAAGTTCCACACCTGGCAAGCTCTATGGTAGTTTTTTTTTTTTTTTAACACTTTACAAATTACGTATTTGAATTGAAGCCTTCTCTTTTCCCTTTACTTAGGTGCAGATAAATAGCTTTAACTCTTACTTAGCAAGTGGAAAAGTATCTGAGCCACGTGGGACACGTGGGTGATTTTGTGACTTTTTTTAAACTAAAAGACACCAATCTTAATCCTTGGCAATCCCTCAAAAATGTATATTTTTCAAGTGCCAATCAGAATAAAATAATTTTAACCAACACGAAGCAAATTGCTCTATTTTTTAAATTTTCAGTTGAAAGAGAAAATTCTTCCAGGACTACATTCAAGTTACAAGAGAAAACAAAGTAAAATACAACATCTGAAGAAATAAGCAAGAGACACTGGCTTTATAAATTCAATTTCTCTAATTAACATTATCCTAATGTTGCATAATACCATTCATAATCTGGTATGGATGCAATTTAAAAAAAATCAATGCAGAGGGTAGAGAATCATAAGCAAGACATTTCCAACTAAGCAATAAATCATTTCCATCATCAGTTGGCAGAGAATTGCAAATTTTGATTCAGTGGGGGTTATTGGCACTAACAAACTTTTAAATGGCTGGTGTTAAATAGAGACTTAAAACAGGAAAAAAAACCATTGAGTTGCCAAAACCAATAAGGCTATGGAGTTTTAAGTATTCAGACACTTATGGCGCATTGCCTACACAGGCAGTTGATGTCAGTTCTGGGAATTGGTATGAAGAACATGGAATGAAACAGAGTTGATGAATTAGACAGAAAGAACAGTCCATTTTCAGATTTCTCTTAGAAAGCAACAAGAGAGAAGCAAAGCTGCAAAAATAAATGAAAACTCTAACCCAGAACTTAACATTTGAAATAGCGAAAATTATATATGGAAGAGATTATGATTACTGCCAGACTGTAATATTTCCCACCCTTTTCTTTTTGCATGATGAAAATGTCTAGTATAATTTAAATTCCCTCTTCATCTTAGAGGATGTTTGAGATAGAATGACCAAGTCTTGAAGCAAAGTTTCTCGTGGCATGTAAAGGAACAGTAGTATTAAAATGTGGATAATCCTTCTAAAATATTCTTATAGCAACCTAAATACTCCAGATAGCTCCATTTGGGGGGGGAGGGAGGCAGGAATCTATACCCTTCTTGAAGGTATTCAGCCTTCAGGCTTCCCAGAGAATGCTAGAAAATGACCTTAATATCCATTCTTGCATCATTTTAATTGTTTTCTTAGACACAATAATTCACCATTGCAAAAGAAAAGGATTAAAATTGGGGCAGGTTTTTTGTTTCTTACAGCCCATGTATTTATGGATTTTAAAGAATTTTTTAAGTCCCAAAGAGAACTGCTCTCTTTATCTTAGCAGTACAGAGTCTGTGTTGTATTCTGTGGTGGGAATACCAAGGATGAATTCAATGAATTCCCTCTTTGTATCACATGTTTCTACTAGTTTCTTTTCAGGAATTGGAATTTTTTTTAAGCCAAAACATTTGCTTTCTTAGACACTGCAGTGTCTAAGAAGAAGTAGAAGAGGTAATGTAGCAATACAGCTGTTGCTTTTAAAACAGCCATGTACTCCATCATCCACACATAATTCTGGGGAGTAGGTAAGTCCTGTTGTGGACACTTAGATTCGGAGTAAATATGTACACGGAAAGAATAAAAGCAAGGAATCAATCTGCTTCTTCTTGAACCTATGATTAAATGACTTTCATAGTCAAGGAATGTGCGTTTTTCAATCCTCTTTTGATCTGACTTTCCCCCCCCCCCAGCTTCATCCCAGAAACATCTTTTTCAAAGTGCATCAGGAATTCTCTCCTAAAAGGCTCTGTCTGGTTCCTTCTGACTGAACACATCCATAAATTTCTTCTCTAATCTATAGCAGCAGTTTGGAGAAGAATAAATAGCATAAATGACTTTATAGAGGAAAAAAATGTACATACCCTTTTATTCTTCTCTTTTCCTTTTGGTCTTGTGGGCAGGAAAATCTTGTGCTCCAACTCACTGGTGAATTTGGGCAAATGGAGAAGAGAGGAGGTGCTGGAAGGAGGTTCTTCACAAATGAACCTTTGTCTGCCTTGTCTCTGGCCTGGGATTGACAGACTGGCTGCTCCAGCCAGGAATAAATGGGAGGTAGGGGATAGAAGGAGACAGCCCTGCTAGAACTGCCTCCCTTAGAGTCTTCTAAACCAGGGGAGAATGTGCTAAATAGCTTCTTTACAAAGGAAAATAGCTAGTCTATATAAGAACCTGAGGAAGGCAGGCTCTTAGACCAATAAACTGGGAACTTAAAAATAACAAAATGATTTTTACTTTGAGAAGTATTTTAGGGGGATGGGTGTGGAGGGCTGGTGGGGAAGGGGGGGCAGAGAAGAAGAGAAAGAGAATAGTTAACCTCACTTAGGAAGATGGCTGAGAACCCTGCCTTGTCACAATCTTTTTGTAGGTTAGTTCTTTTTCACACACATACACAAAATTTTCTTCATTATTTAAGTATCCTGAATCTTTTTTTGGGGGGAGGGGCGGTGATTATAGAGCTTGAACTAAGGGCCTGGGCTGGGTCTCTGAGCTCTTTTATGTAAGGCTGGAGCTCTATCACTTTGAGCCACAGTTCCACTTCCAGTTTTTGGGTTGTTAATTGGAGATAAGAGTCTCATGGGGACTTTTCTGCTCTGGCTGGCTTCAAACTGCAATCCTTAGATCTCAGCCTCCCAAGTAGCTAAGATTACAAGTGTGAGCCTCCATCACCCAGAGCCTGTATCATTTTTGGTAGGAGTTATAGTCTAATTTATATTCTATTCCTCTAGTTTCTCATTCAAAGAGTCAATACTAGTCAATAGAAAGCAAAAATAACTAAAAACAATCTATTCCTTTTCAGAAATAAAAGCACAAAAGGAATTTTACTCTGTTTTGAGGGAACAGTGCTGGAACTCTAGCCTCTGTTTAACTATCTTTTAATTTTTAAAAATTAAATCAGGAATAGCATTCTGAAAACTGGAGATATACACTAGAATAGGAATCATCTATTCAGGGAGTAAAGTGTACCCCAGGTTATATTAACAAAGTCATGATTGTGAAGGACAGGGTAACAGCTTTGGACATTAAACGTCTAATGTGACTGGAACCCAAGATGTAAGAGATGAAATGAGAAAGACAGAAAGAAGCTGGTAGGTGAAATGCCTCATATGTGGTGCTAAAAAGTGTTGGGATTTGGGCTGGGAAGGTGGCTCAGTAGTAGAGTGCTTGCCTTGCATGCATGAGGCCCTGAGCTCAATTCCTCAGCACCACATAAGCAGAAAATGCCGGAAGTGGCACTGTGGCTCAAGTGGTAGAGTGCCAGCTTTGAGCTGAAGAGCTGAGGGACAGTGCCCAGGCCCAGACTTCTGGCCCCATGACTGGCAAAAAAAAAAAAAAAAGTATTGGGATTTTATCCTGAAAGTGAATGGGAAGATGATGAAAACATATGTAAAAGGATGACTTCTGACTTCAACGTGTAAGAAAAAATGGTGTGGAAATACAGGTCATAAAGAGAGAGGAGTGGAGGTTGGGAGGTAGAGAGAAAGAAACAGAGACAGAGACAGTCTGAGAACAGGAGATGTTGTAGTAATCCAGAAGAGAAGATAATTAGAACATGGAGCTTGATGGCCAATTAGGTCATGTTTAGAGAGAGCTAGTTGAGAGAAGAGGAGGAGACATTATTAATTTTGAAAAGTTTGGGATTCATTTAGAAAAAAAACATGAGAGGAAGGGCTGTTATTTAAATAGGAAAAACAATATAAAAGTTCTAATTTGGGCAGAGTGAGAAATAGAAGTAAGTTAGTTAATGAACATTGATTTAAAAAGGCTTTGGAGGCATCTGGAAATGTTTAGTAGACCACTGGTTAAATGGACCTGGAAGTCAGGGGAAAAGTCTGGTCTAGGGGATTACTGTTTGTTAACCAACTAAATGTTAAAATAAGCTGGAGAGGTAACTAGCTGAGTTGCTCAGGACATGATCTCTGAAGCCATAGTTGGACCACTTAAAAGTTACTCTGGGCCTGGGAATGTGGCTTAGTGGTAGAGTGCTTGCCTCACATGCATGAAGCCCTGGGTTCGATTCCTCAGTACCCCATAAACAGAAAATGCCAGAAGTGGCTCAAGTGGTAGAATACTACTAACCTTGAGCACAGAGAGCCCAGGTCCTACTTCAGGCCCCAGGACTGGCCAAAAGAAAATTACTCTGTTCTTTTTGTTTATTTTTTTCTTCTTTTGTAGTACTGCAGTTTGAAGTCAGAGCATGCTACCAATTGAGTCACATTTCCAGAACAGTTACTATGCTTTTACTGTGTGTGAGGCCCTTCACATGGCTCAACCCATTCATTCTTCCTTACAGCCCTCTGGGAGCTAACAAACATTAGTCCCACTTTGTAAGTAAGTTAGAGAAGAGCCAGCCCAGTGAAATTCTGTATCTTTATGTATTTTTATCATAATTATTTTTTATCATCATTATACGTAATGCCTCTCAGAAGTGATTATAGAGACAGAAATGGAATCAGAATCTTAGGGACCACCAGCATTTAAGAGATGAGCAGACATCTGGGAAGAAAAGTGACAAGGAGTACCCAAAGGAGTAGTTAAAAAGAGAGAGAGAGAGAGAGAGAGAGAGAGAGAGAGAGAGAGAGAGAGAGAGAGAGAGAGAGAGAGAGAGAGAGAGAGAAATGTTGTTATGGAAGTCAAAGGAAGAGTATTTCAAGAATGGAGATAAGCCAGGGGCCAGTGGCTCACACTTCTAATCTTAGCTACTCAGAAGGCTGAGATCTGAGAATATGGGTCGAAAGCCAGCCCCTGGAAGCCAGCCCCTGGAAGCCAGCCCCAGGAAGGAAGGTTCATGAAACTCTTAATCTCAAATTAACCATCAAAAGGCAGCAATGGGGTTGTGCCTCCAGCAGTAGAACACTAACTAGCTTTGAGCACAATAGCTCAAGGACAGTGTCTAACACTGATCAACACAAAACAAAACAAAAACCCAAACCAAGATAGAGATGAGTAGATGCCTCTGGTAGTCATTTTAGGCAAGTCCTACCTGCCCATTCTTGCATAGAGGTAGGTAAAAGGAAGGTGAACCAAAGCAGAAGAATTTCCAAGCCATAGGAGAGATCTGTCTATTTACTGAAGCTGGAGCAAGTGGTATGGAATTCAAGAAGGAAAATGAATGGTGTATGTGTGGTAGACTGTGCATTTCCTTTGTATATTTATAAACAAGTCTTCTGTGACTTTTCTAAGTAAAGATGGGATTAATTTGTTAGTATAAGTCTGTAGAAACATGAGGAAAATGAATACTAGCCTTCATTTCATCCTAAGAACTAGCTATCTTGTTTACCTCCCATTGGTCTAGACCAGAAGTATGGTGCCAAGACACATTGATATTTTCTTTTCTTTTTTCTTTCTTTCTTTTTTTTGGGGGGGGGGGTCAATCATGGGGCTTGAACTCTAGGCCTGGGCTCTGGCCCTGAGCTCTTCAGCTCAAGGCTAGCACTCTATCACTTGAGCCACAGTGCCATTTCTAGTTTTCTGATGGTTTGTTGGAGGTAAAGAGTCTCACAGACTTTCCTGCCCAGGCTGGCTTTGAACTTCAATCTTCAGATCTCAGCCTCCGGAGTAGCTAGGATTACAGGTGTGAGCCACCGGTGCCAGACAGACACATTGATATTTTCTGCAAGTGGACTCTTCCTTTCTCCTTTGTTTTACTCTTATTTTCTTTCATTTTCCTTATTGTGCTACTCATTTTGTCTCTGTATTGATGGTTTTGTATCTCAATTGACATTTTTGTGTTTAGCAATTCTTGTCTCCAACAAGGCGCTTGGCATGCACAGCTTCTTCCATGCCGGCTTCAACCAGTACAGAGCAGCTCTTGGTGATGGTCTAATAGTCTCAGGGTCACATTCTGAGTTGTTCAGGAAAGTACTACCTGAAAAACCACATTCACATCCTGGCTTCCTAGCCTTTCACTGTATTAGCAAGCATTTAGGTATTAGCTGGACTAGCAGTTGTTTCAAGGGAGAAAGTATTAAATATTTTTAAATTTAAAAAGCCTTATAATAACAATTGAGTAATAATTCATCCTGATGTCTTTTACGCAGAATTGACCATTTTCAGAGGCAATTGAATTACAAACTAAAGCTTATAATTGGAGGGTTTTCTTGTGATTTTTAATGTAGAGCTCAAGCCAGATATGGTAATGTGTGCCTATAATCTTCAATACTTGCGAGGCAGAGGCAGGAGGCTAACCAATTTAAGATCAGCCTGGGCTACATAGTAAGACCTTGTCATAAATGAAAAAAAGAACAACCATCTCCCTCCAAATTGTAAATAATAATAATAATTAATTGGAAAATCTGAAACTGTTCTGTCTTAGGTACAGAGCATTAATACCTATTGTTTTTTTGTTTTGTTTTGTTTTGTTTTTTTATCTTTCTCAGTCCTCTTGTTGAACTCTGCTTTATGTTTCTCTGGAGATCATTTGTCTTTTCAAGGAAGCCTCAAGAGAAACCAGTCTCTCAAACTGCCATCACACTTATATTTTAAGTAAGGTTATCCAAATATACTGTTTAGAGTTTTAAAAAACATATCTTGCTATGTGTTTTTATTTTTATGTAATGATATCTGTGTCAGTATGTTTTATTTATATATATACATGTCATCACTTTTAGATCCAATCAGGTGTATTTCCAAGTAGCAAATATAAGCCATGGGGGTGGGGTGGGGTCAATCCTATAATCCTACTACTTTAGGCAGAGATTGGCAAATCACAGTTCAAGGCTGGGCTGGCTCAGGTATAAAGCCAGCCTTGAGCTGGGCGCTGGTGGCTCACACCTGTAATCCTAGCTACTCAGGAGGCTGAGATCTGAGGATTGTGGTTCAAAGCCAGCCTGGGCAGGAAAGTCTGTGAGACTCTTATCTCCAATAAACCACTAGAAAACCGGAAATGGCATTGTGGCTCAAGTGGTAGAGCGCTTGCCTTGAGCTGAAGAGCTGAGGGACAGCGCCCAGGCCCAGATTCAAGCTCTACAACTGACGATATATATCAGCAAAATCCTTTCAACTCAGGATATATCTTAGATATAAATAATTTGAGATACATAAATGTAGCAGTGGTACTCAGTAGACACTTGCTGAAAATGAACCATGCAACTTGTGGGTAGAGACAGGAAGGAAAAACTGGGACAGTGGGAGAGAGCAAGTGAAGGAGTCCAAAAAAGAAATGTACTTATTACCTGGCTTTTTTTTTCTTTTGGTCAGTCATGGGACTTGTACTCAGGGTCTGGGCACTATCCATGAGCTCTTTTGCTCAAGGTTAACACTCTACCACTTGAGCTACAGCTCCACTCCTGGGTTTTCTGGTCATTAATTGGAGATAAAAGTCTCATGGGCCTGGGAAGATGGCTTAGTGGTAGAGCAAGAAGCCCAGGATTAATTCCTCAGTATCACATATGCAGAAAAAGCCAGAAGTGGTGTTGTTACTCAACTGGTAGAGCACTAGCCTTGAGCAAAAGATGCTCAGGGACAGTGCCCAGGCTCTGAGTTCAAGCCCCAGGACTAGCAAAAAAAAAAAAAAATCTAATGGACTTTGCTGCCCAGGCTAGCTTTGAACAGTGATCTCTCAGATCTTAGCCTCTGAATAGCTAGGATTATAGGTGTGAGGTACTAGCACCCGGTTCATTACCTGACTTATGAAATGGTAACTCCTCTGTGTATCACCTATAATAACAATAACAAAATTTAAACATTGGGAACACATATAAACTCCCTCTGATGTGTACCTGTGATCAGATGCATATGCCCTGACTTAGAATGTGTTGTTTCTCTGTTTCACAGTTGACCTCTTTTTCTCGTTTCCCTCAGGCTCATAACCTTGTGGAGTCCCTGAGGCTGACCATGTGGGGAGCAGCAGCAGCTGGTTTCAGACTTCACAGTTCAGCTCCTCCCCGGAGATAGGTAGTGTTATTGTTGTTTTTTCAGTGTGAGTATCCCAAGTATCCTGAGCATCCTTGACACAAAGAGTTTCAACATAATTACACAAGGTTAAAAATGAATTCACAATATGTTTGTCAAAATAATCATAAACTGTAGACAAGATTACCTTTTTAAATGACTTCATAATCATCCATCAGTTAAGAAATAAGCTGCATCTTAACTTAATTATTTTTGAACTCTGTAAAAAACAAAAAGTGTTTTCATCTGATTTAAATGATTTTACTTCCCCTAAAGATTTCCACTGAAACTGGAACATTTCTACTTAGGATGGTTTTTGCAACTGGGTTGAACAACATAACCTTTATTACCCAGACTTAGCTTCATGCCACCGAAGTAAAACTTATGAAAACAGACTGGCCAGCAGAGTCTCAGTGAGGACGTTGAAGGGGAAAGTAAAATTACCAAGTACCTAGTTGGAAGAGCATTTGTTTGGAGATGAAATGTCAATAACGGGATGTGCTGGGGGGCTGCTCCTTGTCTCTAATGAGCATCTCTGCTCATTATGGTAATAATAGAGACAATTTTCTTGATCCAAAGATTTTTAATGCGAATAGCAAGTACCACCTAAGGAAGAGAAAATAAAGCTTTCCCTGAGAGTGATTTTTTTTCCCATAAGACTTACCTATAGAGGTCATGTACATCTTGAGTAAATTACAGTAGAAATACAGTCAGAAAAATAAACATTGAGAGAATTGTGTCAAGGAAAACTGTCCAGTTTTAGAGGCCCAAGGAACATTTAGAATGAATGATAATATTGGCATGAAAATACACTTTGGCAGGAAAAGAGGCCAAAAATGAAAGAAACTTAAAAATAACCTCTTTAAGTCTCCAGGGGTCTACAATGTGCTAGACTAGCAGTGTGGAATCATAGCCCAGATCCCAAACAAGTAAGTTTGTGGTTTGTTGGAGACAATCCTACTGACTTAACAAACCTTGAAATATGGGAAGCTTGGTTGATTATGCTGGAATGTGTGCTGTGGTACGTCCTGAGTTACTGCTCTGATCTTCCCAAGGTTGTTTTATGGGCACAAGCATCTAGGTTGGTTGATAACATTAGGAAAAACAATAACACCTACTGTTATGACTAATAGTATTTGTTGCCACTGCCAAGTGTGAAAAACACTTTACAAATGCTATTTTATTTAATCTGAGCATCTTACTTTATGAGGTACTTTTCATATGAGGAAACTGAGGCTCAGAAGGATAAGGTAACAATCACACACCTGGTAAATAGAAGAGCCCAAGAAAAGACTATGCCCTCAACCGATTCACCTCAATAAGTAGTAAAAGGAATACAATCAATAGACTGAAGAGTATAAAATAATAGTATTATTTCAAGTTCTAGCCCATAATTGAGCATCAATAAACCACACAGACTCTCTATAGACCACAGAGCCATCACTCTTACTAAGATGCCTCACTCTATTTTCTGGTTAATGCTTGGCTTGAAATGACTCCTACCCAGACACATAAATAAGCCAAATAGAATTTTCAACAAAGTCAGATATGAAAAAACTGACAGCATGACAGTCCTTTCTCAGTGGTTAGAATTATAGGAGTGAAATTATAGTGCCAGGCACTGAGTGCATATATGTGCAATGGATGGCTGAGTTAATGGATTAAATGAGTGAATGGATAAAATTCTTGGGTGGAGAAAATTATCCATGTAATAAATTGAACACCATGAATGGTGATATAGTATCACTAAAGGTAAAGTCTAGTGGCTGGTTGCCACAGCTCTCTCCAAAGAGCATGTGACTTGTCAGCCTTAACATTGAAATCGACTTCCTCTGTAAAATAGTTTTTAATGGATGCTTTTTTTTTCAGAGCTGAGGACCAAACTCAGGGCCTCGTACTTGCTAAGCAAAGTGTTCTTTCCCTAATGGATGAGAGTTATAATCCCTTCCATTTTCCACATTCCATGAGTATTTGATATCAGTATTTCTTATAAAATGTATCTTTATTATAGAAAAGCTTTAGGTTTATAGAGAAATTTGCTAACTTAGTGCCCAGGTACTCCTCTATACACTTTACCCCATTTCCTTCACATTCTTACATTGGTGTGGTTGTATTGTTATGAAGTAAGGAGACTGGGTCTAGAAATATGCCTTGTTCTTATAGCCATCCTGGTGATTTGCTGGGTGGAGAGGGCTTTGAAAAGCCTCGAGCTAAGAGAGGCCATTCACTGAATTGTAGATGTCCTGTTGTTTAGCCTTAGGAAAACTTTGCTACAGAGAATGCTCTGATTCTGCCTTGATCATCTCCCTAAACTCGCCTCTGAGTATCCCACCCCTCCCCCTAATATGGAAAGTTTAAGCTGACCCCTGAGCTGCTTCCTTAGATGGAAAGTTCTGCTTGTACCTGAGCTGCTTCCCATATAAGGTCTGCTTTTGTTAAGACTTGGGCTCCACCCCAAACAAGTGTTTTTTGTGACCTTGAAGAATGTCTCTGAGATTCATTTAATACTTGTGTTATGCCTGAACTTGGCTTTGTTTTGAGAAGACTATAAAGTCGGTCACTTTCATCACACCTATCATATGTGAGCATGTAAGTCACAAGCAGACTAGGAGCTGCAACTCTGGCTGTTGATGTGAACTTGATGTAATTTTTGTCAGGCTTCTTCACTGTAGTGTCAATACACAGCATAGTAAAGTATTAGTATTAGTAGTAAAGTGTAGTAGAAGTTGTTTCAGATATTTGTAATACTCCTAGATCATTCCCTCACATTCTATATTCTATGTGGGATCCCACTACATTCATTTTTTTTTTTGACAGTCCTAGCACTTGAATTCGGGACCTGAGCACTGTCCCTGAACTTCTTTTGCTCAAGGCTAGCACTCTAGCACTTGAGCCACAGCGCCATTTCCAGCTTTTTCTGTTTATGTGGTACTGAGTGATAGAACCCAGGGCTTCATGCATGCTAGTCAAGCACTCTACCACTAAGCCACATTCCCAGCCCCTCCCCCTACCTTCTAAAACATTGTTTTCAATTTGCATTAAGGTTCAATCTTTGTGCCATAAAGGTCCCTGGGTTCCAACAAGTACACAGTATGATACACAGCATTATATCTGATACAGAATAATTCCAAGGTGTTTCAACTATTCAGTCCTTCCTTTTCCTCTGTCTTGACCTCTTCAAACCATTGACTTTTTTTTTGTCTTTTCTTTTTTGGTACTGGAGATTGAACCCAGGACATTACACTTGCTAAGCAAGTGCTTTGCCACTGAGCTACAGCCCAGCCCACCACTGATCTTTTGATCAACTCCATACGTTAGTCTTTTCTAGAATATCATACAATTGGATTAATGTATGTGTGTTTATATATGTGTATATATATATATATATGTGTGTGTGTGTGTGTGTGTATATATATATAATATATATATATATATATATATATATATATATATATGTTGCATGTCTCAAACCTAACTACTCAGAAGACAGAGATCAAGAGACCTGATTTTGAATATAACCTGGGTTAAATAGTTTGTGAGACTTCCATCTCAATAAGATTGGCATTGTCGTGTGTCCCAGCTTCATGTAGGAGGATCAAGTTTGATACTGGCCCCAGGCAAAAGCACAAGACCCTGCCTGAAAAAAAACTAAAGCAAAGAAGAGCTGAGGTATAGCTAGCAAGAACAGAGACCCAGAGTTCAAACCCCAGTACTAACCCAGAGAACTATTTAAAAGATGGATTTAAGATTCATTCATGTATTTGCATGGCTTGATAATTAATTTCTTTTACCACTGAATAATATTTGATAAGCCGCAGTTTGTTTGGTTGCTTACCATTCAGTCCATTAGGAATAAAGATATTTGCTGTAGTTTGGACTTGAAATGTCTCCTAAAGGTCTGTATATTAAAGGCTTGGTTCCCAGCCTGGGAGGGAGACTGGAAGCTTTAAGAAGTACAGCCTAATTTTGAGGAAGTTAGGTCTACTGAGGCATGACCTTGAAGGAAATATTGGAACCCTTTCCTTTCCTCTCTCTTTGGCTTCCTAGCGGCCATACCATAAACAGGCATTCTCTGTCACATGATCCTACAAGGATGTACTGTACTACCACAGGCCCAAAGCAACAGTCAAAACAACCAGGAACTGAAATAGTGACTCCACATCAACCTTTCCCCTTTTTTCTGTTGATTTACCTCAGATATTTGTTATATTAAAGGAAAGCTGACTGATATGAGACTATAAACATCTATGTGCTGGTTATCATGTGGTTGTGAGTTTTCAAAAATTGATGAACACATTTTTAATATTTATTTTTCAGGTTAATTGAAACTGTTGATTTATAATCTTCTTGGTTTCTTAAATACAGCAACTTTAAACAATAATAAATACATTCAAATAATTAATTTGTTCAGAACTAGGCACCATTTTGTACAAAAGGATAAATAAAGAAGCCATAACTGTTTTATGGAATAAGAGGACTATAAATATAGGTGATTTAGCAGTATTTACATTTAATGTTCTTTGAAATATGAGCAGACCAGAGGTATGCCGAGGTCATTTCTTTTACAATGCAAGCAGGGAAGTTTATAGATATGAAATTAGTTTCCCCACTAATAAAACATTTTAAAATTACATGTTTGAAAGTCCAAAAGAAAAACATTTACAAGTTGAATAATAAATGCAGTACACCATACATGATGACAAAAATAAACTAACTCCCTTTATGTGTATATGTATGTTAGAGGACACATAAAATACCAAGAAATAATAAGCAATAGAGATATTCTCCCTAGATAGTTCATCTTTAAATGAACAGCACATATTATACACTTATGATTATATAGATAGGTTATAATCTTAGTTAGGCGTAACTTGTTATTCTATAGGATGTGTATGTGTGTTAAAGTAGAAGTTAAATATGCCATCTAAACTAACATAATAAAAATTTACTTAAAAACATAACCTTTTATAACATTATCTTTTATCAACTGGCAACTTTGTTTTTGCCTTTAGTATCGATGTTCTAAAGAAGACTGTGTCTTTGGGAATGAATTAACAGAAATTGTCACCAGATTCTTACCACTTTACCAAATTTTGATTATAATTCCTTATAGTAACTTGTATTGATTGTCAAATGGACTCAGTTGTAAATATTCTATCATCAGGGAGTATTTTTTGCCTTCAATAATTTTGTGTTTGTATGTCTTACATTACTTGATGTAAAAATTTGAATGACTAGCTAATTATCAATGAAAATGAGCAGTTTAAGAATATCAGAGAAGTTCACTGTATTTCTACTCTCCAGGAAAATCAAGACTTTCAGCCTTTTGATGTCACAGAATCATGAATCTTAGACCAATCTCAATGCTAATGCTTCTACTGTATTTTCATTCCTGAACTGTAAGGTTCATTGAGATTTCTGCCTTAGTACCTTGCTTTACTGTTTGTGATGGGGGGCTGCTTTATCAAGAAGTCTAGAGTGTTTGGGGAAATTGGTTTAGAAAAAGAAATGCAGGAGACATTCTTAAGAGTCTAGCTTTTTCTGAAGCAGATTAATCCCTGTGACACATTAGATGGAGCTTCTTAGATATATTGTATTATTTTTAATATACAGAAATATAAAGGGGGAAATCTTCCTCTAGCTTATCTTTCATTGCCTCTTCCCTATTTGACTGGGGGCTCTTCATATGCTTAGTTGCATCCAATATTGTACAATTTCTTTCTATCCTTTGTTCTTTCTACCCTTCTTGGTTTCTATACCACTGTATCAGTGCTATGTCCCATATCCTCTGATATTGTACCTAACTCGAGTCAGAAAGTAAACCACTGGGGCCAAATTATTTATAACCAATGATTTTTAAAATGTTCTGAGTTCCCAGAAACACTTTGGTTTGAAATTCTGTTTCTAAGCAAGAGGAACTAGATGGCAGACCAAGACATTGGCTTTCTCAGTTGCGGAACACTTTGCTATGCTAATATAAGATTACTAGAGATATATGTCTGTAGGTAAAGAACATTCTGTATCCTTACAAAGGTTTTTCTTGCCCAAATCCCCCAATATGCACATTTAACTTTACCTAGGACTAAAGTTCTTCAAGACCTTATACCCATTCCACTGGAGATTTCATCTAATTAGAACTTCCAGAAAAGCTGAGATAGTCCTGACTGAGATCCTCCAAGAAAAAGGCAGTCTGGCTCACCTCAATGCCAGGGCCTTGAGGTTTGTAGGGGAACAGCTTGTTCTAGGTAATGTGTATGGCTGTGGCTTCATACCCAATTATATGTAGCCACTTTGGCAAGGCAGTCGTGTTTGGGGAACAGTAGCTGATTGTGTAGATCCAGTAAGCTGTCTTCTTGGCATGCATGTGACGAGGATGTCCCTCTGCTGCCTGCACCGACTTCTGCAGTAACAAGGGCATCCTTACAGCGGGACAACAGTCCACCAGAGCCTGACAA
This sequence comes from Dipodomys merriami, assembly GCF_024711535.1. Classification (NCBI taxonomy): domain Eukaryota; kingdom Metazoa; phylum Chordata; class Mammalia; order Rodentia; family Heteromyidae; genus Dipodomys; species Dipodomys merriami. Next base: position 30,153,919 of record NW_027202493.1, on the reverse strand, counting down.
GACCAGTGCATAATAGTGGAGATTGTGGAGTGATCAAACCCAGAGCCTAGGCACTTCAAGGCCCTAGGTTCAATCCTCAGCACAAAAACAAAACAAAACAGAAGCACAAGAGAACACTTCCTCTTTTTTTTTTTTTTTTGCCAGTCCTGGGATTTGAACTCAGGGCCTGGACACTGTCTCTGAGCTTCTTTTGCTCAAGGCTAACACTCTACTACTTGAACCATAGCACCACTTTTGGCTTTTTCTGTATATGTGGCCCTGAAGAATCGAACCAGGGCTTCATGCATGCAAGGCAAGCACTCTACCCCTGAGCCACCTTCCCAGCCCCAAGAGAACACTTCTTACCTACCAGCTCTTTCCACAAGGAACCTTGAAACAAGATTATTCTACTCCTTTTAGACAAAATAAGTTTCCTGAGTTCCTGGTCAATTTGGAAAATGTGGAATCCCCAGGAGAAAGTCAGAGAGTTGCCTACAATATGGAGGAAAATAAAGATGTACAAGTTCTGAATCCATACAGATGATCATTTTCTTATGTCTGTTTATTGTGATTATCTGAGATTTAAATCACTGAACTTTCTTGTTTTTCCTTTGCAGTGCTAGGAATGCAACCCAGGGCCTAGTACATGTGAAGAGTGCACTCTACCACTGAACGGAAGTAAGGAAGTAGAAGAAAATCCCCTCCATGGAGTGAGCCGCCAGTGGTGGTCAATTCAAGGCTGCCTTAATCTGATTGCCCTTAGTATCTAATCTTAAATCTCTAGATGACACTACCAGAAAATACCCTCCATTTACTGTTGTTTCCCAGACGTTCCCATTTTCTGGATTAAGACTATACATTTCTGCCCTAGGTAATATTTTCTCTAGATAGTTTAGAAAGAGGTCTTTGATCTCTAGTGGCTTAAGAGCATTGTGCTAAGCCTGGCTGTATATCAGAAGTACGGCTAGCTGAGTGTGACTATGGCTTGAAGAATAAAAATCCCATCTGTGAATTGGATCTGCATTCAGGATTAAGCATCTTTATCTTAGGAGTGTCTTTTGTATCCTAAGCAAGTACTCAATCTTCCCCATTTGACAGGCCCCCAGCTAGATCTACACATATGCTCCAAGGGACTAAGTCTTAGAAAAGTCATCTGCAGCTTAGGTGTTTACTTTGGTATTCCTGACACTCTGTTAACTACATTTATAGACATGAATGGACAATTTCCTTGAGGCTGATTCCATAAATTGTATTTACAAAAAAAAAAGAAAGAAAGAAAAAAAAAAAGCTTGACATCATGAGGAAACCACTTTTAGTTGCTCCATTTCCTGGAGCCTACAGCTGGCAAAATGCCTAGGACAAGATGTATTCAATTCAAGTCAAAGCGGAGTTGTTAGGAGAAGCAGATGGCCCACCTAAGGTGAAAAAATTACTTTCTCGTGGGGAAAGGTGGGTGGTTTAGTCACCTCTCCTCTTGGAAGGTAGGAATGTGTAGAGGCAAAATTAGTAAAACACATTACAAATTCATTTCACAGATGAATGGAATAATCGATGCTGAGCGAAAGCTGCAGGAGGCATCTTCTGCCTCCAGCCAGGCTGGAAGAACTCGTCCCACACAGGTGCAAGTGTATGCAAAAGAACCTCAAAATCATTCCACTGGAAGAACTGATAAGCACCAACACATTAGAGAAGAGAATCATTCCCAATCATTAATAGCCTCCACTGATAATTGGAGACACAGAGCTGAAAAGTATGAAGATAGTTCAGACGAATCTGGGGAGGTTCAGGAAAATGACCTAATAGATACTATAGCAAGAAAAATTGTGAGGCTTCTGAAGAAAAAAGATTGGCTGGGATGGGGGAGTTGGAGGAGCCATGTTCATTTGGAGAAGGGAGATTAGGTAGTGAGAATTTTTTGCCGACACTTGGCAGATCAGAAACAATTTTCCTGGGACTGACTTGTGTTTAGATCACCTGAGAAGCACATTGCACTCTGAAGACATGTCTAATCCTTGGAGGAAACACACCTCATATGTGTCTTAATTCTTTTGCTCGGTGTCTTTGTTGCCAAGTATGGTTGTGATTATGGATTTTGTCTTCTAGGTACCTTGCAAATGAGCAGGCTATATCCTTGTTTAAGGAAGCAGGTTTGGAAGACACTGGAAAGGTTTATTGCATACATGTGACAAATAAGGTGGTGTCTTATTTGGTACTTCCATTTCTTGAGGGTGGCTTAGCATGAGGCAATCCTACAATCTCTAATCATCCAGCCACCAGGACAGAATTCACTCTTTGGACCTGCAAGAGTGATTGTTAGGGCTGTTCCTCCATATTGCTGTCCTGTGAGGCTACACCTGAGCCAACCCCAGACCTTCTTCCATGAGTTTCTTTCCTCCCCATCTTCTTCATCTCAAGAGAACTATATCTGTGGTGAACCCACATGACCATGTACAACACACCCTTTACCAAGGCCTCGGAAAGAAAGGGGCATGCTACAGGCACAGTTTCTACCTACAGCCTCTTCTTTCCCTTCATCATGTAACTTGCAAAGGGAATAATTTGAGTTAAAGAAAGAAAGGGCTGGATGTTCTCATCCATGAGAACAGAGCAAAGACGCTACTAATTTCTGTGCTCACACCAGCCGTGGGGGAGATACAGCTCTGCCTGTTATCTTACCCTCAGGGAATGTGTGCTTCTGTGGTCTGCCCTGGGATTCTCATCCTTGATTCTTGTCATTCTGGAGCATTGAAACTTAGAGTACCTACTCAGGAGGCTGACTGCTGAGGATGGCAGTTCAAAGCCAGCCAGAAGTAGAGCTGTGGCTTAAGTAGTAGAGGGCTAGCTTTATGCAAAAAAGCCCAGAGACAGTGCCAGTCCCTGATTTAAGCTCAGAACCCGGCATTAAAACTTAAAGTACTCTCATTTGGTTGTCACATTTCTAGAACGTAATGACTCATTTATTAGTAATGATAAGTCATTTGACTTTGGAATTTTAGTGACTGATAGTTTTCACTCTGCAGAAAGAGATAGAAAGAGCAGTAAGCTAAATCTGAAAAATTATCTACCTGCATCACACCCACACATTATCCTATAGCTTTCAAAAAACTAAAGAATTTCCCCTTTATGTGCAAATAGAAATATTAATATTGCATATTAATTTTTCCATCTCCCAATTCACAGGGTCAGCAGGACTAGTGACACTAGTGACGATTACAATCTTTTTTTTTTCAAAATAATAACTTCATAAAATTGAAGGTACATTCACTGTGTTTGAGATTTATGCAAGTTCTGTGAGGTGGCAAAATGAAGTTTGCAATTCAGGATGTATATTGCTCCCCGGCTGTGGCTCGCACAGCTTGTGAAGCAGGGTTTCAGTTGGGTAGAGATTGGGTAACTATAATAAAGATATATTGTGTAACCCCTCTTCCTCTTTATTTATTTTACCTTTCAGTGCTGGTCCTAGGGCTTGAACTCAGCATTATCCCTGAGCTTTGTTGTTTAATGCTCTCCCACTTGAGCCAGAGCTCAACTTTTTTGTTTCTTTGGTTGGTTGGTTATTAATTGGAGATAAGAGTCTCATGGACTTTCCTGTCTGGTCTGGCTTTGAACCACAATCCTCAGATCTCAGCCTCCTGAGTAGTTAGGATTATGGCATAAGTTACGGTTACCAGGCAGGTGTGGGCCAGTGAGTATCCTAAGCCTCTAGCTATGCACTAGCTTAAAAGATATAATTTTTGAGTGTCTCAAATCATAGAGCTGTAAGAAGTGGTCACAGCTAACCACAAGCATTGTATCTGTCTGTGTGGATGATAAATTTGTGTAACAAATGATGTGTAACAACATTGAGTAGGCTTTCTTTAAGGAACAGAGAAGTGACCCTTACTAAGGATGTTTTACTGATTTACTGATTGTATAGCCACACTACCTTTATTTCTCGTGCAAAATTTGCCCTACGTTATGAATGGGGTAGAGGTTCACAAGTAAGTAACTTGTCCCAAACAAAAACACGAAAACTTTGGAAGCCCCAAGCAAACAAGCTCTATTCTGATTAGTTTCATATAATAGGAGCAAAGTGATCATACCCTACAGCTGGATTTGGATTTAAATCCAGATCAGTCTCCAAGCTCCTTCCCCTGTGCCAAGTTGTCACACTAGCATACAGGCCAAATGCTGGTGGCTCCTGCCAGAAAATGCCAAATTCTAGAGTGTCTCTCTGCAATAGCTTATGTTTCTAGTCTCCCTCTCACTGCACTATCAGACACTGTATGTCAATTCTGGTCAGCTATAAAAAAAAAAAAAACCTTCTAATTGTCCTTTTCTATTAAGTTGTTGTACAGCGCCACCTGCTGTTTAAACTACATAGTAGCTTAAGGGCTTTAAAAACAACAACAAAAATAACGTATTTTATTCCAAATCGAGGATGTTTAGCAATGAAAGAAACCTTTAGAGATCCGTAGTCTCATGTTGTAGATTACTAATTTAATCAGGATTTATAGTCATTGCTCAGTTCCTATTTCTTGGATGCAAGACTTTTCAATTTTTAAACACTACCTGTTATCTCCTAAACTTCCTGGAAAGGAATACCAAACTGATGCCACCTTTGGTCAGAATACCTCTGTGATTCCCATTTCACAGCTGGACAGGGGTTCAGAGTCCTGCAATTTATCTTGGATTTAGGATTACTTTATTGCCTATGTTTACGTAAGAATCTATTCTTTCTAGATGTTGCTCAATCGATGTGAATTGCCATGTATACAACTTGGTGGTGACAATTGACATGGACCATCAAAACTAAAAAGTGGTGAGAGTGGGAAGTGGAAGAAAATCAGGTAGGGGGTAACACTGTTCAAAAAGAAATGTACTCCTTACCTCTCTTATGTAACTGTATCGCCTCTGTTACATCACCTTTATGATAAAATTTAAATGTAAGAAAACCTCAAAGGTAATGGTTAAATATTATTTATTCAAAAATTATTCATTCACTCCTTGCTCTTGCTGGGCTTTTCTGTCTAGGCAAAATATCCACCCTTGCCCTTCTTGACTTCAGGTTGGCCAGTTGAACTTTCTTCGGCTAATAGAACATAACTAGACTTGACATGTGCCACATGTGAGCAGAAGCCTTAAATTGTATGGTTCCATTAGGCCTGCTTCCACCTTGACCTTGCCCATGAGAACAGCATACCTCAGAGGAGTGAGAGGACTCGTGTCATGGCATTGAATCCCACTGAGCCAAGCCCATGGCAATCAGAGCTGACCTACAGTCAACCTGCGCCCCCAGGACATGAGGGATTGCCTCATTTGTAATGTTCACAGTTACTTTTAAGTTTAATTGTAATTGTGTTATAAAATTCACATACCACGTTAACCAGTTTAAAGCATACAATTCAGTGGCTGTTTCTATGTGACACAACCATCACCACCCCCACCACCCCCAGTCTATTTCCATCACAATTTAGTTTGTGAAACTGAAACTGTATACATTCTCTCCTGCTTCTAGCCCCTGGTGAACAGCAGTTTCACTTCCTTCTCTTAAGAATTTGACTCCTCTAAATACATCACACACGTGGTATACGTAGCATTTGTCTTCTTGTGAGTGGCTTGCATCACTTAATATGGTTTGCTTTTATTTCATCCATGTGATAGGATGTGTTAGAATTGGCTTCCTTTTTGAGGCACAATAGTCTTCTTTGTGTGTATTGTTCACTACATTTTGTTTTTCTATTCAAACACCTTGCATTGCTTCTGCCTATTAGTTGTTGTCGACATTGGTGCTATGAATATAGGTATGTAAATAATCCCTTCAAGTACCGGTTTTCAATTCTTGGAAGCAGGTACTCAGAGGTGGATCGCTAGATGATGTGGTCATTCTAGTTTGACTTCTTTGAGAAGTGACCCCTCTACTTTCTATGGAAGCTGTTTTCCAATCTTACTTTCTCACTGGCGGTGTCCGTGGGCTCCAGTTTCACCACGTCTTCCCCAACGTTGGTTATTTTCTCCGTTTTGTTAATCATCCCTGTGGGCATGGGGTGGTATCTCCTTATGCTTTGGAATAAATATTTCCTTTAGAAACCACTGATGATTTGGAAGTTGTCGCTGCTGCAATATCTGACAAATCGTGTTGGAGCCAAAAAATCTTTCAGAAACTCTCCGTAAAAGAACAGTTTCCATTGTAATGTCTCATTTCTCTGGCTTTGAGAAAAGTAGACTGGGTTAAGGTTTTCAGTTGTTGAGATTGTCATCTCCTTTATGCTTGCTAGATTCTAATCGGAGAGCCTTTCATGCGGAGAGCCCTATTTAATTCTGCCACCTGCATCTCTGATTCTGCTTCCTCAGCATTTTGGATTCTTTTTAAACTTGATCCAACGTTTCTCCTTTTCAAAGCCATTATACCTTCTAAAATGCTATGTGGTGAAGTTACTGATGATGTTTATGTGTTTTTTTTAAAGTCTTCATGATGAATTTTAAGAGGTAAGCAGTTTATACTATTCCTTAAACAGTACCTGGCACAGAGTAGTCTATGAAAAATCTTTTCTAATTGAATGAATTCAATGAATGAACTATGAAGAGGCATACTCAAGCTAGCTGCTGTGTTTTAGTAGCATGACCAGTAGAGGTCAGAGTTGAGTTCTTTAAACAGCTGGACAGCAGCTACTTTTATCTCTGCTTGTATAGGGGTCTGTTCATTCCAGATGTCCCTTGATCAGTTTGAATTACCATCTACGAGATTTGGTGGTGGCCACAGGCCTGGGTCATGGAAAGCGCTGAAAGGCATGCATTGATGATGGCTCAGATTGGCTTCTTCTTCATCTGTCATCTGGCCAGGAGGGGAAAAGGGGGAAGAAAGTAGAAAGGCATTTTCATTCTTCAAGTTGGAGTAACGATATTACCTTTAAGCGTAGTGGTGCATGGTGGTGTAAATTACTTGTGAAGAAAAGTTAAATTCTGTTGAACAACCAGAAAAGATCATAAATATAAGTAAATTAAAAAATTTTTCTTTTCAGTCTTGGGTATCAAACTTGGTCTTCACACATATTAGGCAAATGCTGCCTTTGAACTACATCTCCAGTCTTTGGTTTTTTTTTTCTTCTTTGTGTATATGTGTGTAGGTGCACACATAGGCATGTGTACACGATATATATATATATATATATATATATATATATATATATATATATATATATATATATATATATATCTCAATACTGGGGCTTGAACTCATGGCCTCTAGCTCTTGTGTGACTTTTTCTGCTCGAGGCCAGCACTCTACCACTTGAGCAACATCACTTCTGGCTTTTTTTTAAACTGGAGATTAGAGTTCCATGGACTTTCTGCCCAAGGCTAAACTTTGATCCACAATCCTCAGATCTCAGCCTCCTGCGTAGCTAGAATTACAAGTGTGAGTCATCAGTGTCCACCTAAGTCTTCAGTTTTTTTGCTTTTGTTTTTTTGTCGTGGGGTTTGAACGCTGAGCCTGGGTGCTGTCCCTGAGCTCTTCAGCTCAAGGTGAGCACGCTTCCACTTGAGTCACTTCCAGTTTTCTGGTGGTTAATTGGACATAAGAGTCTCATGGATTATTCTACCTGGGCTGGCTTTGAACTGCAATCCTCAGATCTCAGCCTCCTGAGTAGCTAGAATTAAGCCACCCGTGCCCAGCCCAGTTTTTAGTTTTTTGAGACAAAGTTTCTATGTAGTTGACCTTTAATTGATGTAGCCCAAGTAATAGGATTATAGGCCTGTACCAGTGTACTCAGATAAATGCTTATTTCTAATTGTAAGAGAATTGCCTAAATAAATAGCACCTTCCAAGAGATGAGTAGGTAGGGAGATAGATAGATAACAGACAGACCCTACTAATATAAAGACATTTGACTGACTTATTCCTTCCTTTTACTACTACAACAACCACCAAATATGGCAAACCAAAAGCCATAAGCTGTGATTCTGCCTAAAGGTGGTTTATTATTTCTGCCTCAACAATGCGCGCCTAGACGTCACAGTAGGTAATATTGGGCAGGTCAAAAGGAATAAGACATTGGGTCCGATTGAATTGTTGTCTTTTGTCTGTTTTGATTGGTACATTCATTCAGGAATAAGCATTTGCAACAAGAGGAAATGGGTCCTCATTTGCTGCTCCAGGAGGTCAGACTCCAGGAGGTCCGCTTTACTCCTTCTCTGACTGCCTGGGGCCACCAATGTCAGATAGCCTGTAGAGCCTCCTGGAGGCCCAGTAAGTGCTGAGTGACTGAATGAGTGAGCAAGCACCAGACAATTAGGAAACGGAATTGGGTATTTTGGTTTGAAGGAGGTGGATGTGTTGTGTTTTCTTGGCAGAATTAAATCTAATTTAACCTTGGCATATGTGCCGTGATCTTTATACAATAGAGGTATCCACTTCTTGAGCACGAAAGTTAAACAAACGATGCTTCCTTCCCTGTTAGGAAACACTGAAGAACAGGCATGGAGCGGGAGCTAACGTGAGAAGATGTTCTATCAGGTCCTTGTACTTTTACACCAAGAAAAGAATAACTCTGTAATCCCTATTTTTCCTTCATGTGTCATTAGATAAATATAAGAGACCCTTGAGCTATGTGGGAAACTGAGTCAATGCATTGGCATTCAGGGGTACACTGGAATTTAGGGAATGTCATGTAACTGCATGGTACAATTCAGGAGGCATTGGGACAAAGTGACAAAGCCTCCCCTCATCACACATTACTGTGGCTGACCTTATCTAAATGGATGGATATAAAATAGGACAATATGTTTGATACCCTACACTGCCTATCTGTGTTCTACATCTATGAGTATTGTGGATTTCCAGACTGAAGAACCCCATTGTAGTGGAATGTTAAGAAATGCTGCGTTTCTTCAGCTTAGACTTGATAAAGAACCAGATAATGGCACTTTTACTCTCTCATGAGGCTCTTAGCCTAGAAAATGCAAAGTAGGATCTCTTATGGGCTTGTGTGAAAGGGGTATTTTCAGTGTGGAACAGATAGGGTGAAAAGATGGGCAAGATCACCATTTCAAGTGTTCCCTCTTGGAGCATATGGAGACTTATTCCAACCAGGAGAAGTAAAATGGAATTTCTCCATTCCTCTCTTCTTTTTTTTTTTTTTCCTGTTCTCTTCCAGGTTTAGAGCTTCAGTCATTATTCAGATATATGTGTGTGTGTGTGTGTGTGTGTGTGTGTGTGTGTGTGTGTGTGTGTGTGTGTGTGTGTGTGTGTGTACTTTTTTCTTTTTTCTTTTTCTTTTGCTAGTCCTGGGGCTTGAACTCAGAGCCTGGGCACTGTCCCTAGACATTTTTTTTCTCCTCAAGACTAGCACTCTTTCACTTGAGCCATAGCACCACTTCTGGCTTTTTCTGTTTATGTGGTACTAAGGAATTGAACCCAGGGTTTTTCATATATGCTAGGCAAACACTCCACCACTAAGCCACATTCCCAGCCATATATATATATATATACTTTTGCCAGCATAATTACCATGCAGAGTACAAAGATGCCAAGTGTGTATGAATGAATGATAGGTTCTCAGTCAAATCCAAATAAATATGTACCTGATCATGGCTTTGGCTGAAAATATACATTGATGTTTTATAGCATGTTTACATTTGCCCATGGTTAGCAAAGTTTAAGCTTGCCAAACTTTAATGTGGTACAAATGCCATGTTCAAGTCAAAGTCAGTAGACTATTAGAGGATCTGGCAAATCGAAAGAATTATCAACAGCTGTGGCCTTCAAATGTTTAGTGAGACTGGAATAATAAAATTATGGGCATTTAAAGTGGGTATTAATGTTCCCATTTATTTAAAAAATATGACACAATCATTGTTAACTCACATTGTGTTATAATCCACTTTTGGTTAGATGTGATGATGATCAGAATACAAAAATGAATTGATAATTACAGATTTACTGAGTGACTGCCATATTCAAGGTCATGTACTTTGTGTTAACTGTAGCTAGCCACTCCATACTCCTCCCAGGAACTGGCAAAAATGTTTATTTGAATTTCATCTATTTCTATTTATTACTCCTAGGGGACATATCTTTTAGCAATGAAAAAGCTCAAAGAATTGTCAAAAGGATGGTGAAAAATAACAGGGATTTTAAACTGGTAAACAACGGACCTCAATATAGTGGAATAAAATGCTTTTGGCTACTTGATGGCAAAAACCATCTGAAAAGTGATAGAAGAGTAAAGGATTGTTTTATCCAGAGGCTTGAGTTGATAGTTTTATATTAAATATAACTACATATAGTAGCATCAATTGTTGCTCATAATAGCTTGGCTTTCCATTTTATATTCTAAAAGCCAGAATCATTTACTTCTGTTACAAACCCTGAACAATCAATTTCAAATGGACTCTTCAATATAGCTAAAAAAAAAAAAAAAAAAAAAGGCTACCAGTGACTCATGCTTGTAATCCTAGTTACTCAGGACGCTAAGATCTGCAGATCAGAGTTCAAAGCCAGCCTAAGAGAGAAAGTCCATGAGAACTTATCTACAATTGACCACCAGAAAATGGGAAGTGAAGCTGTGGCTCCAAGTGATAGAGTGCTAGCCTTGAGTAAAGAAGCTCAAGGACAGTGCTCACCTGAGTTCAAGCCCCATGACCAACCTAAAAAGAAAGAAAGTGTGGATAGGGCGGCACCGAATGCCTACCAATGATCACCTGACGTTCAGATTGTCTGTACAGGCTCAGCATTTATGGTTTTATATGAAAGGAAATCTCAGCAGATCTCATTGGTTTCAAATGGTTGGTTTCAAATGCTTTATGATTCACCTGAGTTTCTTCACAAAATATTAGGGAGGAACTGCCTTGTAACTTGCCACCTTGAATAAGAAAGGAAAAATATAAATTAATAAATCAGAAAGGAAACTATATAAATATATAAATAAAAAAGGAAAATATATGAATTATTGGATTTTTTTAAAAAATGGCTTCGTTAGCTTCAAATAGTTTAATGACATACACAATGATTATTAAGTTGATTTATCACCAACATTGTTGACCAAAAAAAGTCTTTAAGTCTTATTTGTTTTGATGTTACCCCTTCCCTTGCTCTTTCCCAGTTTTTTCCCTTCCATTCTTACCCACAAGCTCTATGTTCATTTTCTTTTTTTTCTTTTTCTTTTCTTCCAGTCCTGGGGCTTGAACTCTGCTACTTGAGCCACAGCACCACTTCCAGCTTTGTTCTGTGTATGTGGTACTGAGGAATTGAACCCAGGGCTTCATGCATGCTAGGCAAGCACTTTACCACTATGCCACATTCCCAGCCCCTCATGTTCAACATAGTGTCTAGTGTACACTGTCTCTCCAGTTTTGTGCCTCCCCTTTACCTCCCCAAAGACAGATAAGTGAACAAACAGACAGAAAATGAAAACAGCTCTAAGTGGAAAAAAAGCTCTTGTTTGTTTAAAGGTATTCCTGATGCCAACATAACCCTTGAGCCATCTAAGTTCCTACCTAAACTCGATATCAAATCATTGTCATTCTTCTACAGGCAAATAACCTAATTGGACCCATACATTTCTTTAAATTGAATCAAAACAATATTCCAAAGAAGTGCTTAATATTTTCAGTACTTTCACTAATAAGTTTTGCACAAGTTTATGTAGTTGGTGAAATAATGTTTGCTGAAAAATTAAAGTTGGGCGCTAGTGGCTTAGGCCTGTAATCTTAGCTACTGGGGAGGCTAAGATCTGAGGATTGTGCTTCGAAGCCAGCCAGGGCAGAAAAGTCCCCGTGAGACTCTTATCTCCAATTAACCACTCAAAAGCTGAAGTGGCACTGTGGCTCAAGTGGTAGAGCACTAGCCTTGAGGACAAAGAGGCTCAAGGATAGCACCCAGACTCTGAGTTCAAGCTTCCTGGCCAACAAACAAACAAACAAACAAAATATTAGGCAATCTGAGAAAATGATTATAAATCTGTAATTTAGTTTGAATTATTAATGGTAAGAACACCTTATATTTGAATCTTCTTACTGTGAATAAAATATTTTCCTATGATGAATCCTCCTTCTTTCTGGATAGCATTTCTCTTAACAGTGTTTTTCTGGGACTATTATTGTCTTTCTGATGGAGCCTTAACACACAATCTCCATATTGGTGGAGGTTCTTAGGGTGAAACTTTAGTAGACTACAAAGCTTCAGATATCTGAGCAGATAATAGGTGCTTTATGTAACTGTGTTTTCTAGTATCTCATATTATTAGCATTTCTCTATTTGTTTAGTCTTAGTTTTTAGCACAGCAGTTTTCAGTGATTTAAAAGTTTATAGGGTAACAATTCACTCTGTTGCAAATAAAAATCTCTGTTTGTGTCAATCTATCACTATAATGTTTTACAAATAATCTTCACTGCTTTTTCCCATTAGCCCACAGTAACCCCGTTAAAACCAAATTAAACCAATTGTGGTGTCTCACACCTGAAATATCAGCTCTCAGGAGGCAGGGGCAAGAGGATCATGAATCTGAGGCTAGCTGAGCTACATGGTAAGCCCTTATTTCCAAAAACCAAAAGCTGAGGCTGTTGCACAGTGATAAGGAGCGTATGTACAAGGCCACGGGTTTGAGCCCCTGTACTATAGAACAAAATAAAACAATTGCAAATGCTTATTAGCCTAGGTCAGAATGCATCTGACTAGCACAGTGTTCTGTTCTGAAAAGTGACTGATATGGTGCGAACTATCTGGTCCATCAATGTGCAGGACTATTTTTACATACACTGAGTCCAGGAAATGTGTATAAACCATCACCGTAGATGATCTTACAAAACAAAGCAGATGAGATGCTGTGTAGAAATTGTCAGTTGTCCTGTTTTTCTGCCAACTTTCCAAATGTCAGCCAGCAGAAGAATATTACAAATATACTTTGTGGCTTTTTAGCTGACAAAAATTAGCTGCTGTGAAATAGTTTCATGGTTCTGTCACATAGCATGAATTTTCTTTTTCTTTTCTTCCTTTTTCTTTTTCTGTCAATCATGGGGCTTAAACTCAGGGCCTGGGTGCATGTGCATGAGCTTTTTTTGCTCAAGTCTAGCATTCTATCACTTTGGGCCACAGCTCCAATTCTGGTTTTTAGATGGTTAATTGGAAATAAGCGTTTCACTGACTTTCCTGCCAAGTCTGGCATGAACTGTGATCTTTGGATCTCAGCCTTCTGAGTAGCTAAGATTACAGGCATGAGCCACTGGCATCAACTTTTGTTTGAATTTTTTTATTTATTTATTTTTTGTCAGTCAAGGGGCCTGAACTCAGGGTCTGGGTACTGGGCCTGATCTCAGGGTCTGGGTGCTGCCTTTTGAGTTTTTACACTGAAGACTAGCGCTTTACACTTTGAGACATCGGACTACTACTGCCTCATATGAAAATCTTTAGACAAGTAACTCGGGGGTGGGGGGTGGGGGATGGTTTATCCATTTCATCATCACCATTTTGACTTTTTTTCCTTAGGACATTCTTCTCATTTTCCAAAAGACTTTTTCTCTACTAATTAGGAGGATTGGATTATAAACTCGTAAGGGAAAACTGTTCAGAAAGAGCACTATAAGCTTTTTCTTGAATTTGATTCAACAGCAGGGAATTTTCTAGTTGTTTTAATTGGTAGCTAGCTTTCCAGCAGTTTTCCAATGCAGTGATACTGTTTCTCTCTTAATTGAAAAGATATTTACTTCTGTGCCTTTCACACATCAGCCAAATCTCTTCCTGTTTCCTCAAGGCAGAAGTTTGGTGGGCTAGTATATTTTTAGGTCTGTAGTCTATTGTGCTATTAGGATTCTATATTCATTATTTCATTGGCCCAAGGACCAGTGTGATTCTCTGATTATCAATAGGGCTGGACTCTGAAACATTTGTCACTAAAACCAGCCTGCCTCACCAATTTTTAATTTAATTTACACTTATACAGTGCCAGTCTATTCCTGGAATTATAAAAATATTATCTGTTTTTTTTTTACTGTGAAAATACTGTACAGAGGGGTTACAATTACATGGGCAAGATAATGAGTACATTTCTTATCAAGCATTGTAGCCTCCTCCTTTGTTTCCCTTTCCCATCCCTGAAATATTATCTGTTCTTATCTGCTACATGCCTTACTTTTCCTTATCCCTCACCACTCCATATCTCCATGAACTTGAAAAGGTGTTGCATTAACTGCTATGATAGCAATAGATAATATTTAATGAGCACTTACAATGAACTAGACAATCCAAGAACTTTAAATGTGAAGTAAGAATGCTCCTTCAAGACATAGTTACCAACCTTCCGGGGCTACTTCTATCCCATCACTCTATTGATCTAAAGGGAGTGCGGCCCTAGCTAAAACTTCTCCTTGGATCTGGTTCCCAGATTTAGCAAATAAAGATACAAAAAACTTTGTTAAATTTGAATCGCAGATAATTAAAAATTGCATACTGAAGAGTTGCATAGAAGATACTTGCATTAAAAAGTATTTGTTGTTTACCTGAAATTCGTGTTTATCTGAGTTTTTAGTATCTGTGCTACAGGCATCTATGAAAATTAAGCACAAAACTTCTCAATTTCTTCCTCTCTTTGCTTCCTGGCCACCATGATGGAAGCATCTTCTTTGACCATGAGCTCCATCAAGATGGAGTGTCTTGCCACTGGACCAGAAACAATAGTCAAGTGATCATGGTTGAATCCACTGAAACTGAGCCAGAATAAACTTTTTCTCCTCATAGGTTATCTCAGGTGTTTATTATGGTAAGACAAAGCTAACACACTACCATAACCATTAGATTCTGTTCTTCATGTCCTATTTGAGAGTCCAATGCATATGCTCTGATCTTGAGTTAACGATTTTTTTGCATAGGCCCGCTAGCCTTCATGCATTGTCATTATCATGGTCTATAAAGCTTACGGTCTCTACAAACTTGTGCAGCTGATGGCCTCCTCCGCTGTATCTTTCCTGTTTCTCTCTGATTCTGTGCAAGAGGAACTGTTGTTTTTTGTTTTTTGTTTTTGGTTTTTAGTTGTGGGGCCTGAATTCAGGCCCTGGGTGCTTCCCACAGCTCTTCAGCTCAAGGCTAGCACTCTACTACTGAGCCATAGCACCACTTCCAGCCTTTTCTGCTTGTGTGGTGCTAAGGAATGGAACCCAGGGCCTCATGCATGCAAGGCAAGCACTCTACCATGGAGCTACCTTCCCAGCCCCAAGAGGAGGGATCATTTGTGTTGTTCATGCACAGTGCTGGGATATGGCTTGGTACGAAGATTGCAAGCTAAATTTAATCACCCCTTGCTACCTGGCCAGGCACTGTAATGGACTGAATTCTATAACTCCCTAAGTCACAGTTCCTTCTTTAGCATATCTGGCCAATAGGTAAGTGTTTTTAGCTGTTAGAAACTTTTCTTTCCATCCAAGTCCTTGTTTTCTATTCTCTAGGTACCTTCTTGCTTTCCTCCTTACTGAAGTTGTTTCACTGTCATTGAATTTTCTTTCAGGAAAACAATTTTATTCCCTCCCCTTCCTATGTTCAGTTTCAATAAGACAGGAAAACAAACTCTCTCAGCTTCTCTAGAACCTCCTACTTGTGTCTGGCTTTGCCTTTCTAATTCCTATCAACATTGCGGTACTAACCTTTTCTTCCCAGAATAGGTCAATGACTTCACCTACATCTTGAGCTTTCTGTTATAATTGACATGGCATGGAATTCAGAAAGTTTTCCTTAGAACTTTCTGAAATATCTTCACTGTGCAATTCTAGGTATATTCTGTAAGCCTATGTGCTGTGTGCATGGGTTTTCTTAGATGTATAGTTGAAAAAACCAATAACAATAAAGGCAATATAAAGTGAATTAAGAGAAGGCATGATACAAGGAAAAGAACATAGGCTTTAGTGCAAAAGAAATCTGGGTTGAACTCCAGCCCTACCACTTACTACCAATGTGACCTTTGGACAATGACTTTGATCTTCCTCTACTTGCCTGTTTATAAACATGGAATAAGACTGCAGTTGTAGGGTTGTGCATTAATTTTCTAAAGTAACAGCATTTTTAAATCTCACATTCTGGAATCTGGAAGTTTGAAATGACAATGTTAGTAGATTTAGTTCCTTCTGAAAGCTAGAGGGAAATCTTTGCTTCTAGCTCTCTCTTTAACTTGAAGATGCTCTTCACTTTCACATGGCATTCTCCCTCTGTTAGGTCTCTGTGTAAATTTCACCCTTTCAAGAAGATACTATTCATACTGGACTAGACTCGGCCTACTTTGCCACAGTTCACTCAGTGAATTATATACTTTCTGCAAGGTCATACTTTGAGGTTCTAAGAGTGATTTCAGCATTTCTTGGAAGGACACAACTCAATTCAGGCAATTTATCAAAAACTCTAACAGAAATCCTGGGATATATGTATTTTTAAATGAGCAAATATTATAGTTATTATACTATAGTTATTATATTGATTGTTTTGTCTTCTGCCCCTTGGAATGGTCTAATGAAAACATGGTTACTCTCTAAAATTGATGGGCATACATAGTGAGACTCTAGTTGGGAAAAATGAAGTGAAAAAAGGGGTAAATATCAGAAGATGTTGAGCACAAGGACAAGTACTTAAGATGAAACATTGAGGGGCTGGGAAGGTGTCTCAGTGGTAGAGCACTTGCCTCGCATGCATGAGGTCCTGGGTTCGATTCCCCAGCACCACATAAGCAAAAAGAAAAAAAGACAGAAGTGGCGCTGTGGTTCAAGTGGTAGAGTGGTAGCCTTGAGCTGAAAAGCTGAGGGACAGCACCCAGGCCCAGAGTTCAGGCCCCACAACCGGACCCCCCCAAAAAAAGAAAAGAACAGAAACATTTAATGCTTATATATGTGTTTGGGGGAAAGGGAAATGGGCAAGAGGCCAATTAGAGGTGATAGAATGAAATTATCTATATTGATTGACTGTGAATGACTCCATTTTACTTCATCTTGGAATTACAAAGAGATAGAATCACAAGTCTGTCCTTGAATAATACAGTTTGTTGCCACAATATATTTAGAGGTGAAGTAGCATTGAAAAATCAGCCATTTGATTATTTTTTTTGTCGGTTGTGGGACTTGAACTCAGGGTCTGGGCATTGTCCTTGAGCCTCTTTTGCTCAAGGCTAGCACTCTACCACTTGAGCCAAAGCATCACTTCCAGTTTGAGTAGTTAATTGGAGATAAGAGTCTCAAGGGGACTTTTCTACCTGGGCTGGCTTGGAATCGCTGTCCTTAGATCTCAACCTCCAAAATAGCTAGGATTACAGGTGTAAGACACCTGTGCCTTGCTCAACCATTTGATTTGGGGTGGGGGGCGGGGGAAGGAGGGTCCTTCATGGGGCTTGAACTCTGGGCCTGGGTGCTGTCCCTCAGCTCTTCAGCTCAAGATTAGCACTTAACCACTTGAGCTAGAGCGCCACTTCCGGTTTTCTGGTGGTTTATTGGAGATAAGTCTCATGGACTTTCCTGCCCCAGATGGCTTTGGACCGTGATCCTCAGATCTCAGCCTCCAGAATAGCTAGGATTACAGGCGTGAACCACCGGCGCCTGGCACCATTTGATTTTTGACAAGAGAAAAACTACAACTACACCTACATAACAAGCAGCATTACTTGGAAAATGCTTACTAGAATCACATTTTCATGATCCTGTGGGATTTAAAAGTGATAGAATTTCCTGGTCACCTTTAATATCAGTGTGTTATTTGATGAGAAATTTTTTGCTGTTAATAAAACTAGAAAGGGGGAAATTATACATATATATATATATTTTTTTTTTTTTTTCATGAAGAGAGGTCTTGTTTGATCTTGAATTTTTCCCTTCAGGATATCCTCCATGGCAGTTTGGTAACTAAGACAATTCAGTGGAATGCATGGCTGAGAGTGAGTCTTCTAGAAGATGAAGAGTTATTCATAAGAATCTGGTCTCCATTAAGAAAAGAACAAGGGGAAATATGCTTCAGTTGCAGAAGGAAGAACTTAGGATAAATCCAAATACTCTCTGACTGTGTTGGTAATCAGTAAAATAGATGTCAAAAAGACACTGAACAATACCATTCCTAAGAATATCTGTAAATTTATGGCAGACACTGCTAACAGTTAAAACAAATCATAAGGCCTTTTGAATATACTATGTAGCATAGGAAATTTGTATGTCTACTCACTTTTCCAATTATTTCCTTTATACTTTTCTAAGTTCTCTCTCTAAATTATTATTAACCAACCCTATAAAATATTTTTAAATGGATTTTTCAGTTTGATTAAATTGATCAATTAAAATTTTAATTTACTTTGATCTTATAATATTCCCACACAAAGAATTCTATTAGCCAAGCCAAAGAAAAAGTTGACATGGAAAAAGCTTCAAATATTAGATTTAAGCAAGCTAAATCTTGATTTTTCTCATGGAAAGTTTAGATTTCTTTCAGAATGGATAGTTCTTCCCTGTCCTCCAAGCGTGGTTTTCTTTTTTCTTTTTTTTTTTTTTTCCAGTCATGGGGCCTGAACTCTGGGTCTGGGCGCTGTCCCTCAGCTCTTCAGCTCAAGGCTAGTGCTCTACCACTGGAGCCACAGCGCCACTGCCAGCTTTTCCTGTTTATGTGGTGCTGAGGAATCGAACCCAGGGCCTCATGCTTGCATGGCATGCACTCTACCGCTGAGCTACCTTCCCAGCCCTCCAAGAGTGGTTTTCAATAAGGAAGAATTTCATATGTGCTCTTTTGCTATGGAGAAGCATGAGGGCTGAGCAGAAGTTGTGTGTTCTGAATACTAATTATTTCTGCTAATTGAGGGTGGAAGACAAATATGAAAGTATTTACATTTTGTCTATGAAGATATTTTCAGTGTAAGTCTATAATGATCTGAAATGGTTATCAAGCATTCTCTCTCTCTCTCTCTCTCTCTCTCTCTCTCTCTCTCTCTCTTTGTGTCGGTAGTAAGGCTTGAACTACTGGGCCTAGGCACTATCCCTGAGCTCTTTAGCTCAAGGCTAGCACTCTACCACTTGAACCATAGCACCACTTCTGATTTTCTGGTGGTTAATTGGACATAAGAGTCTCACGGACTTTCCTGCCTGGGCTGGCTTTGAACCGCAATCCTCAGATCTCAGCCTCCTGAGTAACTAGGATTACAGGTGTAAGCCACTGGTACCTGGCTTCCTTTTCTCTTTTTAAGATAGTCTTGTATGGTGCCCAGACTAGCCCCAAATTCCCTGGCTCAATGATTAATCTTGCTTCAGCTCCCTGAGTAGCTGTGGCTTTTGACTAGTGACATTATTCTTGGTTGGAATCAATGGATTTTTTTCATATCCAAAGAAATCATGACAGATAACAAGAATGAAAATGTTCAAAGTGAAAGCACATGAAAAATAGTAATATAAACCTTTGATTTCTAGTAGTATTGTTAATGAATCTGAAAATTCACTACAGATCCCTTAGATATGCTGGATACAATATAACAGGCTTGCTTTTTAATGATATTTTTTTTAAAGGAAGGAAAATATCCTAGAAAGTGATCTTTTTTTTTGGGGGGGGTCCAGTTGAGGCCTGAACTCTGGGCCTGGGCGCTGTCCCTCAGCTCTTCCGCTCAAGGCTAGCACTCTACCACTTGAGCCACAGCGCCACTTCTGGCTTTTTTCTTTTTGCTTATGTGGTGCTGAGGAATCGAACCCAGGGCCTCCGGCATGCAAGGCAAGTGCTCTACCACTGAGCCACCTTCCCAGCCCCCAGAAAGTGATCTTTTAACTGCTCCAATTTACATTTTGGCCAGTCTGAGTAACAATGAGTTTAGATTTTCAAGTACAGTTGACAAGTCTTTGAGCCCAAGTGAAGCATAAGACTCTTAAATAACCTTTGAAATATTACAAATCTGGGAAAGGGGAGAGCTTAAAATGTTCACTGTCTCCCAAAATGGGTCTTAAAGGAATGTTTCAGGCTTGTCCTGACCTACTGGGGGAAAGGGAATGGAAAGGAAAACTTTAAAAATTCAAACAATTCTATGCTAACTCAAGTTCAGGTTTTAAACGTATACTGCCTGGACAGCCTAGATTCCCACCGTGCTCCCCGCCTCCCGCCCTCCGCCCGAGACTGTGGGGCTTGATTTCAGAGCCTGAGTGCTGTCCTTGAGCTCTTTTGGTCAAGGCTAGTGCTCTACCACTTTTTTTTTTTTTTAAGTTGGTCATGGGGCTTGAACTCTGGGCCTGGGCACTCTCCCTGAGCTCTTCAGGTTAAGGCTAGCTCTCTATCACTTGAGCTACAGTGCCACTCCTGGTTTTCTGGTGGTTAATTGGAGATGAGTCTCATGGACTTTCCTGCCCAGGCTGGCTTTGAACTGTGATCTTCAGATCTCAGCCTCCTGAGTAGCTAGAATTACAGGCATGAGACACTGGCGCCTGCTTGCACTACCACTTTGAGCCACAGTGTCACTTCTGGTTTTCTGGTAGTTAATTGGAGATAAGCATCTCACAGACCTTCCTGCCTGGGATGGTTTTGGACTGTGATCCTCAGATCTCAGCCTCCTGAGTAGCTAGGATTACAGGCTTGAGTCACCGGCACCCAGCCAGGCCTAGATTCTTTAGGAGGATAATATAAAAAACAGTCTTGGGCTGATAACAATAGAGTATCCCAAAATGAGTAATTCAAAACCTTTTCTAGAAAAACATATTTTAAATTAATGCAAAACAAAATTTCTATAAAATGCCTCCAAGTGTATTTACAATCTTAACTTTTTCTGCAACATGAAGAAACAACGTAGAATCATCAGAAATAACATTTAACATAAATAGACTCTAATTCAAAAGTAACTCATGAAATAATTATGTTCAGAATTGTTAGAGATAACACAAACTCTGCTGTCATCTTTGATATTGTACAAGGGTTACTTTGTACACTATCCTGAGGTGGTTTTACTTACGACATAAAGCAAGATTAGAGTTCTGCTTATGGACAAGAGAATATTCAATGTTTTATTTAGACTACTCCTTGCTATGTTGGCTAGGGTTCAAGGAACAGAGCTGGGATTGGAGCATGCCTATTGTTAGTTTGTGGGCCACTGAACAAAAAAAAGTTTAAATCTGTATTCCAACTGAAGCTGAGTTTGGAAAGCAGACTTATTAATTCCAAAATGGTTGGAGAGAATAAGAATCAAATGAAAAAGGAGCAAGAAGCCAGTCAATTTAGAAGGTCAAGAATGTGGTATTAAAAAAAAAAGAATGTGGTATTGTCTCAGGCAAAAGAATATAACTATGGCTGGACACCTGTGTCTCAGACTTGTAATCATAGCTACTCAAGAGGCTAAGATATGAGGATCCTGACTGAAAAGCCAGGCTAGGCATACCAATCTGAGGGACTTATCTCTAGTTACCCACCAAAAAGGCCAGAAGTAGAACCATGGCTCAAGTGGTATAGCAGCCTTTAGTGAAAAAGATGAAGGACAGTGCTAAAGGCTGTGAGTCCAAGTCCCAATATTACTCCCTCCCCCGACACAGAAACAAATCTAAGAAACCATTCATAGGTTCTCTTCGTTAGAGAAGCCTGACTTTGGCTTTCTTCAGGAACATTGCCTTTCCTAGGAAACAAAGCCAGATTCAATGAAAGGCATCTAACTTTAGAAAAGAAAATTCTAACTTTAGATAGGGTGTTCATGTGATTTCAAGTAACCAGTTTCTCTGTTTCGGCAGCGGCTAGCTGTCTTTAATGAAGTCTGTGGCGAGAAACTGTTATTATCCTAGTAGTATGGCAAAGGAGAGCTTGGGAGCTTCCTTTATAGCTACCAGGGAGTATGAAGGGGAAATAACTACACAGATATTTCACAGATATAATTTTCATTTTCTTCCTAGTTATTTGATTTCATCTAGATATAGTCCTCTTTTGTTCTAGCTTTCAAAGCTAATATGTACTTTAGATCTACTCTCCTAAGGCATAACACATCCAAGAGATGTTTAGAAGTATCTGTTAGTGGAAAAAAATGTTTCTTCTGACACATGTCAACCTGCATATATCTAAGCAGGAAGGGGGAAATAGTGTATTCATTTATTTTTTATTTTTAAATAGAATTTATTATTTTTGCTATTGTGAGAGTAGCATACAGAGGGGTTACAATTACATGGGCAAGATAACGAGTACATTTCTTATCAAGCATGTAGCCTCGTACTTTGTTTCCCCTTCCCATACTCCCCCCGCCTCCCCCCCAATTCTCCCCCCCCCAAAGTTGTAAAGTTTGTTTTTCGACATAACGTCTTGTACATCTCATTGTTGCAATGGGTCCACCTGTATCCCTAGTTAAACAATTTGTTTTTTCCCTTCCCCTCCACAAATTATACCAACATCAAATACAGTGAAAGCAGGGGTTATACTGTGGGGGAGGGACATACAAAGAAACATACAAATCATCTTATAAATATGTTAGACACAATTGCATGAAAGAAAAAAAAACCATTTGAATACTTATCTTGGGGTTCATTCCCCTAACATCAATTTATCTGACCTTTTCTGCTTGACTCAGACATATACTAGTTATTGCAAATAAGGGAAACCATGGGACGTATGTTTCTTTGGGCCTGGCTTACTTCATTTAATATAATTTTTTCCAAGTCTTTCCATTTCCTAACAAATGGGGCAATGTCATTCTTTCTGATGGAGGCACAGAATTAATTCCATTGTGTATTTATACCACATTTTCTTGATCCATTCATCTACTGAGGGGCATCCGGGTTGGTTTTTCTATTTTCTATTTCTTTTTTTTAAGATAATAGATTAGCCAGGTGCCAGTGACTCATATCTATAATCCTTAGGAGGCTGAGGTCTGAGGATCACAGTTCAAAGCCAGACTAGTCTGTGAGACTCTTATCTCCAATAAACTACCAAAAACAAAAAAACAAAAAACAAAAAAACCAGAAGTAGAGCTATTCCTCTAAAGTGTAGAGCACTAGCTTTGAGCAAAACAAGTCCATAGAGAGCATGCAGGCCTTGAGTTCAAGTGCTCCAGGACTGGAAAAAACAAAAGCTAACAGATTAAAATGACAAGTTGAATTTACAGTTGTTGTTGTTTTTCCTCCTCCTCCTCCTCCTCCTCCTCCTCCTCCTCCTCCTCCTCCTCCTCCTCCTCCTCCTCCTCCTCCTCCTCCTCCTCCTCCTCCTCTTCTCCTTCTCCTCCTCCTCCTCTTTCTCCTCCTCCTCCTCCTCCTCCTCCTCCTTCTCCTCCTCCTCCTCCTCCTCCTCCTCCTCCTCCTCCTCCTCCTCCTCTTCTCCTTCTCCTCCTCCTCCTCTTTCTCCTCCTCCTCCTCCTCCTCCTCCTCCTCCTCCTCTTCTCCCTCTTCTCCTCCTCCTCCTCCTCCTCCTCCTCCTCCTCCTCCTCCTCCTCTTCTTCTTCTTCTTCCTCTTCTTCTTCTTCTTCTTCTTCTTCTTCTTCTTCTTCTTCTTCTTCTTCTTCTTCTTCTTCTTCTTCTTCTTCTTCTTCTTCTTCTCAGAATTTTCTATGCATTTTGCTAGTTGTAAGGAACATTATATGTGAAAGAAATTCCTACTAAATAAATTAAGAAATAATTAAACAAAGCTAATTATCCTACTGTAGGACTTTCCAGATTCTTTAATATGCTAATGAATATTTACAGCACTCCCAGAGTGGATAAGAATATAATTTCACCAAATTTAAACCTTGTTCTGACCAGCACACTTCCAGTGTTCTCCTGTTCTAAGTGGTGTCTGCTGTCACTCTCAATCCCGGAGCTTTACATGTCATATATCTTCTGCTTTGACATTGCTTGATTTGAAGTAGTCTCTTGGCTTCAAACCTTCCCTTGAATATTATGTTTTGCGAAGCAAGGATCAAGATTCTGGAGCCATAATTTGCCATGGTCAGCTGACTTCCTCTTAGGATATCCTAGAAGGAGACTGGGTAGCAGGATGGAAGGATTTTTCTTCTTCCTGTTTTGTGGTTTTTAGATGTCACTATAAAATGTCCTCCCACTGGAGGCAGAACTCAGTGTGGAAAGGAGACAAGAGGAAGAGCCTCGGATTCTTTCCTTGACTCTAAAGTAGTATCTTTCCAATGTGAACAAACCCAAAGAAATTCAATCCCTCAAATTTGATTCTATCTACTGAAATAACAGTGGTGATCTTGGGTGCTATATAAGAGAACTTGAATTCCTTTCTGACCTAAGGAATTGTGAATTTGTTGTTAATATAAGTTACTCAGTAAGTTCAGAAAAAAAGTGGAATTAAAAGTATCCTTTTTTGCAGGGCTGTATTTATCCTAACTATAATCACATATTATTGATTCAAAGCAAGTGGAAGGAGATTGTATGACTTGGTAAATTATTGGAATTGAGAGAAAATGGCAAGCAATAAATATGTTGTGAATGTATCTCCAAAGAGACAAATTGGGCTGTCAGGCACTGGTGGCTTAATCCTAGGTTAGACCAGAAATGGAGCTGTGACTCAAAGTGGCCTGGGACAGCACCCACGCCCAGCTCTATGATGATGATGATGATAAAAATACTTGGTTTACAAAATACATCTCTTGCAGATTGCTTCCAGGCCCAGGGACTCAGGCTTTGAGCTAGGGATCCTAAAATGGGTATTGTTTGAAAAACCCTCCTTACTGATCAAGGGACTCTGATACTTAACAGGTTTAGAATCCATTGTTATACAGAATAAAAATCTTTTATTCTATAGAACTTAGATTCTAGAATTCAGCTTTGTTTCAGTTTCCTTCCCTCCATTAAACATGAGCTCAGAGCACCACAGTGTTGACAGTCCCTATCTTGGCAGGGGGTTGTGAGGAAACACTGGGCAGGAAAAGACAGAAAGACAATGAAGCTTCCCTTGGAGGCTGATTTTTTGAAGGGCTTTTGATCATCCCCCACCCAATGTCAGAGCCAATCATGGGTCCTCGGCACCAAGTCAGCCCTGGCAATTTCTGTCTACACCTTGTAGCACATCTCTGGGTGTGGGGGTTCCTGGGGATGGCCCTGGCGTCAGGTTGCTGGCATACATACTACAAGTCCCTTCTGGGACTTTCACTCATCAGTACAAAGCTTTTTTTTTTTTAATCACGTTGCTACCTTCCTGTGATTCTATGATAAGCTGACCAGATCTGGCATTTTAAACCAGACAAATAGGTCCACAGAAAAACTTGCCAGGAACTTAGGAAAGAAATAGAAAATGAACGAAGTGACAGAACACAGCCAAACTGAGCTGCACGAAAATCTCATTTAAGGGTAGCCAAGGTTTTTTTTCTTGTTTTTTGACTTGAAAATGACATTAGAGTAAAGGACAGCTTTGGCTTTTGAAAACACTGTGAAAGAAGGTAAAAATGGGCATCAGACCCTCTGTAGTCACATTGTTGTAAGGTAAATCATCCCAGAAGCCACACTTAAAATATAGAACATTAAAATATAGAACATACAGTTAACAGGCTGCAGGCCACCAGTTGTTACAAAGGCCTGCAGCACACAAATATACATAACACAGCCAGGAAACATGCTAAAGAGGAAAGCAATAATAAAAACAATACCAACAAGCCAATTCAGCTCCAATGGAGAGCCGAATGATGACTGGAGATGAGCTAGGAGGCAGGACACAGGACACGAACATGGAGATACACGTGGCATGGAGTCCCAGTGGCTAGGCTGGTCTGGGCCTAAATAGGTCTGTGGGAATTTCCTCAGGAAATTCCCAGTCTCGGGCACTGGACTGACAGATTCAGTAACCTATCAGCCAAGTGCCTGCCCCTGCCTCCAAGGGTCCGTGTACACCCATTACCTGGGAGGCAGGTGATGGGGGCGGGAGTTGTCTTCCCCCAGCATAAAGACAAGATGCCAGACCCTACCATCCCCATGTGGCCAATATGGCACCAGCCAGACCTGGATTCCTTAATTCAACATCTCACAAAATGAAGACAAATCTGTCAAGATCAAGAAACACAAGAGTAATGTGAAGGTGACTCATTACTACAAAACTATTACTAGTAATCCAAGCTACTCGGGACACCTAGATCTGAGGATCTCAGTTTGAAGCTAGCATGGGCAGCAAAATCAGGGAGACTCTTACCTTCCAATCAACTACCCCCCAAAAAGTGCCAGAAATGGAGGTGACTCAAATGGTAGAGCTCTAGGTCTTGGGTGTCCAAGTGAAAAGATAGTGCCTAGGCCTTGAGTTCAAGCCCCAGTACCAACACACACACACACACACACACACACACACACACACACACACAAATTTTTTTATACCTTGTCATCTTAGATAGAGAAGACAGAGAAACTGCCACCAGAGGTGGCAGTGAACAAGCTGAAATGATCTAGAGACATTGACTTAATTGTGCTAGGATATGTATGTATCTCTCTCTCTCTCTCTCTCTCTCTCTCTATATATATATATATATATATATATTAGGACTATATGAATATATATTTAAACAAACAAAATTCATTCACTCATTATTTTTACAAGAGTGAAAAAGCAACTTGTTTTTTAATTGATCCAGTCCACCAAACACTCTGTGGAATCTGGTTTAGGTAATAATGTTGGGGTACTTCATGTGACTTGGCGTCCTGGATTTGATCAGGAAATTCACCAGGCATGTGGCTTTTCAATAGTGGAGTTTGTTGACACACACACAAAAAAAATCCTCAGCACTTTGGGTGATTCAAGTGCACTTTCATAATTTGCTCCCATTCCGCCACTCTTTGTTGTTTCCACATTCGCAGGAATCCATCACTTCTGTGTGAATTATGTGCTGCTTGCGACGGATATTCATACCACCCAGTCAGTGAGGGCAAGCTCAGCTTCTTGAACTCACAGAATCTATTGTTCTCTCCCTTTCTTACCCAGTGTGGTCAGGGCAGGCCTGTACCTCCAGCAGGGAGAGCAGGGAAATGACTCCCCTGAGTGTCGTTGATCACGGTCATAAATGTACTAGCTTGTACCAAGTTCCACCAAAGTTCACCTACACACCAAAGCCAAACAATTGATCTCTGTGTATTGTGTATGTGTGTTTGTGCCCATAAAAGTACTTATGTGTTTGTGTGATAGGCAAACTTAGAGCTGTGTAGCATCTTTGTACAAAATGTGTGTGTGTGTGTGTGTGTGTGTGTGTGTGTTGAGAGGGTGTGTTTGTCTATGTTTCAAGAAACCAGAGCATCTGTTCCTATCCTAGAGTCAGAGATCCCTGGATACCTACTTGAAGCCCTAACCTGATGGGTTTCCTGTGCATACAATGGCTTGTATGTTTGGATTTTCCTGAACTCTCTTCTCTTTGGGGATTCTCAGGTGTGTTGACTTGAATTGTTTTGCTATTTTAGCATCTCCCAAGATTGTAGGAGAGTAGTTAAAAGTCCAAGCCTCTTTCTGGCTTTCTCCGGCTCCCTGCCCCCCACTTCTTTTGTTGCTCACACACCCAAATTAACCGGAAACATTCATTGCTCAGTAATGAGGCTGGGATTCCTCTCTGCAGAGTCCAGGAAGACATAAAAGGCAGCTTGTCTTAATGTTAACATCAACCCCTGCTTTCATCATCTTTGTTCTATTATATCCTTTCTGCTGACTTTATTTTAGAAGGAAGCAAACATTATCCCAGCTTCTCAAAGTATGAAGTAGTGTCACTGAGCAATTTTAGGACAATTCCCAGTGTAAGACACCCAAAACACCACACACACACACACACACACACACACACACACACACACACACACACACACACACACACACACACACACACACACACACACACACACACACACACACACACACACACACACACACACACACGCAGTCGGGACAAAAAAGTTTGGACATTCTTTCCTTGTTTTAAAGCTTCATTTCCTGAACAGCATATTTAATAAAGCACATAGTATTTATTTTGTTAGGCATTATTTAGTGTAATAACTTAGTCACACAGGAAAGCGCTAATATTTAGCCAGAGATGTCATCAAATAAGGGAAGGTTTGTTATAATGGCTTGTAATTTAAAAATTTGATTTTAAGAGATGCCTTATTAAGAAAATCGAAAAGTTTATTAACTCACCCTCCTTAATAATTTTATTTTTAAATTGATTGAGCAAATACCCAAACGAGAGTGATAATTTTGTGTCTTAGACTAGCTGAAAATGAGAAGGAAAGCTGTAGCATAAAATAAAAATTATCAAAAGTTGACCTTGTTTGAGATCTTTTGTGATATTTTTCAAGCACGCTGATGACTTTCTGATTAAATATTAAATATTAATTGTATTAAATAGCTTAAATGCAGGCTCTAACCCTTTATATTAATCTTAATTGCAGATAAAAATAGTGTAGAAATACAAAAGATTAAAAAATAATTACAAGCTGAGTGTGGTGGTATCATGATTCCAAGGAAAGAAGGATTCTGAATTCAAGGTGAACCTAAGCTATACAGCAAGACCATGTCTCAAACCAAACCATACAGAACAAACTAATAAATATTGTTTTTTAAAAATCATGCTGTGCCAACTTGCATCAGGAAATAGTTAAAAGCATTGTGAACTGCACTTTTCTTCAATTGATATCTAAGACCTGCTGTTATAGTTTGGATTTAGAATGTCCCCCCAGAGACTCACGTGTTGAAGGCTTAGTCCTCAGCTGCTGGTGCTATTGGGAAATGGTGGAAACTTTCATGTATACATAAAATTACAAAAACAAAATTGGAATAAGCCAGGTGCTGTTGGCTCATACCTGTAATCCTAGCTATTCAGGAGGCTGAGATCTGAGGATTGTGCTTCAAAACCAGATATGTCAGGAACGTCTTTGAGACTCTTATTTCCAATTAACCACCTAAAAATCCAAAGTAGAGCTGTGGCTCAGTGTGGCTGAGTGCTAATTTTGAGTCCAAATCCCATAACAAGAAAAAAAAAAGAATAAAATTAGTATAAAAGTCCAAATAAGAAGGGTTGATATATGCTGGGACACTCGCTAGTTTTTGGTAATGTTTTAGATTGGGCTTCACCTACTACCATAATAGAAGGTAGGTAGAAAATCCTGTCTTTTCTTTTTGTGATGGTCCTGAGTGGCCTCACTCAGCCAATCAGATGTTCCTTCCAGGAACTTTGATGCTAGGGAAAGTGGCATGCTTGATTATGTTTGTTTCTTTGTGTGAACAAGGAACCTAACACTATCTTAACAGAAATTATTTTCCCGATAGGTTCTAATATGGCCATTTAGCTTCCTTTTGTGGCTCTTAATCCAATTAATTAACATATCTAGGTGAAGTTTCTGAGAAGTACATCTGATATGTTAGCTTCCATTCTGCCAAAATATTGTGATATGTCTGTCCAAATTAGGAGCTTCAATTTTTATGGTATGTGTAAGAAAAATTCTCAGTTTCTATTTTTACTGCCCAGCGAATGGCAATCCTAACACTTTCTTTTCTGTCTTTTTTTTCAACTCATTGTTCCTTAGATCAGTGGCTTTAAGCATGTTTACCATAAAATAGATCACACACACACACACACACACACACACACACACACACACACACACACACACACACACACACACATTTCTATAATGTTACTTCTCTCCTGCCCCTCACCTTGGAGTATGTGACAGTGTGAAGTGAGGACATTTTTAGGAAAATGAACATGGCTTTGCCATGGGTTAGTGTGGGTTTGAAATGTGGCACTCACGCCAAATATGAATTTCATTGGCCATTTAGAATTGCTTTTATTTTGCCTGATACCATGTTAGGTGCTAAGAAAAGCAAAATGAGTGAGATATGTTTAAGAAAACATAAAATAAAGGAAGATAAAGGAAAGTCCTTTGTATTTTTTAAAACAAGTTTATTTAAAACAAGAAACCTGACTCGAAAACTGTCTAGGATTCTTTTTTTTTTTTTTTAGCTAGTCTAACTAAAAGTCTGGGTTCTGTACTTGAGCATTGTGTGTGTGTGTGTGTGTGTGTGTGTGTGTGTGTGTGTGTGTGTGTGTGTGTGTGTGTGTGTGTGTTTCCTCAAGGCTAGCATTCTAGCACTTGAGCCACGGCTCTATTTCTGGAGTTTTGAACTTTCCTACTCATGCTGGCTTTATACTGCAATCCTTGATATTGGCCTCCTGAGTAACTAAGATTACAGGTGTGGGCCACCTGGACCCAGTCTAGGATTCTTTCTTCTTTTTTTTTTTTTTTTAAGAGTAATTTACCCCTACTTAAAGATAGATTACATGTAATAGCTATATACAAAAAAGTTATGAAATTCTCTTAGGTTTTATCATGATAAATGAAAACATTAATTCTCTACTCACAAAGGTATGTACGGATTTTTATGTGGTTTTTGTTAAAATGGTAAGAACAAATTAAGTTACTGAAATATAAAGATAAAAGCTGAATCAACATGCCACTAAGGGAGAAGGTATATTTTCACAGACTCAGTACTTTTCCCCATCCATTGAAAGTCAATAAAAATACCATTGGCCATTTAGTAAAAAGAAAAAAGGGAGGGAGGGAAGATGGGAAGAAGGAAAGAAGGAAGGAAGGAAGGAAAGGAAGGAGGGAAAGAGAGAGAGGGAGGGAAGGAGGGAGGGAGGCAGGCAGGCAGGCAGGGAGGGAAGCAAGCAATAGGCTTCTTTACATAAATCAGTTCTTTGTGTACAATAAAGTAATAGGAAAGGGAAAATGAAGGAATAGAGAAAACTACACTGTGATAATCAGACTGTAGTAGAACCTTTTCTCCAAAGAAGTCACTTTCACAAATTTTGAGTGGACATAAAATTTGAATGAAGATAAAATTACTGTTCACTCCAGTGTGATCATCTAAGCCAATGGATGAAGGCAAATTAGAAAGATGACCAAAGGAAATTTCTTAGAAGATGTTGCCTGAGATGCATCTTGAAGAGTGAGCAGAAATTAAAGCTAGACATTTGAGAGTTCGTAGCCTGAACATTGCAATACATGGAAAGCAGGTTTATAATATCTTCCACCCAGAAAGTTGACTGTATTGCTTGTTTTAGACAAGATCAAGTTCAGGATAAAATATTTACTTTGTCTTTCTACTATAACAGAGTCTCCTTCACTACCCGGATGCAGGTAGTCCTACTTTATTCTCAGCTGTGAAATATTTAGAGCCCATGCGTTAAATATATATCACATTAACACTTCCTGCTGCAAGAATCCTTCTATAATCCCAGCCCCTCTGGCTTGACTCCAACTGTGAACATGGAATACCTAACGGCCTCTCTTTTTTCTTGGATTCGAGAGGTAGGGCTATTCTTACTCATAAAGAATTATACAAGATCATTGCATGAGGCTCATAGTTGGTTTTATGCCTTCAGTCAAGTCACTCATTCATCCACAAACTTTTGGAGTATTAACTTTATAGAAACCACTGTGTTATGTGTGAGGAAATTAAGAAGATATGTAAATTAATCCTATCTTCAAAAACCACAGTCTCACAGGGAAAAAGAAAACACAAGCATAAACTGGGCACCGGTGGCTCACGCCTGTAATCCTAGTTACTCAGGAGGCTGAGATCTGAAGATCACGGTTCAAAACCAGCCTAGGCAGGAAAGTCTGTGAGACTCTTATCTCCAGTTAACCACCAGAAAACCAGGCTCAAGCGGTAGAGCACTAGCTTTGAGCTGAAGAGCTCAGGGACAGCACCCAGACCCAGAGTTCAAGTCCTATGACTGACAAAGAAAAGAAAGAAAGAAAGAAAGAAAGAAAGAAAAGAAAGAAGGGAAGGAAAGAAGGAAGGAAGGAAGGAAGGAAAGAAAAGAAAGAAAGAAAACAAAACACAGGCATAACATATTAAAAAACATAGAACATATAAAAAACAGAACAAACATGAGAGACCAGAAAATCTGTGATGAAAAGGCTTATGCCAACCCTGTTTACAACCCTATTCCCACATAGTTCTGTTTCTGGCACACAATAATTACTCAACAAAATGGTTACCAAGTTGATTCAAACAGGCTTACAAACTATTAGGCGGAAAGAATTATAATCTAATCTTAGCCTCTCTGAGAGCTAGCTGTTGAGCTCTTGCTTTGTCTGGGTCTTTAAAATGTAGTTAATTCCTGACTCCCTTTATTTCTCATCAGTTTTGGAATTTACTATTTCACTCTCGTTGGTTTAGGTTTAGAGTAATGATGCGCAACTTCCTGGAGCAGCCATGGCTCAGATGTGCAGGCTCAAACGTCACTGGTGGTTCAGAGACATTTCCTTTCCTCCCTCTTCCCATTCCTCCTTCCCTTCCTCTCTTTCCCCTTCCCTCCCTTCCTTCCTGTCTTTGCAGGAGGTGGAACTCAGGGCCTCACACACACTAAGCATGCGCTGGACCCCTGAGCCACATCCCTAGCCCGCATGCAGGTTCTTTGCTTTAAACCACTACAACTGCTTCACATCTCGTTCTCACCTCATGAAACTCACGAAGAATCTGAAATCATCACCTCAACATCAAACTCAGTGCTCTGAGGAGTCCTGGAAGGCAGATGGGATAGGAATTTGAAGAATAATTTCTCTATCTTCTCATCGCCATTCAGTATTTATCTTTGTACACAATGTTGGGACACAACCGTGCACATGTGAAAGGGGTCACATTGGGAAAGTACCACACAGTGCTAGTTTTGAGGATAGCAATAAGTAGTCACAGATTTTGCCTGAGTTACCTCAAGGATTTCCTCCTCCTCCTCCTCCTCCTCCTCCTCCTCCTCCTCCTCCTCCTCCTCCTCCTCCTCCTCCTCCTCCTCCTCCTCCTCTTCTCCTTCTCCTCCTCCT
Organism: Dipodomys merriami; assembly: GCF_024711535.1. Taxonomy (NCBI): domain Eukaryota; kingdom Metazoa; phylum Chordata; class Mammalia; order Rodentia; family Heteromyidae; genus Dipodomys; species Dipodomys merriami. The sequence goes on along the minus strand of NW_027202493.1, from coordinate 30,121,234 downwards.
CCTCTTTCTCCTCCTCCTCCTCCTCCTCCTCCTCCTCCTCCTCCTCCTCCTCTCCTTCTCCTCCTCCTCCTCTTTCTCCTCCTCCTCCTCCTCCTCCTCCTCCTCCTCCTCCTCCTCCTCCTCCTCCTCCTCCTCCTCCTCTTCTTCTTCTTCTTCTTCTTCTTCTTCTTCTTCTTCTTCTTCTTCTTCTTCTTCTTCTTCTTCTTCTTCTTCTTCTTCTTCTTCTTCTTCTTCTTCTTCTTCTTCTTCTTCTTCTTTCTTTTTTAATGTAAATTCTCTTCAGCAGAGTGAGAGACAAGCACAGACTTCATGGGTAGATATTAGCAGGTGCATTTGTGGCATTCTGCATAATAATGTAGAGCCAAGATTGCTATGGTTGGCATATCATTTTAATTAATGCAACTGGAAGTTATCAGCTGCTCTATTATAGTTTTGGATAATAAAAGTCTCCTATATTACCTAAAAATTAGTCTCCTACAAGATTTGACTGATTTATCCTGGTCATTTAAGATTTTGTTTTGTTTGCCCTCAGATCCAAACAATCCATAATGCTGGGTCATCCGATCTTAAAGTAACCTAGTTTATAATGTGAGTTTTCTGTATTTCAGTTTAACCTATCTTCCTATAGCCAAGTCACATAGCCAAGGCCAGATCAAGGCATCTTTTTGGCTCCACCATCTGCCAACAATGATACTTGTTCATCTGCTAGTGATGAACATTCTGAAATACAGGAATTCACTGCACAGAGACAGTCCTCCCGACTTGTAACAGGGCTTAATTTTCTCAAGAAAGTCTTGGAATCTTGGCTTGCCTTCCTTACTCCTTTTGGAGAAAGATTGCTTTTCAGGGTGAGTCATCAGTTCTGTTTTTCCTTCTCACACGTACGCAAAGGCAAAACAACAAGCCTGAAATAACCCTCCTAAGAACATAATTTGAAAGTCAGGATTTGGTATACTAGAAAAATCATCTCACTGGAAAAGAAGTTCTACTTTTATCATGAACAAAATGAGGATGTATCTGTAGTTCTCTTTGATTTCAGAAAAGAATGACAATTTCATTCATGTCCTTAGACGCATCTCAACTTGTGAATTTTTCTTTTCACTCTTTTAATTGGATGAAAGTATGCTGCTGCTGATTTATGGATCTCTAGTTGTGCCAGGCATCATTTTAAATGCGCACAGCTGCTCGACACGAGTTTAACTTGGCAGATAGTATGAAACCATTGAATTGTGTCATTTATTTGTCTATGCGTACAATAGTCTCCTTGTGTAGGTTCTTCTAAAAAATCCTTGCAGGAAAGGTTTTGGAACCGGCATTTAAGAAGTCTCAGAGAGTTGATTTATTCTTTTGGAAGGATTTCAGAGTTTCCAGAATGAAAAATGAGATAGTACTTTGTGCCCTTGATAAGTTCCCGAGGGAATCGCGAAGCAAGTCGTAAGTGGAGCAAGGTTGAGAAAGTAAGAGGTTCAGAAACTCGTGTTTGGGAGCTGCAGCTCCAGTGATCTGGCAGCCAATGTAGGAAATGTTATTGCTGACAACAGTCTCACTTTCATTATGACATGACTTGGAGAAACAGCTAACACGGGTGGGGGATGATCTACACAAGGCATAGCAGGCATAAATAACTTGTGAAGCTCTGTTGACATTTTTTTTTTTAATATTCTGGCATTCACAGTAGTTAAAAATGCTATCTTCAGATTCAAAAGGCCCTGAGATTTGTCACTGCTGTCCTTTGTAGTCAAGGGTGATCCTGTTGACACTGTGGTTTTGCTGTACACAAGTGTGGCTGAAAATACCTGAACACGACAGATGATAAGGCCTTTCTGGCTTGTGTCTCTTGGCCTCCCAGAACATAGCTTGCCTTG